>NC_138176.1:100297136-100923386 GCF_964165515.1 Mesoplodon bidens | reverse complement strand
TTAGCCAAACTCATCAGGAAAAATAGGGAGAAGACTCAAATCAATAAAATTACAAATGAAAAAGAAGTTACAGCGGACACCACAGAAATACAAAGGATCAGAAGAGACTAGTAAAAGCAACTATATGCCACTAAAATGGAGAACCTGGAAGAAATGGACAAATTCTTAGAAAGGTATAATCTCCCAAGACTGAACCAGGAAGAAATAGAAAATATGAACAGACCAGTCACAAGCACTGAACTTGAAACTGATTTTAAAACTCCTAACATACCAAATTCCAGGATCAGATGGCTTCACAGGTAAATTCTATCAAACATTTAGAAAAGTTAACACCTATCCTTCTGAAAGTATTCCAAAAAATTGCAGAGGACGAAATACACCCAAACTCATTCTATGAGGCCACCATCATCCTGATAACAAAACCAGCCATAGATACCACAAAAAAAGAAAATTACAGGCCAATGTCACTGATGAACATAGACACAAAAATTCTCAACAAAATACTAGCAATCCGAATCCAACAATGCATTCAAAGGATCATGCACCATAATAAAGTGGGGTTCATCCCAGGGATGCAAGGATTCTTCAATACACGCAAATCAATCAGTGTGATGCACTGTGTCAACAAACTGAAGAATAAAAACCATATCATCATCTCAATAGATGCAGAAAAAGCTTTTGACAAAATTCAACACCCATTTATGATAAAAACTCTCCAGAAAGTGGGCATAGAGGGAACATACATCAACATAATAAGGGTCATAAATGACAAACTCACAGCTAACATCATACTCAGTGAGGAAAAGCTGAAAGTATTTCCTCTAAGGTCAGGTACCAGACAAGGATGTCCAATCTCACCACTTTTATTCAACATAGTTTTGGAAGTCCTAGCCACAGCAATCAGAAAAGAAACAGAAATAAAAGGAAACCAAATTGGAAAAGAAGAACTAAAACTGTCACTGTTTGCAGATTAAATGATACTATACATAGAAAACCCTAAAGATACTATCAGAAAACTTACTAGAGCTCATCAATGAATTCAGTAAAGTTGCAGGATACAAAATTAATACACAGAAATCTGTTGCAGTTCTATACACAATTAAATATCAGAAAGATAAATTAAAGAAACAATCCCATTTACCATCGCATCAAAAAGAGTAAAGTACCTAGGAATAAACCTTCCTAAGGAGATAAAAGACCTGTACTCTGAAAACTATAAGACACTGATGAAGGAAATTGAAGATGACACTAACAGATGGAAAGATATACCATGTTCTTGGATTGGCAGAATCAATATTGTCAAAATGACTATACTACCCAAGGCAGTCTACAGATTCAATGCAATCCCTATGAAATTACCAATGGCATTTTTCACAGAACTAGAACAAAAAAATCTTAAAATCTGTGTGGAGACACAAAAGACACTAAATAGCCAAAGCAATATTGAGAAAGAAAAATGGAGTTGGAGGAATCAGGTTCCCTAACTATACTAGAAAAGCTACAGTCATCAAAACAGTGTGGTACTGGCACAAAAACAGAAATACAGATTAATGGAATGGGATAGAAAGACCAGAAATAAACCCACACACCTATGGTCAATTAACCTATGACAAAGGAGGCAAAACTATACAATGGAGGAAGGACAGTCTCCTCAATAAATCGTGCTGGGGAAATTGGACAGCTACATGTAAAAAAAAAAGAAATTAGAACATTCTTTAATACCATACACAAAAGTATACTCAAAATGGATTAAAGACCTAAATGTAACATCAGATACTCTAAAACTCTTAGAGGAAAACATAGGTACAACACTCTTTGACATAAATCGCAGAACAATTTTTAACATAAATTGCTGCAATATCTATTTTGAGCCATCTCCTAGAGTAATGGAAATAAAAACAAAAGTAAACAAATTGGACCTAATTAAACTCAAAAGCTTTTGCACAGCAAAGGAAACCATAAGCAAAATGAAAAGGCAACACACAGAATGGGAGAAACTATTTGCAAATGATGCAACCAACAGGGATTAGTCTCCAAAATTTATAAACATTTCATACGGCTCAATATCAAAAACCAAACAACCCAATCCAAAAATGGGCAGAAGATCTAAATAAGACACTTCTCCTAAGAAGACATACAGATAACCAAGAGGCACATGAAAAGATGCTTAACATCACAAATTATTAGAGAAATGCAAATCAAAACCACAATGAGGTATCATCTCACACCAGTCAGAATAGCCATCATCAAAAAATCCACAAACAATAAATGCTGGAGAGGGTGTGGAGAAAAGGGAACCCTCCTACACCGTTGGTGGGAATGTAAATTGGTACAGCCACTATGGAGAAGAGTATGGAAGTTCCTTAAAAAACTAAAAATAGAGCTACCACATGATCCAGCAATCTCACTCCTGGGCATATATCATGACCAGAGAAAAAATATGGTCCAAAAGGATACATGAACCCCAATGTTCACTGCAGCACTATTTACAATAGTCAAGACATAGAAGCAACCTAAATGTCCATCGACAGATGAATGGATAAAAATGATGTGGTACATATATACAATGGAATATTACTCAGCCATTAAAAAGAATGAAATAATGCCATTTGCAGCAACATGGATGGACCTGGAGATTATCATACTAAGTGAAGTAAGTCAGACAGAGAAAGACAAATATCATATGATATCGCTTATATGCAGAATCTAAAAATAAATGATACAAATGAACTTATTTACAAAACAGAAACAGACTCACAGACTAAGAGAATGAACTTATGGTTACCAGGGGGGAAGGGTAGGGGGGAGGGATAGTTAGGGAGTTTGGGACTGACATGCACACACTGCTATATTTAAAATGGATAACCAACAAAGAGCTACTGTATAGCACAGGGAACTCTGTTCAATATTCTGTAATAACCTAAATGGGAAAATAATTTTAAAAAGAATAGATACATGTATATGTATAACTGAATCACTTTGCTGTACACCTGAAACTAACACAACATTGTTAATCAGCTATGCTCCAATATAAAATAAAAATTTAAAAAAATCAAAACTAGGAAGGCTTTATTTCCCCTTTCAATGCTGTTATGTATCTTTCCTTCCATAGCACAAATACACAAAGACACACATAAATAAAAGTTCTCAAAGACACACATAAATGCTTACTTCTTTAATCCTCATATTACACACAGCAGTAGCAGAATGATAACAGTAATACTACCACTAATATGATTATGAAAACATTAAATTCTTTGCATGTATACTCTCCCCATTCTTCCCTATTTTTTAATAGCTGTACTATTGCTATTATCAGAGCACATAACTACTGAATACTATACTCACTCTAGGGCTCAGCACTGGTTCCTGTGTTGCAGCTCCCATCATTCTGGTTATCAGACTAGGTATCTTTGGTTATCTGAAGTGCATTTTCTAGACAACATTGAGGAAGTACTAAGGGTCAATACTCCCATCCCCATCCTACATGTTAATAGTTTTTCTGTGTCCTTTATACTTGAAAGTCAGTTTTGCTGGATATAAAATCCTTGGCTCACTATCCATCTTTGGTTTTTGTTAATATGTTTCTCATTTTCTTCTGCCATAAAGCATTACTGTCAAAAAGTCTGATGAAAAATTGTGTATATTTCCTGATGCCTGAAGTATGTTTTTCTTTTTCTGAAAGACCAATAATTTTATTAGAATGTCTTGATGTTGTCACACAGTGAGTTCCATCAACATGTAAATTCAAGTCTTTTATTTCAGGAAAGTGTTTATTTCTGGGAAGTTTACTTGAATTATGGTTTTAGTGATTGGCTTGTTCTGTTGTTCTTTTCTACTCAGGGATTCCTACTGTCCCAATGTTGGCCAGCTTTTACTATCATTTTCTTAGTATCTTTTGATCTGTTTTTCAAGGTCATCTTTAACGTATGCTTTCATTGTCATCAGAGAATTTATTACAGTTGACCGTTGAAAAACTCAGGGGTTAATCCACTTATAATATATAGTGGGTCCCTCAGAATCCACAGTTTCTCCACATCTGCAGATTCAATCAATCACAGACCAAGTCTTTCTGCAGAATTTACTACTGAAAAATATTCACGTATAACTGGACGCAGGTAGTTCAACCCCGCATTGTTCAAGAGCAACTGTACTCTCTTTTTTCCTACTGTTATTTTGTATGGGATTTGATCCAATATTTTCCTGTTCCCCATTTTTATGAGAAAGTTGTTTTCCTAGACTTTTAAAATGAGAAAGCATTCTAACTTCAGAGAACTTCTCTTTTCTGTTTTTTTTTTTCTTTCTCTCTCCAACCTTTTTTTTTTCTCTTTACTTACCTGGCTCTACACCCTTCTAAAACTTTGGTAAATCCTTCTTTTTACTTCATTTCTGATATTCCTGCCTTGTTCAAATTCATTTCATTTATAACATTCTTCCTCTCTTGGAAGGGTATCCTGATAAGTCCATTTTTGAGGCTCATAGGAACCCAACTGCTCCAGGCCCTTTGGTCCTTCTTACCATCAGCCTTTTGAACTCACCTGTTAAAGCCCCCCAGCCCCACTCCATGCTAGTTTCAGCCTTGTGTGCTTTCCACTTAGCTGATGTTCTCCTGTTTTCTCATGCATCTGATGCTACAATGTTGATTCCTTCTTTTTCCTTTCACAGAGATGCTGATACTCTATAGGTGTTGTTTCCACCCACCTAAGATTTTGTGCTCATAAGAATAGCTTGTCACCCAATTTTTTTTTTTTTGGTAAATGCTGCCCATGTTATTTTTATTAAGTGATTTAATTGTTTTTGTCTTCTTTATACTAGTATATTAGTTTCCTATTGTGGCTATAACAAATGACAACAAGCTCAATGGCTTCAAACAATGCAAAATGATTGTGTTTGAGTTCTGAAGGTCAGAAGGGAAAAATCAATCCCACTAGGCTAAAACCAAGGTGACAGCAGGGCCATGTTCCTTGTGGGGACTCTAGGGGAGAATCCATTTCCTCACCTTTTCCAACTGACAGAGGCTGCCTGCATTCCTTGGCTCAGGGCCACCCTCTCCATCTTCAAAGCCAGCAGTGTACCACCTTCACATCTCACTCTTGACACTCCTGTTTCTCTCCTTCCTTTGTGATTGCATTGCACCCACAGATAATCCAGGTTAATCTCCCATCTCAGAATCCTTAATTTAATCATATCTGCAAAACCTCTTTTGCCATATAAAGTAACATTCACAGGTTTAGGGGATTAGGACACAGATATCTTTTTTTTTTTTTTTTTTTTTTTGTGGTATGCGGGCCTCTCACTGTTGTGGCCTCTCCCGTTGCAGAGCACAGGCTCCGGACGCGCAGGCTCAACAGCCATGGCTCACGGGCCCAGCCGCTCCGCGGCATGTGGGATCCTCCCAGACCGGGGCACGAACCCGTGTCCCCTGCATCGGCAGGCGGACTCTCAACCACTGCGCCACCAGGGAAGCCCAGGACACAGATATCTTTGAGGAAGCCATTATTATTCTGTCGACCACAGTGGGTATTCAGTGAGATTAAAAAACCATGCTGCCACCATCTTCCCAGAATCCTCTCCTGAACTATCATAGTTTTCTCACCATAAATACTGTTAGCCTGAAATTCTGAAGAAGATGAATTTGGATTATTACAATTCTATCATGTTCCCCATAAACAAAAATTTTTGTCTGACTTAGTATATGCTACTTTAGCATATGTTAACCAGAAAACATTTTAAACAAATATAAGAAGAATGAGATGCTAGATATCCTTGGGGTGTGTGTGTGTGTTTATAAATCCTTGACTATAACTTGGTAAGGTGCCTTACAATAACTAGATACATTTAAATGAAGAATGGCTAAAGTTTGCAAATCATTAAATCATGACAATTAAAAAAATCATTATTTCATCTGCATGTGGGTTATAGACAAGTAGTAACAGAAAAGCCATACCTCCCATATCTGGTCTGAATTAAAGCTCTTCTGAAGAAGGATGTGGAAGTCATTCAGGCTTATACATTCTTTAATTTCTTTTATTAAGGCCTGAGCAAAGTCAATGTAGCTAGAAGGCAATGTACAGCCTTCTAGAAACTACAAAGTGTAACAGCTGGTTCCAATTATTCTCACTAGAGTGTGACCATATGCACAAATGTTCAGCTTTCTGTTTAAGTTCATGAATTAAAAAAAAAAAAAAAAGAATTCCTTATAAAAATTTGAGAAATGCTGTGGTCTGTGCATACATTTGTTTCTGCTAAGTTTTAACCTGTTAGTTATGGTCAAATGTATGGATAAAACCTCTCAAATAAGACAAAGAGCCTCAGCAGACAGAAGAGAAATCTTTTAACTTTAAATTAACATACAATGCATAGTTTTTTAAAAGTTCATTTCCTGGAGCAAACATGTTTCAAGAAACACGGATTCTTAAGACAATCATTTAACAACTAAATCAAGCAGCCTTGTATTAAGCATATAGGCAGTATGTAAATCAACTATGTTTTGGTTAAAAAAAAAACACTTTTTTAAAATAAAAAGATAAAAATAAAGTTTAAAATTAAACATTAAAAAAAAGCATATAGGAAGTAGGTAGTTTTTATAACAGCTGAGTAAGACTAATGTGATTTGGCATTTCTGACTCCAGTGACCTTTATGAAATAATAAGTTTTCTCTTAAATACATCATATTGAACTAGAGATAACAAAGACAGATGCTGAATTGACCTTTTTAATAGCAATCTGAGGTTGAAAATCACACTCTTCATATTCTTTACTTGATGTGCCAAGTAGGTTTTTAATACTACAGTTGTCTCAGTTAATTTAAATTCTTAACTCTTTGTTTGAATCAATATGCTTTAGTTCCATTTATATTACTTGCAGGAATGAGTGAAATGTAGCTAGCTCGGTTAAAAACACCTTCACTAACATTGAAACTCATTATCTAATATGTATCTTAATAAAATATGCCTTATTTTTCTTAAGTGGGAATATAGCAACTTGCTCAGTTGAGGAATATGCATCAACTCTTTAAGTTAGTGACAAAATGATAACAAAATGCATTTTTTGATTAACTAAACAGTATTATGGACAACTAAAGGAGAAATTATGTGCTGCATTGAAAACAGCATGTCTACCAAATTTAAGAAACAAAGCAATGAGAATAAGAACAGAGAGTATATTTATACAGGTTAGGAATTCCACAATCCCCCTGTCTTACAAGTATTTACTATTTGAACAAATGTGTTTTTCTGGAAAAAAAAATGTATTTAAGTAGGTATTTGAGGGCATAAGTTTGTAGCTACAATTATATTTTATAGAAATAGTAGTAGATGGATACTGTTTAATGTGTCCCCAATGTTAATTATGATTTATTAGTTTGCATAGCCTGGAAAAGGAGAAATGTCAATAATTAGGCTTTCTTTCCAGACATATTTTAGTTACTATTAATTTGGAGGCCAGGAAATGAAAATAAATTACTGGAAGGCAAATGGATTCCCATTTGTGTGGTTTGAGCTTTCTCCATTTGCACAGTTTGAATCAGCATAATAGAATACATTAACATGCTTACTTTTTGTATGAAACTTTGTTAAACTGGATGAAGCATATTCCTCAAAGTCCCACTATCTAAATTTTATTCGAACATTTCACTGACCTTTCGCTATTGGGAAAAAATAAAATTAGTTGTCCAAATGGCACTAACCTGTTCTAGGAATTCTATTGTAAAGAATTTCAACGATCTACTTGCACCATGTTCTAGAATTCTGATGGAACATACTTTTCCTATTTATTTAATATTTGGAGTACTAATTCATTTAGAAGTATTAGACACAATGCCATTCACAAGGTTGGAAATGTTTTCTGCATACTTCTATGATATATGAAATTTCTGTTTAATTTTCATAACTAAAGGGCAATCTTATTTAAATTTCACATTGTAGGTTATTAACTATCACTTAATCTCTTTGAACTTTATGCTGTTCTAAGCCTAAACAATAACTGGTATTCCTCCAGCTATGTGATTCTATGATCTGTAAAACTCAACACAACTCTGAAAGCTGAAAAGGCTCTTCAATCGTCAACTGAATCTTTCATCATGCAACAGAAGTGTGAACATGAATGACCTATTTAAAATTCACTGTCAGAAAGATTTCAGGTTGACAGAACAACACCTAATATTTCATTTTGGTATATTTCAGTCAGAGATGATGACTCAACCTCAACTCGTGTGTCAACCACAATATTGAATATTCTTCTGGGAAGATTATTTCAAATTATAGATCAAAATCCAAATAAACAACAGTGCTTCACTTGAAAATCATAAATAACTGCCAAATATCAATGAGTGGCTTATTATACAGATGTCAAAGATTGACAGATGGGGTGGCTTGCACATTTGTTATTGCTATTTTCAAATCTGTCCATGTTTGGGAGTCTCTCAATGTGATCAATAGGCATCTTAATAGGGTGGCCAAGATCTTCAGGAAAGATACTGCTTTTCTTTTTTCACCATGACTATGCTCTTCTACATTCTTTGCTATAAAGTTTTCTATTCCCTATTTGTGATATGTTTCAAATAGAGACCTAAACTACTTATATCCTAAAAAGGAAAAACAAAAATTTTGGTAGCTGTTGTTGTAAGTCTGTGGTGTATGGGAGAGTGACGATGCCTGTATATTGTCCCTTCCCCTGATCATTAAGGCAAGACCCCACTTTCATTAGAACAGAACATATTCAGTTTCTCCACATCTCTGTGCTGCCACTGCATTTAACTACAAGTGGAGGGTATTTATGCTTACATTCTGAAAAAAATGACTAACTTTGGTAAGAGAACATCTCTGCACTGGAATTATTAAATTGTCCAGTCTGTGCAGCATCAATCTTCATTACTTCATTCTGATTAACTTTCATCACGTCATGACTGAAAAAATCAAATAGTTATTTGTGTGAGGTAAAATATCAACAGTAGTATAGGAAAAGTAGTGTTATTATAAAATAATATAGCATATAAAACTCATGAAGGAGGATCTCTCTTTCTCTCTCCCTCTCTTTCTCTCTCTGTATCTCTCTAAAAATTATTTAGAAATGAACCAAAAAGAACAGTATGAAGGAAAAACTTAGGAAGCATAGGAAACATTCCATACCTCCACACCCATATTAGAGATGCATATTGATAGTATGTATCCACTACTGTTGAAATTTAGTTTTAACTAAATTTTAAGTCACCATAATCTGTTTGGGTGCACACTAACAAAATGGACCATTATTCAGGTCAATAAATTCTCTATCTATTCAAGACTGGTTGGTTTGGGATGGTGGAAGAAATTTAGCTAGGCAAGCTTCAGTGTGAGATTCTCAGAGTTAATGCTGGCAGTCTGTGAGCCTTCTTAGAAAGCAACGAAAAGGACAGCTTGGTGCTTCAGTGAACTTGCACAGGGCTTTTTTTTTCTAGTCTACCTCTGAGAGTATGTCTTTGAATCTATTCTGTGTTGTATTAACAGCCCTACTTTCCTTTCCACATTGGGAAACACACATTCTCTACAGACTACTTACTGGAGGAAAGAGACCTTTGGGGTACACCTAAAATAATTATGTATACAGAGAGGAAATGCGGAGGTTTGAAAGGGGAGAGGGAGAAGTTGGAATAAATTCTCATACTAATATTTAGTATTAATAACTTCCCGTATACAAAAGTTGAATGTGGTATTATTAAGCTTCTAGAACAGTTGGGTTTTTTGCAACTTTGAGCTCTATTAAGTATTTGGCAGCAGAATCAATAACTATGTTTAAAATTTTCCCGAGTGCAAAAAAACTTCTATTCTAGGAAATTTCTTTCCTCAGGCCAATTCCCCCCAAAAAAGCCACAGCAGCAGAATTTTCAAGGGGATTTTCCCCTAGAATAAAAAATTCATTAATAGGAATTAATTTGCCCTGAGTCAATCCCAGGATATATTGTTACTTTTTAGTATATAAAAATGCACTTTTAAACTCAACCCAGGATTTTCAGGGCTGGCGAAATCTAACCTCAACCAGGGCCCTGTAGGCCCTGGGTTATCTCAGTAATTAAAATACTTTTGAGGAAAAAAGAAGAGAAGATGGTATAATTAAGTTTCTAGTTGAGTCTAAGAACAGAATTAAAAGCACGTTGGCTGGTGTAAGCCATAGCAAACTTGATACTAGAGTTTTCCTCCATAGACAAATCTATGATCCAGTCTCTTAAAGGGAGCAAGACAGGTGAATCACAGGTACAATTCTACACCTGTTAATCTGAAGAGAGTTGTCTTTTCTGTTCATTCTAGTGAAACAGTATTGAGATGGAAAAGGGCAAATACATTCTGTTCAACATCTGTGCTTTAGAATGCTCTAATTTTATAAATAGAAAAGAGATAATTCCTCTCACCTAGACTCAGTAGCTAAAGTCAAAAACTCTTGACTCAGTAATTAAGCAATGGCTTAAAACTAAACATCTGTGAGCTCCTTTAAAAATATATTCCTATTTGCTTTCCTTCTTCCTCCTCCTTCTTAGTCCACCTTCCTCTTCCTGCACTGTTGTTGTTGCCCCTCTCCTCTCCCCCCTGCCCTCCTTCCTCCTTTTCCTCTCCACCCCCCCTTCTCGGATGCCAAAGGAGAAATGGATATGAAGGAAATGACACAGATATTATAATCGTTTCCAGCTTCTATGGTCTCAAGCATGCCTTGGCTTATGGCAGCTTAACTATAATCTTTACCTTCATTTTCACATGCCCTCCCTGTCTCTGTATTACTGTGCCCTTTTTCTTATAAGGGCACCAGCCATTGGATTTGGTACCCACCCTAAATCCAGGATGATGTCATCTTCAGATCCTTAACTTAAATCTGCAAAGACCCTATTTCCAAATAAGGTCACATTCACAGATACTGGGAGTTAGGACTTGGACATAGATTTTCTTTTGCATGTCAGTGGGGAGGAACACAATTCAACACAAAACAGAGAGTAATAACAAAATACAAAAAGATAAGGTTTCTTCTAAGTGCTGTTTGACTAGTTATGTTTTTATTTCCCCCTCATATCTTAAACACCAGTAGCTACATTAAACAGAACCTGCCAGAGAAATGCACTTTGTACATACTTCAGCAGCAGGTTCAAGGGGGGAAAAAATGGGTAGAGCAGGGAAACAAAATCCCCAAAGCTTAGGTGTTCCTCTTAGCCATTGATACAAAAAGTATACACTGACCAATTCGTAGAAATCTCAGAATGTAAAATATACATGGATACATTGTCAGAAATAAACAGTATTTATTCTTTATATATTCCCACCTTAATCTGTAAAGATTTTGACAGGTCTTATAAAAATAAAGTCATAAATAAGCTTAAATGAAGAAAATTAAAACAAAAATCAGAACATGGGATGTTTGAATATAATTAGAAAGTCAACAAAGGGGAAAAGTACTGTGCTGACAATACACATGTTTGGTCTTATTTATGGCCATAAACACTATATGTTCATATTTGAATACTGAATTAGTTCTCAGATTTCTAGCAATAAAAAAAGACAGAATCAGCATAATTTGTTTTCAAACTTTTCAATGTATAGAAGAAAATACTATTTTCTCCCATCATGTAGTTACAAAGTGATTAATTAAATGGAAGCTTAATATACAGAGGCAGAGAGTAAATTTTTCAGAATTTTTTTCCATAGAATGCAGAAAAATAATTTATTCCAAAAGATGGCAGAAATAAGAAATTCATCCCAGAAATACACTTTGGTATAATTCTGTTGGGACAGATCTTCCCTCTGAATTCATTCTCCTGTTGACTGCCCCACTGGAGTCTTATTGTTATAACAGTTCTTAAACACTTTGCTAATTCCCATGTTGAAAGCAGGCAGGAGCCATCTTCACATCCACAGGTTCCAACGAGACAGTAACACATTTCTCAGAAGAACAGCACTTTTTACCTCAGAGGAGTACATAAACGTTTTATGGAGTCAGCACAGTTTAGGTTGAATAGGCACATAACTCATAAAAGTATAAAAAAAGATGACAGGAAAAAATACTGCATTGTAGAATAGGACATTCAAGTGTGGTGTGATCATTTAAGGCAGCTGGTAGCCAAAAAGGCGAGTCAAGGAAGGCGGTCTGGGTATGGAGACAATTTTTGCATCTAGAGGAGTTTTCTTCATTACCTCAATCATTGCACACTGGAGAGCACATCTTTTTCCTGAAAGCCAATGATGCTTGTGGTACCAGATGGTTTCATTTTTCAACTGTGGTCCAGAGAGGCTTGAGTTGGGTCAGAACCAAAATCAGCCAAAAGAGAGCAGCAAACTGAACAGATCACTAACATGGTAATCATAGCGACCTGATGGGGGCCTTAGGGATGAACCAGAATACCAGGAAGCCTTTGAAGCCTCAGAACATGCTCCTCATGGTGAGGAGACCATGAGGCCCTTATACACCATGGTTGCCACAGGAGCTGCCAGCCCCTGTCCCATGGCCTCACTTTGGTTAATTTTTCAAAATTTTAAAAGTGAATACAGTAATAGTGCTCACATGTCAGGTTTTTCCAACATAAGTTTATAAAGGCAAAAAGGCAGTGTTAAAATCCCACTAAGAGAAAGAAGATGAATCTAAACAAAACTAAGGTAATTTTTTCAGGCTTAATCCAATTTGATTGAATTGTCTACAAGAGAATGTGACTTTGAATCTTTCCAACTCATTCATAAATAGCCCTCTTATCTTTTCGGCCCTTGGAGGGTGTTTTCTTGAGGTAGTATTACTCACCAATGATGGCAGTAAGGTCTACCAGTGTATTAGCTTCCTATTGCTGCTATAACAAATAACCACAAATTCAGATTTATTATCTAATAGATTTCCAAAGGTGGTGGGTTGCTGTAGGTGTGGGTATCTCATTGTTTTAGAAGTCAGGTGGGCTAGGCTAATGCCTCTGCTTAGTCTCACAAGGCCAAAATCTAGGTGTCAGCAGGGCCATGCCCCCATCTGGAGGTGAGAATCCATTTCCTGGTTTCTGCAGGGAAGTGGCAAAATCTAGTTTCATGCAGTTGTAGGACTGTCTGTCAGTATGGCTTGTTCTCTACTTCTGAACGCCACCACATGTTCCTTGACTCATGGCCTTCTTTGTCTTCGAAGATAACAGTGGTGGGTAATGCCTCCTCATGTCTCTACTCTCCTGCCTCTCCTGCTTATAAAGGCACATGTGATTACTCTGGGTCCAGCTGATAGCCCAGGATAATCTTCTTAAAGTCAGCTGATTAGCAACCTTAATTCCATATGCAAAGTCCCCTTTGGGTCATGTCAGGTAACGTTCACAGCTATAACACCAGGGGATGAAGATGATAGGGACCAAAATCCTGCCTACCACACTAATCTTATATTGTTGGCTTAATGATAGCACATACGCTTTAGGAACCAGGTGAGCAAAAGATGAGTTTGTAAACTTTCATGGAAACCTGACAAGCTTAATCTGGTCTCCTTCAAAAGTCTGTGAGTAAAACAATACCTAAAAGCAAAGCCAGCGTTTCTCTTTCAAGACATTTTTTTCCCTGTTTCTTCCTTCCTTTTTCCCTTTCTTCCTTCCTTCCTTATTATTATTATTTTTGGTTCATGTGAATAATCACTTGAATTCCTCAAATTTTACTCAGTGGCACATGACTAATACAGTTTTAGCCTGGAAAATGTTTAATGTCACGTTACTAGTCAACCATTACAACCCTAGAAAAGCTTTAATGATGCTTTCAAGAACAGTCAACTTGGGCAACATGCCTTTCCATACTCCCATCAAACTGAATTAGTTACAGTATGATGTATATAAATAAAACTAATAATCTGCTTTATATAAGTTAGAGATCAATTGAACTTTGGTAAATAGTTGTTAAAAACTGATATGTAAGTTTCAAAATAATCAACATTAAGCTAATGTTTTTGAGAATATCTATTATTTCATACTGGCTTTTTAGTAAGGCATTAAATTGTTTGGTGTTCTTTGCAAGTATTTTAATGACCATGTAAATCCCTCCAACAATGTTATATTATTTTCTCATCCAGTTCTTTACTTGTATCCATTCTATTTAATTAATTTATTTATTTCATTTATTTTTGGCTGCACTGGGTCTTAGTTGCAGCACGCAGGATGTTCATTGCAGCATGCAGACTCAGTTGCAGCATTCACGCAGGATCTAGTTACATGACTAGGGATCGAACCCAGGCCCCCACTGGACCACCAGTAAAGTCCCTTGTGTCCATTTTAAATTGTTTCTTTTTTATTTTCAAGGGTAGATGATTTAAAATTCATTTTCATTTTCCAGCATTGAGTTTTTTCCCCTCTCTTAATATTTTTTATTCTTCGCTAGTGCTACATTTGAAGATATGAGATTACTTGCTCCAAGTGGAATTAGAGAGACTTTCTAGTTGTTTCTCAAAAAGAAATCAATCAGTATTATCACTAGTGATGTAGGAGAATCATCGATTTCACTGTATAATACCAATAACCCATTATTTTTGGAAGTTTTGCAAATTTTGAAAAAAAAAGTCTTTATTTAAATATGTGAAACCCCATATAAGTTCCTACCCTTTAATATTGTTTTCATGCATCTTTTCTCCCTCTCTCTCTTTTAAAATCAGGATTCTGAGAACAGAGATAAGAGTAGATGGTTTCTTTGGGGAATTATATATAAATATCTGTCCTAGACTAAAAATAGTTACACTCAAAGGAGGTTGGTCAATTCAGGCTTACAAATAACTAAATTAAACAATGTTTGCCACAGCCTGAATTTTTAAAGATCTATTCTTTATTTTAAAAAAAAGATATGCTTTTCTTTCAAATGTTAATCCACACAATGATGTTGGAAGGAATGAGATAATGTCTCTAAAAAGTGTTTTGATTTATATGATGGAAATAATCAGATAAAAGCCTGCTATTATTATTTTAAATTTAGCTAAAATAAAATTATTGCCTAAAGATTTCTTTGTTCCTCTGCTTGATTTAAGCCTAACAAGCCTAACTTCTTTTTCACTTGTTTATTTTTCTCTCAAAAATCATAAAATATCTAAAGAGTAATTTTTGTAATAACAGACAAAAATAAAAATACTGCTTTTCATTAATTCATGTGTACAAACTTTTTTCTTTGTTTAATATATAAACACAAGTTGCTTTATTAACAACTATAGAATATTAAATGTTTTTGAAGTATATTTAAACTGTCACTCAGTATACTCATCACTCATTTCTATAAAGTCAAGCATGAATGGTTATCCTAGATTTTTTTAAAAGTAACTTTTCAATTTAGAATGATTTTAGATGTACAGAAAATTGAAAAGGCAACACAAATAATTCCCATATACTGAACACCCAGTTTCTGCTCTTTTTAACAATTTACATTCATATGGTACATTTATAAGAATTAATAAACCAATATTGATGAATTATTAACTAAAGTCCATACTTTCTTTACATTTATTTAGTTTTTACCTAGTGCCCTTTTTCTGTTCCAAGATCCCATCTAGGATACTACTACACCTTTAGTCAACCTTGTCTCCTTAGACTCCACTTGATTGAGATGGCTTCTCAGACTTCTCTTGTTTTTGAAAACCTTGACATTTTTAAGGAGTATCAGACAGTCATCTTGTACAATGTTCATCAGTTGGTATTTGTCTAATGCTTTTTCTCATGATTAGCCTCGGGTAGAAGACCACAGAGGCAAAGTACCAGAGTAACATCACATCATATCAAGGCTATGTATTATAATATGATTAATCATTACTGACATTAACCTTAATCACCTGACTGAATTAATGTTTGTCAGTTTTCTCCACTGTAAAGTTATTCCTTTCTTCTTTTCATACTCTACCCATTAGAAGAAAGTCACTATGAGTATCCCACATTTAAGAGGATCTCAATCAAGATGGCAGAGTAGTAGAACGTGGAACTCACCTCCTCCCACAAATACATCAAGAATACATCTACGAATGGAAAAATTCTCACAGAACACCCACTGAACACTAGCAGAAGACCTCAAACATCTGATAGGACAAGAAAGATCTCCACGTAACCAGGTAGGGCAAAAGGAAAAACAAAAAAGAGGAAGCAAAAGAGGAAGCAGGATGGGACCTGCACCCCTGGGAGGGAGCTGAAGGAGAGGAGAAGTGTTGCACTCTGGGAAGTGCCCTTACCAGCAGGGAGATTGGCCGGGACATAAAAGGAGCTTCAGAGGCTAAGAGGAGAGTGCAACAACCAGTTTGTGGCAGGCAGGGCAAAGAGAGACCTACACAGGTGGTCTGTGCTACCATCCTGGGTGCTCCAGGCTAAGACGTGCATACGCTAGTGTGGGCAGGGGCTGGGTGCTGGAACGCAGGATTTAGAGGACAGACCTGGGGAGAGGACTGATATCGGCTGTGCTAAGACAGCCTGAAGGGGCTGGAGTGTGGGGCGCCATAGCCAGGAGCGTTCGCTGAAAAAGGCCGGGCCGCCATAGAAGTGAAGCATCATTGTTAAGTGGCGTGTGAAGGGAGGGGAGGGGCAGCCACTGCAGCCTCTTTCCCTACACGCCAGCCCCCACCTCCACAGACTCCAGGAGAGGCTTCCACCTGGGGAGGCTCTCATGCCCCGGGTGCTACATTGGCCAACTCCAACCTGGACAGGCTCATGCACCCTGGCCACTGCCTCAGTGGCTCTTGGAACAGACACTGGCGGGTTGCCCACATGCAGAGGTGGGGCTGAGGCCCAGGGACTGTGCAACAACTTAGGAAGCAGAGCTAAAATCTCTCCCTGCAGCTGTGTCAATCGTGGATTTACACCTCCACCACTGGGTCTGTAAATTCAGCACCTGTGGGACATCCTAACAGAGAACAGGTGCTCCTGCAGCAGGGACAGGTCTGGCCTTAGCAACTGTGGGGTTTGTGGGCATGCACACCCATTGTCTGGGCTGGGCCAGGGTCTGAGCTGCCTCCATAGCTCCTACAGCTCCAAATACACACTTACTGTGGTCCTGGGACCTGACCTCACTGGATCTGTGCTGGTGGCCTTGTGAAAACAATGCCTGAGAGACACCAGGGCCAATGGACAGTATACCCATGACAGAGGTGGGACCAGGGGCAGTGCCACCAACAGTGTTCTTCATGAGCCCACACAACAAGTGACAGGTGACAGAACAGAGCACACTCACCAGTGAGCAGCTGCAGCAGAGGAATACTCAGTGGCTCTTCTCCCAATGGGAGCATTCCAGTCCTGCCTACCTTGCACTGCAGCTCAGAAACGAATCTGGGGGCTTCAACTCCAACAACTAGGGAGCAGACCCTGCTCCTGACAATACAGTGAAAACCACAGAGCAAACAGGAGGTGCCACTCAATATCCAGTGCAGGCTCTGGCCACCACAACAACAGTCACACCTCCTATCAAGGGGATAATGGCCAGCATACACTGAGGAAAGAGGTGGCAGGTGTCCACACTAAAAACAGCCCTCGCACCAAAACATATTAAACCCATGCAGGCTACATAGGATGTTCTCACAGAAACATAGCCCTCCAAGACCACAGTGGAAAGATAATTGTTTCTCCTAAACTCACAGAGCAAGAGAAATATCAGTCAAATGGAGAAGCAGTGGAAGCACTCCCAGTTAAAAGATCAAGAGAATTCCCCTGAAAGAACAAACAATGAAACAGACCCCTTCAGTCTACTAGACACCGAGTTCAAAAGGAGATAATGAAAATACTGAAGGAATTAAGAAAGGCTATTGACAGAAATGCAGATTATTGTAAAAAGTAACTAGAAACTATTAAGGAGGAGCCAAGAAAAATTAGAGAATTCATATGAAGAGATGAAAGCTGAGCTCAAGGCTATGAATAGAAGAATGAATAATGCAGAAGAAAGAAAAAGTGAGCTGGAAGATAGAATAATGGAAATCAACCAATTAGAACAGCAGACAGAAACCCAAAGAAGAGTCCTATAGGATAATATAAAGCACTCTAATCTACACACAATAGGGATCCCAGAAGGAGAAGAAAAAGAAAAGGGGATTGAAATGTATTTGAAAAAATTATGGCTGAAAATTTCCCAAACCTAAAGAAGGAAACAGATACAGGAAGCATAGAGGCTCCAGAACAAGATAAACTGAAACAGACGTACACCAAGACATATTATAATAAAAATGTCAAAAGTTAAAGAGAGGATTCTAAAGGCAGCAAGAGAAAAACAAACAGTTACTTGCAAGGGAACCCCCATAAGGCTATCAGATGATTTCTCTACAGAAACGTTGCAGGCCAGAAAGGAGTGACAATATATATTCAAAGTTCTAAAGGGAAAAATCTGCAATCTAGGCTACTTTACCCAGAAAGATTATCATTTAGAATAGAAGGAGAGAAAGAATCTCTCAGACAAGCAAAAACTAAAAGAATACAGCAATACTAAACCTAACCTAAAGGAAACATTGAAAGGTCTTCTCTAAATAGAAAAGAAGTAAGACTCTATAGGAAAAAGAAAATCACAGCTGGAAAGTAAATCATTTAAGTAAGCCAGTATACAGATTAAAAAAAATCCAAAAACTTTTATTAAAGCGATGATAACCAAAATTAACAGCAAAAGGATGAACATGAAGATGCAAAAGAGAACATCAGAAATAAAATGTGGGGGGTGAGAGTAAGAAAATGTAGATTTTTTTTGGTTGAATATGTTTGAGCCTATATGACTATCAGTCTAAAGCAAGTAGATGTAGGAAGGGGTTAACATACTCAAAAAACAGGGCAACCACAAATCAAAAACATATAATAGATTCACAAAAACCAAAAAGAAGAGAACATGAGCATAATACAGAATAAAAATCATCAAACCACAGAAGGAAAAACAAAAAGAAAAAGAGAAGGACAAAAAAGAAATATAAAATCAATGGGAAACAAGGTTTAAAATGTCAATAAATACATATCTATCAATAATTACCTTAAATGTCAATGGACTAAATGCTCCAATCAAAAGACACAGAGTGGCAGACTGGATAAAAAAACAAGAGCCTACAATATGCTCCCTACAAGAGACTTACCTTAGGGCAAAGGACACATAGATTGAAAGGGAGGGGATGGAAAACAGATATGTCATGCAAATGGAAATGACAAGAAAGTGAGGATCATAATACTCATATCAGACTAAATAGACTTTAAAACAGAGGCTATAAAGAAAGACACTATAGGGCTTCCCTGGTGGCACAGCGGTTGGGGGTCCGCCTGCCGATGCAGGGGGCACAGGTTCATGCCCCAGTCCGGGAGGATCCCGCGTGCCGTGGAGTGGCTGGGCCCGTGAGCCATGGCCGCTGAGCCTGCGTGTCTGGAGCCTGTGTTCGGCAACGGGAGAGGCCCGCCTACCGCAAAAAAAAAAAAAAAAAAAAAAAAAAAAAAAAAGACACTATATAATGATAAAAAAGGATTAATACAAGGAGAGGATATTACATTCGTCAACATATATGCACCTAATATAGGAGTACTTAAATACATAAAACAAATATTGTACTAACAGATATAAAGGGAAAAACTGACAGGAATACAATAAGAGTAGGAGATTTTAACACCCCACTCACATCAATGGACAGATCTTCAAGATAGAAAATCAGTAAGGCAACACAGATCCTAAATGATACAATAGAACAGTTAGACTTAACTGATATCTTCAGGACATTACATCCAAGAAATCAGAATACACACTCCTTTCAAGTACGAATGGAACGTTCTCTAGGACTGATCACATACTAGGGCAAAAAACATGCCTCAACACATTTAAGAGTACAGAAATTATTTCAATCATCTTTTCTGGCCACAACAGCATAAAACTAGAAATCAGCCATAGAAAAAGAAATGAGAAAAAACAGTTACATGGAGACTGAAAAACATGCCACTAAAAAAAGCAGTGGGCCAATGATGAAATCAAAGAAGAAATTTAAAAATGCCTTGAGCCAATGAAAACACAACCATACAAAATCTTGGGATACAGCAAAAGCAGTTCTTCAAGGGAAGTTCATAGCAATACAGGCCATCTTTAAGAAACAAAAATCTCAAATAAACTTCCTAACCCACCACCTAAAAGAATTAGAATAAGAACAAACAAAACCTAAAGTCAGCAGAAGGAAGGAGATAATAAAGATCAGAGAGGAAATAAATAAAATAGAGATTAAAAAAATAGAAAAAAAAATCAATGAAACCAAGAGCTGGTTCTTTGAAAGGGCAAACAAAATTGAAAAACCTCTGGCCAGGCTCACCAAGAAGAAAAGAGAGAAGATCCAAATAAAATAAGAAATGAAAGAGGAGAAATCATAACTGATACAGAAGAAATACAAAAAAACATAACAGAAAACTATGAACAATTATATGTAAACAAATTTGACAACCTTCAAGAAATGGACAAATTTCTGGAAACATACAGCCCACCAAAACTGAATCAAGAAGAAATAGATAATTTGAGCAGACCAGTCACTATAAATGAGAATCCTTAAAAAACAAACAAACAAACAAAAAACCTTCCTACAAACAAAAGTCCAGGACCAGATGGCTTCACTGGGGAATTCTACCAAACATACAAAGAAGAACTTATACTGATCCTTGTCAAACTCTTCCAAAAGACTGAAGAGGAAGGAACACTCCCAAAGACATTATATGAAGCCACAATCACCCTGATACCAAAACCACACAAAGACACTACCAAAAAAGAAAATTACAGGC
Organism: Mesoplodon bidens; assembly: GCF_964165515.1. Taxonomy (NCBI): domain Eukaryota; kingdom Metazoa; phylum Chordata; class Mammalia; order Artiodactyla; family Ziphiidae; genus Mesoplodon; species Mesoplodon bidens. The sequence continues at coordinate 100,902,709 of NC_138176.1, read as the reverse complement.
TAATATTTTTGATGAACATAGATGCAAAAATTATCAACATGGGCTTCTCTGGTGGCGCAGTGGTAGAGAGTCCACCTGCCGATGCAGGGGACATGGGTTCATGCCCTGGTCCGGGAAGATCCCACATGCCGCGGAGTGGCTGGGCCCGTGAGCCATGGCCGCTGAGCCTGTGCGTCCGGAGCCTGTGCTCCACAACGGGAGAGACCAAAACAGTGAGAGGCCCGCGTACCACAAAAAAAAAAAAAAAAATCAACAAAATATTAGCAAACCAAATCCAACAACACATAAAAAAGGTCATACACCATGACCAAGTTGGATTCATTCCCAGGGTCACAAGGATAGTTCAACATATGCAAATCAATCAATGTGATACATCACATCAACTAAAGAAAGGATAAAAACCACATGATCATCTCAATATATGCAGGAAAAGCATTTGAGAAAATTCAACATCTATTCATGATAAAAACCCTTAAGAAAGTGGGTGTAGGGGGAATATATCTCAACATAATAAAAGCTATTTATGACAAACCCAGGGTCCATGTCACTTCAGCAAGTGGTTTTGGAAAAGTTGGACAGCCACATGTAAATCAATGAGGTTAGAACACACCCTCACACCGTACACAAAAATAAGCTCAAAATGGCTTAAAGACTTAAACATAAGACATGACCCATAAAACTTCTAGAAGAAAACATAGGCAAAACATTCTCTGATATAAATCATACCAATGTTTTCTTAGGTCAGTCTCCCAAGGCAATAGAAATAAAAAGAAAAACAAATGGGACCTAATTAAACGTAAACTTGTGCACAACAAAGGAAACCATGAACAAAATAAAAAGACAACCCACAAAATGGGAGAAAATATTTGCAAAAAATGTGATCGACAAGGGCTTAATTTCCAAAATATACAAACAGCTCATGCAACTCAAAAACAAAACAACCCAATCGAAAAAATGGGCAGAAGACCTAAATAGACATTTCTCTGAAGAACACATACAAATGGCCAATAGACCCATGAAAAGATGCTCAACATCACTAATTAATAAAGAAATGCAACTCAAAACTACAATGAGGTATCACCTCACACCAGTCAGAACGACCATCATTAAAATGTCTACAAATAACAAATGCTGGAGACAGTGTGGAGAAAAGGGAACCCTCTTTCACTGTTGGTGGGAATGTAAATTGGTGCAGCCACTATGCAAAATAGTACAGAGGTTCCTCAAAAAACTCGAGTTGCCATATGATCCAGCAATCCCACTCCTGGGCATATGCCCAGACAAAACTTTAATTCAAAAAGATACATGCATCCCTATGTTCACAGCAGCACTATTTACAATAGCCAAGATGTGGAAACAACCTAAATTTCCATCAACAGATGAATGGATAAAGAAGATGTGGTGTGTGTATATATGTATCTATTTATATATACATATATACACACACCATGGAATATTACTCTGCCATAAAAAGGAATGAAGTAATGTCATTTGCAGCAACATGTACGGACCTAGAGATTATCATACTAAGTGAAGTGAGTCTGAAAGAGGCAGACAAATACTATATATATCGCTTATGTGTGGAACCTAAAATGAACATATCTATGAAACAAAAACAGACTCACAGACATAGAGAACAGATCTGTGGTTGCCAAGGGGCCATAGGGGTGGGAAAGACTGGGAGTTTGTGATTAGCAGAGGAGAACTATTATATATAGGATGGATAAATAACAAGGTCCTACTGTATAGCACAGGGAACTATATTCAGTATCCTGTGACAAAGCATAATGGAAAATAATATAAGAATATATGTATATATACACACATATATTCTTATACATTGTAAATCAACTATACTTCAATAAAATTTTTTTACAAGTGGTATTAGTTAATGCTCTACCTCTGAGAGTAGGCTATCTGCAGCAATTATTTGCAATTCTTTTGCAAGGGAAATTTATCCCCATTTATTTCCTTATTCACTTATCTCTTTACATTAGTTTAGATTCATGGACATTTAGTTTATACTTTGGGCAATAATTCAATACCAGTCTCCTTATTTATGGTGCAAACTGTTCTTTGTACATTGAGAAGAATTTCAATTAGCACCTGTGTACCTTTGACATATCCCCTCCTCATCATTGTGAAGATTTTGTTTGTTTGTTATTTAAGTAATTCCTTACCTTTGGGCACTATGATACACTCTGAGTCATCTTATATATTCTCTGCCCTAGCTCTAGATTCAGTCATTTCTCCAAGTAGCCCTAGTTCCTCTTACTGAAGGATGATATTGACACCAAGAGCTGACTGCTAGGCGCCCTGGGGTATTTTTGATATCTAAGTCTGTCCTACAGGCAGAAACTCTTAAGACCATTTGCCCATGTGTATCTTTAACTAAGTCCCAAAAGTGTCCCTCTGATGCATGTTTCCAGCTCTGAGCAAATACAGGATGCCAGTCCACAAGAGTGTCATGGTGGTTTTATGATCTCCTAACACTGTCAGTCATGAATATATGTTGGTACATCAAGTTTATAATGTACCAATGTTGTCCTCTTCCTTTTATGAACCATAACATGGATTCTAAAATTTAAAAATGATTAGAATGAAGAGCTAAGATGGCTGACTACATATCTCACTCTGTCAGCTAGCCCCCTGACACCTCCCTCTGGTACCAGGTACCAGAATGGTCACAACTTCTAGTCCTGGCCAAACCCACAGCAGAATCACTTACAAGGCCACAGTCAACTCCATTTATTTTATTGAGCAAAAACTGACTGAGCATTTACCTTTTTCCAAACACTATTCTAAGCACATTGAGTAGAGTGTTGAACACAACAGAGAAGGGCCCTACCCCCTATGTCATTCTAATGGTAAAGGTAGGCAAAAACCAGTAAACAAAGACACATACGAGAATTTCAACAAGTGGGAAATATCATTAAAACAATAAAACAATGGTGTATTTTATATGTTCAGGAAAGGTGACATTTGGACTGAGACCTGAGTGACAAGAGGGATTCAACCAAATAAAAATATTACAGATGAGAATTCTAGGAAATAAGCCAGGCAAGTACAAATAAGTAGAGCAAGCTGGACGTATTAAAGGAACAGATTAAAGGCTGGTGGGACCAGCTAGATATAGAAGTGGAAAGTGGCACAAATGGGGCAGTTAAGTAGGAAGGGGCTGATTTCACGTGTGACTTTCGGGAAGCTTCGAATCTATTCTAAAAGTGACTGAACCCCAGTGGATGGTATTAACAGAGGGCTGATCTGACTTGATCTGGTGCTGCATGGTAAGGAAATTTTAAGAGGAGAAATTTGTAGCCATTCCAATTTATCTAGCTCTTATGACATGCCCTGTACTATCTTAATGATTTTACATATCTCTTTTCAGTCATTACTTGACATAACACTATGAGGTAGGTATTAATAATTCCATTTATATTCTAGGAAATTGAGGCTCAAAGACATTAAGAAATGAAGACCACCTAGCTAGTAAGTAGCAAAGCCAACATTTAAACCCTCCTAAATTAGCAGCTATTCCATAGATGCAAACTTTAAAACTGTATGATTAAGCAAGTTTAGAAGAACTGTCATATATGAAACAAATATTAAAGAAAGGACATACCTAAGGTGTGATTTCAAATAATATTAAGGTGATTTTGGCTAGTAGTACCCATAATATTTTAATTCTGCCCTCACTCAAAACTATTTTACTCACAAAGACTTTAAGAGGAATATTTGTAGGAGGGAGACAAAAGAACAAATTGTTGCTCACTAGAGTGTTTTCTGAAATCCTAATGAAAAACTTGGGTAAGCTAGATTGGCCGTACAAAGTCTGGAACTAAGTATCAGAGTTAATCACACTCTTCAACCTAGAGACAGAGAGTAAGCGTTAAAGCCATTTTCTGGTTCCAGTTCTTAGAGCTGCCTATGTTATGGCTTTTTGGGTAAATACTTCGTAGGAGCCTTTCTAGACTTTATAGGAGGAGAAGAGAGGCTAGAGATTATGCCCATTTGCACTCTTCCATTTTCTTTGAAAACTGTACTCAAATAATGTGGTTGAGCCACTATGACGCTCCTTCAGGGTGGAGGTGTTTAATGCTGACTCAGCAGTGGGGCTTGGGTCAAACTTGAACTTCCCATAGAGTTCAGTACACTTTGTAGCCTGATGCTGCACATTAACATATTGAAGACTCCAAGATACTTGCAGTAAAGACACTTGTTTAACTTCTTTAACCCTTCCCTATCATTTCAAAACAAAACAGTTTTTTTAAATGGGAGTATTTTCTTTTCTACATGGCACCTATTAACATTCTATAGGAAGGAAGTGCTGTGTTTCACATTGAGAAATCTTGCCTTGGATCACTGAGTACAAAACCTACAGTTTTGTTCCTTGAAGTTAAAGGTAATTCAGGTTTAATAATGCCTTCTTCCAGCCAGTGCCATCTTTGGACAAAATAATCCAATGGTTTTGATTTCCCAGAGTAAAGTTATTATTTGTTGACATTGATTGAGAAATGTGATACATACAGCATGAACTATGATTCAACTGCCAGAATTTACTGTCTTGAGTAAGTGCTGGGAAGAAACAGAAGGAGTATGGTCAGTGTCACATTTCTGTCAAAATCAGGGCCAAAGTCGTTTTTGCTCTGGGATGTGAAGTGACTCCTCAGAGAATGGGGAGAAGCAATCTCAGGCCCAGGGAAGATGGAAAGCAGTGAGCTCACCCCAAACTTAGGATGGAGCAAAAGACACCAGTGAAAACAAAATGTGTGACATTTTAGTAAAGTATAAACATTAAATTATAATAAATTCATAATACCATGAGGATGATGATTATCTGATGTGGGTTTCTATAGCTTTGTCAACAGAAATGTAACCCTTGAATTTCCCTTGTAGAGCTAGACTACATGGTGCCTTCTGATATTTGTATCTAGAAATATCCTAACTTTAACACAGTAATTTCAAAATAGTAAGTCTCATGTCCTCTTACCTCACATAAACAAAATATTGGTTTCCAGAATATATTTACATTTAAAATATCAAATAAAATAGGGAGTGTTTTTCTGTCTGAGAATGAATAGTTTTTTTATATAAAGAAGAAAGAAGAGTTCAGAAAAGACTGCAGATTTGCACTAAAAGCCCAGATTTTATTTATTTTCCTTTTGGAGGGTATATTGCTATTTTTTTTCCAAAGTAAAGATAGTAAACTTACAAGTATCTTATTAAAGACAAACATAAAAAATAAAATTTCTCTGAAAAATATTTCTCTGTTCATCCTCTCTCCACCCTCATACCTTATTTCTCCATCCTTCTCTTTGATAACAAAGTATTATGTCAAGCATAACCCTATGACACCAAAGTGTATGGTTAAGATCTCTGTTTTGATTATAATTTGCTAACAGTTTATGTCAAAGTATAGGGTAAATGACTTTCAACAGTATTATCTGCAGTATTCCTTGCACCGGACTTTAAGTTTAATGTTATTTGTTGACCATTTTGCAAAACACTGTGGCAATTTTTGGCTTATGACATACATTATTCTTGGAATATTATTTGATACTCAATGCAGTACATTTTATTTAGATCTTCTAGATTCAACAAGACTATCTTGAAATGAGGGATCAATATCTCTATTCTCAAAAGTACCATCTTTAAACAAAATGTGCCACATAAATGCCTTCCATAGCATAACTACTATGGTGATTTTGAGTGACATATTGATATATATTTGTTTTCTGTAGTATCCTCTCTCTATACCTACATATCGATGTAGATATATAGATCAATAGATCAGTAGGCAGCCATGTAGCCTAATTCTACAAGGGAAATTCAAGAATTACATTTCTGTTGACAAAGCTATAAAAACCCAACCGCATATTTATATTTCTATCTGTGTGTAAATATATTTTTTCAGAAGGTAAGTGAATTTAACTTTTGTGATGATTTTTTCAAGAGACAGTTATAGGATAACTAATAAGCAACGATTACATGTAAGTATTGTTTGAGATACTGAATGTTAACTCATCCACATGCTTCTTTGTTAAGTGAATTGATCTTTAATGAGACACTTACAAACCTTAAGTGCTATATATGTGAGGGAAAAAAGAGCACTCCGAAATCAAGAATTTTGAATGCAGTCGAATACTAAAAATTAGAAGTGACGGCAGAAGAGGCAGGTGTAACAGTAGCAATAGGTTTATAAAAGAAGACAGAAGTCATTTTATTTATATTCCTATCTAAATATTTGAGAACTTTCCACATTAAAATGAAGTTCCAGGATGGGTCAAAGAAAAATAATCAAATGTTGCAGAACGTAATTGAAATAGCATATCTTTCTATATTAGGAAATGGTCTTGAACACATGCTTATACTAAGAAGTCGACTGTGATTTGGAGTTTACATTAGTTGTACAACCAGAAAGTTGTGGAATTTGCAAGCTGCAAAGCTATGAAAAAGCTGAGTGCAATAATGAGCTATAAAGCACGCTGTGTGAGAAAAGAAACAGACCCTAAGCCCTCGCAGCTTTGCTCCCTTGGGATAATCCTTGAGCTAACACAATGAAACCATGCCTGTGGCGGTCTGTTAATTTTTCTATACTCCATGGACACAATTTTTTCCCTTTCTCTACCCAGTCATTTTATAAACCCATGTTATTTGTCACAAAAGGGACCAGACAAAGGAAATTATATAAACCTAGAATAATGATGTACCAGCAATAGTATTATTTTGTACAAAGGGCATAACGATACTATCTTTCTATTATACATTATCCTCTGTTTACAAAGAATATCAGGATAGATTCTGGAAAAATATTGCTGATATTTGAAATTCTAAATATAAACTTTTTTTTACTTTTTTATAATATTGTATTTGTCCTCCCATTTCATATTTTACAAACAGTTTTGGTTTTTGTTGTTGCTTCTCATAATAAGAATATAAGAAATCTTATAAAGGAATTCTTGGTTTAATATCATTTGTGTATTTAAAGTAAACACGCATTGGGTGTGTTTAATCCTAGAGCATACAGTACAATGATGAAATCAAGCAGCACTGTCTTCTTCCCCACGCCTTTAAAAACAACACTAAAAGAGCACTAATTCATTCAACTGATAGTTATTAATTAGGTCCCTCCAATTCCAGAGACTGAACTGGTTTCTGATTATTTAGTAATAAACCTAGGCTGGCATAGACCTTGTCTTCAAAGACCTTACAGTCTAATTGATAAGAAAGATATTTAAACAAAACAAAACCTATAAGCAGAGCCATAATGTAAAATAGTTGAAAACAGCAAACGAAGGACTTGGATGGTATGTGATGAACTAAGACAGAATATTTTGATATGTAGCCATTCTCTTTATGTACAATATGCTTCATTAAATCTGGATAAGCACAAACCCAGTTATAGCATGATAATATTACAAATACTTATGAAGATAACATATTCCATGCACCTCTTGACTGTTTCAAATTAAGGCTTTTGAAATATTAAAGATGATCAAATATTAATATCGTGTTGGCACCTATTCTGAAGTTTCTAAGGGTACAGCTTTATTGCACATGCTTACTTAGGAATCTAAACTTCATGTAACAGCAAAGAACTGCATCGACTTCCTGTTCGTATTCAAACACAATTAAGGTATTGCTTGCAGTCTGTAAAGCTTTATTGCCCGAGTCTTCCTTACCTGAGGGACCACTTATCTGCTTTCCACAAAGCAAACTTTGGAGCAGTTATGTTGACAGTTCTCTGCCTCAATTCTGAGAGGCTGATGAGGCAGCACCACTCCTGGCAAACTGCTTGAACACTGGTGCTCCTGTTACTGCCATTATGACCCGATCCATATTCGCAAGTGTAAGAAGACATAGCCATGTCTTCCTTGTTTACACTTGGAAGCAAAGAAAGAAATTTTCATTCAGTTTTATCTTTGATAAATAGCATCTCACCTATCTCTCAGCATTGACATAATAAGTATATGCAATATTATTTGTTAAAATATATTGTTTACATAATTTGAGAAGCTTCAAATTAAATAGTTATTTCCAAAAAAGACCTCAAAACAAAGTACTATGGAAATTTGCCAATGATCAAGTCATACCAGTCCTAGAAAATAAATGGGTAATGCTAACCATCACCTCAGAAATCATGATTTACTAAGAAGGTGCTTTGAGTAACATCTAAAAAGAAACTAATATAAGTAGTATAAGTAACTAATGAAAAGATAACTCTTTTATATATTTTTAAATACCTAAAAATACTGATACTAACCAAACTCTTATTGTTTTAATGAATCTGAAAAATTGAACAGGGAATTCTAAAGTTATACTTTAAATATTATATTATTAGATAAAATTGCCTCAAACATTTCATGTCAAGTCCACTAACAAGAAGGAAATCAACACATTTTTAAAGTAATATAGAAATTGGTATAGGTGTGTTTTATTCTTGCAATTATGTGATTTGTTTCTATTAAGTCACTATGTCTCTCTGTGTTTCTGTTTATCACAAACAAAGTGAGGGGAATACACAACACTACTTTAAACTTCAATCATGTTACTTTAATTAAAAAATACACTATAGGGCTTCCCTGGTGGCGCAGTGGTAGAGAGTCTGCCTGCTGATACAGGGGACACGGGTTCGTGCCCTGGTCCAGGAAGATCCCACATGCCACAGACCGGCTGGACCCGTGAGCCATGGCCGCTGAGCCTGCACATTCGGAGCCTGTGCTCCGCAACGGGAGAGGCCACAACAGTGAGAGGTCCGCATACCGCAAAAAAAAAAAAAAAAAAAAACACTATATAAGTTGTCCAAAATGAACAGCAAAAAGTATTATTTCTATGTCCTTTCAAATACTGAGAAACTGTGTGAACAGCAAAAAATATTATTTCTACGTCCCTTCAAATACTGAGAAACTGTGTACTGTGGTACACATGTATATTGCAATGTTCCAATGGACTGGTTTAATTAATTTTCTTCTCTACAGTTTTGATGACTCTCAGGATGTTAATTCATGATTATCATCCTTGCCCATTTTCTAGAACTCACATTAGCGTAGTGCATACTAGGCTGTTCTTTTCTTTCGCTTAAGTAAATATCAATTTAAAAGTGGAGTAACTAAAGTTTCAGGATGACAGAAAAAAATGTCAATTTTGGTTTTGTAGGAAGATTTACCTCTATACTTAATTACTTCCACCATCTATGCTAGCTCTCTAGAACACAATCAATTTATTTAATGTCCATGGTTATTGCTTTCAGTACAGTGAAGCATGACAGAGTGAAATGAAATGCTAGGAACAAAATGGAAAGGAGGTCAGACAAATAAAGAATATAAATGATAGGTGGCCACGCATAGAAGTTGTGTAATGATATTTGTATTTTAGGATTGTTGCCTCAATACACATAAAAATTATGAACTCTCATTTTCAAACTGCGTATCTGTTTAGAATGCAGCTAAGAAGCAGACAAGTAGAGGGGACTCCCCTGGTGGCTGAGTGGTAAAGAATCTGCCTTACAATGCAGGGAACACATGTTCGAGCCCTAGTCAGGGAACTAAGACCCCACATGCAGCGGGGCAACTATGCCCGCACACCACAACTACTGAGCTTGTGCGCCTCAACTAGAGCCCCCGTGCCGCAAACTACAGAGCCCACGTGCTCTGGAACCCATGCCCTACAACTACAGAGCCCATGCGCCCTGGAGCCTGTGCACCACAACTAGAGAGAAGCCTGCGTGCCGCAACAAAAGATCCCGCATGCCTTAAGGCGGATCCCACATGCTGCAACTAAGACCCGACACAGCCAAAAATAAATAAATAATAAATAAATCTTAAAAAAAAAAAGAAGTAGACAAGTAGAAATTTTTTGCCAATGGGAAAATAATTCTATTACTGAGAGGTTGGATATACGGCATCATAACTGCTGCTTGAAAGTTGGAGGACAGCTATGGTGTGTTCTGCTCTCCTCTGTGCCAATAGGTTTGTTAGGTTCAAAAGGTTGGCAGGAATCATATCACATAAAGCATGGTTCCTCAGAATTAGATTGTGAAAATTAAGGGGAGCCATTCCAGAATTGTATGTACTGAAAAGATACCCTAACACTTTAGGAAGATCGATCTGTTTGCTAGAAGATTAATTTTAAGAGAGCCAAAAGGGGAAAAACCTGTTGGGTGGTGGTCACAACTATTGAGATGTTAAAAAATGATGATGAATTGAACTAAAATAATGATAATAATAACATAAACATACACTGTGAATGTTGTTCTTTCAATCTTCATTTTACTGATGTGGAAGCTGAGGTACAGGGGAGATAAATAACTTACCCAGAGTTACACAGCTAGCAGGAAGTAGAGCCAGGATTTACACATAGGGAGTCTCTATAATATACTGTTTGTAAGACTGGAGATAGTGATAAATCGTAGATTCAAGTGAGATTTGTAGGTAGGACTGATAGAAATTGGTCACTAAAAGGATGTAATAAATGAGGGAAAACCAGAAGCTAGATGTACAGATCTGGGAAACATCAGCATCTACTGTGCAACTAACTCTATGGAAGAGGAAGAGGGAACGTGTGTAGATGAGGAAAACACTACATCTAAAAATGACACCCTAGGAATCCCCTAGATTTAAAGGTATGTGTGAAGAAAAGGAGCCTATCATGGTGATTAATGCAGAAAAAATTTTGTCATAGATATCAAGGGGGGATGAGATTTCAAGGAGGGTGCTGTCAAGAGAACCAAATTCTAGAGAAAGTATAATAAATACACAGTGAAAGCTGGCCATTGCTTTTTGATTTAATAATAGGTGACCAGGGAAAGATTGATTTCTAGGTGGTAGAGACGTGATCTAATTAAGTCTTAATCAGATCTAGCATAGACTTGACACTGAACCTGATGATGTATATCTTGGAGAGTAGTAGGCTTGGAAAGGATACACATTTTGAATATATACTAAAAATAGGTATCGCCTAAGAAAGAACCCTAAGAGATTTACTGGGAGAAAGAGAGAATGAAATATCAAGAGAGAGAAGGAAAGGGTATATTAAGTGATATTTTGAAAAAGAAGGTACAAATAGATCTAAAAAGTAGAAAATAACTGCTAAAGGATGATACACTGAAGGATCCAAAGGAACCATGACACTAGAATTATTTGAGAAACTTGTATTGCCCAAATTTATACCATATGTGATTGGTCACACTGTGTCTCTTCTCCCAGAGATTTATCACTTTTGAAAAATAAGTGCCTTTCCTTTTCAGTCTTTGTAATCTGTCACTTTGATGTCTCCACACAAGGTCTGTACTGACAGATATTTTTATGCAGAAAATAGCACTAATTTCCCTTTCTGTATATAAGTGTGTGAATGTATGTGATTATAAGAAAAAGATTTGAATCATGAAAGCTAGGGTGAGGCCCTGCATTTTTTTTACATATCCTTTAAAAATAATAATTGCTTGAAGTCTGTTTCCAGAGTTATAATGGTTTGAGCCACACTGTTTTCTAAATGCTCAAATTTGGTATGCAGCTTTATGACAGGAAGTTGGCCTTCAGAGCAGGAATGTATGTAAACAAAGAAATGTGGCTCACAGGAAGGTTTAGTTAAATCAAATCCCAGAGGCTGCTCCCACTCTGAGCTTCTTTCTGTATCTTGATTATTTGCAGATGCTTCACATGAAGCTAGAGATGAAACCCAATAGTTAATCTCCCTGAAACTCCCAAAGCTGTTCACAGTCAGCTTGGAGTATCAACCAGCTAAAGCAAACAATGAGAAGGAAGTAAGAAATTTAATGCCATCCTGCTTCAAGATAAATGAAGTACTTTTTTCTCCCTTGGGAATCAAACCTCAACACTGAACTTTGAAAAGAGACACAAAAAGTCAAATAATACAACTGCCTGGAATCATCACTCCAAACACGAAGGGTTAAATGTTATAGTTGTTTGGCCCTTCGACATGATTATAAAATCACACACCTGCTGAGGTTCAAATGCTATTGTCTTGCCAGAAGTGCATAGCTCTGCCTCCTTTCTTGGCTGTAAAAATGCTAAGATGCCAAGGGCTACAAATCGTTTTATATAAAGTCATGGAAACTTTATAGAATAAAATAGATGAAATAGAAAAAAAAAAAGAAGACACTTTCGTCCATCTTAGAAAGTCTGTGTGCATGAGTGAAAGCAAAAAATTTCCTGATTCCTGCCATGCTGTCTAATACAAAGATGTAACCCCATTCCTCTGGAAACTAGGGGCTGCTTTCTTTTCCCCAAGCTAAGCAATTAGGGGAAGTGGCAAGAAGGTAAAACTGGTGTGATGTTCTTGGAAATCTGCTGGGTGTCATGCTTTGTGCAAATGGAACAGTAGAGAAATGAGCTGAGAAAGGCCTGGCAGAGGGGGTCAAGGTCAGGGACCACCACACTGCTGCCCCAGCAGTCCCCACTTCCCAAGAAATATGGGAGATGGATCCTGCAGGTGCCCAGAGGCCCTAGAATTAACCCTCAAACAGATACATTTGGGCTGGGTGGTTTTGCTGAGATTGCTACAGAGAGGCTTGCAGTTTGAGACCACCTACCTCCTGGGGCTCTGCTGGAGAGCATAGTAAACTCTCAAGCAACTGCCAGTTCCTAAGGGCGCTACTCAGAAGTGAGCTACCAGGACTTCCCTGGCAGTCCAGTGGTTAAGACTCCGTGCTTCAATGCAGGGGGTACCGGTTCAATCGCTGGTCAGGGAACTAAGATCCCACATGTTGCGCAGACAAAAACAATAAAATAAAAATAAAATTTAAAAAATTTTTAAAAAGAATGTTCATTGTTATTAAAAAAAAAAAAAAGAAGTGAGGTACCAACTCTCCACATTGAGGCTGTGGATAAAGTGCTGGAACAGTGGGCATGGGTTGCAAGTGGGGAGGCAGGCAGGAGGGCTGCAGCTGTCAAGTGAGAAAGGATCTGTGTTTGCTTTCTCCTGTTCCACTCACCAGTACCTGAGAAGCTGACATCACGAAACGTGCGTAAGAAGTATTGAGAGCCACATGAAACCCACCTCATGTGGTAGCTATTAGAACTTCAGCTCATACGGGGGAAAGGAAAGAATTTTTTAGAATATGATATGAACTTTTAAAATAAACAAGGATGAGTTGTATAGACCAAGAAGAGACGGAATAAACTGAAAGTGGCTGAAAAACAATGAAATTGGGCCAAAGAATTATTAACAAATGTGACTTTTAGCCAGCGAAAATATGAGCTTCAATTTTGCAGAAATGTGGGCAAGTCATTAAAAAAAAATAAAATTGTTGCACATTTACAACTTGGTCAGATGAGGTTGCTCAATAAACTCATTACATATGACAGCTCAGTTTTGGAGTGAATATATTAGACAAATTATTATGTACTCTCATTTTTGTGTTTCCTGTTTATTGACATTGAAAATAGTGAGTTCTTTATTCACAGGTAGGTAGTGCATTTCTATGTCTGGATATTTCCTGGATCTTTTGAGGAAAAAAAATATGGGTGTTATGTTTTTAAAGAAAAACCTGTTGCCTTTCTCTCTGTTAACACAGTCAAAAGCCCCAAAGCCTTTGGATTTCTTGACAGTTATGACCTCACACTCTGCTAATTCTACAACTTGCAAATTTATTTCTACTTCCACGTGCACTTGCCTAGTACACACACACACACACACACACACACACACACACACAGACTCTCATCTCGCAGATGCACACAGGTCTAATTCTAGCTCTATTTCATACTGACATGGTCCTTCTATTGCACTGGAAGGGAGAAATGTACATGGCATCATGTCACCTGACTACAGTAAGCAGTGGTCTGGCTTGGCTTCAGGTGCCCTTTTTCTATGGGCATCAACCTCAAGAAGCTTGGCAGTTACCACTTTCTTGTTGAGATGAGGTCTTTCTCTATCTGAGCTTAGTTTTACAAAATTAGGTATGGTTTTCACCCTTAGGAGAATTATTTTAAACAAACAGAACATTTAAGAGTGCACACTGACCAATCGAATCTGGGGCCAGAGCCTGGGTTTGGAGAGAGTGCTCATATACTGATCAGTGCCTCCAGAATTCCTCTGGGGAAAATCAAAGCAGTGGTTAGGGATACAGTCATGCCAACAAGGCTTCACCTCAAATGTTTGATTTGGTTCACAAGATTAAAATGTCAAAATAGCATTTATTATTTCCATTCCTTTTCTAAAAGAAAATAATATTTCACTTCTACTATGCTTTAGGTTTCATTGTTCCTATAATTATCTAAAAATATATTTTACTTTTTCCATGTGATAGATAGGAAATATCTAATTTAACTAATGCCAAAATGTTCTCTTTTTGGTAATGTATAAATATTCTTTATTTCCTTAATTTGATTTGTTGAAAGTAAGTTTTCATTAGTAAGCATGTCATAATAATGTAGACTTTTATTATGAGTATTTCCATCTCCTCTAGCAAAGCTATGCATAGCATAGTAGACTTGCTAGGCTTCGAGAATAGTTAGATTTCACATAGAGTTTTGGGGGGAAACGCAAATTGTACAAAAAAGGCAACCTATGAAAAAAATTATGAATTTTTATGTTCATGTGAAAAAGAGCTAATGAGACGGAACAGAACCAGTGAGTTAACATCCTATGTTGTTGAAACTGAAGCCCAGGGAGAAATTACTTTTGTGGGTCATCCAGTTAGAACCAAATTAGATTCTCCTAGTTTTTTTCCCCCGTGACTTAACCATCAAGTCATCTCTTCTACTGCTTTTTACTGGTTTGGGATATCTAATGAAGTGTAGGAGGCATTCTGAGAAGAGAAAATAGCTGTATGATGCTACAGATACAGACATGGAGAAAAGGGAAGTAATTATAAATTAGTTACCTCAGTGGGAGAGCGTTCATACTGAGGCACCCTGGGAAAAGCACCTGGAGAAACAGGTGTAAGTTCTAAGTGTCACTCTCTAAATATGACTTACAGACTGGAGTCATTGTGAATTCTTGAAAAACGTTTTTCTCTGGAGTCAGAAATTTGGCACTAGGCATTCTAAGCCTTGAGGCTGGAGCTTCATTGAACAGTGAGGACTGGAAATGCTATTTGGGTCATCAGCATAGAGGAAATATTTAGAGCTATGAAAATTTATGAACTCTCCGAAGGAGTGAACTTAAAAGGTCATTGGTAAATACAGAATCATGAAGGAACTTAGACATATGGGCCAGTAGGAAGAAGAGAAGAAATCAAAAGGGATAGAATAGGAAAAAAACTGTAAACGTTGAAATGGGATTCAGTTTTGTGCAGTATCAGAGTAACATATAAAGAGACAATTTCGGGGAAGAAGCCATCTATTGAGTAGAAAATAATGAAGAATTAAAATAGACATTTGGATTTTGTGAAAAAAAAAGTCTGAGTTTCCAGACTATTTTTAGTAAACAACAGCTTTTCAATTGCTTTAAAGACTTGAACAAATAAAAGAATAAATGAATAATTTAACAGATATTTATGGAGCAACTACTACATGCTAGGCATATTCTATTGATGTTTTCATGTTATTTATGACCAACACCTTAGAACACCACTTCAGCCTTAACTTTTTCCAGCATGTTTATCTCTAGTAAGTATAAACACTCTCCTTCAAATTATTCAGTAATGCCATGATCTCTTTGGATTATTTGGTGCAGGAAACCCTTAGACAAAATGATCTTATGAGATTTCTATCTTTAGGACTGTATTTTGGCTCCAGTTGGAAAAAATACTTAAGGATCTTCATGAAATTCCTGTTAACTAGTTGGAAGAACAATTATTGTGGCTTACAGATGAGAAGGTTTTCATTTTATTTCATATTTTATTTCATTTTACAGTAAGAATTTCAGAATAAGGACCTTTGCTGTATGTCTCCTGTAATTTCCTATTTGGTTTGGTAAGATATGACAGGCTAGTAGGATAAGTAGCAAGAATATCCCTTTAACTCCTGGAGCAAATAACTCTATGCAATGGATGCTTCTTAACCTCTAGGTCAGTGTTCTCAAGAGACACTGAAATTCTTTCAGAAAGGAAAGGATAAGACACAGTTTGAGATCATAGGGAAAGGAGAATTTCAATATAACTAAAGTTATTTTACTAAAATTTTCTTCTGATCCAGACTTTTAAGAGACTTAGGCCAGGTCCCTATGCCAAGGGTTGTTCACTCATTGTTTATTCCTTCCATCAATATTTATTAAGCAACTATTAGGTGCTGGGTAACAGGGCTAAAGCAAGGAACAAGAGAGACAAGGATTTTTTTCGTGTATGTGTGGCTCTTATTTTCTAACATACAGAGTTATATAATAAATAAGTAAACAGTTTTGGGTATTTTGAAGTACTGTGGAGAAAAATAAAGAAAGCTAAGGAGAAAAAAGCAAAGTATATATATGGGGGATGGGGCTAGGTAATGGCTTATTATACACACTGAAGCAGTGATATTAGAGCCTGGACCTCAATGACATGAAAAAGTGAGTAATGCAACTATCTGAAGGAAAGAAATTCCACAGCAAAGGAATACAAAAGCACTGCCCTACAAGAGGATGAACTAGGGGCATGTTTGAGAAACAAGAGATGGGGTGGGGAGATAGTGGTAGAAAATACAGCTGGAGAGGTACTATTTTTAAGTCATCAGATCATTAGGGCTTGGTCGTGAATTGGGCTGTTATTCTAAGGGAGATGGGAAGACACACTAGGGTTTTGCATAAGGAAGTGACACTATCCGATTTTATTTTTTAAATATCACATAGCTACTTTGTGTAAAGTAAATTGAAGTGGGACAGGAGGGAAAGGAGAGGAATCAATTAAAGAGGCTGTTACAGATGTACAGGAGACAGAGAAGTGGACTAAGATGGCAGCTAAAAAGGACATAAGTGGTCCAAGTCAAGCTGTGCAATATAATCAGTAGCAAGTTGAGAGTGCAAGCCTTTTTTTTTTTTTCCCCCCTTGGGCAGATTTTATGACAAATAGGAGAGTAGTTCCCCTAACTTGGGCATGGTGGTGATTGGACCAACGCAAAAAAAAAAAAAAAAAAAAATAGCTAAAAAGGAAAAAAAAAAGAGCTATAATCATGTGAGTATGAATTAACAGAAGGAAAACCAGTTATATAAAAGTAAAACAGAGTTTCCTTACTTTAATACTAATCAGATAAAAATAATAGGAATTCAGATGATGAAAGAACAACACTAGAATCCAGTACTACCAAAATTTTGGATTTTACAGACCTTAAAAAGAATGACTAATATTGTGATGTCCTCTTTTACTTCATCCACTAAGCATATTTTAAAAACAATAGCAGAATAAACAAAACTAAAAGACAACCCACAGAATAGGAGAAAATATTTGCAAATGAAGCAACTGACAAGGGATTAATCTACAAAATATACAAACAGTTCATGCAGCTCAATATCAAAAAAACAAACAACCCAATCAAAAAATGGGCAGAAGATCTAAACAGACATTTCTCCAAAGAAGACATACGGATGGCCAAGAGGCTCATGAAAAGCTACTCAACATCGCTAATTATTAGAGAAATGCAAATCAAAACTACAATGAGGTATCACCTCACACCACTCAGAATGGCCATGATCAAAAAATCTATAAACAAATGCTGGAGAGGGTGTGGAGAAAACGGAACCCTCCTACACTGTTAGTGGGAATGTAAATTGGTATAGCCACCATGGAGAACAGTATGGAGGTTCCTTAAAAAACTAAAAATAGAGCTACCATATGATCCAGCAATCCCACTCTTGGGCATATCTGGAGAAAACCATAATTCAAAAAGATACATGCACTCTGGTGTTCACTGCAGCACTATTTACAGTAGCCAGGACATAGAAGCAACCTAAATGTCCATCAACAGAGGAATGGATAAACAAGATGTGGTACATATATACAATACAGTCATAAAAAAGAATGAAATAACACCATTTGTGGCAACATGGATGGACCTGGAGGTTATCATACTAAGTGAAGTAAGTCAGACAGAGAAAGACAATATCATGATACCACTTATATGCAGAATCTAAAAAAATGATACAAATGAACCTATTTACAAAACAGAAATAGAGTCACAGATGTAGAAAACAAACTTATGGTTACCAAGGGGGAAAGGTGGGGGAGGGATAAATTGGGAGATTGGAATTGACATATACCCACTACTATATATAACATAGGTAACTAATAAGAGCCTATTGAACAGCACAAGGAACTCTACTCAACACACTGTAATGACCTATATGGGAACAGAATCTAAAAGAGAGTGGATATATGTATATGTATAACTGATTCACTTTGCTGTACAGCAGAAACTAACAGCACGGTAGATCAACTATACTCAATAAAAATTAATTTAAAAAATAAAAATAGTGGAAATATCATCTCTTCTAATGCTCATTTATTTAATCACATTTTAAACCTTTATTATAAACTTGATCTATTATCTTTATTTTTCTTTCTATTCAATGAAAAAATGAAATTTTTCTTCATTGACAAAATTTTACTGACAAATGAAAGCTTCATGATCAGGCCCCCAACACTAGCCATCTTCTAAAGACTGACAACAAGCTTCTAGATTACTTTGTATAATATTAATTTTGGAGTCACTTTAGTACTTGTGGAGTAACTCAGTTGTTTTTATACCAATTTTATACCAAAATTAGGATTGCCAGATAAAATACAAGACATCTAGTTAAATTTCAATTTCAGACAAACAATAAATACTTTTTTAGTGTGTTTCAAATATTTCATAGGACATACAGTAAAAAATTATTTGTAATTTACCTGAAATTGAAGTTTAACTGAATGTTCTACATTTTTATTTGCCAAATCTGTCAACCCTGACCCAAATCCCTCCAGGAAGTTTCTACATACATTTTCCTTTGTAGTTTACACTGAAGTACCTAAAAATAAAATGTATCTATACTGTCACCAAGAATACTGGTACATTATCATTTTCAGACTCCTAAAAAGAGCATTTTTTAGTTAATATACCAATCTCAGTTTCCTTATAAGCATTTTCTATTTAGTTATGAAAATAATGCAGTCTATCTACTGAAGTGGAAACAACTTCTAATCGCTGTCAGTGAAAGGTGTAGTACTTATGATATTGACGTATATGTTCCGATTCATCTGAAGCCTGTAAGTCAAGTGCTTAAAGGAAAAGCATCCTTAATTCTTTTTTTAAGGGAATTTATTACCTTCAATAGTTTGACCAAGCTTGTAAATGCAATAATACATTCTCTTTCTTCTTGGAGTCTGTGTACATATTATACACCTCCTGCAAGGCATGGAGTGACTAGATGAACGTTTGAAAATAATTGGGGTGAAGTGAGTTTTCCTCACTTGTGTACACATGATTGTCCTGCTACTGCCCTTGGCATTGCTTTGACGATTCTGCTTCCTTCCATTAGATGCTAATACAATGCATCATTTGGTGGTATTTCTAGCTAATGGATAGCAAGAGACTTAGGATCCTTATAAAGAAATGTTTCTAATCCAAACCCACATACTTTTTTTAATGTCTCAATCTGTTTGCTATTTTTTAATAGAATCTTGGATGAATTTTATACAGAGGCAATCTATAACTCCACTAAAGCTTTTCAAAGTGTTTTTTTGTTTGTTTTGGTAGGAAAGAAGAAAGACCATTCTTTAAATTATACTTATCAATCTGAAATAGGCAGTGAGTCTGGAAGTCTTTGAAAAGATGGAGACACAGAGTAAGGGAAAAGAGAGAGACCTTGTTTCCTTGTAATTTGCAGATGTAATTATCCTGAATATTGAGAAGCAAGCTGAAGCAGCTGGCATGGATTTTGACCACATTTAAATTGTTTATAAGCAACCCTCTCCAGTAAACATGGGTGTTCCAGATGCAAGGGGAGATTGTGGTATTTGAAATCTGAGACAGAAAAAAAAACGGGTATACTCAGAGAGTATGTGGTAGATACAAGGCCATTTATAAACAGAATGAACACCAGGCAAGTCAAGGCTAGGCCTCTTGAACAAACACTGAATATCTCTGCACCACTTTCAAGATGTGGAAATCTTATTTGAAACTCATTAAAAGGAACTGTAGAGAGAAAAGGCCCAGATACAGCAACTTAAAAAGAAAACAGTAATATACATTTCCAATATTCTTATTCAGGATTGCATTAAGGCAGTGAAGGACGTTTATGCAAGTAAAGAGCCCTAGAATTTCAACACCAACAAGAAAAATTTATACTTCTAATCCCCCCCGAAAAAATGGTTTTTGATGTGAAAGGTAAAGATTGTAATTTGTAGCTTAATAGTACGGAGAGATTGAATATGTTTCTATACCATCTCTGCCATTTGAGGAGCTTCTGATTTTTCAGTTCAGATTCTACTGAATAAAGAGAAGATTGAGGAAAGAAAATGTACCATGAGGCAATGTTGTGCAGTAGAGTGGGCCACACTAGGGCTTGCAGGCACTTATTAATGTGTGTATTGGATACACGTGTTGAATGTCCCCTCCAGACAAGACACATCCGCAGACGCTGGCAATGTCACACGGGTATCACAATGTCCTACCTGCCTCCCTGGAGGTCCTCATCTCAGGGCCGGACAGGAGTGGGTCCAGTTCACTGTGTGACTTTGTGCAACTTCAATTTACTCAACTTCAGCCTCAGTTTCGCCCTCTAAAAACAACAAGAACAAAATAGATATACAGCCTTTACCTCAGATAATGTTTTTTTCAGTTTTCAAACATCAACTCTCTTAGGATTATACTTTTCATTCAATCAAATTCATTTTTTTCTGAGGACCTTTGACAAATGTATACAGTCATATAAGCACCAGCACGAGCGTGATTTAGAACATTTGCATCGCCCTAGAAAATTCCCTTGGGCCACCTGGCAGTCATTCCTGCCCTGAAGACCAGCCCCTGATAAACTCAGATCTGCCTCCTGTGTCCTGTCACTATAGTTGTAACTTTTAAGATTTCATGAATAAAAGCAATCATACATCACATCCTTTTTTGTATCTGGCTTGCTTCACTTAGTAGAATGCTTTTAGAATTTACCCTCGTTTTGTGTATCAGTATTATTTCATCGTATGGACCTTATGTGTTGTTTAGATAATTAAGTAAGAGAGTTTATGGTAGAGTCTGGTGAGCAGTTCATGATTTACAGAAATTGTTGAATGTGTGGCAACTATTATTAAATGATTCTCTGACTCAGACATTATTTTCTGTTGAGATTTAAGGAATAATAGCACATTTAAGAAGTAATATTTTGGGCTAATGTCCAGAGGCTCCAGTTATAAATAAGAAATTGGAGAATTTAGACATTCTCTGGAAAAACTGAAGGTGCCTTTGATTCAATTAGCGAACATGTTCTTTAGATTGATTTATCAAGTTACATTGTCTCAATTCTATTTTCACTCTGTATGTGTAGATAAGGCCACGCTTAGAAACATAATCTCCAAGGGTCAGTCTTTATTGTCGCAGACGTGACAAGTCATGTCATCGCACCTCTAGCAATCACAGTCCCTTAATGACATCATAAAACCTGACACACCATTTTTTTTTCTTCAGGAGAGAAAATTAGGAAGTTCAACTTCAATATAGAAATGGCATTCAGAAAAGTGATCACAGATAAATCTTGAAGCTATTTTCAGAAAGAGATTTCATTTCCTATGTCTTGTACACTAAAAGTATGTCTCTGAAATTAACTCATTTTTTATGTGTGATCACCATCCAAACCATGTTATAATTTCTACAGTCCTCAGGTTACAGTCTATTTGATGCCTATAATTAGAAGGCTAAATTTGGGAGGTAGCTTGACCTATAATACTTTACTAATTCAAAAGAGAACTGTATGCTAGCTCAGAACTTGAAATTTGAATTTAACTTCTGCTTCTGAGAACTGGTGATCAGGATTTGCAGTTTGCAACTTCAACCAATCCAGGATTCATTACTGAGATCAGTAGAATGCCTATAAATGCAACCCTAGGCTGCTTGCTACTTCCACTTAAATATACCTTAGCTGTAAACAGCTTAACTAGAACTTGTGGAAATGCCATTACTTTGCATATGTAAAAAATTTACTCCATCACATATATTATTTATGCCTAAAATATTATTTGGCAGGTTAGTTTTACTATTACTATGTTATTGATGGTCAGAAGTTTTAAACCCAAATTTTGATTTTTTTTCAACCTTTGTACCTTACTGCTTGATTAAAGACAGTCAATCATTATTGTGTACCAACTACAGCGTTCCTGGAGGGGCTGCATCAGTGCATCCATGTCCTCTTTTAATCACATACTCCTCAGTGTAAAAAGGAAAAGACGGATATCAGTAGGCTGAGGAAGGGCTGGCATTTGTACCAAGGAAGAGTGGAGCCAGTGTTCACTTGTATTTCAGTTCAGATCCATTTCACCTATTTGAAAAGCTACTGTTAATGAATTTGCTTGCAACTATGATTCATATGCAATAAAATCTTCCTACTCTTCAACACCAGGGTGAGGAAATGCCAAGAAAATTTCATTGTTGACACTATCTTCAGGAACCAATGAGGACTTGGTGGTGGTGGTGGTATTTTTTTCATATACTTTTTTTTTTTTAATTTCTTTTTGGCTCAGTTTGAGGATGATGAAGGCAAGTTGTGAACTGTGAACTCCAGAAGGGCAGAATTACCGTAAAAACAGAGGTGGGGACAAAAGAGAGAGAGACATGGATCTTGTCTCTATAACACAAATTATCCACATAAAGTAAAGCTCTTTGAGATGCATTTAATTAACAAAATAGCCTGTCTTTCCATTTCCAAAGAAATTTTTAATCAAAACATACTGTATTTTTGTCATCACCGTATTTCTTGCAATAAGACTTCACATCTTTGTTTCCTTGTCTTTGTTCTGTCTCACACAGGATACATTTCTTAGGGAATTTCTACAACCAGTGGTCTGAAAAACTTTCCTTTTTTTTATTACTGTGACTGAGACAAAACACTTTCTTTTTTTTTATTACTGTGACTGAGACAAAAATATATTTTACATTTGCAACCACGTGTACACATTTATACTTAGTTATAAAGTTATACTATAACTTAAATAAAAGTTAAACAAAACTTGTATAAAACTTTACTTACCCTTACCATGAGTGATACACCCTATTTTTCTATTCTATTTATAAGAAATGTCTTCATGATCTACCATATTGATCTCACTACCCACTAATGGTTTGCAAACCACATATTGGAAAACTGGTATAAATATGTTTGCATCCTGCAATGGCTTGGTAGGATCTATGTATGCCTGCAAAAAGTTGAATTTATACTTTTTAAATACAGTCTCCCCGTAGTATAAAACTCTGTTCTTAAGAGGAAAGAAAAAATTGTTAATTTTGATTAATTTTTGTTGTATTCAATAAATTTTTGCATCTAAACTGTTTCTTAAACAAAGTATCATTAGTGTAGGAATCAGGAGGCCTGGTTTCTAGTTTTTGCCCTTCTGCTAATTAGCAGTATGTCCTTGGGCACTTATTTCACCTAAAGGAGCCTCAAGAATTCTCTCTTTCTCTCTGTATGTATATAAATATAATATATATATATGCATGTGTATGTGTGTATCTTTGTTTTGATTTTTTTACCATGTGTTTATGTTTATCTTTTTAATAATATAAAGAAAAATGAACAAACTTAACTGGATTGCTTCTAAACTTCTGTTTAGGTTAAAAAAGAAGCATTCTGTTATTTGCCATCAGTAAGTTATAACCATGTAATTACTTCTCTAGTAGAGGTAACAAGATTGCCCAGCTCCATGGCCTTTTTCTTGACTGGTTCTCCTGAGAAATTTGGGTCTCATATTTTTTAAGATAACCTATTAGAGCTACTTTGTGGTACAGGTGATGGTGAGAAAATATGCAAGACTTGTAATAATCTAACACACAATCTCTGTTAATGACTAGCTGGTAACCCCTAACCCTAAATCTAACTTTATTTTTTAACTCCTTTTTTTTTTCCCAAAAGAAACCCATGTTTCCATTTCTTATATGAGGTCTAAGACTTCTCTATATGGAACAGTGAAATGTGAACTATTCACCACAAAGCTTTCCTCTGCTGTATCAATTTTTCAAGAACAAGTATTGGCTAAGAGATACTAAAATGTGATACACCCTTAATAATAACTTAAACACACTGGTAAAACTCAATTGTACGTTCTTTTCTGTCCTTTTCAACAAGGGTGATATTTAATTAAATGTAATGTAAAGCCACATAAACAAAAAAACCTTTCCTGTTATTATAAACTCTTCTTTTAACATTTTTTTCTTCTAGAAGTTTTGATATAAAGCTTTTAGATTTTCCTATGAATTATACTCTAGATGTGCTAAGTAAGATGTCTCTATTAAATTTGTGGATCCCTATTCAAGACATAAATTTATTGTTTGACCACTGCAGCATACACATACAGTGATACAAGCTTCATGTTTCTGTGCTGTATTTAAACCAGCTTTAGACATCAAAGATTTGCATTATACTGATGTGAACTGAACTATAGGGCCAAAGAACAGCCTTTTGTAGGGGGATATGGAGCTTAAAAGAAATAGCTAAGCGGTCATGTTTCACCCTTTCGAACAGCATATTTCATATTCAGTACCACAAGATGGTCTTTCTCTGAATAGCCTTCATTTCATGTGTCTGTTGGGGTGAGATAGTCTGTCTCAATGCAGGCTGGTTAAGTACTTGAGAACTGAAAGTTTCTTAATATACATACCCAGACCTCTCAGTCTGCAAAGGTAGATAAATTACAGTTTAATTGGAGATGTATACTGAATATTTATTCATGTAAATATTTGCATTGAGGGTAAAGTTTTGGAATACTGTCTTTATAGCATTAGTTACATAAAAGCTGTGTGACATTTAGCATGGATGACCAACAGGGACCTACTGTATATCTCAGGGAACCCTGTTCAATGTTATGTAGCGACCTAGATGGGAAGGGAATTTGAAGGAGAATGGATGTATGTGTATGTATGGCTGAGTCACTTTGCTGTACACCTGAAACTATCACAACATTGTTAGTCAATTATACTCCAGTATAAAATAAAAAGTGAAAAAGAAAAAAAAAAGCTGTGTGACAAATATGGAGTCCTAAAGAATGGGAGAAAATTTAGGAATCTGCATGTGGATTTCATGGGTCTCAGAAGAGGTATGCTTCTCTCTCTATCACACTATAAAAAGTACTTCTGGTGGCCAAAAGATACAAAGTTCCAGTTATAAAATAAATAAGTCCTGGGGATATAATGTACGGCACGGTGACTATTATTAGTAATACTGTACTGCATGTTTGAAAGTTTCTAAGAGAGTAAATCTTAAAAGTTCTCATCACAAGAAAAAAATGTACAACTATGTGAAGTGATGGATGCTGACTATATTATTGTGGTGATCATTTTTCAATACATACAAATATCTAGTTATTATGGTGTACAGTTAAAATAATACATCATTATATGTCAACTATATCTCAGTATAAATACATAATACACAAATAACTGAATAAATAAAATTACTCTAGTCACTTGTAAATGTTCTATATGCCACATTTAGTTATGCATTTTTACTTGTAAAACTATAAAACTCAATAGTAAAAAGAATAACCAAAAAATACATAATATGTACTCAGCATTAAACTAGTTTATTGTCTAAGGGGATATTTAGGACCTAAAGTTGATTTTAGTCATGAATTGTCACGCTGAGAGGTGATTCTGTCAGAAGTGAAGGGTAATGTGGGAATTGAGAAGTTGTGAGGAGAATTCTGGATTGAGCTACTCTAACTTTATGTAAACACATCCCAGAATCTGCTTTACTACCTTATTCCTGCCAAAGATTTCTTTCAGATGAGAAACATATCAACAAGATATAATAACATTTGAGACTCCATGAGTCTAATGTGAAGCCAGAGAAAGTATCAATACAGATTAAAACCTTCAAAGGTTAAAAAATCTTAATTGTATGTTTTCATTTATGACTATCAATTATAATAAAATAACAATGATTAGCTGTCAAACTGACTAGAGCTAATTAGATCATTTTTATGTGTAAGTATGTATGTTATGTATCAGGACCATTAAAGAAAACAGAAACCACACTAGGTAATTCAAATAGAAAGATATTTAAAATAAGGGTTTGAGATAAGGGAAAACAATTTTTTAAAGTAAAAAAAAATCAATGAAACCAAGAGCTGGTTTTTTGAAAAGACAAACAAAATTGATAAACTCTAGCCATGCTCACCAAGAATAAAAGAGAAAGGGCCCAAAGAAACAAATAGGAAATGAGGAGAAATAACAAGTGATACCACCCAGATATAAAAAGTCATGAGAATACCGTGAACAGTTATATGCCAACAAATTGGATGACCTAGAAGAAATGGACAAATTTCTAGAAATATACAGCCTGCCAAGACTGAGGCAAGAAGAAACAGACAACTTGAACAGACAGATCACTGAAAGTGAAATTGACTTCATCATTTAAAAAGAAAAAAAAAAAAAAAAAAAAAAACCTCCCAGCAAACAAAGGTCCTGACCAGAGGGCTTCACAGGAGAATTCTATCAAACATATAAAGGAGAACACCTTCTCTTCTCAAACTACTCCAGAAATTTGAAGAGGAGGGAACAATCCCAAAGTCATTCTACGAGGCCACCAACACCATGATACTAAAACCAGACAAAGACACCACAACAAAAGAAAATTATAGGCTGATATCTTTCATGAATATAGATGCAAAAATCCTTAACAGAATATTAGCAAACCAAATCCAAAAATACATAAAAAGCATACTATTCCATGATCAAGTTGGAATAATTCCCCAGTCAAAAGTATGGTTCAACATTCACAAATCAATCAATGTGAAACACCACATTAACAAAAGGAAGGATAAAAATTACATGATCATCTCAATAGATACAGAAGAAGCATTTGATGAAATTCATCATCCATTCATGATTAAAAACTCTCACCAAACTGGATATATGGGGAACATATCTCAATATAATAAAAGCCATTTATGACAAACCCACAGCTAACATAACATTCAACAGTGAAAAGCTGAAAGCCTTCCTGCTAAATTCAGGAACAAGACAAGGATGCCCACTTTCACAACTTCTATTAACGTAGCCCTAGCCACAGCAATCAGATAAGAAAGACATGGTATCCAAATTTGGATGTGAAGAGGTAAAACTGTCACTATTTGCAGATGACAGAATACTATATATAGGGAATCCTGAAGTCTCCACCCAATTAGAACCATTAGAAATAATAAATGAATTCAGCAAGGTTGCAGGATACAAGATTAATATATAGAAATCTGTTGTGTTTCTATACATTAATAAAGAAATCTCAGAAAGAAAATTTTAAAAACTCCCATTTAAAATCACATAAAAAAATACCTAGGAATAAACTCGACCAACCATAAACTTAACCATGTCTTAACATGACATTTTTCATAGAACTAGAACAAACAATCCCCAAATTTATAAGGAACCACAAAAGATGCTGAATTGCCAAAGCAATCCTGAGAAAAAAGAACAAAGGTGGAGGCATACCCCTCCCAGACTTCAGGCTATGCTACAAAGCTACAGTAATCAAAACAACAGTGTGGGGCTTCCCTGGTGGCGCAGTGGTTGAGAGTCCGCCTGCCAATACAGGGGACACGGGTTCGTACCCCGGTCTGGGAAGATCCCACATGCCGCGGAGCGGCTGGGCCCGTGAGCCATGGCCGCTGAGCCTGTGCGTCTGGAGCCTGTGCTCTGCAACGGGAGAGACCACAACAGTGAGAGGCCCACGTAACGCAAAAAAAAAAAAAAAAAAAAGCAGTGTGGTTTTGGCACAAAAACAGACACACAGATCAATGGAACAGAATGGAGAGCCCAGAAATAAACTCACATACCTATGGTCATTTAGTCTATGACAAAGGAGGCAAGAATATACAATGTGGAAAAGACAGTCTCTTCAACACGTGGTGCTGGGAAAACTGGACAGCCACATGTAAAACAATGAGATTAGAACATTCCCTCACACTATATACAAAAATAAACTCAAAATGGTTTAAAGACCTAAATTTAACACCTGAAACCATAAAACTCCTAGAAGAGAACACTGGCAGAACACTCTAACATAAATCACAGCAATATTTTCTTGGATCAGTCTCCTAAGGCAAAAGAAATAAAAGCAAAAATAAACAAATGGGACCTAATTAAACTTGAAAGCTTTTGCACAGGAAAGAAAATCATCAACAAAACAAGAAGACAACCTATGGAATGGTAGAAAATATTTTCTAATGATGCAATTGACAGCTCATACAACTCAAAGTCAAGAGAACAAAGAACCCAGTCAAAAAATGGGAAGACCTCAATAGATATTTCTCCAAAGAAGACATACAGATGGCCAATAGGCACATGGAGATGCTCAACATCACTAATTGCTAAAGAAATGCAAATCAAAACCACAATGAAATATCACCTGCCATCTGTCAGAATGGCTATCATCAAAAAGTCTACAAATAAGTAATGTTGGAGAGGACGTAGAGAAAAGGGAGCCCTCATACACTGTTGATTGGAATGTAAATTGGTGCAGTCGCTATGGAGAACATTATGGAGGTTCCTCAAAACTGAAAACAGAACTACCATATGATCCAGCAATTCCACGTCTGAGTATATATCCGGAAAAAAGTGAAAACACTAATTTGGTAAAGACACATGCACCCCAATGTTCACAGCAGCATTATTTACCAAGACATGGAAGCAACCCATTTGTCCACCAACAGACAACTGGATTAAGAAGATGTGGGATACATATGCACAATGGAATATTATTCAGCCATAAAAAAGAATGAAATACTGCCATTTGAAGTGACATGGATGGACCTAGAGAATATTATGCTTAGTGAAATACGTCAGACAGAGAAAGACAAATACTGTGTGATATCACTTACATGTGGAATCCAAGAAAATAATACAAATGAATGCATATGCAAAGCAGAAACAGACTCACAGATATAGAAAACAAACTTGTGGTCACCAAAGGGGAGAAGTAAAGGGGGAGAAAACAACTAGGGTATGGGATTAACAAATACAAACTACTATATATAAAATAGATAAGCCACAAAGATACTGGATAGCATGGGGAATTATACCCATTATCTTGGAATAACCTATAATGGAGTATAGTCTGCCAAAATACTGAATCACAATGCTGTACACCTGAAACTAATGCAATATTGTAAATCACCTATACTTCAATTAAAAATAAATAGGTAATAAAGCAAAATAAATAAATAAATAATACAAGGGTTTGGGAGCTTAGAAAAAATCATTGAAAGGCTTAAGAGAGTTACAATTAAGATGGAGGTGGATGTCATTAGGTTTTAGTTTTGGTGCCTCAGTTTTGCTTCTGAGAGTCAAAAACTTGTTGTTCCCACTTTGAGTTAGAAAACTGTACGACACAGGTATCAATGATGCAGCTGATCAGTAACCTCAAGGCTGGGTATTGACAGGGAAGCATAGTCTAGCTGGCCACAAGAAAACCTTCCATCTGCCAAAGTCCATGGGCCCACAGCCCTCCGGAGCTAGAACAAATGCCACAAGGTGGCAGCACGGTTGGTATTTTGGGCTTGGTATTCGGGAAAAAAACCAAAAAACTATGCCTAGAAATATACTAGAAGAAAATTCACTAAAATATTAACAGTATCTTACCTATGTTATGAGGGTAAATGAGATTTTGGTCTTCAATGTATGTTGATTTTTTTAAATTACATGGGATTATTGTAGCAATTCCATTTCTACTGATATTAGTTTCTTATCACTGCATAATAAATCACCACAAACTGAATGGCTTACAACAACCCATTTATTATCCTAGAGTTTTTTGAATCAGAAATCTGGGCACAGCTTAGCTGGGTCCTCTACTAAAGGTCTTACAAGACAGCAATCCAGGTGTCATCCAGGACTGGGGTCTCATGTGGAGGCCTGACTAGGTAAAAACCCATTTCTAAGCTCATCAGACTGCTGGCTGAATTAAATTTTTTGTAGTTATAAAACTCATGGGCGCTTGCTTCTTTAAGGCTTCTCTGAAATCAGGGAAAACCTAATCCTGGTTTTAAATGTCTTACCTGATTATGTCAGGCCCTCCCAGGATAATCTGTCTTTTATTAACTCAAAGTCAACTGATTTGGAGTCCATAATTACATCCTTTAGCTTTTGCCTATATGGAGAAAGTAACATAATGTTGGGAGTGATATCCCATCACATTCACAGGCCCTGCCAACACTCAAGGACAGGAGATTACACAAGGGCTTAGGTCACTGTAAATTATTTTAGAATTCTGTCTACCATAATTGTTAAAACAGAGATGTACTGGGAATTTTCTGCTTCATGCTACAGGGCACAACCTTTCAGGGTGTTCTTTAGCTGGCTCCATCAGAGTATTAGGATAGTAAATTTCTGAGGTGGGAAGGGAGTGGTCATGAGAAGTATTATTTTTCTCCACAGCAGAGAGAATTGGTACAATTTAATTCCAGAATCCTAGATTACATCAGTCCAGAAATAGAATTTGCAGTAGGATGCACCCTGACATTCCTTAACATTAAAAATAAATAAATAAACAGAACCAGAATATGGGTTATACAATGTCACAGTTAATTAGAAGTGTAGCCACAATCAGAACCTTGGTCTCTTGACTCCCTAATCCAGTAGCATTTTTCATAATACCACCCTACTCAGGCCATGAGATTATAACAGGCACATTTATTAGAATTACAACTGTTTTCCAATTTCAATATAAGAAAGATATGACTCCAATCTTGTGCCTCGTTTATTGTTTTAACTGTACATATTTTTAACTGAGGCCTTAAAATTGTTCTATTTGTGTTACACCTAAATAATGGGTATTTAGAGCACACTGATACAAAGAAAAACAGTACCAAAAAAGAGATGCACTAGCTCCCAGATCTTCCCCTTATATTTCCATGGCCTGCTCCCTCATCTCCTTTAAGCCTTCAGCCAATGTGACTTTCTTATTTGAAATGAAAACACTCTCCCAATTCTTCCAATCTCCCTTGCTCCAAAGTATTGATCACCACCTTGTTAGCTTATTGTCTATATCAACCCAGTAGATTGTAGGCTGCATTATGGCAGGGAAATTTTGTCTGATGTGTCCACTGTTGTAACTTTGGTACCCAAAATAGTAACTGGATATGTGTGGAATGAAAAAAATGAAAGAGTGGGTTAATTAATATTTAGTTGTAAAAGATGAGGCTCATCCTGAGAAGCAACACGGCCAAGAAAATGCATGGAAAATATGGATAACCACCAGAGTAAACCTGGGAAGTTTTATTATAAAAATACTGGAAAAGGGCTTCCCTAGTGGCGCAGTGGTTGAGGGTCCGCCTGCTGATGCAGGGGACACGGGTTCGTGCCCCGCTCTGGGAAGATCCCACATGCGATGGAGCGGCTGGGCCCGTGAGCCATGGCCGCTGGGCCTGCGCGTCCGGAGCCTGTGCTCCACAACGGGAGAGGCCACAGCAGTGAGGGGCCCGCGTACCGCAAAAAAAAAAAAATAAGTAAAATAAATAAATAAATAAATAAATAAATAAAAATACTGGAAAAGTTGAAGTGGTAATAACATTTGGGGGGCCTAAGACTTTAGACTCACTACTTTAGATAACATAAAGCTATGACACTGGCTCATCTGTCATGAGCAGTTTAGAATACCAAACAGTAGGGCCTTTGATCAAACAAGTAACCTGCAACTCTGCTATTCAGGTCCTGGGAAATATGTATCAGAGATATATCATTGTTACAGGATGATATCTTAAGGAAGCATACTAGCTACTTACTGCTCAAGTATTTTATAGGCATTTTATATACATAACTGCCCAGAAAATTGCATTAGCTCTTTAGATGCCCACAGAATTACGTTTATTTAGCGCAATCCAGGCTTAGAGCTTTACTTTTCCAAAAGGCAATGTAAGAACTAGCCCTATAGGTTCTACATCTATTTTGGGGTTGATTGGTTGATTTTTTCGAGAAACTGACATAGAATCCTAAATGTTATTCAGTACCTCCTATATAATGCTTAGCCTAACTTTTCTTTGAATTTAGTAATTAGCAATAAAACAAGCAAACAACACACACACACCAGGTTTCACAGAAGAACTGATATACTTTATTCCTCCTAATAATGAGTTACATGATAAATAGCAACTTTTCATCTTTGCTTTGGCTGCCAGGATGTTTAGAACTATTGTTATGTTCTTAGGGATGACCTGTTACGCTGGTTCACCTGGGATTCTTGGGTGTCTCAGGACACAGGCCTTTCAGAACTAAAATTGGACAGTTTCAGGCTAACCAGGAAGTCTGGTCACCCTATATTTGATTATAAAAGAAATATATGCTTGTCTTTGAAACTTTAAAAGTTATAAATTTAACAAAACTGCATTTATTCAATAAATATATTTTACTTGTATATTTATAAATTTATAAAGTTTATAAAAAAAGTAAAGTAGAGGGGAGACTTTCAAGATGGCAGAGGAGTAAGATGTGGAGATCACCTTCCTACCCACAAATACATCAGAAATACAACTACATGTGGAACAACACCTACAGAATACCTACTGAACGCTGGCAGAAGACCTCAGGCTTCCCAAAAGGCAAGAAACTCCCCATGTAGCTGGGTAGGGCAAAAGAAAAAAGAAAAAACAGAGACAAAAGAATAGGGATGGGACCTGCACCAGTGGGAAGGAGCTGTGAAGGAGGAAAGGTTTCCACACACTAGGAAGCCCCTTCGCGGGCGGAGATGGGGGCTGGGCATGGGGGAACCTTCGGAGCCACAGAGGAGAGCACAGCTACAGGGGTGTGGAGGGCAAAGTGGAAAGATTCCCACACAGAGGATAGGTACCGACCAGCAGTCACCAGCCCGAGAGGCTTGTCTGCTCACCCGCCGGGGCGGGAGGGGGCTGGGAGCTGAGGCTCGGGCTTCGGTTGGAGCACAGGGAGAGGACTGGGGTTGGCGGCATTGACATAGCCTGCAGGGGGTTAGTGCGCCACAGCTGGCCAGGAGGGAGTCCGGGAAAAGTCTGGACCAGCCGAAGAGGCAAGAGACTTTTTCTACCCTCTTTGTTTCCTGGTGCACGAGGAGAGGGATTAAGAGCGCTGCTTAAAGGAGCTCCAGAGACGGGCCCAAGCTGTGGCTATCAGCGCAGACCCCAGAGACGGGCATGAGATGCTAAGGCTGCTGCTGCCGCCACCAAGAAGCCTGTGTGCAAGCACAGGTCACTCTCCACACCTCCCCCTCCTGGGGAGGCTGTGCAGCCCGCCACCGCCAGGGTCCCGGGATCCAGGGACAACTTCCTGAGAACGCACGGCGCGCCTCAGGCTGGTACAAGGTCATGCTGGCCTCTGCCGCTGCAGGCTCGCCCCACATCCTTACCCCTCCCTCTCCCCAGCCTGAGTGAGCCAGAGCCCCTGAGTCAGCGGCTCCTTTAACCCTGTCCTGTCTGAGCAAAGAACAGACGCCCTCAGGCAACCTACACGCAGAGGCAGGGCCAAATCCAAAGCTGAGCTCCAGGAGCTGTGCGAACAAAGAAGAGAAAGGGAAATCTCCCCCAGCAGCCTTAGAAGCAGCAGATTAAATCTCCAGTCAACTTGATGTACCCTGCACCTGTGAAATACCTGAACAGACAACGAATCATCCAAAAATTGAGGCAGTGGACATTGAGATCAACAATAAATATATATTTTTCCTTTTTCCCTTTTTGTGCATGTGTATGTGTAGGCTTCTGTGTGTGATTTTGCCTGTACAGCTTTGCTTTTACCATGTGTCCTAGGGTTCTGTCTGTCCTTTTTTTTTTTTTTTTTTTAGTATATTTTTAGCGCTTGTTATCACTGGTGGATTTGATTTTTAGATTGGTTGCTCTTTTGTTTGTTTGTTTGTTTTTTACTACTTTTTAATTTTTATTTTTAATAATTACTTTTCACTTTTTATTTTAATAACTTAATTTATTTTTTCTTTTTTTCTCCCTTTTTTCCTGAGCCATGTGACTGACAGAGTCTTAGTGCTCTGGCAGGGTGTTAGGCCTGTGCCTCTGAGGTGGGAGAGCTGAGTTCAGAACAATGGCCCACCAGAGACCACGTGGCTCCACATAATATCAAATAGCGAAAGCTCTCCCAGAGATCTCCATCTCAATGCTAAGACCCAGCACCACTCAATGACCAGCAAGCTACTGGGCTGGACACCCTATGCCAAACAACTAGCAAGACAGGAACACAACCCCACCCATTAGCAGAGAGGCTGCCTAAAATCATAATAAGGTCACAGACACCCCAAAACACACCACCGGACACGGTGCTGCCCACCAGAAAGACAAGATCCAGCTTTGTCCACCAGAACACAGGCACTAGTCCCCTCCACCAGGAAGCCTACACAACCCACTGAACCAAACTCACCACTGGGGGAAGACACCAAAATCAACGGGAACTATGAACCTGCAGCCTGTGAAAAGGAGACCCCAAACACAGTAAGTGAAGCCAAGTGAGAAGACAGAGAAACACACAGCAGATGAAGGAGCAAGGTAAAAGCCCATAAGACCAAACAAATGAAGAGGAAATAAGGAGTCTACCTGAAAAAATTTCAGAGTAATGAGAGTACAGATGATCCAAAGTCTTGGAAATAGAATGGAGAAAATTCAAGAAACGTTTAACAAGGACCTAGAAGAACTAAAGAGCAAACAAAATGATGAACAACACAATTAATGAAATTAAAAATTCTCTAGAAGGAATCAATAGCAGAATAACTGAGGCAAAAGAACAGGTAAGTGACCTGGAAGATAAAATAGTGGAAATAACTACCACAGAGCAGAATAAAGAAAAAAGAATGAAAAGAATTGAGGACAGTCTCAGAGACTTCTGGGACAACATTAAATGCACCAACATTCAAATTATACGGGTTCCAGAAGAAGAATAGAAAAAGAAAGGAACTGAGAAAATATTTGAAGAGATTATAGTTGAAAACTCCCCTAATATAGGAAAGGAAATAGTCAATCAAGTCCAGGAAGCGCAGAGAGTCCCATACAGAATAAATCCAAGGAGAAATACGCCAAGACACATATTAATCAAACTATCAAAAATTAAACAAAGAAAAAATATTAAAAGCAGCAAGGGAAAAACAACAAATAACATACAAGGGAATCCCATAAGGTTAACAGCTGAACTTTCAGCAGAAACTCTGCAAGCCAGAAGGGAGTGGCAGGACATATTTAAAGTGATGAAAGGGAAAAACCTACAACCAAGATTGCTCTATCCAGCAAGGATCTCATTCAGATTCAACGGAGAAAATAAAACCTTTACAGACAAGCAAAAGCTAAGAGAATTCAACACCACCAAACCAGCTTTACAACAAATGCTAAAGGAACTTCTCTAGGCAGGAAACACAAGAGAAGGAAAACGCATACAACAACAAACCCAAAACAATTAAGAAAACGGTAATAGGAACATACATATTGATAATTACCTTAAATGTAAATGGATTAAATGCTCCAACCAGAAGACACAGACTGGCTAAATGGATATAAAAACAAGGCCCATATAAATGCTGTCTATAAGAGACCCACTTCAGACTTAGGGACATACACAGACTGAAAGTGAGGGGATGGAAAAAGATATTCCATGCAAATGGTAATCAAAAGAAAGCTGGAGTAGCTACTCTCATAACAGACAAAATAGACTTTAAAATAAATATTATTACTAGAGACAAAGAAGGACACTACATAATGATCAAGAGATCAATCCAAGAAGATATAACAATTGGAAATATTTATGCACACAACATAGGAGCACCTCAATACATAAGGCAAATGCTAACAGCCATGAAACGGGAAATCGACAGTAACAACATCATAGTAGGGGATTCTAACACCCCACTTTCACCAATGAACAGATCATCCAAAATGAAAATGAATAAGGGAACACAAGCTTTAAATGACACATTAAACAAGATGGACTTAATTGATATTCAGAGGACATTTCCTCCAAAAACAGCAGATTACACTTTCTCCTCAAGTGCTCGTGGAAGATTCTCCAGGATAGATTGTATCTTGGGACACAAATCAAGCCTTGGTAAATTTAAGAAAATTGAAATCATATCAAGTATCTTTTCTGACCACAACGTTATGAGACTAGATATCAATTACAGGAAAAAAATCTGTAAAAAATACAAACACATGGGGGCTAAACAATACACTACTTAATAACCAAGAGATCACTGAAGAAATCAAATAGAAAATCAAAAAATACCTTGAGGGGCTTCCCTGGTGGCACAGTGGCTGATAATCTGCCTCCTAATGCAGGGAACAAGGGTTCTAGCCCTGGTCTGGGAAGATCCCACATGCTGCAAAGCAACTAGGCCCATGAGCCACAACTACTGAGCCTGCGCGTCTGGAGCCTGTGTTCCGCAACAAGAGAGGCCGCAATAGTGAGAGGCCCGCACACCGCCATGAAGAGTGGCCCCCACTTGCCACAACTAGAGAAAGCCCTCGCAGAGAAATGAAGACCCAACACAGCCAAAAATAAATAAATTAATTAATTAAAAAAAATACCTTGAAACAAATGACAATGAAAACACGATGACCCAAAACCTATGGGATGCAGCAAAAGAGGTTCTAAGAGGAAGTTTATAGCAAAACAATCCTACCTTAAAAAACAAGAAACACCTCAAATAAACAACCTAAACTTACATCTAAAACAATTCGAGAAAGAAGAACAAAAAACCCAAAGTTAGCAGAAGGAAAGAAATCATAAAGATCAGATCAGAAATAAATGGGAAAAAAATGAAGGAAACAATAGCAAAGATCAATAAAACTAAAGGCTGTTTTTTTGAGAAGATAAACAAAATTGATAAAGCATAGCCAGATTCATCAAGAAAAAAAAAGGGAGAAGACTCAGGTCAATAGAATTAGAAATGAAAATGGAGCAGTAACAACTGACATTGCAGAAATACGAAGGATCATGAGAGATTACTACAAGCAACTATATGCCAATAAAATGGACAACATGGAAGAAATGGACAAATTCTTAGAAAAGCAAAACCATCTGAGACTGTACAGGAAGAAATAGAAAATATAAACAGACCAATCACAAGCACTGAAATTGAGTCTGTGATTAAAAGTCTTCCAACAAACAAAAGCCCAGGACCAGATGGTTTCACAGGCAAATTTTATCAAACATTTAGAGAAGAGCTAACACTTATCCTTCTCAAACTCTTCCAAAATATAGCAGAGGGAGGAACACTCCCAAACTCATTCTACGAAGCCACCATCACCCTGATACCAAAACCAGACAAAGATGTCACAAAGAAAGAACACTACAGGCCAGTATCACTGATGAACATAGATGCAAAAATCCTCAACAAAATACTAGCAAACAGAATCCAACACCACATTAAAAAGATCATACACCATGATCAAATGGGGTTTATCCCAGGAATGCAAGGATTCTTCAATATACACAAAGCGATCCATGTAATAAACCATATTAACAAATTGAAGGAGAAAAACCATATGATCATATCAGTAGGTGCAGAAAAAGCTTTCGACAAAATTCAACACCCATTTATGAGAAAAACGCTCCAGAAAGTAGGCATAGAGGGAACTTTCCTCAACATAATAAAGGCCATATATGACAAACCCACAGCCAACGTCATTCCCAATGGTGAAAACCTGAAACCATTTCCAGTAGGATCAGGAACAAGACTAGGTTGTCCACTCTCACCACTATTATTCAACATACTTTTGGAAGTTTTAGCCACAGCAATCAGAGAAGAAAAAGAAATAAATGGAATCCAAATTGGAAAAGAATAAAGCTGTCACTGTTTGCAGATGACATGATACTATACATAGAGAATCCTAAAGATGCTACCAGAAAACTACTAGTGCTAATCAACAAACTGGGTAAAGTAGAAGGATAAAAAATTAATGCACAGAAATCTCTTGCATTCCTATACACTAATGATGAAAACTCTGAAAGAGAAATTAAGGAAACACTCCCCTTTACCATTGCAGCAAAAAAATTAAAATACCTAGGAATAAACCTACCTATAGAGACAAAAGACCTGTCTGCAGAAAAGTATAAGACACTGATGAAAGTAAGTAAAGATTATACAAACAGATGGAGAGGTATACCATGTTCTTGGATTGGAAGAATCAACATTGTGAAAATGACTATACTACCCAAAGCAATCTACAGATTCAGTGCAATCCCCATTAAACTACCAATGGCACTTTTCACCGAACTAGCACAAAAAATTTCACAATGTGTGTGTAAACACAAAAGACCCCTAATAGCCATAGCAATGTTGAGAAAGAAAAACAGAGCTGGAGGACTCAGGCTCCCAGACTTCAGACTATACTACAAAGCTACAGTACTCAAGACAGTATGGTACTGGCACACACACAAAAAAATAGATCAATGGAACAGGAGAGAAAGCCCAGAGATAAACCCACACACATATGGTCACCTTATTTTTGATAAAGGAGGCAAGGATATACAACGGAGAAAAGACAGTCTCTTCAATAAGTGATGCTGGGAAAACTGGACAGCTACATGTAAAAGAATGAAATTAGAACACTCCCTAACACCATACACAAAAATAAACTCAAAATGGATTAAAGACCTAAATGTAAGGCCAGATACCATCAAACTCTTAGAGGAAAACATAGGCAGAACACTCTATGACATAAATCACAGCAAGATCCTTTTTGACCCACCTCCTAGAGAAATGGAAATAAAAGCAAACAAACAAATGGGACCTAATGAAACTTTAAAGCTTTTGCACAGCAAAGGAAACCATAAACAAGACGAAAAGACAACCCTCAGAATGGGAGAAAATATTTGCAAATGAAGCAACTGACAAAGGATTAACCTCCAAAATTTACAAGCAGCACATGCAACTCAGTCTCAAAAAACCAAACAACCCAATCCAAAAATGGGCAGAAGACCTAAATAGACATTTCTCCAAAGGAGATATAAAGATTGACAACAAACACATGAAAGGATGCTCAACACCACTAATCATTAGAGAAATGCAAATCAAAACTACAATGAGGTATCACCTCACACTGGTCAGAATGGCCATCATCAAAAAATCTACAAAAATAAATGCTAGAGAGGGTGTGGAGAAAAGGGAACCCTCTTGCACTGTTGGTGGGAATGTAAATTGATACAGCCACTATGGAGAACAGTATGGAGGTTCCTTACAAAACTAACAATAGAACTACCATATGACCCAGCAATCCCACTACTGGGCATATACTCTGAGAAAACCATAATTCAAAAAGACTCATATACCACAATGTTCATTGCAGCTCTATTTACAGTAGCCCGGTCATGGAAGCGACCTAAGTGTCCATCGACTGATGAATGGATAAAGAAGATGTGGCACATATATACAATGGAATATTACTCAACCATAAAAAGAAACGAAATTGAGTTATTTTTAGTAAGGTGGATGGACCTGGAGACTGTCATACAGAGCGAAGTAAGTCAGAAAGAAAAAAACAAATATCATATGCTAACACATATATATGGAATGTAAAAAAAAAAAAAGGTTCTGAAAAACCAAGGGGCAGGACAAAATAAAGACGCAGACGTAGAGAATGGACGTGAGGACACGGGGAGGGGGAACAGTTAGCTGGGATGAAGTGAGAGAATGGTAATGACATATATACACTACCAAATGTAAAATAGATAGCTAGTGGGAAGCAGCTGCATAGCACAGGGAGATGAGCTCAGTGCCTTGTGACCACCTAGAGGGGTGGGATAGGGAGGGTGGGAGGGAGAAGCAAGAAGGAAGAGATATGGGGATATATGTATACGTATAACTGATTCACTTTGTTATAAAGCAGAAACTAACACACCATTGTAAAGCAATTATACTCCAGTAAAGATGTTAAAAATAAATAAATAAAGTAAGTTGTAGGCACTCATTCTAAAAGGGAAATTCTATTTGACTAGTTGGATTAAAGAACCAGAACTAAGGGTGAGAGAGTGACTAAAGGAAAGGATTTGAAAGTCACTGATATGGAGAAACAACTAAAGAACAGATGGTCCCTTTATGTGCCCTGTTGAGAGAAGCAAGAGACATATAATAAGTGGTAGGAAAAAAGA
Source organism: Mesoplodon bidens (assembly GCF_964165515.1). NCBI lineage: Eukaryota > Metazoa > Chordata > Mammalia > Artiodactyla > Ziphiidae > Mesoplodon > Mesoplodon bidens. The sequence continues at coordinate 100,862,567 of NC_138176.1, read as the reverse complement.
AAATAGAGAACACAGGAAGAGAAGCTTCATCTTTTATTATTAGCTATAGCTCTTGTATTTTGTTTAAAAGTCTTCTTATCAAGATTCTATGTTCCTTGACAATTTCTTTATTGATTCTCACATTTTTAAACTGAGACTTCCTGTCTTTAAACAGTGTTAAAAATTAATGGATTAGGTAGGTGCTAAGCAAGGAGAAAGGTCTAAACTAAGATAGCAATCTAAGAAGTTTCGGCCGAAATACTGTCACTGGAAAGTGACAAAGCTCTGAGTGGAGATGTTTGGGTTGGAAATGATGCAGAAAGAATTCCAGCCACTGCCACATATTGCAAAGCACTCCCTAGTGTCCCTGAATCACCACTTTCTCAGCCTGTCCTGAGCCAACATATTGTTTTTCTGTCCAAGTAATTTTCAGTAACACCCACAGAATCCCCAGCACGGACTGTACTGAACATAACACCTGGCAAAAATTCAACTTAATGTGAGCAAAATGGCATCACAGAATTTATGCTTCTGAATGAAAATCTCCCTCCACATTCTGAAAGAGAGGAAAGGAAATGAACAAGCTCATGGGTATGAAATTAAGCAGTCTTTAGCCACTAATTCCAAGACAAAATAAATAAATAAAACGTGTATTTTATAACCTTGTTCCAGCACCACTAAGGAAAGCAAAATTATACAATTCTACCCAGAGAGCATCTGCGTGATAGCAGCAGTTTAATAATGAAAACCAAGTCCTTTTCAGAGCAGTTTGTTCCATCAGATTCAAGACACATTCAAGGGGTCTTTCTTATGTTCCAGGGACTATACTGGTTCCATTCACTTACACCATTATTTCCATCAGAGAAATTTCACCAACTATAGATGATTTGTAAATTTTTTAATTCACTTTATATCATACTATCATTTTACACTAAATTTACCATAAATGTATCATTTCTGACAACACAGAGATATAAGAGAACAAAAACTGTAAAAGTTGCCAAAACATTTGCACTGTTTTGCTCAGATTTTTATTTATTTATTTAATTTATTTATTTTTGGCTCTGTTGGGTCTTGGTTGCTGCACGCAGGCTTTCTCTAGTTGCGGTGAGTGGGGGTTACTCTTCATTGCGGTGCGCAGGCTTCTCATTGTGGTGGTTTTTCTAGTTTTGGAGCATGGGCTCTAGGCAAGCAGGTTTCAGTAGTTGTGGCGCACAGGATTCAGTAGTTGTGGCATGGGGGCTCTAGAGTGTAGGCTCAGTAGTTGTGGCGAACGGGCTTAGCTGCTCTGCAGCATGTGGGATCTTCCTGGACTAGGGCTTGAACCCGTGTCTGCTGCATTGGCAGGTGGATTCTTAACCACTGCGCCACCAGTGAAGCCCCTGAGATTTTTAAAATTCAATTAATTGCTCTGTCACATGGAAAATTGGTCACCTAGATGTAGATTTTTCATTCACGAGACTTAATACCCACAAATCCCATTACTAAATAACAGGATCTACAAGGCCTCATTTGAAAATGTGCCCCCCTTTGGTTTGAGCTGAATTTTGTCATGTGTGCTATTGAATAAATAGCCCCACTGCTGGCTCCGTATCCACAAGCTGACATCCCAGCCTTGGCTCTGGTATAATGTGTTTTGTTTTGTTTGGAGGTAGAGTCCTTAATCATACTAGAAGCTATTATAACCCCCTGGCCAATAAGACAGCTTGCTCTTGGTAGGGACGTTCTTGACAGACCCCACTGCTTTATGAGTAATGGTTTTTCATGACATTGATGATAGGACATGATCCTCTCAACATAGTTCCTTTTTGTCCAACAGCTAGTGCTGTTTTTCTGTTTCACACACAAGTCTAGAGCACACAGGAGAGTGTTCAAATAGTTGCAGAAAAGAAAACTTTTTCTCCATACATTTTTACTTAATATATTGTTTTATTTACTTTGTACTCTGTGAAAGCAACTCTCTCCAGCATCAACCTGCTTTTCCACTTCTTATGCTAGGATGGAAAAAAACACTCTAAAAATGTACAAGCTGCACTCACATCGCTCTAAAGTTTCATGTCCAGTTCTGGGTATTAATAAAGCATAGTGGTCAAAAAAGTGACCTATGTCATTAGCTGACCCTGGTTTTGAAACCTGACTTTTTCTTGTATTACCTAGTGACTTCTGGAAAGTGACTCAGTCTCTCTATATAGGAGTTTACCCACCTGTAAAGTGTACATAATAATAAATATCTACCTCTTAACATGTTTGGGGAAGTTAAGGAAATAATGCCAGTATGCATTAGTAGTATATCTGTCACATAACTGCTGGTTATCATTATTGTTATTAGAAGACATTATAAAAGTAGGTAAAAATAGATCTTTATATATCTAGAAAATTAAGATAACAGTCCACACCTTTAATAAATATATAAGTTCTATGGTAAAATTGTACATTTTTAAAAAGAAAGTAACAGAAAAACACACATGCAAAAAAATGCAGAGTTCCACATTAATAAAAGTGTTTTAATTCTAGCAAATCTTTTCTTAAAACATCTGCTGATACTATTTCTGCGAATTCTCTCAAAACAGCATAATTACCAATATTTACCCAAATCGTTGATCATGAAGCAACTTATTGAAGGACATATTGTTCAGAGAGGCCTATTTCAGCATTTGCCCCAGGGCACACATGGATATATACTTAAGGGCTCTTCATAAAACTAACATTTGAAAGATAAGAAAGCAATTCCTCCCTGTAGCTCAAATTGTACCCAACAGGAATGAAATAGAATTCTTAGAGGCAAAGGAAAACACCTGCAAAAATTATGACACCTGAGACACTATCTGTTTGTTTTCTGATAATGTAAAACCAAAAAAAAAAAAAAATCACACCTTTTTCAAGGAACTCTGACACCACATATGAAAGTAATTGTTACTGCCCACCAATTCTGGCAGGCTAGACCTATGGTGGCTTTTGATGCAGAGTGACAGAATAGTTTCTAAGACACCCACAACAACTACAGCAGTGTTTTCAAAGAGCTTACATCCATAGTCACTGAAGCTATACAAAATAAGCCCACATAGAAATTTCATGGCCACTAGTGTTTTTTTTTTTTTTAAAAAAAAGGTGATATGAATATTTTCTACTAAAGAGAGACCCAGTCAGCCTCTTTCCTGCCCATTTTGAGGGGGAGGTACTATCTAGGGTGTAAAAGTGGTTATGAGGCAGGTATACAGGTTTGCCATATAAGACGCAGAAAAAAAACCCAATCAAGCAAGAACACCCACCTTCATTCTGTACTTTTACTATTTGAAAAAACAGCCACCACTTCGCTTCCAGCACACACACAGCATGCAACATCAGTGGGGTTTTTTTTTTTTCCTTTTCCTTCCAATTCCAGAAAGAACTTTGTGCCAACAACCTTCTGCAAACAGGGCCTGGGTAAATTCTTTGGGAAGCCCCAAAGCCCCGGCCAGAAGAAAGCACGGTTGCTTACACTCAGTATCCCTGCTCGTGCTCTTGTTTGCTATCTCCCTCCCAAACAGAGGGACATGCAAGTGGGAAGATGACCAGAGCCGGGCCCTGGGCAACAGCATTTGGAAACTGAGAACAGATTATATAGGGGAGTTGTTAGAATCAGTGAGAGATCTGAAAAACGATGTGGAATAGGAAGGTTTCAGAGAAGAGGGACATGAGCAGTGAAGAGGGAATGGAGGACTTCAGGTTTCAAACAATTCTGGAACTAGCAAAGTGCCCGCAATTAGGTGGGTTCATGGGTAATTCCATGTGATTGATGTCAGGCTTTCGCTTGTAATGGGATTATTTGGATGCAATTAAGAATAATAGATGTGAGACCATTTCATAAAAATTCAAGCACAATATGAATGTGAAGTTTTAGTTGTAAGTGGTTATAGCTATTTTATCAAATGAAAGGCCTGGGGACATGGAAGAGATTTAAATTAATAGGATATTAATTAATCCGTCATTCATTCATTTTTAAATTCTTTTCTCATAAAAAAAAAAAGGAGAGGGTAGTATAGGTATGAAAAAAGAATCCATTTGCCCAAATCCACATACCTCTTCATCTTCTAAATAGCACAGCAACTGCCTCAGTACCTCTTCAAGTCTTACAGACTACATTACCACAGTTGCCTGAAGATTCCCCAAACCACTGGCAATTGAGTTTTTGCACAGGGGTTATAAGACCCAACAGACTTACCTGTCTGATAAACCCTTCAACTGTGTGGTCTGGAGTCAGATGATTCGATTCTCAGAGTCTTTTCTCGTCAGCCAGAGATTACGCTGGCGTAATAACTTGCATCGGAGCCCCGGATGCTTCACCTGACCTTTTATAGGTGCCCTTTGCCACGTGACTTTGTAGCTCCTCCCTCTAGAAGGATACAGTATATTTTCTTTCCTCTGACTTTTGCCTCGGCCATGTGACTTGCTTTGGCAAATAGAAGATGGCAGAAATGATGGTGTAGCAGCTCACTACCTACGCCGCCTCAAGACGCCTTGCAACTTTCAAGTTGCTTTCCTAATCCTCTGCCGTTGCCACGAGAAGGACTCGCCCTAAATATCCAGCTCATTGAAGGGAGATGACAGACATGTGGGGAAGAACGGCCCCAGATGAGCCCAGTTTAGGTTACCCAGCCCCCAGGTGCATGAGATAAACCAATTCTTATCTTGTGTGCTGCTGAGAACTTGTGGTTGTGCGTTACGCAGGTTTATTGAAGCAATTGTTAATTGATACGCTGACCCTCCATAGTTAATCACGTCTGCTGGCATCATGGAAGTGAGGTCAGCACCAAACCCTTCAGGCCCCCTTCCACTTGGTCTCTTTTTCATTTGTCTCTCTATTCGCTCCACACAGCATCGACAGGCACTCCCCTAATCAATCTGCAGTCCCTTTTTTAAGCCATAGTTAAAAGAAATTAAAGAAAAAGAATGGAGAATCCATGCATGGGAATATGCAAAACTTCTTGCACAATCCCTTACACCCAAAGGTTTAAATCCAGCATTTAAGATGATCCGAATGTATAGCCACTAAAACAAAACAAAGCAGAGACTTAAAATCTGCCATTGCATTAGCAATCACACCTCTTGGGATGATACGAATTAGGATGGGTTAAGAGTGACTCAGCTGTAGAGACACAGATGTAGAGAACAAACGTATGGACACCAAGGGGAGAAAGCAGGGCTGGGATGAATTGGCAGATTGGGATTGACACATAGACACTGCTGTGTGTAAAATCGATAACTAATGAGAACCTGCTGTATAGCACAGGGAACTCAGTGCTCTGTGGTGATCTAAATGGGAAGAAAATCCAAAAAAGAGGGGATATATGTATACATACAGCTGATTCACTTCTCTGTACAGCAGAAACTAACACAACATTGTAAAGCAACTATACTCCAATTAAAAAAAAAGAGTGACTCAGCTGTGCTCTTGGATGAGCACAGAGATAACTTTGGAACCAGGCAAAAGCAGGTTACTGAAGGTAGGCACCAACTAAGTGTGTACACTTGGGAAGCTAAGTAAATTTTGCAAGCATCTCTGTCTTTCTTTGCCAAAATGTGGATAATAATCTATTTCCTCAGTTTATGAAGAGGGACAAATGAGAAAAACATATTGGACGCATTTATTGGAGTTATAGGCAGCCTCCCTTTTCTAACCAAAGATATGTATCCCGTAGTATCCTTACTATACTCTCCTTATTTTTGTTTAAACAAGTGACATTGTATTTCATGGTCCTTGCTACTACTAAACAGTAAGACATATATTATTATGTCAAATGGAACTGTGTGAAACTCAGCTGAAGAAGCCCAGGGCACATACAATTTTTTCACCCTTATTCTACAAATCCATGCTCAAAGAATAAACCCCTTGTGCTTTTACTTTGATTTGGGATTCAAACAAACCTGAAAATTCAAAACAACACTCAGAGAAGCCTATCAAGTTTTTTTTTTTCTTTTTTCTAGTTGTGACTTTATCTCCTGTATTCCTTCCCTAAGCTCATAGGGATGGCTGAGAAGTTGATACTGCTTTTCTTAACCATCATCACCTGAAAAGTTCACAATCCTCAATTAGCCTTTGGATCCAAGGACAGACTTCATTCCCACAAAATCAAAATTGGTAAGATTACTAGATACCCACTGTGCACAAACAAAAATTATGTTAACTTGATCATATAAAAATTAATAAACACTAGTGTATTTTTAAAAAACATATGAGTATAATGTTGCTTGTTCTAGTAGTTTAAAAGTGGAGCAAAAGAAATGGGTTACTTTTTTCCATTAGAGCCTTTCCAAATAAGCTAACAACCATGAATAAATGTATTTCAAGATTTTCTCTGCTACATAATCCCCTCCCACAGATGCTTTCAGACACCAAAGAAATTTTCGAAGATTAACCTTTGGAAAAAGATGTCTTTTTAGAAAAGAATAAACAAAAGGAAAAAAACAAAACTATGTGAAATTTCCCAGAAAAGGTCCGTCTAATTTACAGTAATGGGTATGCAGGTCACATGGAAAATTAAACACCAAAATCTAAATTTTCAGGGCAAGAGAATTTATGCACACAAATCCTATTACCAGCTAATGGGATTTGTGGGGATCCCCAGTGGCCTATTTAGAAAATTTACGCCCTGCTGTTCAAGATGAATATATCATGAGAGCTAAACCAGAATACCGTTGGCTTTATCCACAGTCTGTCAAGTGATCCCTCTTTGATTTTTAAAAAATGCTGGCAACCATATCAGTTCGCATATCTGATTGACACTGCAAAATGACATCTATATTTTCTATCTTAAGTTCTCCAAAATTTGTTTCAAAATAATTTTTAAAGACTTCTTCCTTCCTTTCTCCTTTCTCTCTCCCCTCCCCTCCTCCTCCTTTTCTTCCTTCCTGTCTTCCTATTCTCTTCTCCCCCACCCCTTTTTTTTTTTTGCGGTACGTGGGCCTCTCACTGTTGTGGCCTCTCCCGTTGCGGAGCACAGGCTCCAGACGCGCAGGCTCAGCGGCCATGGCTCATGAGCCCAGCTGCTCCGCGGCATGTGGGATCTTCCCGGACCGGGCCACGAACCCGTGTCCCCCACCTCGGCAGGCGGACTCTCAACCACTGCGCCACCAGGGAAGCCCTCTCCTCCTTTTCTTCCTCCCTGTCTTCCTATTCTCTTCTCCTCCTTTTTCTCCTCCTCCTCCTCCTCCTCCTCCTTATTCTTAAATGTAGAAAAGAAACAAAGCAAGCATCAAAGCATTAATATTCTCTTTCTATCTGTACTTGGCTGAAGACACTGAGGCTCGTGTCACCACTGAAACACTTATCACCACTGTGGTTTCAGAACTCTCTCTGTGATACACACATACACACATTTTTGGAGAAAAATTTATATCAGGACTATCAGGCGCTGAGAAAACCAAATCACTGGAGTGACCAAACATGTGGAAAAGTTTGGTGGTGGTGAGATTGTAATCCTCTCTGTATAATGTTCCTTTGGCAAAACACCTATTTTCTCTGGGACATAGGTTCTCACTACTTTCATGCAGTCCTCTGACTGGATATAAAATCACTCTCCAGATGGCATTGCCCCCTCCTTCAAAAGGGCACGTTTCTACTTACCAGCCAATGAAACATCTATTTCCTCAAAGCAAAAATCTCAAATTCTTTTTTGGAAAATGCCATCTGAAAACAAACATATAAAACCAAATCAAACTAAAGCACAATTGAATTATTCATCCTTAAACATATGAATTTTAAGAATGTTTTTATAACTAAAGGATTAAACTGACAGTGATGAAATACCAGACAACATCTAAGAATTATCAGGTAAGAAAAGAGTTTGGACATGAAATTCTTGGCATTACTCAGATCACCATACATAATCTCACAGAGACACTCATAAATTAAAGATGGGTAAAACTTAACATAATTCAAAATTGGATTTATGTGAAGCCAGAATAATGATATACAATAAAATAAGATTTTTTACATAAGCTCTTTCTTATTTAATACCAAAAGGTTAGATTACTTATTTTTCAGCACCTGGGCCTTTTAAAACATGTGGAAATCACAATTTGTTTGGATATATACAGTTTATTATTGCATTCTTAGTTTATTTATTTATTTATTTATTTATTTATTATTAGTTTCTGCTTTATAACAAAGTGAATCAGTCATACATATACATCTGTTCCCACATCCCTTCCCTCTTGCATCTCCCTCCCTCCCACCCTCCCCATCCCACCCCTCCAGGTGGTCACAAAGCACCGAGCTGATCTCCCTGTGCTCTGCGGCTGCTTCCCACTATCTATCTACCTTACGTTTGGTAGTGTATATATGTCCATGCCTCTCTTTCGCTTTGTCACAGCTTACCCTTCCCCCTCCCCATATCCTCAAGTCCATTCTCAAGTAGGTCTGTGTCTTTATTTCCGTTTTACCCCTAGGTTCTTCGTGACATTTTTTTTTTAATTCCATATATATGTGTTAGCATACGGTATTTGTCTTTCTCTTTCTAACTTACTTCACTCTGTATGACAGACTCTAGGTCTATCCAGCTCATTACAAATAGCTCAGTTTCGTTTCTTTTTATGGCTGAGTAATATTCCATTGTATATATGTGCCACATCTTCTTTATCCATTCATCCGATGATGGACACTTAGGTTGTTTCCAGCTCCGGGCTATTGTGAATAGAGCTGCAATGAACATTTTGGTACATGTCTCTTTTGGAATTATGGTTTTCTCAGGGTATATGCCTAGTAGTGGGATTGCTGGGTCATATGGTAGTTCTATTTTTAGTTTTTTAAGGAACCTCCATACTCTTCTCCATAGTGGCTGTACCAATTCACATTCCCACCAGCAGTGCAAGAGTGTTCCCTTTTCTCCACACCCTCTCCAGCATTTATTGTTTCTACATTTCTTGATGATGGCCATTCTGACTGGTGTGAGATGATATCTCATTGTAGTTTTGATTTGCATTTCCCTAATGATTAATGATGTCGAGCATTCTTTCATGTGTTTGTTGGCATTCTGTATATCTTCTTTGGAGAAATGCCTATTTAAGTCTTCTGCCCATTTTTGGATTGGGTTGTTTGTTTTTTTGCTATTGAGCTGCATGAGCTGTTTATAAATTTTGGAGATTAATCCTTTGTCAGTTACTTCATTTGCAAATATTTTCTCCCATTCTGAGGGTTGTCTTTTGGTCTTCTTTATGGTTTCCTTTGCTGTGCAAAAGCTTTGAAGTTTCATTAGGTCCCATTTGTTTATCTTTGTTTTTATTTCCATTTCTCTAGGAGGTGGGTCCAAAAGGATCTTGCTGTGATTTATGTCATAGAGTGTTCTACCTATGTTTTCCTCTAAGAGTTTGATAGTTTCTGGCCTTACATTTAGGTCTTTAATCCATTTTGAGCTTATTTTTGTGTATGGTGTTAGGGAATGATCTAATCTCAAACTTTTACATGTCCCTGTCCAGTTTTCCCAGCACCACTTATTGAAGAGGCTGTCCTTTCTCCACGGTACATTCCTGGCTCCTTTATCAAAGATAAGTTGGCCATATGTGCGTGGGTTTATCTCTGGGCTTTCTTTCCTGATCCACTGATCTATCTTTCTGTTTTTATGGCAGTACCACACTGTCTTACTTACTGTAGCTTTGTAGTATAGTCTGAAGTCAGGGAGCCTGATTCCTCCAGCTCCATTTTTCGTCCTCAAGATTGCTTTGGCTATTTGGGGTCCTTTGTTTCTCCAAACAAATTTTGAAATTTTTTGTTCTAGTTCTGTGAAAAATGCCAGTGGTAGTTTGATAGGGATTGCATTGAATCTGTAGATTGCTTTGGGTAGTAGAGACATTTTCACAATATTGATTCTTCCAATCCAGGAGCATGGTATATCTCTCCATCTATTTGTATCATCTTTAACTTCTTTCATCAGTGTCTTATAATTTTCTGCATACAGGTCTTTTGTCTCCTTAGGTAGGTTTATTCCTAGATATTTTATTCTTTTTGTTGCAATGGTAAATGGGAGTGTTTTCTTGATTTCATTTTCAGATTTTTCATCATTAGTGTACAGGAATGCCAGAGATTTCTGTATGTTAATTTTGTATCCTGCTACTTTACCAAATTCATTGATTAGCTCTAGTAGTTTTCTGGTAGCATCTTTAGGATTCTCTATGTATAGTATCATGTCATCTGCAAACAGTGACAGCTTTACTTCTTCTTTTCCAATTTGGATTCCTTTTATTTCCTTTTCTTCTCTGATTGCTGTGGCTAAAACTTCCAAAACTATGTTGAATAAGAGTGGTGAGAGTGGGCAGCCTTGTATTGCTCCTGATCTTAGTGGAAATGGTTTCAGTTTTTCACCATTGAGGACAATGTTGGCTGTGGGTTTGTCATATAGGGCCTTTATTATGTTGAGGAAAGTTCCCTCTATGCCTACTTTCTGCAGGGTTTTTATCATAAATGGTTGTTGAATTTTGTCGAAAGCTTTCTCTGCATCTATTGAGATGATCATATGGTTTTTCTCCTTCAACTTGTTAATATGGTGTATCACATTGATTGATTTGCGTATATTGAAGAATCCTTGCATTCCTGGGATAAACTCCACTTGATTATGGTGTATGATCCTTTTGATGTGCTGTTGGATTCTGTTTGCTAGTATTTTGTTGAGGATTTTTGCATCTATGTTCATCGGTGATATCGGCCTGTAGTTTTCTTTCTTTGTGACATCCTTGCCTGGTTTTGGTATCAAGGTGATGGGGGCCTCATAGAATGAGTTTGGGAGTGCTCCTTCCTCTGAAATTGTTTGGAAGAGTTTGAGAAGGATGGGTGTTAGCTCTTCCCTAAATGTTTGATAGAATTCGCTTGTGAAGCCATCTGGTCCTGGGCTTTTGTTTGTTGGAAGATTTTTAATCACAGTTTCAATTTCAGTGCTTGTGATTGGTCTATTCATATTTTCTATTTCTTCCTGAGTCAGTCTTGGCAGGTTGTGCATTTCTAAGAATTTGTCCATTTCTTCCATGTTGTCCATTTTATTGGCATAGAGTTGCTTATAGTAATCTCTCATGATCTTTTGTATTTCTGCAGTGTCAGTTGTTACTTCTCTTTTTTATTTCTAATTCTATTGATTTGAGTCTTCTCCCTTCTTTTCTTGATGAGTCTGGCTAATGGTTTGTCAATTTTGTTTATCTTCCTATAGAACCAGCTTTTAGTTTGGTTGATCTTTGATATCGTTTCCTTCATTTCTTTTTCACTTATTTCTGATCTGATCTTTATGATTTCTTTCCTTCTGCTAACTTTGGGGGTTTTTTGTTCTTCTTTCTCTAATTGCTTTAGGTGCAGTGTCAGGTTGTTTACTAGAAATGTTTCCTGTTTCTTAAGGTGGGACTGTCTTGCTATAAACTTCCCCCTTAGAACTGCTTTTGCTGCGTCCCATAGGTTTTGGGTCGTTGTGTCTCCATTGTCATTTGTTTCTAGGTATTTTTTAATTTCCTCTTTGATTTCTTCAGTGATCACTTCGTTATTGAGTAGTGTATGGTTTAGCCTCCATGTGTTTGTATTTTTTACAGATCTTTTCCTGTAATTGATGTCTAGTCTCATAGCATTGTGGTCGGAAAAGATACTTGATACAATTTCAATTTTCTTAAATTTACCAAGGCTTGATTTGTGACCCAAGATATGATCTATCCTGGAGACTGTTCCATGAGCACTTGAGAAAAATGTGTATTCTGTTGTTTTTGGATGGAATGTCTTATAAATATCAACTAAGTCCATCTTGTTTAATGTATCATTTAAAGCTTGTGTTTCCTTATTTATTTTCATTTTGGATGATCAGTCCATTGGTGAAACTGGGGTGTTAAAGTCCCCTACTATGATTGTGTTACTGTCGATTTCCCCTTTGATGGCTGTTAGTATTTGCCTTATGTATTGAGGTGCTCCTATGTTGGGTACATAAATATTTACAATTGTTATATCTTCTTCTTGGATCGATCCCTTTATCGTTATGTAGCGTCCTTCTTTGTCTCTTCTAATAGTCTTTATTTTAAAGTCTATTTTGTCTGATATAAGAATTGCTACTCCAGCTTTCTTTTGATTTCCATTTGCATGGAATATCTTTTTCCATCCCCTTACTTTCAATCTGTATGTGTCTCTAGGTCTGAAGTGGGTCTCTTGTAGACAGCATATATATGGGTCTTGTTTTTGTATCCATTCAGCCACTCTGTGTCTTTTGGTGGGAGCATTTAGTCCATTTACATTTAAGGTAATTATTGATATGTATGTTCCTATTCCCATTTCCTTAATTGCTTTGGGTTCGTTATTGTAGGTATATTCCTTCTGTTGTGTTTCTTGCCTAGAGAAGTTCCTTTAGCATTTGTTGTAAAGCTGGTTTGGTGGTGCTGAACTCTCTCAGCTTTTGCTTGTCTGTAAAGGTTTTAATTTCTCCATCAAATCTGAATGAGATCCTTGCTGGGTAGAGTAATCTTGGTTGCAGCTTTCTCTCCTTCATCACTTTAATTATGTCCTGCCACTCCCTTCTGGCTTGTAGAGTTTCTGCTGAGAGATCAGCTGTTAACCTGATGGGGATTCCCTTGTGTGTTATTTGTTGTTTTTCCCTTGCTGCTTTTAATATGATTTCTTTGTGTTTAATTTTTGACAGTTTGATTAATATGTGTCTTGGTGTATTTCTCCTTGGATTTATTCTGTATCGGACTCTCTGTGCCTCCTGGACTTGATTAACTATTTCCTTTCCCATATTAGGGAAGTTTTCAACTATAATCTCTTCAAATATTTTCTCAATCCCTTTCTTTTTCTCTTCTTCTTCTGGAACCCCTATAATTCGAATGTTGGTGCGTTTAATGTTGTCCCAGAGGTCTCTGAGACTGTCCTCTGTTCTTTTCATTCTTTTTTCTTTATTTTGCTCTGCAGCAGTTATTTCCACTATTTTATCTTCCACCTCACTTATCCGTTCTTCTGCCTCAGTTATTCTGCTATTGATCCCATCTAGAGTATTTTTCATTTCATTTATTGTGTTTTTAATCGATGCTTGATTCATCTTTATTTCTTCTAGGTCCTTGTTAACTGTTTCTTGCATGTTGTCTATTCTATTTCCAAGATTATGGATCTTGGAAATAGAATCTTGGATCAGCTTTACTATCATTATTCTGAATTCTTTTTCAGGTAGACTGCCTATTACCTCTTCATTTGTTAGGTCTGGTAGATTTTTATCTTGCTCCTTCACCTGCTGTGTGTTTTTCTGTCTTCTCATTTTGCTTATGTTACTGTGTTTGGGGTCTCCTTTTTGCAGGCTGCAGATTCGTAGTTCCCGTTGTTTTTGGTGTCTGTCCCCAGTGGCTAAGGTTGTTTCAGTAGGTTGTGTAGGCTTCCTGGTGGGGGGGACTAATTCCTGTGTTCTGGTGGTTGAGGCTCGATCTTGTCTTTCTGGTGGACAGGTCCATGTCTGGTGGTGTTTTTTGGGGTGCCTATGGCCTTATTATGTTTTTAGGTAGCCTCTCTGCTAATGGGTGGGGTTGTGTTCCTGCCTTGTTAGTTGCTTGGCATAGGGTGACCAGCACTGTAGCTTGCTGATCGTTGACTGAAGCTGGGTGCTGGTGTTGAGATGGAGATCTCTGGGAGATTTTCACTGCTTGATATTATGTGGAGCTGGGAGGTCTCTTGTGGACCCGTGTCCTGAAGTTGGCTCTCCCACTTCAGAGGCACAGCACTGACTCCTCGCTGCAGCACCAAGAGCCTTTCATCCACCCAGCTCAGAATAACAGGGAGAAAAAGTAGAAAGAAAGAATTAGTAGAAGAAAAAAAGAGAGAGGGAAAGAAAGGAAGAAGGGAAAAAAGGAAGGAAGGAAGGAAGAAAGAAAGAAAGGAGGGAGGAAGGATGGAAAGAAAGAAGGAAAGAAAGGAGGGAGGGAGGGATGAATGAAAGCAAAAGGAAGAGTGAATGGAAGAAGGGAGGGTGGGAGGGAGGAAGGAAAGAAAGAAAGAAAGACAGGAGGGAGGGAGGGAGGAAGGAAAGAAAAAGAAAGTGGAAAGAAGAAGGGTGGGAGGGAGGGAGGGAGGGAGGGAGAAAAGAAAAAGAAAGAAGGAAAGGAGGAGCGGAGGGAGGGAGGGAGGAAGGGAAGCTAGGATAAAAAGAAAGAGCAGGTAAAGTAAAATAGAATAAAGTATGAAATATAGTAGCATTATTAAAATTAGAAAGTAATTATTGAAAAAAAAAAAGCAGACCGATAGAACCCTGGGACATATGGTGGAAGCAAAGCTATACAGAGAGAATCTTACACAGAAGATTACACATACACATTCACAAAAAGAAAGCAGGGGGAAAAATCAAAAATCTTGCTCTCCGAGTCCACCTCCTCAATTTGGGATAATTCGTTGTAAAAAGAGGAAAAGGGCGAGAAGTCTGAAATCTTGCTCTCTAAGTCCACCTTAATTTGGGATAATTCGTTGTACAAAGAGGAAAAGGGGGGAAAGTCTTAAATCTTGTCCTCAAAGTCCACTTCCTCAATTTGGGATGATTCGCTGTCCATTTATGCACTCCACAGACGCAGGGCACATCAAATGGACCGTGGAGCTTTAATCCGATGCCTCCGAGGCTGCACAGAGAGATTTCCCCGTCTCTTCTCTGCTCTCACAGCTCCCGGGTCTCAGCCTTGGACCTGGCCCCGCCTCTGCGCGTAGGTCGCCAGAGGGCGTCCGTTCTTCGCTCAGACAGGACGGGTTTAAAGGAGCCGCTGATTCGGGGGCTCTGGCTCACTCAGGCAGAGGGGAGGGAGGGGCGCGCAGTGTGGGGCGGGCCTGCGGCGGCAGAGGCCGGTGTGACGTTGCAGCAGCCCGAGGCGCTCCGTGCGCTTTCCCAGGAAAGCCGTCCCCGGGTCCCGGGACCCCGGCAGTGGCGGGGTGCATAGGTCCCCTGGAAGGCGGGGCGGACAGTGACCCGCGCTCGCACACAGGCCCCGCGGCGGCGGCGGCGGCGGCGGCGGCAGCAGTGGCGGCGGCGGCGGTGGCGGCAGCAGCAGCCCCAGCGTCCCACGCCCGTCTCCGAGGTCCGCGCCTTACCCGCGGCTCGCGCCTGTCTCCGGCGCTTCCCCAAGCAGCCCTCTTAATGCCCTCTCCTCGCGCACCAGGAAACAAAAGGGAAAAAAGTCTCTTGCCTCTTCGGCAGCTCCAGACCCTTTCCCCGGACTCCCTCCGGGCTAGCCGTGGTGCACTAACCCCTTCAGGCTCTCTTCCTGCCGCCAGCCCCAGTCCTCTCCCGCTCCGACTGAAAGCCGATACCCGAGCCTCAGCTCCCAGCCCCGCCCGCCCCGGCGGCCGAGCAGACAAGCCTCTCGGTCTGGTGTGTGCCTGAGGGCACCGATCCTCTGCGCAGGAATCTCTCCGCTTTGCCCTCCGCACCCCTGTTGCTGTGCTCTCCTCCACTACTCCGAAGCTTTCCCCCTCCGCCACCTGCCCTTAGTTTATTTATTTCATGTAGAAGTTGACTTTTCCTCCAAAATTTCAGAATATCCCTAGCAGATGCATTCTGTACACAATCATCGACTGTTTCACTGTCTATTGATTTGTGTATATCCATGACCTCTTGGCATCATTGTTTTAACTCTCAGTATTGCTGAGACTTATTAGACTTATGGGTCATTAGACTCAATTTTAACTTTTGAGTTTCTTTTCTGAGCATTTTGTAAGGTTTGATATTTCATGAATCTTATTCTTTCTTAAAGATTTCCAAAGTTCAAACATAAAATTGTTAACAGAATAAAACTCATTCTATTTTGTAATTACCATAAGCGTTCATGAATCATTTTTATTTTTTAAAAAGATATACTATTGTGAAATTAATTATCTGTTTTTTCATGTCTTGAAATATTTTTGTATTTCGTAATTCTAGAAATTATTTCATCTCTACTCTTCATTACACATCAATTTTTCTCAACTATCCAAAAAATCCCCAAATAATCAGAATCAAGAAAAATGATGAAATATTTAGAACAATACAAAAGTGAAATAAATTATTCTTCAGCTCTCTTACTGTATTGTCCAAAGTAATGCATCATCTTTCAAGAAGGCATAAAGGAAATCTGCCTGTCATTATTTTTTGTAATCTGCTTTTAGCTTTCACTGAACACAGTAAAATCTCTGAATTTTTTTTCTGCCTATCTGATCAAAGAGGAGAAAATTGACAGAGAAAGCCATCTCACAATCATTAGACAAATCAGAAGGTGAATGCAAAGAGAAAGAGAACAGCTCTCTGTACTACTACATCCTGGGGAAACTGATCATGTAAGCAAAATCTCAGACTATAGGTCTTCAGATTGATGATACCTTACAAGAATTTTTCAAACTCAAAATTGATAAGGAAGCAATACACCTCTAAGGACAAAAGGTAATATGGTTTTCTCATCCAGTTAGCCAATCAACAGGAAGAAGGACTTTATAACATAAAAAATTTGACAAAAACCTAGACCATCACATTTTGTTGGAAGGATATATGACTGTATTATTTCATATTTTATGAAGCAACATGCCAAAACTTACTTGATAAAAACAGTAAATGTCTTGATACTACTGTTAATATTTGATAGTTTTGTATAACAAAATTGATTAAAATATTAATAAAAATTAAGTAAATTAAATTTTAATTTAAAAATTCTACAGATTACTTATAAAATGATTTAACATATTTTGAAAATTAAATTCAAAGTGTTCATTAGGCCCAGAGAGTAAATAGTTATGGTTATTTTTCCTGGCAAATTGAGGGTGAAGCTGCATATATTCTAAATGAGAGAGCTTGTGTGTTCTAAATGAAAGCATTTTAGCATATCTAATAAAACTATACTTCCTCATCTTGACTTCTAACATTGGCAAAAGAAAGGGCTCACAGACTGATCGTTGCTACTCCTGGACTTGCAGGATATGAAAAACTGTAAAGCAAGGAGCCAAAATGAGAGGACAAAGGTCCGGGAGTGACCTAAATTTTCTCTGAATGTATTTGCATGTGCATACTATTTTCCTTATTTATTTCATATGGAACATATTACTGTTGAGTTTGGCATTTGAAAGATCAGTGCAGCTGATCAAATTACCAACTAGGTTGGTTTGAGATATTTCTTCAAAACTTTTGGATCCAACTCCCCAGTTCATCCCAGGCAACACCATCAACACTCATGGCAGCAAGAGGGTACTATAAAAGGATCCTTTGTTGTTTTATGAGCAAGTGCCAAGCCAAAATTCCCATTGTGCACCTACATAACCAATTATCAAGATCACCATGTCAATTCAACTACAGTGCACTTATATTCTTCCTTATTTGCAGACCTGTAATTACTTGCATTTAGCTCATACTACTTATCTTAGAAAACAGCCATAAAAAATTTTATTAGCTATACACATATGAGTAGGCCTCATTTATGCTGTTGAATAAAATCTATCAATCCAATTAAATTAATCTGCAAGCTATGCTGAGTGGCAGAGGTCTCAATATACTGGTTCTTTTGATTATGTGGTAACAAAACACGTCCATCAGGTCCCAGGTCCCACTCATGTGTGTCAAGGACATTCAGCCATACAGATTGTTCAGTTAAAACTCATCTGCTTGGTCTCTATTCATTAAATTCTCCCAACTGTGAACCATTAGTAGCAAGAATCAATCCAAAGTTTGGGGCAACACTGCCTCCAGCCTGGCCCATTCTCTTAGTTCCTATTGTAAAATTCTAGCCTTATCCTTCACGTAGCCCAAAAAATAAGTTTCTTAATACTCACGGCTATTACTATTCCATAGTTCCATCTTAAGAGAGGGAAACTAAGAGTCTAGCCTTAAATTCATGTTATTTACTTCTCCCCATTTCTCTCAATTATTTGTGTAAATCATAATAGCATTTTCAATTTATTTTTATTAAGACTATTTGTAGAACAATTTTAGGTTCGCAGCAAAATTGAGGGGAAGACACAGAGATTTCCCACACAGCCCCTTACCCCACACATGGACAGCCTCCCCTATTATCAGTATCCCCTACCAGAGTGGTACCTTTATACAATTGATGAACTTACACTGACACATCATAATCAACCAAAGTCCACGGCCTACATTACTGTTCACTCTTGCCATTGTATATTCTATGGGTTTGGACACATGTATGACTTATATCCATTATTATGGTATTGTACAGAGTATTTTCACTGCCTAAAAAATCCTCTGTGCTCCACCTATTCATCCCTCCCCCTACCTGATCCCTCAAAAACACTGATTTTTTTTTTTTTACTGTCTTCATAGATTTGCCTTTTCCAGAATGTCATATAATTGGAGCATACGCTACGTAGCCTTTTCATATTGGCTTCTTTCACTTAGTAGTAATATACATTTGTTTCCTTTATGACCTTTTATCACTTAATAGCTCATTTCTTTTTAATGTTGAATAATAGTCCATTGTTGGGATATACCACAGTTTTCTTTTCCATTCACCTCCTGAAGGACATCTTGGTTGCTTCCAAGTTTTATGAACAAGGAATTATGAACAGGCTGCTATAAACATCATGTACAGGTTTGTGTAGTTTTAAGTTGTGAACTCCTTTGGGTAAATACCAAGGAGTGCGATTGCTGGATCATATGATAAGAATGTTTGGTTTTCTAAGAAGTCACCAAACTGTCTTCCAGAGTGGCTGTACCATTTTAGATTCCCACCTGAAATGAATGAGAGTCCTTGTTGCTCCACATCTTCAACAGCACTTGGTGTTGCCAGTGTTCCAGGTTTTGGCCATTCTAATAGGTGTATAGTGGTATCTCAGTGTTGTTTTAATTTGCATATCCCTGATGACCTATGATATAGAGCATCTTTTCATATGCTGATTTGCCATCTGTATATCTTCTTTGGTGAGATGCCTGTTAAAGTCTTTGGTCCACTTTTTAATTAGGTTGTTTGTTTTCTTATTGTTGAGTTGTAAGGGTTCTTTGTATGTTTTGGATAACAGTCCTTGGTCAGATGTGTCTTTTGCAAATTTTTTTCCCAGTCTGTGGTTTGTTTACTCATTCTCCTGATCCTAATTGGATTTAAATTTTTATTCTCCAATGGACCTTCTATAAGAGAAGGAGTGTATAGCATAAAACTCATAAACAGGTTTATGTACTATAGAAAACAGTATAGATGAACTTGATTTCTCTGGTTAAAGAAATATTTTAGAGAACCTACTATGCATCAGGTTCTATGCTAGTCTGCTGGAAGAGTTGGAAAAAAAAATAAAACCAAAAATCTAAACAATATGTTGTGTCACAACAGAAGTTTATATCAGACTTTAGCATTCTATGGAATCAGGAAGGAGAAAGCATCAAGCTTCCATGGGAGTATAGGGAAAGATGCACAGGGAGGGTGATGATTATTATGAGAATAATATTCTTCCAACTACGTGTCTATCAAATTGATCAATTTGCTATTTCTCCAGGTGATAGTGGACATTCTCTCTCATTGGGCTCTTAGCATCTCCCTTTGTTTTTTGACCAGACCTGCCTTCTGTGAAGTCATTCTAATAATTCTCTAGTCTCTTGGAACAAAACTTTTATTTCTTTGCAAGACTACTCCACCTAGCCTCATATGCCCTTCCTAGGAAAAAACACCTGTAATTTTGGAGTCTTTCCTGACTAAACTGCTTATTGAGTTAATTAAATATAATTGTTAGTCCCCTACAACTCTCTGCCCCTTGAATAAATCCACATCCCACCTCATTCCCACTTCCTTGTAACAGCTTCTTTTCATCTGTGGCTTCATCCTTTCCAGCAGCTTCTGCTGATTTATCATTCTAAATCCATTTTTAATTTTATAACTTTTACAACATGAAAGCATAATCCTCAATAAAGCCGGGTGGAAGACTATTATTGTTTGTAAATGCTTTAGGGTTCATCCAAATAGCTCTGTTATTTTTTTAAATTTCCATACTCTTGATAGGCAAGTTGAATGCATGTTGAATTCACAAACATTTGTATGTGTGTGCGTTTCAGTTTTCAAAGATCTGTGAATGCCATATGTAGAGAAGAAATCACACAAAGGCAAGCTAATTAGTAAAAAACAGCCTAGAGGAAACAAACCTGGAATTAATGATGACTGCCAACCTAAGAAGGCAAATGTCATTCTACAGTAAAATCCCAGAACATTCCTTTCTTCTTCTGAGGGTCTTAGGATCAGAGGAACAAATGCCACAAAGGTAAATAAAAACCCACATAGCTACAGCAAATGTTGTTTGTGTAGACCAGACCCAAATAATCATGTTGGTTCAGAGCAGAGTTTTTTAATTGGAGACGTTTTGTGCCCAATTGAAGATGTCTTAATGAGACAAAACCACAAAAGGGAAGGTATATTAACACAAAGCTTGTTTACAAGTCAGCTGGAAATCCTTATTTTCATAGTAAGCATTCCAAATTTTGTTATTTTCTACTAGTACTAGATAACTACTGAGTATTTTACAAATAGAAAATAAGAATAAGTTAATGAACTGGCAATAACACAGAGTTGTTTTTTGGAAACTTTACCAAAAAAACTCAAACAAAACCACTCATACATGTGAATAAGCAAAAATCTATTCTTTTTTTTTTTTCCACATATGCTTTCTTGTTATTGAGTTACACGATATAAGATGAGCAGCTCCCTTTCACTAGTGGAAGCCCAAAGTTCATTCATCTTGTCAAAGTGCACCTTTGGGTAGATTTTGGTCTTTCCTCTTTAATACAGAGAAAGATTCAAAATCAATTTCATGAGACAAATTAACTACATAGCTTTATCCCAGTTACTATTCAAGAAAGCTTGTTCCAGTGTGGCTTCATTTGAATAAACAGTCTATTCAATGAATTTGACCTTATTTACTGAGTCTTAGGGAAAAAAGAGAAAGAATCTGGTAGCTAATGGGAGCCACTATAAAGATTTTTGTCCTTCCTACTCTCTTTGCCATTCTCATCTTGAAGTGTATTTCATTAAAATTTTCTTTAGTACTTTTTCTGCAGTTTTCTATAACGGGAAAATCATTTTACTAATGGAAAAGTTTTATTTTTTTTACCTCAAGGTCCAACTGAAACAAATTTGGAACTAGAATATCTTTGAGAGAGGAAGGGCAAGAAAACTCTGAAATTGTTCCTTGTGTTAACCCGAGGGTACATGATTGCAAAGAGTTTATTTTGGAGCATGTAATTCCTAATAACTTAGTTTGGGAAGTAGAAGTGAGGAGTGTAGGGTCTTCTTTGACTGTACAAGCAGGGTCAATTTATTTAAATTAAAACCGACATTGGCTTTGTAGTTTCTGGGCCAACATATATTATATATGTTATAAGATATATATTATAAATGTTGTATAATGTAATATTAAATAAATACATATTATATATATATATATAATATTCAGTGGTAACAAGGAGCAATATAGGATATTATTCTTGGAAACATCTGCTTTTGACTGGACCAAAACAACTCTTCTGATCTGCTTTTTAAATCTAGTTAATCCTCTGAAGCTATGTACTGAGATAGCATAGTTAATTTCCTTTTGTATCTTGTATGTGTTTCTATTACTTAGCATTAAGTATGATCTGTTTTAAGAATTGTTCATGTATATTTTATACAACTATCACACCAAATGAACCATTGTAGTTGTAAGATATAATGCCATATACATTTTGCATATTCAGTCTAGCATAATGAATGTCCTTTGATGTCAAGGTGTTTAAGAACTGAGATGAGGTGTCTCTAGATTTTAAAAAGTCATGTCAGGGTTCGGTAGAGACTTTCTAATAAAAAGAAAACTAAACTACTACCCCTCAAAAACACCACTTCCCATGACTGTTCATTGACAATGTACCTGGTCACCCAAGAGTTCTGATGGAGATGTACAATGAAATTAATGTTGTTTCCATACTTACTAACACATTATCCATTCTGTAGCCCATGAATCAAGGAGTAATTTCAGGTCTTGTTATTCAAGAAATACATTTCATAAGGCTGTAGCTGCCATAGATAGTAATTCCCCTGATAGATCTGGGCAAAATAAATGGAAAACCTCAGAAGAGGATTCATCATTCTAGATGCCATTAAGAACATTTGTGACTCATGGGAAGAGGTCAAAATATCAACATTGCAGGTGTTTAGAAGAAGTTGATTCCAACCCTCATGGATGACTTTGAGGGGTTCAAGACTTCAGTGGAAGAAGTAACTGCAGATGTGGTGGAAATAGCAAGAGAACTAGAATTGGAAGTGGAGCCTGAAGATGTTCCTGAATCACTGCAAATCTCATGATAAAAATTTCACAGATGATGAGTTGCTTCTCATGGATGAGCAAAGAGAGTGGTTTTTTGAGATGGAATCTACTCCTGATGAAGATGTTGTGGAGACTGCTGAAATAACATAAAAGGATCTAGAATATCATATAAACTTAGCTGATAAAACAGCAGCAGGGTTTGAGAGGACTGACTTCAATTTTGAAAGTTATGTGGGTAAAATGCTATCAAACAGCATTACATGCTACAGAGAAATTTTTTGTGAACAGAAGAGTCAATCAATGCAGTAAATTCAATTGTTATCTCGCTTTAAGAAATTCCCACAGCCACCCCAACCTTCAGCAATCACCACCCTGATCAGTCAGTAGCTATCGACATTGAGGGAAGATTCTCCACCAACAAACGGATTAGGACTCGCCGAAGGGCCAGATGTTGGTAGCATTTTTTAACAATAAAAGTATTAAAAAAAAAACACCACTTCCCTTGATAAACAGGAGTCTTACTTTGCTTAGTTGTTGTTTTTTTAAAATAAATTTATTTATTTAATTTATTATTTATTTTTGGCTGTGTTGGGTCTTCGTTGCTGTGCATGGGCTTTCTCTATTTGCGTCGAGTGGGGGCTACTCTTCGTTGCAGTGCGCGGGCTTCTCATTGCGGTGGCTTCTCTGGTTGTGGAGCACAGGCTCTAGGTGCGTGGGCTTCAGTAGTTGCGGCACACAGGTTTAGTAGTTGTGGCTCACGGGCTCTAGAGCACAGGCTCAGTAGTTGTGGCACACAGGTTTAGTTGCTCCGTGACATGTAGGATCTTCCCAGACCAGGGATCGAACCCATGTCCCCTGCATTGGCAGGCGGATTCTCGACCACTGCACCACAAGGGAAGCCCTGCTTAGTTGTTTTGAATGTATCATAGAACAAATACTGTCTTGATTATATGATGCCATAACTTTTGGGCAATTATTTTCATTATTTATTGGAATTGTAACGTAAATAACTTGGTAAATTGATATTCAAGAAAGCACATTATAGCTCAAAAAAAGTAAAATTGAAAATGGATAAAACTTCTTAGCAACAATGAAATACAGTAAAGGAGATTTATAATTTTTTTTAACACATACCATTTGGGATGTATTTGAGACAATAAGCTTTTTAAATGCTTTATTTTTCCCCTACTTAATAGAACTTTCTTTTCCTCAAAGAATCCAATTATTTACTATGCTAAAAAGGTGAAAACCAAAAGATAAGATAAAATCAAAATCAGCTGAACTAACTCTGGTTTAATTCATTATTTCTCCCATTCCCTTAAATGAAGATGCCTACAGAAATAGTAACATTTTCATAAGAAACTAGAGACCCCAAAATGAAACCATATGTCCTGTTGAGCTTATTTCCTTAAGCTCAGGAAATACCAATTATCTTCATTGTTGTTTTTTTTCTTTTAACTCCGAAAAATGTAGACATGGTTTTGAATTCCAGTTTGGCAACTATATGCAATTCCCCATCAATGTCACTCACTTTTGTGCCTTTTATCTTTTTTTTTTAAGTTGTGTTTGATGTTTTCTCAAATAATTGTTTTCTGAATGAAAGGAAAAAACTGTGATTTTAGTTCACAGTTTAGTTTTGAATCTTTCTTCACATACTCAAACCAACTTTGAGCAGGATTGGAAACATGTATTCTCTGCTAAAGCTGAGTTTTATGGCTGCTGAAGACTGATCTCATTTTAAATTTTACAAGTATTTTATGGACTAGAATGTGCTATTGCTTGAATATCCATTTACCATAAGTTATTTACATGGAACTTTTAATAAATAATGAAAATAATGAGAATTAAAGAAATGTGTCATTTTGCTGCTTCTCATTGGGTGATATCTTTAAAATCCTCTTTTCTGCTAAAATTTCCTGGCTAGTATTTCTAAATTTACCCAGGAATGACCTATCTCTACCTTTTTAAAGTTTTAGGGCCATAACTATTAATTCATCCAGTAAATATTTATTAACTAAACTATGGGATGAGAAACATGGTTGTAGAGCATCTCTGTACAGGCTTTCTATCTTGGGCACTAGTGTTATTTGACAGGGAAGGGCTTCTTCATGATTTTTTTCTTTTCTTTTCTCATTTTCTCTGTTCCACATAAAGCAACAGGTGGTGAGTGGCATACTAGTAGAATTCCTTCTTCCAGTTACTCTTCTCCTGTTGCTATTAGTGTTTTTCACTATTTAGTTTTCAAACATTTCGGAGTTTTGTTTGTATGTTTGAAATCAATTGTTTAACAATTTGGAAACAACTAAAGCTAATGGCAGTCCCTAATATTGGTAATTTTGTTTGTCTTGCTTTGTGTAGATAAAGCTTAGAGAAAAGAACTGAGATCTTTATTTCTAGAGTCAAGTGTTTATGTCTAAGAACTATAATTGCAGAAGTGGTAGATATTTACAAAAATGGCAATACCTTACTATGTCCTGAGAGCTTAACCTGGTAACTGTCAGGTTGGGAGCCTCAAAATATGGCCAGACAGAAATGTAGGTTGAACTTCATTTGCAGCTAGGGTCCTACCAGACTACTGCCAGCCCTCAGGGGAATCACAATGGCCATTAGAAGGGATATTTGAATCAGATAAGATTATTTTAAAAGTGCACTTAAAAACAAGGGCTTCCAAATCAAACAAACAGAATGGGATACCTATTTTAATTGGTACACGGTAGGCTCCAAAAGACTTCAAAATTCCAAAATAGCTTCATTGAAAGATTCATTGTAAAAGGCTAATGAGAAAATTAAAGATATAAGACACACCTAAAGCAAAAGACTATACGACGAACATGGCTCCAATTGTTCCCTTCCTTCCTTTACTTGTACACTCATTCTAGTAATCCTCTGTCTGAATTGCATTTTTTTTCACTCTAAAAAGACTACATGACCATAAGCAAAATACCAAGTTAATGGCCTTACAGATACCCCCATATCTTCCTTCAAAGGAGGACCCCCATATGACCCTCTCCCAAAGCTGATGACACTCTTGAGGGATTTTTTTTCTGGTAAACTGCTATGTTATTCCACTTAACAACCAGGGGGAAACTAAAATTAAAAGTAAAATTCCTACCAAAGTCAGCTCTCCCAGATCTCTGTTGGTGGTAGCCAGTGGAGATAGGAAAATAAAATATCTTTTGCACCCCCTTTGGAGACATCTCTTAAGTCCAAGGAATCGTTCAATATTGACAGAAATATTTACTGGTTGTCCAGCTAAAAAATTGACAAGATATTTAAAAGGATTTTTTATTAGGTAGCTCTATGGTCAAATGTTGGTCAGAGATTGAAAGCTGATATTTAGAGCCCAACAGAAATATTTTTCAAGCCTTCTCCCCTAAGCAAATTGAAGATAATGTAGTTGGATGGTAGGTCAACCTATGACTTTCTTTGACTTAGTTGATTTTGATTGGTTTGGGTCTTGGGGACAATGGCTCTGAAGTGCCCCCCAAACACTGGGAATTATTCTGCTCATTATAATCAGAATAATATCCCTGATGCACTGTATTCTCTCAAAAGCTTTAAATGTGTGTTTGCAGCCCCTAACCATTAAGCAAATGATCTCCCTGAGACTGGAACGTCAGAAAAGGAATGAAGAGAACCTGTGAATATCATAGGAATTAAGCAAAAACATCATGACTTGTGGATTCCACACAAGGGATCAACAAAGCTTTGAGAATTAGAGTGGTAGCTAAGAGTGGCACTGATGCCTTAAACTTTGATCACATCTCTCAGTTAACCTGAGAGTCTGATCACAAAGTGGGGAATTGGAAAAAAAAAAAACACCGGGCCCAAAATGGCGTCACTTGTGCTAAGCTCCATGTCAGTAAAACAAGACTTAATACCTAACTTAATTGCATTTACAATCTCCCCAAGGAATGTAATCTTAATTGGTCAGTCTGGAATTTTCCGGTCAGCACCAATGAGGTAATCTGCCACATAGCTCCCTTCCATTCCCCATAGGTACTTTACCTAAGCCTGGAACAATCCACTCTTCTCCCCTTTCTGCCGATCAAAGCCTTCCATTTTGTATAGCTCCTTGAAGCTCCTCTCTACTTCCTAGGTGGGATAGCGCCCAATTCATGAATTTTTCAATAAAGCCAATTAGATCTTTAAAATTTACCTGGTTGAATTTTTGTGAGCTTCATTTTTCTTTTGGTGATATATGATATATGATATATATGGTGATAATGACATTTGCCCTACTTTCCTCAGGGTTTTTTTGAGGATCTGATAAACTAATGTGGGTAAAATCACTTTGTAACATGTAAAGTGTCATAAAAATATAATCTGTTATTATAAAGTATTCATATAGTGAGAATTCTGTAATATTTGATTTGTAGATAATGTGTTCATTTCTTACAGTTTCACGTGGAAAGAGTATACTTTTTAAAAATACGATTGTGTCAAACGGAAGAAAGCAAACTGACATTTAGTAATAAGCAGGACTGGGAAAATAATACAGTCTCCTAGCTTCCTAAAGAAACATATCTTGTGTGTTAAATTTACTTTAAAAATTAATGAGTTGGAGTTTATAGTTATCCCTCACTAGAACTCCAACTGGATAGACTAGAAAAAGGAACAACTGCTATCTGTAAACCTGTTTTTCAGATTTCTGTTTCACAAAGCAGATCTGAATCCCTTGCTCTTAATGGGGAAAGAAAAAGAAAAATCTTCCAAACCATCAGCCCCTGAGAGCTGTGTAAAATGAAATGGAGGTGGGTGGACAAAACCTTTCAGGATCGAGCAGAGGCCATGTAAACAGATGTGGCTGCAGTGAATAGAAAAGGGTGAATAGTTGCTTTGTTGCTTGCTTTCTGTTTGTATCACAGAGGGTCCTCTCTATACAAATCTTTCTGGCAGATGATGTACCACATAACTCTTACTGCCTGCAGAAACATACAGAACCTGACTTTAGCTAAACACAGACACCCTCGGCTCTTGGCTCTGTTTATTTTAATGAATGTTTCACATAAGACCAAACATTTATGGTAATTGTGAAAGAGAATTTATGAAGAACATAAATGAAAAGTCCATATAATTTTTTTTTTTTTTTTTTTTTTTTTTTTCTTTTTGCGGTATGCGGGCCTCTCACCGTTGTGGCCTCTCCCGTTGCGGAGCAGAGGCTCCGGACGCGCAGGCCTAGCGGCCATGGCTCACGGGCCCAGCCGCTCCGCGGCATATGGGATCCTCCCAGACCGGGGCACGAACCCGTATCCCCTGCATCGGCAGGCGGACTCTCAACCACTGCGCCACCAGGGAGGCCCTAATTTTGCTTTTTAATCTACTGGAAGATAACCATCAGTCTCAGACTACACTGAACAAAGAAAATTACTATATACAAGTTTTTAAAACTTGCATTTATAACTGACAGGCATTAAATGACTTTATAGCTAAAGAGAGAAGGAAGGTATGTTCATAGTAAAACTATTTATGAAAAGAAGCCCTGTTATGAGGGTGTATTATGAACAATGCGTTGGGATGAGCAATGTAAGCTTCACTCTATTCTTAAAGATTTTGGTGGAATAGTACGTGGCGGTGTTGAGGTACTCTACACATGTCCACTGATTTACTTCATGAGGAACTGTTATTGTTGCCTACTTGTAAAAGGTCAGACACCAGAATTTGGAAGCTTGCCGAGGCTCCTTTAAATAACCCGAGGGGCCTGGCATACTGTGATCCAGGATGCTTTGTAAGGTGGGTGGACAGTGGTTGAGAGAGGTGAGAGATGCCTGTTCTACCTTTTATTATACTCTTATTTTCATCAAATAAAATCAACAGCAGCCTCAAAGGCCAGCAATAGCCTACAGCAATAAAGCATAAAATGTTCCTTCATAAATGTATATGGTCATATTCAAGTCTTCCCCTGTAGTAGAGGTTTTTTTCATATGGAACAGAATAAATGAGTCTCCTGAAAGCTGGTGGATTTACAGCTTGAATTTACTATTCTTCTAGCACGGTGTTAACTTCACTAATAAAAATGTTGTGTCTGCTTTGCAGAAATTCTCCACTGAAACAAATCATGCATATCCAGGCACAGGAGAAGGATGCAAGTTCAAGAAGAACAAGAAAGAGGGAAGAAGGGAAACACTGAGAATGCGCCTTTTTTTCTTGAATGACATACTAAACAATAATAAATAATAAAAGGCATAATCTTAGAACCTGCAGTTAAGTTGTTATAATCAGAATTCTCTCCTTAATGCCTGTATCCTCGTGTATTATCCAGATACTGTTCTTTCATGAGTTACTTAATTCATGTCAGTGTGTAGAATGATTCTTCACGAGAAAGGAAAAAAAGGATGTGGTTTTCTTGAAATGTATCTGTTTTCCCCTTCCATGTTTAAACACATGTGTTGCTTGATATACTCTCTAGAGATATTTCAAAGTGTGTAAATAAGATGACTTGCTTTAATTCTGTAATTTCTTGTACTGCCCCACATTCTTTGTCATTAATAAACAAATATGTTTTGGGCACAGAATTAAAAAAATAAAACAGAGGGAAGGAAAGGAGGGGAAAAGGACACACTGAAAGAAAGAATTTATATCTGAGGCCCAGGGAGCTCCTCTTTCTCCGTCTACATGGAGTCAGCACTGTCAGCATCCCTTTGGTCCTACCCGACAGGGCTGGAGGCCCTTCTATACATGACTGTGCCCCATGCATTCATGGCCCGCTCTGACACCACAGCCCCTTTTGTTTGGAGCCAGGTCGTCACTCTCCCTGCTCTCAGCTGCCATATGGTGCAGTGGAGACCCAAGTACAAAGACAGAAAGAGGAATGGAAGAAACATCAAGAGCCAGCAGATGAAACTGATTTATGTCCAGTGTTGAAGGGGCAAGTAGGCAAGCTGGGGCTCGGGAGAGGGGAAAGGGGGGTACTGCGGAGCGGATGTTCTTGGAATATGAAACTTCTCACAGATAAGCAACCAGGCTATTTCCTGTGAGATGTGGGCTCTGATTATTCTCCATATATGGTGTTAAAAACAGAAAATATCCACTATGGTTGTGTATCTTTTGTTATCAGTCTTAAAATTATTTCTGTTACTCCTCATGGCCAGGACTTTTTTTTTTTTATCATAATGATATAGTTAACAAAACAAAGATGTTGTGTTTTTTTTTTGTTGTTGTTGTTGTTGTTGTTGTTTTTGCGGTACGCAGGCCTCTCACTGATGTGGCCTCTCCCGTTGCGGAGCACAGGCTCCGGACGCGCAGGCTCAGCAGCCATGGCTCATGGGCCCAGCCGCTCCGCGGCACGTGGGATCTTCCTGGACCGGGGCACGAACCCGTGTCCCCTGCATCGGCAGGCAGACTCTCAACCACTGTGCCACCAGGGAAGCCCCAAAGATGCTGTGTTTTTATGCATGCTCTCACATACCTGTGCTGTGATAATTTTTAATATTGTGTAAAGTCGATCTCTTCATAAGAAAATTGTAATGTACGTGTGTTTTCTTCCCCTTAGTCAGTAGATGTCCTCCCAAATAATTCTCTAAACATCATATTCTATTTTGAGGACATCTAGGGAGCCTACTGTTTCAGGAGTCTATGGCCAACCTGTTGTGACACAAATTCATACTTTATTAAAGCACATGAACACTCCCAAATTATAGGCTTGTGTATCAAGACGTTTAGATTTTTAAAGTCAAGGTGGCCAGAATACATAATGCTAATATATTCTGGCACCTCGAAAAAATATTTTATGCTAATTTGGGTGAAACGTTTGATTTTCCTGCCATTTATTTTCTGTATAATACAATGTACTGCCATATTTATCATGTTTCATAATCCAACGAGGCAGAAGTATAGCTCTCTGCCCTAAGAAGAGCTTGATAATTTTGATCATTTTCTTCAATGAGTAAGTAGTACAGCAAATAGTGCAGCTGCCCAATATTTCATATTTGACTCTGACCTCATAATGTTTGATAAAATAATGTTGTATGAAAATATTACTACTTCACACATCAAGGAGTACTTAAATATCCACAAATTTCAGGGTGATATAAGTTATCAAGAGTTTATCTCAGATATAATTATGCCACCTATTAGAAAGAGTAAAGGCTGCTTGAAATTCTATCTTTAGCTTGAAGTCCAGTGCAGCACATTCTGCTAGTTTTACTGCTGCACTTTGACAGTTACCTCTCAGTACATGTTGCTGATATTTCCTAATCTCTCTATCTCTTAAAGTTGGAGTGAGCGAGCTGCTCAAATTTGGGGTTTCTTTTCATCTCTCTCTCTCTCTCTCTCTCTCTCTCTCCCTCTCTCCACTTACTCCCTTGGGGATCTTATCTAATCTCATGCCTTTAAACACCATCCATATGATGACAGCACCCACATTCACGCCTCCTAAACTCCACCTGCGTATTTCTAGCTGCATTTCAGCAGTCTTGGGTTCATCTGATAGGCATCTCAAACTTAATGTGTCCAAAACTAAATTCCTGATCTGCACCCACTAAACATTCTTCTCCCATGGGTTTCCCAATCTTAATTACCGACCATTCTATCATGCTAGACCCTTAGGCCAAATTTCTTGAAATCATCATTGACTGGGCTCTTTCTCTCACACCACACATCTAGTACAGTGGCAATCCTTGTTGATTTTATCTTCAAAGTACATTAAGAATCCAACCACTTCTCACCAGTTCCATGGCTACCATTTTGGTCCAAGCCATCAGTGTTTCTCTACTGAATTTTTGTGATGATCTCCTCAGTTGTTTTTCTGGTTTCATTCTTGTCCTTACACTATCTTCTCAACAGAGCAGCCAGGGGAAACCTTGTATACTTTTTTATGTTGTATCTTTTCCTTCTATGTACAAAAACCTGTGAACAATCTGCCTACCCATTACCTCTTTAATCTTGTCTCAGACATACTGGCTTCCTTCCTACTTGCAAACGCACTAATTACACTCCTGCCTTTGTACCAGCTGTTCTGTCTTTCTAGAATGCTCTTTCCCCAGATTTCCTCACTTCATCCAAGTTTCTGCTTACCTGTCACCTTCCCGGTGAGAGCTTCCCTAACTCTCCATTTAACATTTTAACCCTCATCCCAGCACACATCATCCCCATTCCTTGTCATATTTTTTCCCACAGAACATTTCACTTTCTAACTTCTAAAAGAAAATTTCTTCCTGTGAGAGTAGCAGCATGAGGCACTGGAGTCACTGAAAACATATCAGGTATGTCTACTTGTGAAGCCTAAATCATAGTTACCATGTCTAGTTACTATCAGAAATAGACCTAGGGAGAAACAGTGGTTTTACTTTTTCTACCTTATATGATTCACCAAAATATATTTTACAATTGCTTATTTTTTTTTCTCAGCCATTTCCAAAAAATAAAGAATTGATGTATGTTAGATGCCAGGACCTACTCTTCAGTTCCCCAAACTGAACTGACTTTAAGATACAAGGAAAACTGTCAATAAAAGAGAAATTAAAATTAATATTCTATAAAGAGAAAAGTAACTGATAGAAAAATAAAAGCAGCATCCTAAGTTAGCCTAGATATTATCCCTCAAAACAGGTAAATTAAATGAAAAACTTAGGGAAAAACATGCATGTAAAAAAAACAAAAAAATATGCATTGCCATAATAACCAAAACACTTTGTATGTTCTGTACATTTAGTAAATGGCGAGGAGAAAATACTCTTCCGTTTAGAAGTAGATAAAGATTCTAAGTAGCCTGTATTTTGTGCTCACTTTTCTTCTATTGCTGCTACTCTGTAATGCAAGAACTTGCTGAAGATAGGTTCTCTGGTGAAAAAGTACTCAAAACATGGAAAGAAGGTCATTTGAATTCATATAACCAAACCAAAACCTCAGAAGTTATTTTTACATGGAAGAGCCTGGGACCTGGAGTCATCAGCGCTGGTTAATATCCCAGCTCATATGTGTAGTTGCCTCAGTAGCTTAGTCAAGATACTTAAACATTCTGAGCCTATTGCCTCATCTGTTATATATGAATGATAGCTACCTCAAACCATTGTGGTGATGATGATAATAAATGCCTCTAAGACACATTCTGGCACATGTAAAGTACTCACAGAAAGTGCACGTATTATCAGTGTTAATATAATGAATTATTGAATGATATATAAAAGAGGTATGGAAATCACTTTCAATCATGTTTCTCCTTTTAAAATTTAGAAGTTCATATTTCAATTTAATTTTACATAACCTGCTCTCTATGGTTTTCACTAGAGCAATAAAAAAAGAGAGAAACCCTGATTAGTAATGGGGACACCTGGTACCTTGATCATCACTATCTGTTTCTTCTCAAATGAATCTCAAAATATACAGAATCCCTACTTGATAGCATATAAAGAGAATTTCCTGAGCTCAACCTAAGGCTTGCCTAATATCCACAACTTGATTTCTTTAATTTTTCAAAAATGAGGATAACTTACTTCAAGGGAATCAGCATGAACTTGTTGTTGAACTCAGAAGCTTTGGGGAGCTTCAGTCCATGACATGTTGAGGGAGGGTGTGGTTATAAAATGAGTGCTTATTTTGTGCTTTTATCAGCTCAGGCTGCCCTAACAAAACACCACAGACTGGGTGGCTTAGATAACAGACACTTATTTCTCACAGTTCTGGAGACTAGAAAGTCCAAGATTGAGGTGCCTGCACATTCAGTTCTCTGTGAGGGCCCTTTTCCTGGCTTGCAGGCAGTAATCTCCTCTCTGTGTCCTCACATGGCAGAGAGAGAGAAAGAGAGCTCTGGTGTCTTCCTCTTCT
Organism: Mesoplodon bidens; assembly: GCF_964165515.1. Taxonomy (NCBI): domain Eukaryota; kingdom Metazoa; phylum Chordata; class Mammalia; order Artiodactyla; family Ziphiidae; genus Mesoplodon; species Mesoplodon bidens. The sequence goes on along the minus strand of NC_138176.1, from coordinate 100,829,617 downwards.
TATAAGGGCATGAACCTCATCATGGGGGCCCCACCCTCATGACCTCATCCTAATCTGAATACTCTCAAAGCTCCACCTCCAAATACCGTTCACATTGTAGGTTAGGGCTTCAACATAGCAATTTGGGGGACGCATACATTAAGTCCACAGAACACTGCCAAGCAGCAGATGATCTGTAGTGAATTTATGAAACTGGTGGAAAGTATTACTGATTAAAATAGTGATGCTGATTTCAGAGTACAGACTCCATTCTTAGAAAGTTCCTTTCTTTGCATGTCTACTCTTTATACTTGTAGTTATCATCTAGATTTTGCTTAATTTATATACTCTTTTTATCTGCTGTGGAACTATTCTAGGCTCTGCTGCTGTTTTTTGGCACTTTAAAGCCTTACCACGTTATTTGAAGCAGTACAGTGATAACTTTTACACTGTCCTCCCCTCTTTCTTCTTGAGATGGTTTCCATTTAGTTCACTGTCTAAGCAGCCATGATCTAAACTGGGCAAATGATCAGTACTATATGTCAAAGATGGCAGATAGGCTAAGTCTCAAGATTTTCTGTTTGGGCAAACTCTCCCCAGTGTCGTATGACATGTATTAAGCTCTGTGTGTAAGATATTAAGCTCAACATTTTTACTGACCTTCCCTCATTTAACATTTGTGTTACCCTGTATGAAATATATTGCCATCCTCATTTTTCAGCCACTGAAATTGAGATCTACAGTGATTAAAATACCTTGTCTCAAATCACACACCTAGTATAAAAAGAGATCCAGCATTGAATACATATCTTGTGACTTCAAGTCCAGGTAATTCCATTACAATAAGTTTACTATCAAACAGGACCCATAGGTGATACAAATCCTATTTCATATCGACAAAATCAGATCTGTCATTTGGAGAGGTGGGTGGTACCAGTATATTACAGGACTTAAATTTGAAGCTTTTGTTTTCTTTCTGTGAACTGTCCTACCACAGTGCATTCTGGACTTCTTGGCTTACTAAATATTCATTTCCATCAGTACATTCTCACATAATGTACTGTCTGAAAAACAATGCAACAATAAACTGATATATAACATTAAGAATTTGAGCTTTGACCATCTTTAATTTCACCTATCATTCATCGTAATCCAAAGAAAGGCCACTTGAGTTAAGTCTTAAAATATAAGAAAGGCTTTTCTAGTGAGGATGTGATGTTACTATACAATTTATTTGAGGGAAACGCCCTCCCAACTTCATCTTGACCTGTAGGAACTCTATCCCTGTCTGTTTTGTGTTTGTGTGAAAAATCTCTCTCTTACTTCTCAGCTGTTACTGGAGTCATCACAATTAGCCCTTCTGCAGTTCTTGAGTACATCCTTCATTAAGGAATGAATGAGTGGCAAGTGAGGAATGGAGCAAAGAAGTTATATGGAGAAAAATGTAGCAGAGGAGAGGGGCTTGGTACGCAACAGAGTATCATGGCTTGGACAGAGAATCCTCTCTGGTTCAAATCCTAGGTCTGGCATTCATTAGCAGCAGGACTTTGGGCCTCTTTGAAATTAATTTCCCTTATGTTCAACACAGGTAACTTAATAGCATCTATGTCAAAGGTTTTTTATGAAGCACAAGTTATACAGCTTGTGTGAATATGTGATTGAACTATAACAGGTACTCAATAATTATTAATTTCTTTTCTTCATATGTGTGTATTTATTTTCCCAATTAGGGTACAAATTCCTTTAGACCAAGGTCTCCATTTTAGCATTCTTTATCAAACAAAGCTTAGTATAGTATTTGTAATATAATAGTTACTCAGTAAGTGAAACTACAGAAAGAAAAAGAAGAAAATGATGGTTAGAAAGGAAATGAAAATCAACATATTAGGATATCTTCAATAAATTGCTCTGGAATTTCTCACTTTCTGAGCAGTACTTTGCTTAGTTGAGGTATAGAACAGTTTAAGTATAAACTTTTCAATCAATAAGATTTTTTTGCACAACTTGCCCAATAATAGGTCTGGTTCAGCCTTTTTTTCAAACTGTGTATTTTATTTTAAAATTTATCTAAAACCAAAAATGAGCCCATTTGTGCTATTTGTTGAGAGACAAGGATTCCCATACTACATCATGAATCGGTCTCTCTATCTCTCACACACACACACACACACACAACACATACACACAGCTCAAACTTTCAAAGTGTTGATGAATTCATTCTTCACAAAAATATAATTTGAAACTCAAACCTTATTGGGGAGACTTACAAATTAACTGAGGTGAAATAATTGTATTCCTTTTCTTCTGTTTTTCTAAGAGGACTGACACCAGCTGTGATGAGGAAATATGACCTCCTACGCATGTTTTCCATGAGGAATATGTTCACTGCACAGCCACTGAGTTAAAAGCAAGCTTCATTCCCTGGTGCACAAAGGTAATTTGGAAAATGAGCCAGGAGTCAGGACTGCTATTTCTCAGTCTGTTTTAACCAGTGACAGACTATTTTTATACCAACTGTAGAGATATTCAGGTGAGACAGACACCCCAGAGAATACTGGAGAAACACTTACTTTCACATGGGTATTACATTATGCTCACTAACATATTCTAATAACATAATTCCTGTTTCAAATGTAAACAACTTTTAGACTATTTGGTAGAGTGCCTGAGACTAATCCTTCTTTCACCCTCCAGATTTCTCATATGAGGACACCCACTGAAATCTGTCCTTCACTGTTCTTGAATCCAATTAAGGTAACGCTGTCTCTATTTTGCATTCTGATGAAATCACTGAGGTATCACTTTCTCTGACCAATACCCAGATATCTTAATAAGGTCAATGTCACTACTTGTCTAATTAACTTTTATTTTCAGGAATTCACACTCTGGGAGTCTCCACTGGAATACTACTCCCAAATCTGTCACCTTGGCATGAATAATATTTTAAGCTGAAGGGAAGTGAGAAACAACAAGTGCTGGAAAGGCTCTCTGACCTCCTCCCATGAGGCAGGTCATTAGACCCTCATGTGAGGGGTGCCCTCCCTATACCCAGAGGAAAGGAGCATCCTTAACTCTGAAGACAGGGACACTGAAAGGAATCTAAACCAATAGACTTTCTAGGTTTCCCCCAGTTTACTACACCTAGCTCATACCCTTTGTCCCATCACATTTTCCCACAACCTTCCACTCTTCATCAAACCTAGCATAAAACTGTTCAGGTTTAACTATTTCTTCAGAGCTCTATTTCCTTATGAGGGCCCCTGTGTTAGGCAAAATTTATATTAAATAAGTCTGTATGCATTTCTATTGTTAATTTGTCTTTTGTTACAGAGACCTAGCTAAGAACCTAGAAAGATAGGAGGAAAAAGATATTTTTCCTCCCATACAACGTCTTATTGAAAGAAAGTGCTGTTATTAAATAGAGTACAGTAAAAATTATCTCTGTATATGAGCTTCCCTGGTGGCGCAGTGGTTAAGAATCCACCTGCCAATGCAGGGGACACGGGTTCAAGCCCTGGTCCGGGAGGATTCCACATGACACAGACCAACTAAGCCCGTGTGCCACAACTACTGAGCCTGTGCTCTAGAGCCCGTGAGCCACAACTACTGAGCCTGTGTGTCACAACTACTGAAGCCCACGTGCCTAAAGCTCGTGCTCTGCAACAAGAGAAGCCACCGCAATGAGAAGCCTGAGCTCCACAACGAAGAGTAGCCCCACTCAGCACAACTAGAGAAAGCCTGCCATAGCAATGAAGACCCAACGTGGCCAAAAATAAATAAATAAATTGATTAATTAAAAATATATATATATCTCTGTATAACTCCATAATTGAGGAAATTGGAGACTTTATACAGTTCTTTTAATGAATGTATTTTGAAATGATAAATTAATGGTCAGTTTTTCAAAGAGAATGAATAAAGTTATGTTTTGGAAAAAAACTTTTTTACTGTATCTTATCTTTATTTGTATATTCTCCTTTCTAGAAGCTCTCTGAGTATTCTGATTCAAAGCCCAGGGGAGATGCATAGCTCTTTGAATCTTGGATTACTCAAAATTGTTCTTAAAATTCTTGAGCAATTTATTGTTTGGAAAAGAAACCTCTAGCCTTAAAGATACTAACACTGTATATGAAAATCTAGACTCTATTGCTAACCATGCGAAGAGGAAAATGTCCTCTGGGTGTTTGAATAATTTTAGTTATCTAGCATTTATTCCCTCTGATTATGTACTTTTAGAGCAGACTTTTTAAAAAGCTTAAATTTAAAGGAAGGAACAAACATTTTCTTTTAGAAGAATGTTAATAATCCCTTGGGTAGGTACTTTTCTTCTTGAACACACAGATAGGCATTTCTCCATTATACATTTGACATAGTTATATGTCAAGTGCCTGAAATTTCAACATATTTTATCTAATGGGTAAAATCAGCCACACTAAGGAAATGTAAAAGTGAAGGTACTTTTGCATGATAAAAGTCACATTAAGGGTTTGTGCAACTTTTGCAAGGATTTTCACTCTTAACTAAAGTTCATATACTGAGACTTAAACGAAGCTAATACAAAAGGGGCATTTCTCATCCTCCCTCCCCTTTTTTTTCTAAAAGACTTTTCCGTTTTGAATATGTCTAATATCATTGTACTCAAGCTACTCGTTAAGGGTGGTTCTGCCTTAGTTTACCTGCTAGTGATTCACTGGTTTAGGCACTTGCAAAAAATACTGTTAGAAATCGAACACTTATTTCATCAATTGACCTTAACACTAAGATGATCACAGCTATATGCCTGACACGTGATTTTCATCACTGAAAAGGAAGCGATAGTATATGTTTGAGTACACATACTATGGTATGAATATGTACTTTTCAATTTCATCTTTAAGGCACTGAAGCTAAGCTGAACTCTGGATTAGCATGTTTGAGGTTTTAATGATTGAGAGATTTTTTTTATGCCTACTAGCCACAAATTATTTTTCTACTAGACATTGGGATATGAAACAGACCAACTTCTTTAGATAACTGAAATTATTAAGTCACTTAGGTTCCTCCCCGTTCAACCCAAGCAGCAGCCATTCCTGACTAACAACTTCCTCTCCACCTCCTCCCAGCAACTCTAAACCAGACAGATTTTAAACATATAAACCAATGCTTTAGGATAAAAGTTGTTTCTCATATAATATAAATCTTCCAGAAATGTTGGACATGGTGGTTCATGAGAAGGCGAATTGTTTTTTATTGGCCTATAGCGTTTAATGCTAAAACTGAAGCAAGAGCAATTATATTCTTCATAAAACTACAATTTAGTGACTTCTGACCTCTTTCCCATCCGGTCCCCAAGTATTCCTCATTCCAATAGTAACAGCATAGGGAAATAAAAAAAGACCCACATTTACAAGAATTTAGCTTCTGGCAAGCATCATTTTAAAGAATTCACTTCCTGGCTCATGGTTTACAGGACCTGTCTGTCTTCTCTTGCTTTTTTTCTTTCCCTCCACCCTTCCCCCCTCCTCCTCAGGGCAAGCTGAGTTTTAACTATTGCATTCACTGCTGCTTCCTGCCTCTTTTGCTTTCTATTTTTCACATCCGTGGGAATGGAATCTGCTCAGAACTATCAGACCAAAAACCCCACCTATCACCACTGTTCATGCTACACCAGCCACCGTTGACTAGAGAAGTATTAGCATAATTAATTCAGAAATAAAAATACCTCATAAACTACTAGCTGAGTTAACTTCTATAACGTGTCTTCCGGTATTCTTGTTTTTTTTTAAAGCTGTTATTCCAAAGAAAAACTTGATTAATGTTAGGATCTCATTTTCTTTGGGGGCACAAAATATGTAATCTTATGCGTAATTAAGGAATGAGTTTATCTTATTATTTTTAATACCAGTTTGTATTTCTTGTATTTCATTATTTTTTATAACCCTCCCAAAAAACAATTCTCACTCAGAAGTCATATGTATGAAGAATTAAATTTCCATTATTTGTTCTATCAGGAAATGGGAGAATCAAACTTGACGCAAAAATTAAGGGAAAAAATTGAGTTATTGCAGTTAAACCTCAGTTTATAAAATCAATGCATCCTTGAAACATTAGGAACAACACACAAGAGAATTATACTGGTAAATGTGGAAAAGGTTTTCATTTGTCTTATTTTTAGGTAAATAGGATTTCTAAGTAATTTCTGAAGCTTGAGAAAGTTTCCAATTAAAAATAAAATTACATATCTACTTAAAGAAATAGTTCAAAAGGAAAAGAGCAACAACAATTTAGCCTTACAACTATATTCATTATGGTTTTATTTTATCTACACTTTTTTTTTTAAAGTTAGAGTTCAAAAACATCTGTTTCCAATACAGTGGGAGAGGGTACAATTAACTTTTTTTTTTTAGTGAAAGGAAGTTAACTGTTTCCTTATTCTAGTTTTGTTCATAGGATCATCCTCTTCTCTTGATCTGTTTCTTATTACCTATATATTCTTGTTTCTAGTTCTGCTAGTATGGAGCTACCCTAATATTTTTCTGTTCAAATTCCAGCGAACGGATATATGACTAACAACATATCACCACTTTCCCCCTTAGGGATAGTTTTCTGTGTCAGACAGGACCAGCTTTGCTGACCTGTGGTTCTCTCTCTTGTAAAATCAGTGGTCACCTCTTCAAGGGATGCCCTGGGCTCTCCTTCTTCAGTGGGTGTTTCCAGCAGGGCAGTTTCCCTTAGAAGAGTTGGGTATACATAACAAGTGCTGAAATCCACATCTTAAACAGTGGAGAAAATGTGGAGGTAACTATATAGTAATCCATTTGTAATAATATGACATCATTTATTTATCCTCTGATGTAACTATTGCAAAAAGTATGGCAATTGAATTAGAATTCTTAGGTCATAAGGTATGTAAGTTTTAGTTTCTATAGATATTACATACTTCCTTTCAAAAGTAGTTATAAAAATGTAACAAGAGATTTCCCAAATGCTTGCTATCTTTAAAAAATCTTTTTGTATAATGATCAACCATTCTTATTTTAGTCTTCTGTGAATTACCTAATCATATTCTTTGAAACATTTTCTACTGAATCGCTGGCTCTTTCATGATGAATTATATATTTTTAATATATCTGTGTTATAATATATTCTCTCAGTCTATGGTCTTACTCTGTTTATATTGTCATTTGTCACAGTAAAGTTTTCATATTAACATGGTCATACTATAATACAGTATAGTCATATATTCATAATAAAGTTACCCTTTTTGTTTTATTTTTGTCATTTTTATGTGTTAACATCATTTTTCTTTATCTTGATAGCATAAAGATATTTATATACTTTTAAAGAAAGATTTACTTTTAATTCATCTTGAATTTATATTTTTAAAAACAGATTTTGTTACTCCTCTTGAATATACTGTAATTTTGTGGCTTCAATATTTTGTTTTTTACTATTTCTGGAAAATTTTCAACTATTACCTCTCCAAGTGTTGCTTTGTCTTTATTCCCTATTCTCCATCCTCAGTCTCCTATTAAAAATACAGTGGCCTTCCATTCTATTCCCTAGATCTCTTCTGTTTTGTATTTCTCATCTTTTTATCTCTTTTTGCAGCTTCTAGATAGCTTCCTCAGATCTATATTTAAGTTCAACAACATTCTTTTCCTGTGTTCCTAATCAGCCTTTTGGCCTGTCTAAAGAGCATGTTCATTTGTACATTTTCATTTCTAAACAATTTATTTGGTCCTTGTTTCTCTTCTTAATCTGCCTCTTTTTCATTCAAAGCATTTTGCATTATCATTTAACTTCCTTCTTGTAGCACCTTAACAATCATACATTATAAAATATCATTTATATTGTTCTATTATCTCAAATTCTTAGAGAGTTCATCTTGTTACTACGTTTGTTGAATCCACTTCATGGTATAGTACCTCTTCTGTGGTTCAAAATTTTTACAGAGATAGCACCTCAAAGGATTTCCCCTTTTCTCCTGGCAATCACTATTGCTCTGGTTGGTGGAAGTGTCCTCTTAGAGACACTGTGCATGTTTTTTTTTTTTTTTTTTTCCTACTAAGTAGCTCAGAATGACCTCACCTAGATAACTTTTTATGGTTATTCTTTGAGTTTGAGTTTTGACGTCATGCAGTACTGAGACAGGAGGGAAGGGGGCAGAGCACAACCTTTAAAAAAATGACAGAGCCATTGAGGATACGACAAAAACTGGTTAGAACCTACTAGGCCCAGGATGATGAAAGATTCGACTTCCATTTGACCTTAAGCCTCATTATACACTCATCGTAATACATTAGCATGCTAAGTGACACATCCACAGACACATGACAGACAGACCATAAAAGGCCAAAAAGTGGGCAGCGGCCCAATCCCTGGAAGTCCCCACCCTTTATCCAAGATTGAGTATTCCTCCCACTTGTTAGCTTATGAAATTACACAGCACATAAAAACTAACACCACCCTGCATCCTGGCCTCTCGCCTCCTGAGATTGTCCACAGTCTGCCTATGGAGTGTGTTATCTCTCTAAATAAACCTGCTTCCACTTTACTGTGGCTGCTCTTGAATTCTTTCCTGAGTGAAGCCAGGGACCTTCACTTGGCAGCTGTCCCAGGAACTTGCCCAAGACTTGGGACAAGACCATGCTCGCACACCCTGTTCTCCTGCAACAATACAGTCATTTTAGACCTACACCCATACAGAAGCTTTGGTTTTCATTTTTACAGGATAATTTTTTCTATATGGAGCCATGCGTAGAAACAGCCTGCTCTTTTGTGGGTCTGTGGGTATTTTTTTTCTTGTCCTTTGTTCAAGGAGGCTACATTCATTCCAGCATACTGGCTTTTTGCATGGGTCTCAGTTCCAGTTCCAGCTTCCTTTACTGTTTTGGACCTAAAAGCTGCAGCCCTTATGGTTAAGAGTCCTTACCAGATCAGATAATCTTTGGGTTATTGTGGGTTTTATCACTTGTTTAGTAGTTCCTTCTTTCTTGTTTAGTAGTAGTTCCTTCTTTGTCACCTCTGGTAATTTTTTCTTTCTTTAGAACTTCCCTCTTCCCTCTTCTCTTCTCTTCTTTTCCCTTTCTCCCCTCCCCCCAACGCCCCCACCACCATTTTGTTCAAATTTGCTATTATTGAAGGGAGGTCTTAGGACACAGGACAATAAATTACCAGGTATCCCTTAACTCATTTTGACCGGACCATTTCAATACAATCCCAACATTTATTCTTGTTTCCAGTCTGCCTTCTCCAATCCATAGCATAAACTGATTCAAATTTTCTCTTCGTGACCAATCTTCTTACCACACCAAACACCCTAAACTTATCTTTGTTATTTTCTCTGATCTAATTTGTGAGGTCAAACTTACGATGGGAAGCTACCTACAGAAAGTAAGTATTCTCTGTATTTTTTTAAAATTTTTTTAAGACTTTTTTTTTATGTGGACCATTTTTAAAGTCTTTATTGAATTTGTTACAATATTGCTTCTGTTTTATGTTTTGGTTTTTTGGCTGCGAGGCATGTGGGATCTTAGCTCCCCGACCAGGAATCAAACCCACACCCGCTGCATTGGAAGGCAAAGTCTTAACCACTGGAGCACCAGGGAAGTCCCTCTCTGTGTTTTTAAATACAGAGAATACTGCATTCCTTAACTATGAAAATAATCATTAAGAGGGCAATGCATTAAGTAGCCATAATAAAAAGAAGGATTATTTATAATTGTAACAGTTGAGATTCTAAACAAAGTAATGATTAACAATTACTGCCTCTTTGAAGACTGTACTTAAATTTTATTAACTCTCAGGCAACTATTTGGAAGTATCTTATTGGTGACATAGCAGGTCTTGTTTCTAAATCCTTAGAAAGTGATAGGTTTATGTTTTTATTATCTATTCTAAAAATAAAGAAATGACCTACCTTATCTAAAATACTTTGGTTTGTTGTGTATGAGGTTGGTTGATCTTTGGTAACACACAACTCATGTTTTCTGATGTTTTTTCCTTCCATCCAAGTTTAAATTAAGTTGCACTTCCTGAAAGTACACACAACCTTGTTAGAAGAAATGAAGTCTGGTTGCATTCTCAACTGAGAAAATCAGCCTTATGTGGAAAATGCTCACCAGTAGCGTAGTCAATGAGACACTTATATTCATTAAAACGAAAATAAGCCTCCTTGACGTAGGCTGTTTCATTTAGACTGTGCTTCTCCAGAGCTGTAGATCTCTTTCAAGGATATTTCATCATTCTACACAGTAGTTTGTACTCTTAAGACTTATTCATGACTTATCTAGAGAGTTGTACAGTTTTATTCATGAAAATTTTAAACAACGGGGTGGTACATGTATGGTAGTAAAGTCCTTCTGATTTGTGAATGTAATATTTACAACAATCTTAAGAGTCAGGTAGAGCTTTTAGCATCATTTTACAGATAAAGAAACTGGCCCAAGATCACATGGCTGTTAAGTGATACAGCCAGGATTTGACCCAGACACTTTGCCTGTTGATACCTTGCACTTGAAAATTGTGTTATACTATTTACCGGTTCCAACTGGTCATCCACCATGTGAGCAAACTGCAACTGTTCTATTGAACTGAATAACTTTGTCTCCAATTTGGATACGGTCTAGTCTTTTCAAAATATTTCTGATGAACAACTTACTGGTATGACTAATTGCATCTTTGTTATAGAATTATTTTACTATTATTTATTATTTCCAGAAGCACTGAAAAAAATATGTTACCTAAGTAATCTCTTTATTTGGGAAAATAAGTTTGGCATTGCCCTTAAATTCTGACACCAGAGCAAAACTGATTAGAATACTCAGAAATGAATCCATGAATGCAATTAAAAGAGAAAAGAGGGGCTTCCTGGTGGCGCAGTGGTTGGGAATCTGCCTGCCAATGCACGGGACACGGGTTCGAGCCCTGGTCCGGGAAGATCCTGCATGCTGCGGAGCAACTAGGCCCGTGAGCCACAACTACTGAGCCTGCGCATCTGGAGCCTGTGCTCCTCAACAAGAGACGCCGCGATAGTGAGAGGCCCGCAAACTGTGATGAAAAGTGGTCCCTGCTCGCCGCAACTAGAGAAAGCCCGCGCACAGCAACGAAGACCCAACACAGCCAATAAATAAAAAATTAATTAATCAAAAAAAAAAAGAGAAAAGAGATGGTTAACTGTGCTAATGCACACTCCTCTTTATAACCTGCAGATGGCCCCAAGTAATTGAAGAAATAACTTTTATCTCTCCAACTGATGAGATGTACTCACCACTCGTTGCTCTTCTTGCTGCAACGCTTAAGGGCTTTTTATTTAACTGACTGTAGATGTTGGGAACTGATGAACCAGTATGAGAAACTCTGCCAGCTAAATGGAAGGAAACATGTTTTCATAAACTTTGCATTCTAATACTGAGTTTCATCATACAAATAACAGTCGCTAGGCCAAATCTGTGCATTTAAAATTACCAACTCTAATGTTTGAAGACATGTTTGTTATTATCATATAACTAAAGTTACATGAAGTACGATTTAAATCCCCTAAGGAAACATTTCAAAATGTGGTATGCATTAGGGTTCTTTCATTTCTCAAAAGGTGACTGGAAGAACGAGGTCTAGAAAAATGGTGTGCTTGGCAGTTCTTTGAGTTTCACACTCCCATCACCCATTTTTGCATTTAAACAGATCATTTACTGGCAGCAGATGGGTAATAGGATAAAAGTTTTCAATATGGTGCGGTGGGCATATATATTTCCAGACACAACATGACAGAGTACAAAGCAGAGTTCTTTAATGTGATTAACAAAGAGCCATGGAATCTGCTATCAATCTTCCTTGTTACTGTCATAGCACTTCCCAGGACTGTTAGAGAAACTTTACAATAGCTGAATGCATGTTACACATACAGATGGGGAAGTGCCTCAGGCAGTTTGGCAAAATTTGCTAGGAGTCCATTTTTTGAATTTATGCTTTCTGAGTCACCATTTCACCTAAGTCTGACATTGCCATCACGGAAGTCCTCTTACCTTAATGTTGACACGGCTGTATCATTTCATAACCATATTTGTTGCATTTGAAACTTTTTATTAGCAACAATATGTTTCACTGAGACTAACACTAAATGACAAGATGCAGGTTTATTTTAATCTATTTGGGGGCACATTTCTCCCCGCCGTGGTCTAGGGAAATTCTTTTCTCAATTTCAATTTTTCTAATTGTAGAAAAAAAATTAAGGATATGTCTATCATGAGAGTTTTTTGTGAACAACGTTCTAATTGATGTATTATTTCAGTAAAGCAGTGTAACAATTCATATGAGCTACTAGTTTCAGACTCTTATTAATTATAAAAGACAAAAGATATAGGAGCACCATTCAAACTAGTGCCAATGAGAGGTCTGTTTGCTTATTTATTTTTAACTTAATCTTTACTAAAAATGCTTGGCTTTAGAACCTATTAATCTCTGGTTCCAATCAGAACCATGATATTAAAGGGATGGTTTTAAATGGCTAATATTTCCTGAAGAAAGTCTTATAATAATGTGGAATGGATTTTCTACACCCATCAACTCTGGAGGATTTCCCTAAGGCTTGCATTACTCTTAGACTAGGGTCCTATTCAACCCATCATGAGTCTTAGATCCAATTTGGAATACAAAGATGATGAGATTAAGAGCCTGGGTGAAGGGTCTGGTGTTCACTGAGAGAGATGGAAAATGAAAAAAAGTGAGTGACAACCAGGTACATTTTTATGTGGAACAGGAGGTTGAAGGACACTCATTTAACATTAATCATAAATACAGAGTAGGAGAATAGAATAATTTCAAAATGTATATGGGAGCTTAGGCTAAAGTTAAGGAGACTCGAAAAAGAAAATATTGAAATTGGGAAATCCCAGTTTTCTCAGCAGTGATGCAGATCTACCTGAGATTTGATAGCTTGGATTTGTAGTGTATCCAATCAACCTCTTTTATTAGCTTTCTCCAACAGTGCTCAGAGATCAGGAAGAGGGCTGGGGGATTAAATGGCAGTTATGACAGAAAGTCAAGACCATGGAGATTCTGGAGTCAAGCAGAAGTATGGAAGGAGGTCAAGTCTCTGGGATGTTGACTGACTGAGGATAAAATTCAACTTATGAGAAAATGACAGACCTCAGAATAGTAAGTAGAGATCAGGGAAGGAAATTCTAGAAATCTTGATATCAAAAGAAGGAGAGATTGCAATAATGATGACACCAAAATATGTGGCCTGTATACCATAAATATTGTATCATTATCAAAATGTATAGACACTGAGAAATCAAGGAATTATAAGGACAGGTTATGAGGCTACCATATTTAAAAAAGGTTGGATCTTTATTTCTAAATGTTATACATATTTACAAAGTTTCAGGCTTGGGCTCCCCTGGTGGCGCAGTCGTTGAGAGTCCGCCTGCCGATGCAGGGGACACGGGTTCGTGCCCCGGTCTGGGAAGATCCCACATGCCGCCGAGCGGCTGGGCCCGTGAGCCATGGCCGCTGAGCCTGCGCGTCCGGAGCCTGTGCTCCGCAGCGGGAGAGGCCACAGCAGTGAGAGGCCCGCGTACCGAAAAAAAAAAAAAAAAAGTTTCAGGCTTAATTATCAAGTACATGCTTAAATATTAATTTCACTCAAAGGATATTTTAAGGGCACAAAATTATTCTCAGACATCTTTTTTGTTTTTTTAATCCAAGGCAGAAACCAGCCTGATTCATTTCCTAATAGAGGAGAGAGTCTTCCCAAATTAGGAGACATTATGTGTATAAAGATTATTTTCCTCTTTACAAAGGAAGGGACAAGTTCAGACACTTTGTATGCTTTTTGAAAATAATAAAGTCACCCCTTCCTTTAGTACATCTTTTACGTATCTTGTTGCCTTCCCCAAAATGTTGGCTGTTATGTTTGCTTTTTATATTCATTAATAACCATTTGCAAAGTAATTCACTTTCTCTTCATCTGTTTTTTCTTTCTTCTTCTTCTTTTTGCTCTGACACTTTAATCCTGCTGACATCTTTCAACACATAATGAAAAACAGCTCTGCCTTTTTCTGGTTTCCTCATTTCTGAGTACTATGGCAACGGATGCTAGTTGACTTAGTAAAACTTGAAAATGTCACATTGCTCTTCATTCTTTGATGAATGCACACTCATGAATACAGCTCAATGCAAAAGCAATTAAAGGCAGTCTTAAAAAGCACCATAACCAAAGTCACCCTCAGATGATGTTCCCCAGGTGTTGCATTCAGAGCAAAACATGGCAAGCCATTCCTGGTATTAAAAGGACAAGTCTTTTTGTCTCTGAGAATGATTAGCAACCACTTTAGAAACATTTTTTTTTTATGAAACACAATGATTTCTGTAAATAAATCTTAATTCCAAATCACTGAATTCACTCAGAATATATTATTTCCTCCAAAACCAATGAAATCCATTAAAAACACATAATGAAGAAGAAACAAATAGACAAATTATTTAACACACACATAAATTACAACTTAAACCTAGTTTCAGTGACACATATAAAACACACACAAACATACACACACATACAAATTTTAACTTACCAGATTTTAACAAGAAGTTGCAAAATAAAAACATTTAAGAATGGTTTGCTGTATAATGGCAAATATTTGCTCATCAAACAGAGACTGACTCTATCTTTATTTAATAATCTACACCAAATTGGCTATATAGAATTATAATAACAAGAGTAATACTGGATATTTGTTCTTCTAAAGTTTAAATGAAAAATAATTCATTACATTTATGAGTATATGCTTTGTCATTACCTATATACATTGTCTAGTATCGCTATGATTTTTATTGCCGATTCTATATTAAATCACATGTAGCATCTCATATTTTTACAGGGTGCTATTAATGAATTATATTCACTTACCATATTACCTCATTTCTTCATTTCCATTCCATATCTCAATATCTATGCCATGTATAAGTGGCATATTTTATTATTTACATTTTACAGTTGAGGAAACCAAGATTTGAAAGCTTAACATTTGAAATCACAGAGTTCTGAAGTGAGAAAACTAAAATGTTACCTCAGTCTCTGACTTTATATTCGGGGCTCTTTTCTTGTCATCTTACATCTTTTATGCATATGCCTTAATTAAATACGTCTTCCAAATAGTCTATATTCCTTGGGAATATTGAGGCTGTTAAAAAAGAATTTTCTAAAGCAGCCAGCAATAAAGAAAATCAGTGAATTCCAGCCATAACGTTTTGTGACATGTTCCTGGGTTATCAGCACAGAGGCATCTTTGAAGTCTGTAAAAATGCCATATCTGAAAGAAGCAGAAGCAAAGCAATGATAAACATACCCAAGGCTTGCTCACAATCATTAATTAATTAATCCTGTTTCACTGAAAGGCACAATAAAATTTGTAATAAAGTTAAAGTTTGGGGGGAAAGCAACATTTCTACATAAATAATTTGAATGTATCAAAGAATGCTATTCTATTTAAAGCCAGCATTTAGAGTACCTACACTAGGGAGCTCCAGGAAAATTTCCTTGTGGCAATTCCCTGTGGTCTAAGAACAGACAACAGGCTTAAAGTGAGTCTATCACAGAAGCTAGAAACTTAGAACTTAGGGCAGCTTTAAAATGCAATCATTCTCTGCAGGAAAAGGTCATAAATGAGGTTCGTGTAAGTGAAGCTTAAAATAAACAGTTTGAGCTTCCAAATGGGATGCATCTTGGCCACACAGTCATACAGGGGACCTACCCGGAAGCTCATTAAAAAGAGTGCCAAGACTCACTCAAGAAGCAGTAATGGTGAAGGGGTTAAGTGTGGGAACTCTGAAATAGGACAGATTGGGTTCAAAGCTCAGCTCTGCCAATTTCTACCATGTAAATTTAGTAAAATGTCTTCACCTCTCAGGTCCTAGTTCCCCCAGATGTAAGATAGGAATGATAATAGTAACTGATATCAGGGGATGTTGTGGGAAATGGATGTGCTATAAGAGTAAAAGAAAATATATCATTTACTTGGGCCCCATCAATAAAATATTTTCAGGCTGTGTAACACTCTGGGATTAGTCAGATTAGTAGAGCAGCTGTCAACAGTTGCTATTCCTTAGTAACTCACCACCAGCCTTCAAGGTAACATAGAAAACCATCTATTAGATTGCACTGAATGCGTTTCAAAAGTATGGCAATATTAGAAAATATAAAGATTAAAAGGAATTTGAGCATACAGAACTAAATGCAAATGGCTAAAATGTCATAATCAAGATTTAAAAACAGACAATATCGAGGAGAATTTGAAACAAGTAAGACCTCGAACTGTGAGCATCTTTAAAATATAAAATCCATAAGTCAGTTAAAATAAAAATAAATTCAAGATATGAACAAGTGTTTCATAAAATCTAGAATACAAATAAGCAAAAAGATAGAAAAATATTCTCAACCTAATTATGAACCAAAGGTAAACGTTAAAGTTACTATAAGAAAGCATTATTTATCATTACAAATGGCAGAATTTTGAGACTAAGAACAGGTAAAAAGGGGACTATAAGGTGTTTTCCTAGCTTGTTGATAGGAATGTAGAACTGACATACACTTTCTAAATGTCAATATGGTAAAATAGATCAAAAGCCTAAAAACATGCATACCATTTTACCAGGTATTATATTGTTAAAATTTACAGTTAGAAAATTAACAGCTGTGCAATGTTCTTTATTCTGTTTATCATTTGAAGAAAAAGCAGAAACAAAATAAGAGTACTTCAAGATAGGATTAATTAAATACACAGAAAAAATAAATATTCATGCAATAAAATATGCTACCCTTTAAAATAATGATGGGTATCTGTTTTTATTGGCATGAAAAAATGCATGATACAGCATTAACTATACAAAGCAGGTTACACAACTGTGTAATATCTCATTTTTCTTTAAAACACACAGAAAGAGGAATGAGGCAATAGACACATAGTAAGGAAAGAGAGAGGGAAAGACAGCAAGAAACAGGAAAAGAGACAGAGAAAGCAGGTAAACATACACCAAAATGAAAATGAATAGATACACATGATGTATGCTTTCTTCATTATACTTTTCTTTGTTTTCAACACTTTTAACAGGAACATATATTTAGTTGAAAATAAAAACACTTCCATTAAATGAAGATAAAAAATATTTTGGCAATAGCCTTTCTGAATAAAATAATCTTCTAGGCTGGAACATAGCAGCTCTGCTCCAAACCAAAGAATCTTAATATGATAGCTGAAAAGTAACAAAATAGTTTCACTGTCTTTCAGCTATGAGGCAGTGATCCTTTAAACCACAATATAAAATGGCTCATCTTCTGGGAATGTTATTTTGCTCAAAGATTTTTGAGAAAAAAAAGTGAATTTTTGCATTGTTAAAATATTTTTATAATATAGGAGCATCTTGTGTCAAAAAATATGTACACTTCTGGATTTTTCTGAGGTGTTCATTAGCATGACTTAGGAAAAAAAAACAATGGGTGGGTACTCTTCTTTGAAAAATTCATATTTTTAGATATATTGATAATGAAAATGAAATCATTTTAAATGCCTGCTTTTTCACATGCATGCAGGCTTTCATAGGTAAATATATATTGGTAGGCCAAGTTTTTAAGTAGATTTGAAAGATCAGTTTTTCTCATGAAAAGACAAGTCGAAACAAAACCAAATATGTTTTTAAAAAACTGGCTTAACATAAATGAAATCGTTTTAATGGAAGAGAGCCTCAAAAATTATTACATTTAGTGGATTTTATTTTCAGAGCTAAACTATTCTTGCAAGTAGCAGCTAACGCAGAAAATTCAGTTGGAGAGACAGATAAAGTAAGTTGATTCTAGGCAGAGGAATTATTTGAGAGGCTTAGTTCATTTACATATTTAGAAAATATACAATTATTAGTGAGCTTTATCCACAGAGAAAGTGTTTTGACAAGTATTTCCCTGAAATGAAATAAATGGAGTGACTAGTGGATCAGAGAGTATTTCCTTGTGCTGTATAACCAATCAATTTCCAGCATACTACTTCCTCTGAATAACTCTTCCACTTCAAAATCACTTGTTAGGTTTTAGCCATGTAAAAGCTGCTATAAATATATTAGTATACAAATGGTATACAACATCAACCAATGTTGATGTTAGGATTTAGTATTTCAAGATCCTGCTAGGATCATATTTTTGTCATTAAAATAGGCTGTGCATATCCTCTATGACTCACAAATTCTCTCTCACCAAGGTGACATTCGTGAGGTATTTGTTGGATGATTTAGTAAGTATGGGCTAAATAAACTACTGTTACCCATGCCCTCCCTACTGCAAACTCATCCTGTTTATCAACCTTGCTCCCCATCAAATTCAGCTTTCAGGAAAAGTTAGAAGACCTGGTTTGCCCCAGCTTTCTCACTGGCTGAACATGGGATTTGAATAAGTTGGTCCCTTTTACTTGCAGACTGTTACATAACTAATTTATAATCAGGAATAATATTAATTTGTTTTTGTCAACCTGAGGATTAGTACGAGGCTCTTTTGATAGAGTTTTTCTCTTTTGTTCTCTGACACCTTGTTCCTTTCTATCTAAAGTTAAGTATAGCAAGTAAAGTCACTTAATAAGTGTAAGCCCTAAACCATTCTTGCAAATACTACTCACTCCACATACTTTTTTCTTTGCCTTTTCCTAGATTTATCATTTCTCTACCACTTGACTTTAAAATCAAAAGATCTAACAATCTGTGAGACTTTAGGCAAGTCATTTAATGATGTTAGGCACCTCTATCAGTAAAAGAAGACTAAGTATGGCCGGATTACAGAGTCCTTAGGAGAATTAAACTGAATAATGTACTTGAAAATACTTTCTAAATTGTAAAGGTCACACAAGTTGGCAATATCACGTATTTCCTACCTTTGCAGTTTCTTTTCATTCCATAATACAAGCATTATTTTCATAGACTTTTACATTTTTGTGCTGTAACACCGTACACTAAAAGCTAGTCAACATTTCACTCACATATGAGTCTGCAGGCAGGATATGACATTTCATTCGGAAGTACTGAATGAAACGATGCCATCGGGTCCATTTCTGATTTTTCACTTTAGCAAGTTGCTTATTAGAAGAATGATTTCACATGAAAAATGGCTGGACTTTTATCAGTTATTCTTCCACAAAGAATATTTTAAAAGCAGTCCTTTAAAAAATTATGTGGGTTATTTATAACTTCCCGTATTCCTTGCATCTTAATGGTAACACATTATATGATATTTTATAACCCCTGTAATTTCCATTATCAGTCTGAAAGTCTGCATTTCTTTCTTTGTTGACTCATATATTTGCAAATTATTTATTCATCCCAAGATACACCCATGCCGTTGAAAGAAAAGAATTATGTCAAGGCTGAGCATGAGTAAAAGTGACTCAGTAAAAGGCACATAAATCTCTCCTTTTTCTCTCCATGTCTGGAATTAGAGTAGTACCAAAGTTTTAGAATAATTTTTAAAAATACTGAAAGATGATTTCTGTGAATAAGGGTCCACTTTCTTTTATACCTTGCTGATGTTAATTTCTCTTCCTCCTCTATTCCAGGTAATGTTTAATTGTGTTGTAAATAAATGTATTCATCATTTTTTGAGATTTCCCATGGAAGATGGGATTTTTCTCATTTGGATTTTTATTTGTTTTTATAAATTTAGTATTTCACATGGATTATTGTTTCTATAAACTTCCTTAGCCTTTATCTTGTTTGTGTCTTCCTAGAATGACTGGTTTCATTTGATTATTTTAACTTGCTATCTGTGCTATTGAAGGTCACCATCCTCAGACTTACTTCCTTGAGAACTTTCCAGTTTCACATTCTGTGTTTATAAGGCTATAACTGACTTTCTAAAATTATCTAATATTATTAGTAAAACACTCAGTTACAGAGTGTTCAAGGAATACTGGGTCTGAGGATTGTTTCTGTGCATAAGGTATTCTTTGGCAGTAAGAATCTGTCAGCACCCTGACATTGAACTGACTCTAGAACACAAATGAATTAGTCTAACTTGCTATTTATTGTCTTCATAAAAGAGAGCTATATATTTCCTATCAAATACACTAACCTGTTTTTGACTATGCTTAGCACTGAGATGACCTCCCTGTATGAAGCTAACATAATTTTCCTGTCACATATGCAGTCCAAGTGTTAATATATGCATGTCTAAATCAAGTCCATTTTCTAATTTGTAACAAAGTGCAAATACATAAGTGAGCAGAGCAAAATAAAAACACGTAATTTTAAGATACTAGCTAACATAATAAACATTAAGGGTCACAACATACATCATAAACTTTCTTTGTGGGAATCACAAAAATAAAGGCCTGAAAGATGGTAAATTTCACATGGATTCCAAAATTAGTAAATGTTGTAGGACAGCACAAAGAAGGAGCTCAGATTTAATCTAACAGTTATTAAGCAACAACCATGCACAAGACATTGAACAAGAAAATAAAATGAATATAAAGATAAAAAAGAGATTGCTTTTGTTCCTAAGAAAGTTATGGGGAGATACAGAGGTGCATCAATACGTTGGACTGAATGTGGTATCATAATGAAATCTAATGTAGAGGAACAAAACAAATGCAATGAAATCAGGGAAAGGGAAAAAATTAATTATGACCTAGAGAATCAGGAGATGGATGTTTGGATAAGATGCCCATGGGCAGAGATGGAAGAGATATTCTTTTTAGAGACAGTGGTGTGCACACAAGATCAGAACTGACAATGTACAGTGTGCATTAAAGAATGATGAGACAACATGGGTGCCTTAGAAAATAGTATTTGAAGGACAGGAGGTTCAGATCAGATTACAAGGAAAAACTTAAATAATACTCAATAATACTATATGAATTTCTATACATAATATGCATTCAAAAGTTTTGGAACAGAAAAGTTAACGATCAGAATTATGCTTCAAAAATGCCATTCTGGGGTCCTACAGGTGGGCTGAATGAAACAGTGTGGAAAAGAAACGTATTTAAGGGATGACTGGAATAATCTAACTGAAATAATGACAACTTAAATTTACAAAAACAGAAGTTATATAGTAGTCAAAGAATTGATTTATCTAAAAATCATTAGTCACCACTACCCTTGTCTGGGTTTCTATTTTTTTTTGCCCTTGTCCTATTCTGTCTAGAATTTGTATTTATTATCAGAAATCCTATGTAGAGTCTTGAACTCAACTTCAGCACCTCAGTGCCATAATATTGTCTTTTTCTTACCTCTTATTCCTCTAAAAAATGACTTTTTATCCTATGTTGAATACTATTGAAAAATACTATTGAAAATACTGAAAATACTATTGAAAAATACTATTGAATACTATCGAAAAATACTATTGAAAATACTGAAAAATACTATTGAATACTATTGAAAAAATACTATTTTTCTCATCCTAGTCTCTGAGCTTTGCTTATTTTTTTCTAGGTGGTCAATCTGACCTGTATTATTATAGATATCTTTAAAAATAGAAAAAAAAATAAACAGAGAGATATAAGCTATAAATTTTGAATGTCTGTGGCTAGTTTACTTTTCTGGAGTTAGTCTAAGTACCTGTCAGTACCTTACCCATCTTTGTGTGTGGCTACTGTGCTAGGTGCTACATAAAATCTTTTTCCTCCCAGATACCAGAATATGTCTTGAGATTTTATAGATATCATAGGAAGGATGGTGACTTAATTCGGGAGTATACTGATCCAAAGTAGAGGTAGAACAGTCATAGAGCAATGCCCAACAGGAAGCTGTATTAATGGCAAGAGAGCAATAATTTGAATATTATAAACAAGTCCATTGTTAATGGGCTTAGGTTTCAAGATGTCAAACTTGCCCCATTCATTTAACTCCTTAGCCACCACTTAACTGATTGTACAGGAATTTTTTAAAAAGTCTTAAAGGTCAATAATATTGAGAGAGAATACAACAGAATATAGGATATTTTGAAAGATACATAGCAGACGAAAGACTGTTTTACAGCCAAAAGTGTGAATGAAGAAGTGATGGTGAAATATTTGGAAGTTAGTATAAGAAAGAGATTTCTCTCCTGAATCATGCACAGAATTCATGTCACAAAATTTCTAGTTTAAGGCCAGAATATTGGAATTTAACTTCTGACAACACAAAATAGAATTTAGGCTTAGAATTTAGGCTTGTGAGGGAGTAATGCTGAGGAGCAAGCCTATAACAAAAGGGATTAACTGGAGGTCCATATATGTAATATAAGTTAATGGGAATTGCCAGAGAGATTACATATGTCCAAAATAAGATAAAAGACTTAAATGAATAATTCAGGAAGTCTAACATCCAAGTAATTAAAACTTCCAGAAAGAGAGACCAGAGTAAAAGAGGAAGGGAAATTATCAAAGACACAATACAGGAAATTTCCCCAGAATTGAAGAGCATTAGTCTACATAATAAAAGAGCCCATGGGGTGCTTAGAAAAACATGGAATTATCAGTGTTATGGCACAGCTTTCAAATTTGTCTAGGATAAAGGGAAAAGGAATAAGCAATAAATAAATATTTTAAAATCTTCCGAAGATTATTAAAATAGAGCACAAATAAGAGAATAAGAAAGAATGACATTGAGCTTCTCAATAATAATATTATACCCCAAAGGACAATAAAATTACAATGAAAGGACAATTTATATTAATAACTAAAATATGACTTCCAACCTAGAATTCCATAAGATAGCAAAACTTTTAAACTATGTAAGGACAGAATAGATTTTTTACTTACACAGTGACTAAGAAAATTTAATATCTTTGACTAGGGGCCTAGCTGAGAAAGGCTTCTCATATTCCAAAGAGGAAGCTAGCTTGATTTCATCTATGGACTTAATCAGTGGCTTCCCTGCAACCATTCCCTTTGGTGATATCCTCTCAAGAAGAGTCTTCACTTTGTCATGTGACTTGTTTTGAACAGTGGGATAACAGTAAACTTGATGAAAGCAGGGATTTGAAAGAGTGCTTGCACATTAGCTTTCCTTTGGGTTCTATAAATTGCCCTGAGACCATGTCAAGAGAACAGGGTTAATCTGCTGGAGAACTGTGAGAGACTTGTGTATGTGGGAAACTTGTGAAGGGTAGTTGAGTCAACCATACTACCTGAGACCCTACTAGACCAGCATGCCCCAAGCTGACCTAGACAACTAAACATAAATACATGAGTGAGCTCAGCCAAGATCAGCGAAGTCCCACGCAGTCAGCAGACCCCCCACCCCTCCCCGCCTTAAGAAAAATTTCAATAACTATCTTTTGGCTTTTTATTTTAAACCACTAGACCACTAAATATACATAACAAAGATATGGCCAACTAACAGAAATAAAATCTAAAATGGGTTTATTTGGGCAGAGTAGTACTGAGGGGTGCAGTGTATATGCTTTCTCTCATTATAGCCTTTTAGTAGCAAATAATCCTTTTAAATCACGAGCATGTTTTAAATTTTTTAAATGATGACTAATAGGGCTCTACATAAATCGTTCTGTGCCAAAGGAGTTTCAATGTTTATGTTGTTGCTGTTTTGTTTGATTTGAATGAGAGAGAAAAAGTAAAAATCGAGGAATACACTTGGGCTGGGGGAATATGAATGCTGTCTTCTAGCCTGAAAACATGAAGATCTAGAATAATAAGCAGCTGACAAGAATTTAGAAACCTTAGGAATAGAGATAGGTTTCTGTTGAGGCAAGACTGAAATTGATGTAGTTTGTTTTCTAAGGAACAGAGCTTCCTGGGGAGCACAGACCATTGTAAGTAAAGGAGTTTTGGAGGCAGAACTTGACAGTAAGGGACTGTATTTTTGCCTTTGATTGAGAAACTAGGCATAAAAGGTACAGATCAACGTAAAAACTTTGAATACATCTCTGTTTAAAATATGTTTTGGTGTGAGAATTGCTTGAAAACCCCAGGTTTTCTGGGCCTGGACTTCTGCAGAAATTTTATAAAGAGTTCACTTGCAAATGTAAAATGCAGCTCAGACTCTAATTTCAGTATCCCATATACGGAAACACCTGATTCTAAATTAATAAGCTGGTGTTTGTACAAGAATGCATGGATTATAGCTGTTAGCCAAGGAAATACTTCTGTCAAGATAGTGAAAATAGAAGCTTTTCCTTTATCTGAGGAGTATGCGGGATGAAAATACAGGACTGGAAATTCCAACGTATCATTTAAAAAGACAGTTAGGTTTCAAAGTCTCATTTAACTAGAGGACAAAACTTTTAAGTATAGTGTGATATAAATGTGCCCAAGTAATCACTGTGCTTTGATGGAGCAAAGGTTATCATTCAAAGTAAACTCGTTTCTTCTTCTGTATGGAACAGACATTACAAGAGATAAATAAGCTAACAACACAGTCATTAAACAAGGATAAAAATCCTCAGTGATTCTGTATTTAACAAGAATATATTAATAATAACTTCAAGTGTATCAGCCCCCCATAATCTCCTTGAGTCTCCCTCAAGCACACAAAGAAGCCTTCCAACTCAGTAAGCACAGAAACATACAAGATCAAGACAAATCAACTAATCTCTGCTGTCCACATTCCCACCCTAAGTACCCACATAGACACTGTTGAATAAAGAGTGATTTCTCTGCTAATCCCCACCCGTTTCCAATCACACTGGGAGCCCCAGACCCCTGTATGCATGTATGTATCTATGTATTAAAAACCACTAGTAATTTCTCTCATCTTTAATTTACCCAAATATGATAGTTCAAATAACTCAAATTGATCTTATATAAATTCTTAAAATAGCCCATGTTCTTCAACAAATAACACTTTGACAATATGGTATCATCTAGTTAAATAAAGAGAAATTTAAAGCAATGTGAATGATTGCACTGCTTTGTAACATATATCTGCTAACTTGTGATTTCCTATGAGAGCAAGGAAAAGAACCAGGAAGATTTGTTTTCTTAGGTGGATGTTTAATGAGATCCTTCCTCCTGCAAGTTGCAGTGGATGCTACAGACTGAATTCAACTAACATTTGTATTATCTAGTACTGAAAGAAAATAAAAGATGATCTCTAGTGCTACATACATTAAAGGCTGAATTGAAAATATTCTTTTGTTGTGAGAATGTTGAAAATGGTGCCCATAAGAACTCAGGCTGAAAGTCACCAGAAGTCAGGTTCAAATATATACGAAAATGCAGAACCAATAATTTTTGTTAATGAGAATGGAAGAAACAGGGCTCATTTAGGTTGACAATTATTCATGGATGTGGAATATGGAAGAGAGAAGGTAGTCTATTATCTAATCACATGACCTGAGTAGAGTTAAGAAGTAACAGATGACCTGGGACACTTCTCAAACCATCAAAACTCAAGTAAGAAGTATATAAATTTTAATATAAAATATAAAAGAGTGAAAAATTGTGACATCTTATTTTTGCTTCTGAGATCAGAATAATATACAAATCTCAATTTTGCTTAACATATATTTGAACTTAACATGAATGAGAAGTTTCAATAATGATTATGCTGGGAATTTTTGTTTTTGCCTAATTACATGCATGGCCATAAAGCATGTGAATCATTATCATCACATCATCATGTAAAGGACCTCCTGAAGATCCTTGTTTTCTTGTATATTTATTTCCCTGGATATAATCACCATTGTTGGATAGTTCAAGCTCTGGATTTCCACACTTTAAAATGCACAAGAGCTGCTGATATACTGTTGTTTAATCACAACCTATTTCTAAATGACCTCATAAAAGAATTGACCAAAGAGAACCCTAGTAAGACATGGCTTAATAATTTTAGGTAAAACTTGGACTTGGTTGTCCTTCTTTTTTTTTTTTTTTTTTTTTTTCTTTTTGCGGTATGCGGGCCTCTCACTGTTGTGGCCTCTCCCGTTGCGGAGCACAGGCTCCGGATGCGCAGGCTCAGCGGCCATGGCTCACGGGCCCAGCCGCTCCACGGCATATGGGATCCTCCCAGACCGGGGCACGAACCCGTATCCCCTGCATCGGCAGGCGGACTCTCAACCACTGCGCCACCAGGGAGGCCCTGTCCTTCTTAATCATAATGGCAAAATGCTTAGATTTTCTTTTCAAGGACTAGTTAAAATTATTTTTTTAATTGGCAAGGGTGGAAGAGGGAACCGCCATTGTGCTTGGTTTCATGAGTGTGTGTGCATGTGTATGTGGGGAGAGGTTGTCAAATGAGAACACTGGAAGCAAAACTGAGCTTTTGTCTTACAATATACTCTTACCCTAAAAGAGGGGCATTTTTGCACCAAAAGTAACAAAACATAAATACTGTATAAGAGTATATGAGAATATATATTTATATGTATACATACATAGCATATATTTAGTAATTTCAACGAATACATGTTAACTTAATTTTAAATGCCCCATATTGTTCTTATTTTTCTAATTTCACCACAGACCAGTGAATACCTGGTCTACACAGTGATGAAGAAGCAAATGCAGGTAAATGACCATGTTTGCACTAGTCTTATCACCACTGACACAGAGAAATAGCCCCATTAGCAAATGACTATACCCTGAGTAGATACTACAGTTCCATCAATGAGTGATACTGTCACATTGCACAGGTAGAACTTGTCACCAATTAGTCTGATATGTGGATATATTACATATATGATCTTATTTTGAAAAAAAAAGAAAAAGAAAAACCCTGTACAGTCTGATATGATAATGAGAATGAAGTAGTGAAGATGATTATTATGGGAGAAGTGGCAGAAATATCACACAAGGAATACTCAAAAGCATTGGTTTATACTCTAAAGCACTAGTCTTTAACACACTATTTAAAAATATATCCAAAGAGGTCCTTATCTCTGAGAATGCTATCTTAATTTCTATTAGGAATTCCAGACTTGCCATCCTCTGTTTTTCACTTATTGAGATCAAAAGTCTGTGAACTGTGTGAACTACCAAACATCTATGTTCTCATAGAGTTCAATGACAGAAGAGGAATTTTGCCAGTTCCTCTAGGCTTGAACAACTTAGGGTCAAAGGAAAAAGCTAAAGGAACTAATTTATATGAGATTATTTCATTAAAAAGTCTAACTTGCCCAAAGTTGAAAACTGACAATTTTTAAAATGATTAAATCCTGATTAAAATGTGGGGCTTTTCATGTGTGCATGAATGTATCCCTGTTCTTCCTTATCTAGGTTTGATATTTTCAATCATGGGTTATGGATAGAGAGATTTAAAAATATTGTATCATTTGTTTCTTTTTATCAAAGGGGATGTATTCACCAAGACATTTCCCTAAGGGGAAAAAAATTAGCAAGCCCATATGAGAGAGGGAAGAGTGTACTACTGACTCAGCCCATAAAAGAGCATTTTAATCATTCATCAGAAATTGGAAACCGTTCTTTCTCTTGCAGTCTTAGGATGTATCATTTTCTAGGCTTAATTAATTAAGTTTTCTCTACCAAAAAAAAAGATTAAATTGACAACACAAGAATCTGTAGAAAACTAGTCAGATTTTTCCTCTAAATTGTTTTTTTTCTATCTTGCTCTCAAAATATATTCCTCCTGCCTTAGTTGACTCTTAATGGAGAGCATGGAGCACAATATGTTTTCACAATAGCAGTGTTTACAGAATAAATTGCTCCATTTCTGCAGCTGGAAATAAGAGTTCAGATTCTAAATGTCAGGAAACTTATAAAGTGAAGGCACCTTTAAAAAGTCAGCGTTTTTTTTTTTTTTTAAGATATATGCAGTAATCTCATGATTTTTTCTCATTTTCCCTACTAATCCCTTTCAACTCTATATATTTATAAATACCCCAATAGACCGATTAAGAATATATAAAGACAGGTATAGATATGTGCATTTAGACAAAATAGCTGATAAAGTGATACATATTTAACTTATGAGATAGCATAATCAGGATAATACCCAAGGAACCTCAAAAATACTTTCAGCAGTAAAAATATTTTATATTAATATCACTGCTTAGAAACCAGAAGCCAGTGAAGTCAAAATGATTAGCACTGTTAGTATAAAATTGTCAATGTAAGCTATTTACCATATATCAAGTATAGTAAATAGATTTAAGGTAATGCAATAACTAATGTGGCTGCCTAGAGTGCTGAGTTAAAATGGGATGTGAAGCTGTCCTCTTTTTTTTTTTAAATGAGCACTAAGATTGATACGGAATACTTAACTGTAGGAGAGAATAGCACTTCTGCTTCAGATTTGTCATTCCTAATATAAAGTTCAGTTTAGAATGATTTATTATATACAGAGTAAGCTATCTATGATCAGTTTCTATTAAAAAGATTTCTGTATTTGCCACAATATTTATTTTCAATGCCTTCCTTTCACTGGTGATTTTCTCTGTGCCTTCAAATATTTGTTGTCTCAACTCAAGGAAAAACTTCATTCACCTGAATCTATAGCCCCATCTTCGAACTTTTGTATCCATCTTAATCATTCTCTGCAGCTCTCCATCAGGCACATCTAATGTAATTTTTCTTTGACCTCATGAAGACTCTACATATCCACTGCCATGTTTATCCCCTTCCCAACCTTGTATGGAATTCATCCTTTTTCCTACATAGCTTAGATGCTAAGATCTCTCATTTCAAACATGATTATGCCACAAGAACAGAGATTTTCAGGAAAGTCAGCTGCCTTCCCACGATTCTGTCCCTTCCCCCAATTTTGATATTTTGTTCCTTTATATACATCCTTACTTACATCTTGCTCTTCTGACCCAGAAGAGAACACATCTGCCTTATTCTTCACAGCCTGTTTCCTGACTATGTTTCAAATGCCATCCCCTCCCACTTCTCCATGACCGTGTCCTATAAATTTCTCCACTCTTCCTTGTCTCCATCTCTACCAATATATTGCCCTCAGCAAATAAACACTCTTAAATCGACTCCCTCTTAAAAATCGCAGCAACAACCACAGAAGTAGCTCCCTAGACTATAAATTTCACTCAGTTATAAGCCTCTCTCTCTCCTTTTTCAGGCAAACTTTTCCAAAGTGGAGTTCACAGTCTCCGATTCACAAAAGAGGCAGTGCATCCCAGGGTTTGACAATAATGAGCCCTGAAGTTGGTGTAGGCTGGAATCCTGTGTGACTTATTCCTTGCAATGTAACATTAGGCAAGTTATTTAAACTGTCATTGAAATTTTCTGTATCCGTAAAAAGAGATAACATGTGCTCAATATGGGTATGTGAGGACTAAATTATTTAAACTATGCAAGGAATTTAGTATACAAGAGTGATAGTTTTGTACTGTCCAGTTGATTCTTCTGTATTTTTTTCCCACACCTTTTTCCATTCCCAGTAGTACCTTAAATCTTAAGACTTTCATCATTTCTCACCTAGATTACTCAACAACTTCTTAATTTGTTTTATTGCCTACTACCAACTTGCACTACCCCATTTTTGTCACCCAACTACAAGAGTGCTTATTATTTTCACAAGAAATCTTCCCCTGTTACTGCCTGGTCAACACTTTTAAAGGATTCTCATTACCAAGCAGTGTTCCAAAAAGTTTTATCTAATTATTTGCATTAGAATTACCTGGGATGTTGGCTAAAAATGAGTATGTCAAAGCCCTACCTTCTGAATCAGGAGCTTTAGACAATTATATACCACTGCATTGTAGGCAGTGCATTCCCATTTATTTTGCATTAAATACAAGGCCTATACTAATTGCACATGATCCTACATCATACTGAACTTTTATTGAATTTTCCCAGACATGGACCGTTTTCTCATATTGTATTGCCTTTGTATATCACTCCCCAGAAACCTGGAATATTTCCACATTAATTAATTCTTCAAGACTCCCCTGCTTCAAGAAGTTTCCATTGACTCTCAACTTCCGTCTCTCCTCCCTCATGCTTATATGGGTTTAATGCCCTTACTGCCACTTAATGTTTATATTATCTATCATTATACGTACCTCACTTTAATGCCTTTCCCATCAAATTGTAATTTTCTTCAAGAAAGAAAAAAGTCTTCTTTTTTTTTTTTTTTTTGCGGTACGCGGGCCTCTCACCACTGCGGCCCCTCCCGCTGCGGAGCACAGGCCCCGGACGCGCAGGCCCGGTGGCCACGGCCCACGGGCCCAGCCGCTCCGCGGCACGCGGGATCCTCCCAGACCGGGGCACGAACCCATGCTCCCTGCATCTGCAGGCAGACTCTGAACCACTGTGTCACCAGGGAAGCCCGAAAAAAGCCTTTTATCTCTGCATCCTAAGCACTTAGCACATTGTATTGTGCATAATAAGGACTGTACATTGCCTTGTCTC
Organism: Mesoplodon bidens; assembly: GCF_964165515.1. Lineage (NCBI taxonomy): Eukaryota > Metazoa > Chordata > Mammalia > Artiodactyla > Ziphiidae > Mesoplodon > Mesoplodon bidens. The sequence goes on along the minus strand of NC_138176.1, from coordinate 100,799,351 downwards.
TCCATCATTAACCTAGTTAGCTATCCATCTACTTATTTATCTATGTATTTGTAAATACATTTACTTCTTTATCTGTTCATGGATTTATTACAGCATCAATTAGTTCATTCAATTACATAAAATATAAAATAAATTTATCAGCTATGTAAAGGGAATAAACAAAGAAAGTGAGACAACTTTATCATAGAAGAAAATGTATATCCAAACCTACCCTAATGACTTATACACCTACCTACATTACGACAAATGAGATTTGTCCTTTACACAATAGCCATTGTCCATTAAAAAGTCAACATCATCAAACTGCTCAGTGAGAATTCTCCTGGAGTTCAGATATACTGAAATTAATAAAGAACACCATCTTCAATAACATTGCTAAACCTATGCTATGCTTTAACAGAACCCCAGCTATCTATGTTACATTACACAGCAGTTAGATAGAGCCATCTGACTGAGTTCTGTCCAAAGTAATATGGAAAGAAGTAAGGTTTATCTAATCCAGGTATGGCCTCTAACATACTTTTCATGAGACCTCCCATGCTCTCCCCACTCCCCCTTCTCTAGTCCAGAGCAGGGCATCCAGTGGGGGGCTCTGAGGCTCTCACAGTGAGAAAGCCACTGGATAGAATGACCTTGAGTCTCTCAATAACCAAACAGAAGGCTGCCCAACTAGACTGAGATGGAAGACGTAAGTAAGCTTCTATTGTGTTCAGTAACCAAAAATTGTTTTGTTTTGTTTTTAATTTTATAACAATTAGCCAATTTTAGCTCAAAAAAATTGTCACCGTTGATCCCTCAATGAGCTCGTTCCTTAGGATTTTTGTTTTCATAATTACTTTAGCCATAAGATAATGCCCCCCCAAAAATGTATTTTTTTCAGAAGTACAAATACAATTACTAGGTACACAGATTTCTGGTGATCTGGGGTAATCTAAGAATATACTTTAAATGTATGGATGACTTCATGGACTGACTATATATTTTTAAAGTAATCCTCACTCGATATTATGTTTCTTATCCTGGCTTTTGATAGTCTAGAACTGTGAAGTAGTGGGTGCTTCTTAAGTTTAAATAAAAGAGTGAATTAATTTAATACATCTCAATTATTTCCCCTATGGCTCTAGTTAAGAGAATAAAGAAAAAAATTATGGAGAATAGAATAGAGGTCAAAACTTCCATATATGAAGACAAAGCACCTACTTTAAACTGATTTAAGAACAGAATTTCAGGAATGGTTTTTCTATACCTTAAAGCTCTAGCATTAATCTTTCTGCTAATGCTAATTCTTTTTTTTTTTTTTTGGCTGCGTTGGTTCTTCATTGCTGCACTCCGGCTTTTTCTAGTTGTGGTGAGCGGGGGCTACTCTTCGTTGTGGTGCATGGGCTTCTCATTGCGGTGGCTTCTCTTGTTGCAGAGCATGGGCTCTAGGCTGGCGTCCTTCACTAGTTGCAGCACGCAGGCTCAGTAGTTGTGGCACACGGGCCCTAGAGTGCGTGGGCTTCAGTAGTTGCGGCATGTGGGCTCAGTAGTTGCGGAGTGAGGGCTCTAGGGTGCACAGGCTTCAGTAGTTGTGGTGTGCAGGCTCAGTAGTTGTGGCTCGTGGGCTCTAGAGCACAGGCTCAGTAATTGTGGTGCACAGGCTTAGTCTGTGGCATGTGGGATCTTCCTGGACCAGGGATTGAACCCGTGTCCCCTGCCTTGGCAGGCGGATTCTTAACCACTGCGCCACCAGGGAAGTCCCTCTGCTAATTCTAATTCCAACTATATCCTTGGTGTAAGCTCTAAAATGCCCTGAGGATATAGAGTGACATTAAATGCAAACCTAGCTGGTGACTGGTGAAAATCAGGTTTCTCTTACACTAGTAATCCTAATGGTATTATGGATATTTAAATACTGGTTAAAAATCATAGAAACAGCAATATCTTTATGTTACCTTTGTCTAAGATAGTTTTACAAGGTGATTTGTATGTTTTCAAAGATACTGGTAACTGAAAACAAATATAGAGACACACTTCTCAAATATTCAATGTAAAAGGGTACAAATCACAACTGAAGTCACCGATAGGTAACTCTTTCAAGGATCAGTGATTGAGCTCAATATGGATGGGTATGGACTAAATTTTATATTCTTTTTTTTTTTTTTTTTTTTATTTTTTTTTTATTTTTATATTTTATTTTTGGCTGTGTTGGGTCTTCGTTTCTGTGCAACAGCTTTCTCCAGTTGCGGCGAGCTGGGGCCACTCTTCATCGCGGTGCGCGGGCCTCTCACTGTCGCGGCCTCTCCCCTTGTGGAGCACAGGCCCCAGACGCGCAGGCTCAGTAGTTGTGGCTCACGGGCTTAGTTGCTCCGCGGCATGTGGGGTCTTCCCAGACCAGGGCTCGAACCCGTGTCCCCTGCATTGGCAGGCAGATTCTTAACCACTGCGCCACCAGGGAAGCCCCCTAAATTTTATATTCTTATTCAAAGCATTTTCACCACAACCGTCACGTCTTTGACCAAAGTTAATGCTGTAATTCTCTCACAATTCTGATTTTCTCATGATATTTTGAGCACTTCCTGCTTATGGTTAATAATCTGGAGTGTGTGATAAGAAATTCTTCCCAGTGTTTTCCCCCTATTTTCCAGCCAAGGAGGGGTGGAGGCATGTGAAAATAAAAACTAATGGGGAAATGAATGCTAATAAATATTTGCTATGCTTTGAGTAAAGGACTGGGTCAATTTTCAGGTCATTCTATGTAAATCTCTCCTTATATTTGAAAAATTCAACTGCAAGAAAGGGTATGGAATTACAATATAAAATGCAAGTTTACATGACAGGACCTGAGATTCTAGCATCATCTTCATTTACCAAAATGAAAAAAAAATAGCTTTTTTTCTTTTAAAAAAACGTTATATCTTCAATTACTTAACTAGGTCATATTTAAGTTGTGTATATAAAGTTGCGAAAGTAGTTTCCATAAACCATCCATAGAAAACAGTCTTTCTACCTAAGTCTCACTTGCTTGCCTAAGGGAATAAAAACATAGCTACAAGTCATCCTACCTCTTGTCCATTTTAAGTACCATGTATGGTCATTATTTTACCAGTCTTTCTCTCATTTGCATGCATCTCAGCCTCCATTTCATTAAGCTGTCAGTGTCAGGCTGAAAGGAACTTTTCCTTATCTGAGCTGATAGATAGCAGTGAAGCTTGTTCCCTTGTGTCTGCATCTTTCAGTGAAAAAGCAAGATTGGGAAACAGATTTATAACAATACATGGATGCACTGAATTAGAAAAGACAGTTTCAGAGCAATGACATGCTTTTTTTCTCCTCTGGTGCACACTCCACTGAGATATGTCAAATACACTGTATTAAAGCTTTACACATTTTGAAACCTTTCCAACCTCTTTCTTTTGTTGTTTTTGTTGCTGATGTTCTTTTTACTTTTCCTTGTGTTGTTTTGTTTATATTTCCTCTGAATTAGGAACACCCTTTCTAGATTGCTATATTGGGAAGAGGGTTATAAGTGATAGTTTCCCCTCTTACCTTCTGTACCTAATTGTTAAAAGGGGATCAGCAACTAAATTTCTTAAAGAAGAACCTTACAATAAAGTAAATCTGTCACATCAGCAGAGCAGCCCACATCCATCAATGAGGGATGAAGTTCTCCCCATTTATCATAAAGAGTCGCTGCTGGAATAAAGATGCTTTGAAAGTCATTTCTGTCATTTCTAAGGTGAACTTAATCCCTTACTTAAAGGAAATGAAAATAAATTCAGTAGCTTTATTTTAAGTTTTTAATCATTTTAAAAAATATTTATTTATTTATTTGGCTGCATCGGGTCTTAGTTGCAGCACACAGGATCTTTGTTGCCACATGCAGGATCTATACTTGCGGCATGCAAACTCTTAATTGAGGCATGTGGAATCTAGTTCCCTGACCAGGAATCGAACCTGGGCACCCTGCATTGGGCGTGCGGAGTCTTACCCACTGGACCACCAGGGAAGTTCCAAGTTTTTAATCTTTACAGCCAGCATAATGAAATAATGTGACTCATGACAAAATTGAATGTAATGTTACCTGAGTCCACAAGTTCTGTCCATGTATCAGGGTTAATCAATCCTTATATGTAATTAATGAGATAATAAGTGCTATATTTTCAGATTTTATTTACAGATACTGCATTTTCCTAAGCAAGATCAAACTAGGTAATAAGTTTGTATGTGTTGCCTGGGAATTTTCCTGAGTCCAATATTCCCTCTAATATATGGACCTTTTCTATCAAATCCCAGAAACACAGTGCATGCAGCCTGTTTTTCCACTTGCACTATGGAGCACTGTTAAATTGAAAGGGAGCACGGAGAGTTACAGCATTCAGATGGCTGTTCAGTTGATAATGGACTTCCTGTAATATTCATTGTAGACCCGAAGCATATTGAAATAATGCAACAAATGTCATGAAATTCACCACTCCTAACTCTCTGTTACTCCTCTGAACTCAAGCACATTCATTCTGAAACACTTATTAGAATTCCACTGTGTTTAGGAATGTGGTAGGTACCTGGAATACACCGGTCAACAACACAGGGCTTACCCTACCTTGAGGACCCTTACGGTGGTCTAATTTGGGATGAAAAGTATATGTAGGTTATTACAAAATAATGTGACTTTAATGTGATAATGATATGTATAGATAGATATGAGAATATATATGAAAATGCATTTTGTGCTGGGATTTCTGGGAAGCTTTCTGGAAGAAAATGGTGGAAAATCAGATTGCTAAGCAATGAGTAAGAATTAGGAAAGTGAAAAGATAACACAAGAAAGAACCAAAAACATGACTGAAACTCAAATCTAACATAACAGTTGTGTAACTGTGCTAAGTACAATGTTTCCACATTTATTCTTCTCAACAGTCTCACACAGTAAGAACACTTATATCCTGATTATAGGTAAGAAAACTAAGGCTCAGAGATATAAACAGATTATTTATGGTCACACAGCTAATGAGTGGAATATCCATCTGATGAAAACATTTCTCCTCCATTGGATTGTAATTTTCAGGAATGACAGAACCACCATACACAGTGTGCACTCAATTTTTGATTGTTAAAATTAATGAATGTGTGAATGATTCTAATGTCATCCACTTATTTTTATAGTATACTTTTATTTTACTAGGCAGAGAAAACAGTTTGTATAAATGCCTGGAGGCCAGGTAAAATATGATTGATGCTTTTAGAGATCTGAAAGTGCACTAGCCTAACCAAAACTTTTATTTCTTATTTAAAAATTCCCAAATGTAATACAACACTTTTTTTTCCCTCTAAAATTTTATCTGCATGGCATGGTAAGACAGCAGCCTGTTACATATTATTAGGTGTCTCCCTGTAAATGCGATTTAAAAACTAAAAAGTTAGATTTGAGTTTCAGGGGAGACACTTACTTGATGTGTGATCATGGAGAAATAAAAATATGAACGTTTTCCCATGTGTAAAATGCCATAAAAATGATACCTTTCCACCAGCTTATTGTAAGGTTTAAATTGAACTGCCTATATATGGTATCTATCACAGTACCTGTGACATTTAGTACTCAGTAAATGTTAGTATCCTTTCCCTTGCCCACTTTTTAAATTGAATTTATTACTTTTCATGAGTTGCTACTATTTTGTTATATCAATCTGAAAATCAGGTTTTTCTCACCTACACAATCGTTAATAGAAAGCCTAAATTTTTTGGTCGTAGAAAATACATTATAAAGAATCATTCTTTATAGTATGTTAAATTTACCATTAACATTGTTACCTAATCATTTATTTATTTGTCATTTATTTGAAGGGAAGCTCTAAATGTTAGTTCATGTTTCTTTGGAAAACAAAGACCACAAATGACAAACTATACAGCCTCTGTGGGCCATTTACTCAACAACTATATGTCATGTCTAATTTGTACAGGGCACTATACAAGGTGCCCCAAGGCATAAAACTATGAGTGAGCCTATAGCCTATCAGGGGCCGATGATAACTAGGGTGGTGTTCGAAAGAAACGATAAGGGAAGGAAGGAAGGGAAAGATACTCTGGAATTTATAACAATATTATTTAAATACTGACTCGCTGTGGTTGGTTTGAGAGAGTAAGAAATTAAATATGACTGAGGTTTTACACCTGAGACCATAAGAATGGGGGGAGGGTCATTAGTGGAGAGAGGGAACTGAGAGGATGAAAGATTTTAGGGAGGATGCTCAGCTTAGTTCTGTTCACCTTGGACGATCTGTATGGGATAAGTGGTGTAAACTGTACCAAAACCCATCTGGAGTTTGATCTAGAAATGAGAATTTCAAAGCTGCTTGCAAACTGATTAAATGGCAAAAGGAATTCCCAGGGAAGAAAACAGATAATTGATTAATAGCTAGCTAGCTAGCTAGATGATAGGTAGGTAAATAAACTTTTAAAAGCCAAAGATAGAACCTAAACTGGAGGAATATTTGTACTTTGAAGGAAGAAGCCTAAAGAGAAGACAGCAAAGGAAAAAGTGAAGGGTTAATAAAGAAAAAAAAAAGAAATAAAGAGAGAGAGGTAGGAGAGAGGGAGGGAGGGAAGAAGAAAGGGAGAGAGAAGAGAAGAGAAGGGTCAAAAAGAAAGGATTGTTATTAGAGTTTAATTTAAGGTGGTAGAAAATTCTAAGTTAAAAACTAAAAAGCGACCACTGGATTTGGCAAATATATTTTTGATCATTATATCGTACTCAATTTTTCCTGCTTACCTAGAACTATTTAAATTATTAAACATACCAGCATAAGGGAGATTCAGAGACATTTGCAAATGGCAAAGAGTAAATAATCTTCTTTATTAGAGGTTTTTTGGCTTGTTTATTTCACATCTCCTAATTAGAGAGAGATTATTAGAGAAGATCCTACTTACTCTCATTGATCTGACTTTTGAAAACTTAGAAAAAACTTTAGAGAATATGTAGAACAGTAAGTTTTTTGGTAGTATGAATTCACTGACATTTTTATATTAATATATTATGGATCAAATCATATATATATATATATATTTTTTAGCGGTATGCGGGCCTCTCACTGTTGTGGCCTCTCCCGTCGCGGAGCACAGGCTCCGGACACGCAGGCTCAGCGGCCATGGCTCACGGGCCCAGCCGCTCCGTGGCATGTGGGATCCTCCCAGACCGGGGCTCGAGCCCGCGTCCCCTGCATCGGCAGGCGGACTCTCAACCACTGCGCCACCAGGGAAGCCCTCAAATCATTTTTTTATTACAAGATTTTTTCAATTTCGTATTTTAAGATACAGTAGAAAGAAAGAGTAGTAAGACAGCACAAAATCAGGAGAAACTCTCTTAGTTAAAACTATAATGTTAGTCATTGTTAAAACTTTTAATACATCTCCTCATAATTAAACCTGCTAGCCAAGGTAAGCTTTTTTCCTCTTGTTGTAAAGAATCAAGGTTTATGTAAACTTGATCAGTGATCACAAATTATCTCATTCTACTCTATTACTTTGGTTGCTTAGCAAGATTTTTCTTCCCATGAAATTAAGTTTTTCAAATTTTCCAAAAGTGTCCCCAAAATTCTTTCTTTCAGGAAATTATTGTTTTTAATTTGTTGCTCCTGTACTATTAATGCTTGAGGAATAATTCAGATAAGCAGTATAGAAGAATAGATTTTTTAGCTAAGTATTTTTGAAAATTATGGTTTATTTTAACTATAATCCTTTGGTTTATATGGAAACTTCCATTGGTATGAATTATGATAATTCCAGTTGTTCTCACTGATAAATTATCAGAATTCTTAAAAAAATTGTTTCAGCTAATGTTGGCAAACTAAGAATTGATGTCTTCTACAATCCAGAATACATACACAGGCGACTGATATATTTAAAATGAAGAAATGTATCTTTAGTATTAGGGATATTTGTTTATTCTATGCAAACATCAGAGGCAATATACACATAAACACCACAGCCTATATAAATTAAAAATAGCAATGGCTGCAATGGTTTGATGAAGAACCGAATGCATGGTTCTTTCATCTCTCATTTAATATCACTGAGTAAATAATGGAGTATAACTAGTTGATATACTTCCTTGTCTCATGGCTAAGTTCAACCCAAGTTGAACAGATTTCCTAGAGGCTGAACCAGTTTTGTCACCATCCAGGCTCACAAGGTAGGCCAGATTGACCTGGACCTACCTTTCTAGGATGTGTAAACCCAGATCTGCTTATTCTGAATGTCTTAGAGTGGCTGGCACATTTCCCTCAGTAAGTCACGGAAAGGACACTATGTCACATCATGGCCATTAAGTGCTCTTTCTTCTTTTCTGAGCTTTAATTTTGGGGAGTCATGCCTCTTCTTCCACTCCATGTGGTTCTCCTAGGATTAGAACACAAGGATATACCTACTTCGCCTACTACTGAGGTGGGTTTATATCCTGAGGTGGGGCAAAAAAATAATTTGAGAAGACATATATGTACCCTGTGAGAGAGAGAGAGCGAGCTCTTTTACTTACCCTGAGATCAGTAATTATGAGCTTGGATTGACTAGTGGTCATATTGATACCAATTACAGAGATACTGTCTGAAAATGAAGGCAACAGAGAACATAAAGAGAGACTGAGAGAGAGAGAGAGAGAGGGAGAGGGAGAGGCGGGGTGGCGGGGGAGAGAAAAGGTAGCCAATAGGGTTTAAACCTCAGATTCTAGCTTGAGCATCATCCTTTGGCTTTCTCAGATATAAGAACTAAGAAATTACATTTTATTCTAAAGTACTTGGAGTTGAATATACAAAACTTGCAGTTGAAAACTCCTGCCTTATTTCAAGCATATTAGATTTAGTTTGAATTTTATTTAGAAACCTTGTTGTATAAGAAGAAAAGGGAACATGATACTGAGCCATTATTCTGAAAATCCTCTGAAAGTCTAGAATGAGTATCATTTGGTAGGTATTCATTTACTCACTGACTTTTTATTGAGTTTCTATTTTGTGCCAGGCATTGTTCTAGGAAATGTAAGTATGGTTATGCCCTAGATAAAGATTCTTAAACCTCTAGTGTGGAGTGGTACACATTAAACACATACAGAAATAATTTCAAGTAGTAATAAATGCTACAAAGAAAAAAACAACAACAGCTAATGGGCTATTAAGGGAAGGATAGTTAGGGAAAGCTTCTTTAAACAGAATCTTGAATGATGAGGCAGCTTAACACACCATGAGCAGGGATAACACAAAAATGTAATGAGCTGTCTTGTTCAAAACACTTAAAGAGGGACTTCCCTAGTGGCGCAGTGGTTAAGAATCCGCCTGCCAATGCAGGGGACACGGGTTCGTGCCCCGGTCCGGGAAGATCCCACATGCCGCGGAGCAACTAAGCCCGTGCGCCACAACTACTAAGCCTGCGCTCTAGAGCCCGCGTACCACAACTACTGAGCCCGAATGCCACAACTACTGAAGCCTGTGTGCCCAGAGCCCACGTTCCTCAACAAGAGAAGCCACGGCAATGAGAAACCTGCGCACCGCAACAAAGAGTACACCACGCTCACCGCAACTAGAGAATGCCCGCGTGCAGCAACGAAGACCCAACACAGCCAAATAAATAAAAAATAAAAAAACAAAACAAACAAACAAACAAAACACTTAAAGAAGGCCAGTACATAGAGAAGCAGTGAGTGAGGGGGAGAGCAGTTGGGGGTGATGTCAAGTGCTAGGGTCCTGTTGGCCAAACTAATGAGAGTGTATTTATTCTCATTCTAAAGGAAAATAGTTGGAACATTTTAAATAATACAGTGTTATGATATGTATTTTTTAATTACTACTAACTGTTCTGTAGAGAATATATCAAGAGAGAAAGGGTGAAGCAAGAAGACCAATGAGAACACTGCGTTGCAGCATGGGAAATAAAAACAGTACATGGACTAAGGTAGCAATGGATATAATAATAAGTGATGGGCTTAACTATGTATTTTGGAAAATAAAACTGACCAGTGGTTGGGGAGTGCCGGGAGAGGGGGTGGTCCATAACAAGAGAAAGATCAGGGATGAAACTTACATGCTAAGAGGAAGAAGATTCTATCCCTCGATTGCCCTTGTATTCTCAGGATTAGAGATTCTTCTGGCTTACAAAAAGAAATAGCCATAGTGGTTTAAGTTTTGCTCTGAATTCAGAAATGGCTGATTTCAATTCCTAACTCTACCATTTCTTAGATTTGCGACTCTTTATTCATTCATTCAACACTCAGGCATACATTTGTTTCTGTTGGCAGGCTAAGCGTTGGAGAGGCAAAACTGACAAAGACAGATCTTCTTTTAAATCCTAGCGGAGAGGCAGGCAAATGCTAAGTAAACAAATACATAGATAAAATAGTTAGACATCATAGATAAGTGCTATACAGGAAATAAAGAAGGAGTAGAGGAAACTGGCTTTAGATAACATGGTAACCACAAAAGGCCTCTCAGATGAGGTAATATCTATGATGAGATCCCACTGTTGGCAGGAAACAAATCAAGCAGAGATTGAGGGAAGAATAGTCAAGGAGTAGGATACCCTTCAGAAAAGCCTTATGGCTTCAGTTTCTTCATCTGTTAGAGAAGGATGATAATCTTTGTACACTTTTTTGAAAACTAAATAATAGAAAGCACAAGCAGGACTCAGTACAGTTCTGGAGGTGCAGTAAACATTAAATAAAGGATATAAAACTCTCCTAATTAATAGAATTGTTAAAATAGGAAGTTAGTATTGCATTGGTGTTGTGAGCACCGGTTTGATTTTAGACCAGTGGATTTTATGAAATCCACATCTTCCATACACAAGCTTTATCATCTTAGGCAAACTGTTTTTTAAGGTCATAGAATATCAGAATGGGATCAGTCCTGGGAGCCCAGCCTCCTGGTAAGGTTAGACAAGGACAGAGACAATCTGGAGGACCAAAAGAAAACAACCAGCACAAGGTCATTATGTCACCTCTACAGATGAAGGGACTGTGGTGAGAGAGTTCACGTAATTACTGAGTCCTAGAGGCAGAGTCTGAATCCAAAGACTACAACAGATGACCTCTCATTGCCTGTGTATCTTGACATGTTAAATTCTCCTTTCAAGCTGAGAACTATATAGATGACCCTGTATCCATTTAGGAAACTTAGAAAGTTTTTCCATGCTTTAAGACAGAAGTTCACAACCCGGGATAGGGGCTCAGAGGGGTCTCCCAGGGGACATGTGGCAATATGTAAAGACATATTTAGTTGTCACGGTGAGGGTGAGGAGGGGAAGGGTTGCCATTGGCATCTAGTGAGTAGAGGCTAGGGATACTGTTAAACATCCTACAATACTCAGGACACATCCCTATAACAAAGAACTGTCCTGCTCAATACGTCACTAGTGCTGAGGTTAAGAACTCCAGGGTTAAGATAATTAAGGGGTATATATTCTATTAGTTATGGAAGAGGTGGTATATAAAACAACAACAAAATTATAAGTATACTCAAGGGGGTGAGATAAAAGCATTTGGGAAGGACCTACTGTATAGTGCAGGGAACTATACTCAATATCTTGTAATAACCTATAATGGAAAAGAATCTGAAAATAAATAAATATATATATATATATATATATATGGATAACTGAATCACTTCACTGTACACTTGGAACTAACATAACATGGTAAATTAACTATACTTCAATTAAAAAAAAAAAGATCCAGGAATATACAGAAAGTAATTTCCTAAGCCACAATAGATAAGAGTTTTCTTTGCTTTCTCTGGAAACTGTAATCTATAAGAATGGCATGAGGGATGGCCTCTATAAATAACTGCTTTTTGATGTAACTTACCCTTGGAAATACTATATTGCTTTTTAGAAGTTGCAATATGGAGGAAGGAAATACGTTTTAAAACCTAGATATTTTGCAAGCTCACAGTTCTTATGTATAATTTTTGTAGTATGTGATGATAAGTAAATGAAAGATCAATGAATTCTCTTTCAGGAATGAAGGATAAAAATTCAGAAGGTGTACATTAAATCTTATTGATATACATGCTTCTGATGAGGAATTTGAAAAATTTAATAAGTCAAAATCTTGTTTCCATCCTGCAGCGGCTCTTTGTCAGTTTTTTGTGTGTGTGTTTTTTTTTGGAATTTTTTAGCCATCCAGTAATTGAAAATTCTATACCTTTACATTTTGGCAGGACATCTTTTGGTGTGATCCATCTATTTCAAACATCATGGGCTAGTAAGAGGACAAGAGGTGGGCAGCCAAGAGTTGATTGACTCCACTAAATCTGTGACTCATGAGAATCTATTCGGTGTCTGACAGAAAGGCGGAAGAGCCTCATTTAAAATGGACATCTTCTCAAATTGAACTGCAGCATGGTTAAGAGCATGAGCTCTGGAGCCAGAATTTCTGGATTCAAATCCAAGTACAACCTTTTACTATCTGCTTGCCTTTGAGTAAGTTACTTAATAAGAATTCTACATTATTCTCTTTAACATTAAAATGGGCATTAATAATAGTACTTGCGGGCTTCCCTGGTGGCGCAGTGGTTGAGGGTCCGCCTGCCAATGTGAGGGTCCGCCTGCCGATGCAGGGGACGCGGGTTCGTGCCCCGGTCCGGGAAGATTCCACATGCCGTGGAGCGGCTGGGCCCATGAGCCATGGCCGCTGAGCCTGCACGTCCGGAGCCTGTGCTCCGCAACGGGAGAGGCTGCAGCAGTGAAAGGCCCGCGTACCGCAAAAATAATAATAATAATAATAATAGTACTTGCTTCATAAAGGTTTGGTAAGGAACAAATTATATAATATGTGTAAAGTTACTAGCAGAAGGTCTAATATATTTCCACACGTGTTATCTTTACATGGAAGTGGGTGATCACCCAATGAAAAACAAGAGTATTTCAAGTTATTCCATTGTAAGACCACATACCCCAAACATAGCTCCTCATATGGATGAATCCAAATTATAGCTATTGAGTACATTATTTTAAGAATAGCTAAGCAGAATCTGTTGAGATTTAACAACATATTTATCAACAGTGCAAACAGAAATCTTTTCTAACACATGGAACAAAAATAATACCATTAAATGATACTTGTTCTGGGATTTATATAAAAGTCACCTCCAGGACCTAAGGTAATGTGGTCTCAACTTATTTGAAATACAGGGCCCTTAAGAAGAATGATGGATCAGGTAAAAAAGAACAATGGCAAACTCTAACACAGGCCTCTCCTCTGGAGGCTTTCCTTACGTGCCTGTGAGGGGTTCGTCTTCCTCTGAATAGATGACATGAATTTGCTAATTAACAAAGAGATGCTTTTTGGAAAGGGATGGGACCTTTCTCTATCACAGGTGGGATAGGTTATGCTTTGCACTGTAGAGAAAAAAAGCTGTGGGAGAATTAGATCCTGGGACTAAGCCAAGAATCACCTGGGATGCAGAGGGTCAGGCTCTCTTGTTTGTTCTTGAGTTGGGGAGCGATCTCAGGTTATTCCTAGCTGAGTTGGGGGAATTGAATATTTAGTGATTCAAGTGCTGATAATTAGCTCTCTCTTACTCTCTCTGCCTTTGGAGAAGACCACGGAAAGTCTGTGAACATCTCACACCAGATCAGGCACCTCCTTTTCATGACACAGTTGGCAAAGAGGAGAGAATTCATTATCTTCCTTTTGAAAGTAGTAATACTCCTTGGGCCCATTACAGAGCATTGGCTCTTTGGTCTTAGTTTTTACCATAATGGGAAAATAAAGTCTTATCTAAAACTGAAGACAAGAAAAGGGGTTAGCAACAGGGGCAATAAAAGATTAGCAGAGGGCTTCCCTGGTGGCGCAGTGGTTGAGAGTCCGCCTGCCGATGCAGGGGACACGGGTTCGTGCCCTGGTCCGGGAAGATCCCACATGCCGCGGAGCGTCTGGGCCCGTGAGCTATGGTCGCTGAGCCTGTGTTCCGCAACGGGAGAGGCCACAGCAGTGAGAGGCCCGCATACCGCAAAAAAAAAAAAAAAAAGAAAGATTAGCAGAAAAGGCAGAGAATTGAATTCTGAGAGGGAAGACGGTGTCAGCAAGTGCAGGAGCTGTGTAGCCATTTTGTTGGAGGGAGAGCATAGACTCACACAAAGAGACTACTGGATACAGTACAACAGGCTGTGCGTTTTAGTTTAGTGGCTACCCAGTGCTCAGACTCATATCTAGAATTAGTGTAAAGGATTCTGACAACAGCACAGTAATGAAACGAGTGCCATTATAATGAATGCTATTTTTCTTTTGGTTTTCTCTGAAATAGAAGGAAAACAGGAATGAGCGGTGACTCTGTGATGAATATAGAACATCACAAAATAACTTCCCATCTGCTAGCTAAATAGACAAATAACCATAAATCTTTTAAATGATAAAAACAAGAAAATGTAGTACATACATCAAGAAAAATCTTTGACATCTCCTACCAGAAACCTAAGAGGAGGTATTTGTTTAATTTTTAATGTGCTGGGTTTGTTTGTTTTTTTACAGTGAAATTAATGCTAAGTTAACATTAAAAAAAAAGAAAACTACTATTGATCAATGGAGAATTTCAAGTTTTATTCTAATTGTGATACTCTCTAGGAGAGATGCTTTTTGACTGACAAAGGTGTTTTTAGTTCATGGTTATACTGACAATTGTAAATAATATTACTATTTTTTAAATGAAATACATTAAAAGTTTTATATTATCTCTTTTCTTACGCACTGTATTTTTAAGCCAGATTTATTGAGTTTTAATTTACATAACTTTCACCCTTTTAAGTATGTAGTTTTATTAGTTTTAAATATAGAGTTGTGTTTCATTAACATTTTAATACTGGTTTCTAGAGTCTTTGGTGAGAAAATTGTCAATAAAATACAAGATCCTAAATTTCCAACTTTTAAAACTGATTCTGAAGCTTGCTTAAAAATACTTAAGAGAAATTCAAAATCGAACCTTTGAAAGACTGCATGTACATATGCAGTTCTCTCATAGAACTGTGGTGAGAGAAAATACATGTGGACATACTAATATTAAAAAATGTTTTAGTGGTACCATAAGCATAATGCTTAGAAAATAATCACTAATTATTATATATTGACTTTAAGGCTACACAGTTTTCAACCTTTACTACCACAGTGTATATTATTAAACATTTTTATAATATGACAAGAATTTAGTGTCTTAATTGAATACACATTGCCCTAAGGAAATTGTATCTTGTTTTAACAAAATATTGGTTAATTATTTTCCCAATATACTTTAAGTCGATATGTTAAATATTCAGTGCATGTATGTGTAACTTAAAAATATCTTTCATAGCTTAATGGTTTTAAGAAAAGGACACATATTCTTTATTAAGATCCACAAATGATAAAATTGATAAAATTTTCAAATGTTTTAGGTTGGTTGCACAAGAAAATAATGATAATGATATGATGTTAGAATAATGTGATATATTATGGCAAACTAATAACCTCCAGGGTGCTCAACTTCCATGAAATTCATTTCATATCTCATCTATTATGGAGGATCCGTGAAAAATAGTTTACTATTCCCCTTCTGAGACATTTGGCAATGCAGGGCTGGCTCATGAAAGCAAAGAAATTAGATATTGTCATTTTCAAAGGGTAAAATATGTGAAAGCTGTTTTCTAATTCAAGAAATGTCTGTGTGATAAAAATCCCTCCATGCAAATAACATGGGAGGAACAAAACCCAGTCATTTTTCTCAGCTTTCAAAATAGATGTATTCCTTTCATTTTAAGTAGTACACGTCTCAGAGGGTTGTATCTACATACACACAACCAGCTATAGATGCTCACATAGGTGATGTTTACTTCTTGAAAGCATCTACCCTTGGAGTTGTGTAGCCTTCTCCAGAGAAAGGTTTTGAGCCTTCCACATTTAGGAATTATCATCAGAATTTTAAGACTATGTTGTATCCAAAGTTCTAGCTGGGTAATGATGAAATCCACATAGAACAAAGAAATGGTTTAAACGTTCTCATCTTACTTTCACGTTTTCATTTGATTCCCACTGCCTATCATCAGAACTTATTTATGGCTAAAGGCCCTCTGTGAAACCCTGAAACAGTGTGTAAAATATTACCTGAAGTGCATATGTGCATGAGAAGCAAAAGCTTTCATTGCATCAGCAATGGCAAGGAGTTTTTAACCAATATAATACAAATGCCTTTTAACAGGGCCTTCAGAAGTGTTTAAGACCTTCCATATTTTATTTTTGGCCTGCATTGCCAGTTTTATCCCCTACAAAAGGCACCTTCCCTGGAACTTGCCCTCCCTCATAATATTCTTGGGCTCCTGCTGATTTTCTTTTGCTTCATCTTCACCTGTATGAATTCTCCACAATGCTCGGGCTCCAGTTTATCTATGGTCTCATCCATTAGTCTGCGACATTCCTAAGAATTAAACCTCTGTGCTCCTACAGCTGCACTTCCCAGCAACGGTCTGATTCAATACTGTGTTTTGTGTTACTCTCTTATGTACATCTCATTCCCCTTGCTATAGTGAATGTCTATGAAGCCTTGTTTATTTTGTGTCTCCAAAAGTCTAGTCCAAGCCTTGCACAGAGTGAGGCACATGTATTGACAGAAATCAAATTGAATTCCCAGTTATTTCAAACCATCCACTCTCCATGCATTCCATGAAGAAGTAAGCAGAGGAAAAGAAGTAAGAACCATCTAATCTGAGCAATCCTTATTTACTAAGCTTTCTGAATTATTTGTGTCTTCATCCAGAAACTTCTTTTTTTTGTTCCCTTCTGCCATTTTCTCTTTTAGGCAGTAGTATAGGAAAGCATGTTTTTTTGGAATTCCATTATTTTTTCCTGTCTTCTAATATCATTTATGGAACAACATAATAACAATTCATGGAAATGTAACATTTGGCAACTTTTTCATTCCTTGAATTCAAAATGTAACTACAAGACTGAACATGTCATAGTTCGGTTTTGTAGATTTTCTTTCAGAAACTCAGCAGATGTGAAAATGCAAAGAAAACAGTATAGAAATTCTCACCCATTTGTTACTTTCCTGTCACTTTCACGACCACTGTGACACAAAAGGTCTTCTTTCCAACTATGTATTTCTTTATGTGTTATCTCTGTGTTTCTGGGCTTTTCTTTCTCCACAGATTTGAAGACTATATTCTGCCAAAGCTACAGACTCCTGCTAAGTGTCCTCACAGCGCACATCTCCCAGAACAGTTCTTTCCCCATCTCACCACTTTATGTTGTGGCCATCCTCCTCCACGCGCTCTGCCATTTCTCATGTCCTTACCATCTTCCACTCTCTTCATTGTATTCCCCTCCCATCTGACAGGGAAATAGCCTCATATATTTCCTAGGATGGTCCCCGAACTTCCTGGGCGTAACTATCGCCGGCATCTCCCTTAAAGTTGTTGATTCTCTTACAGATTCCTGGAGTCTAGAACCCTAATTTTCCTGTGATTCATGTACATCTGATTAGGAGATAATTTTTTTTCTTTTTTTTAATAGATCTTTATTGGAGTATAATTGCTTCACAATACTGTGTTAGTCTCTGTTGCATAACAAAGTGAATCAGCCATATGCATACACATGTCCCCATATCTCCTCTCTCTTGAGCCTCCCTCCCACCCTCCCTATCCCACCCCTCTAGGTCGTCGCAAAGCACTGAGCTGATCTCCCTGTGCTATGTGGCTGCTTCCCACTAGCTATTTTACATTTGGTAGTGTATATATGTCCATGCTACTCTCACTTTGCCCCAGCTTCCCCCTCCCACCCCAAGTCCCTCAAGTCCATTCTTTATGTCTACCTCTTTATTCCTGCCCTGCAACTAGGTTCATGAGTACCATTTTTTTTTTTTAGATTCCATTTATATATGCATTAGTATACAGTATTTGTTTTTCTCTTTCTGACTTATTTCACTCGGTATGACAGACTCTAGGTCCATCCACCTCACTACAAATAACTCAGCTTCGTTTCTTTCTATGGTTGAGTAATATTCCATTGTATCTATGTGCCACATTCATCTTTATCCATTCATCTGTCGATGGATATTTAGGTTGGTTCCATGTCCTGGCTATTGTAAATAGAACTGCAATGAACATTGTAGTACATGTCTCTTTTTGAATTATGGTTTTCTCACAGGGTATATGCCCAGTAGTGGGATTGCTGGGTCATATGGTAACTCTATTTTTAGTTTTTTAAGGAACCTCCAGACTGTTTTCCATAGTGGTTGCATCAATTTACATTCCCACCAACAGTGCAGGAGGGTTTGCTTTTTACCACACCCTCTCCAGCATTTATTTTTGTAGATTTTCTGATGATGGCCATTCTGACCGGCATGAAGTGATACCTCATTGTAGTTTTGATTTGCATTTCTCTAATAATTAGTGATGTTGAGCATCTTTTCATGGGCCTCTCAGCCATCTATATGTCTTCTAGGAGATAATCTTGATATTCTCTTTGAATCACTAAATATCTTCTTTGAGGCTTACTTAATTTGACTATACTGTAAGTTGTTATATTATTGTCTCTCTTTATTGTTTCTATCTACAAATACTCCAATCCCTCCCCATCATTCACTGAAATCTTTGGTACCTTGTACCTTTGATTCTTTTCTAACTAAACTCCTTCCATTGCTATGCACAATTTTTCATCTCTATGGATGTACTCCCAATATTAACTTCAAAGTGCCCTGACTTTCTTTAATATCTACTCTACTTTAATCACCAGTCCCTTCTAACTCAAAGATAGTATGAGTCTTGGAACCAGAAACCTACCATAAAATATCAATAAGATCTTGGCTATTTCACTAACCCTTCACATTTATTAAATGGGATATAGACACTTGCTCTGCCCAACTCTTCATACTTACGAAAAAATCAAAACATATAACATGTGAAAATGCCTTGTACACCAAAAATCTTCATAAATATGAAGTAATATGACCTTGAAAACCATCCTTCAGTCTGGCATTCATGATTATGGAAGTATATGATATGATTTTAGATGGTCCATGGAGGAACTTTCAGTTTTATTTCAATGATCATGTGATTTATTTGTTGAATTTACAACCTACACATACCTTTAAGTCAAACTAGAGATCTAAACTGAAAACAATGGTGTGCCAGTATTGTAATGGCACTGCCTGGGAGCACTTGGCAGACTCAAGAATTCTGAAAATCAAAATTTTGAACTACAAAATCACCTTGACGATCTCCTCTCATCTGAGAAAGCAAACACAGCCTTTCTCTGGAAAAATATAGCAATATCTCAAAATCCATATTTAATTGTCATTTGGCTAGTTATCAAATCCAAATCAACACAGTTAGGAGTGAGATTAATACAGAGTAAGGGGAGTAAAGGGCGTGGTTATTCTAAAAATATATATAGAAATTTGCTTATGTTTTCAAAAATGTGGTGAAAACATGTTTATTCTTTCATTCATTTACTTAAAATATTTTCAGCATTTATCGTGAGTTGGGCATGATATTAATTGCTGGAGACAAAATGATATGCATAACCATTCCTAATCACTACCCTCTTGAAAGTTAGACACTAACGGAAGAGAAATTAGTCAAATAGTCTCAAAAATGAATGAAAAATCACTAATTTGACAAAAGCTAACTAGGAAAACCTGTAATAGGGCAATTTGACATGATCAGAGAGATTAGAGAAGACTTCTTTTAAAAAGTAATGCTCCAACTAAGGTGTAAAGAATGATCATTAACTAGACATAGAAAGGGGGAAAGAATATCCAGGTAGAAGTCATGATAAATGCAAAAGCCATGTGATGAGGAATCATGAAAAGTACACAGAATTGAATGACATTTCCCTGCAAGAGAGAGTGAAGTGCAGCATGATGAGGGA
This sequence comes from Mesoplodon bidens, assembly GCF_964165515.1. NCBI lineage: Eukaryota > Metazoa > Chordata > Mammalia > Artiodactyla > Ziphiidae > Mesoplodon > Mesoplodon bidens. The sequence goes on along the minus strand of NC_138176.1, from coordinate 100,779,496 downwards.
ATAAGGTGGAAGGGTAATTAAGGCACAGACTACGCAAGGTCTTATAAAATTCCATGATAGAGGGACATTGATGTAATCATCATCTTATGTTTTATATCAAAATAATGTATTGTTTTCATTCAGTATACAAATTTTTTTAATATATAAGTAATTTCATTTTCCAAATTTGGTTACTTCTACCACTGTTTGTAGTAAAAATATACATTTTCCTTTTTAAAAAATTTTAAAGAAAATATTGAGTCAGTTTGAAGAAAATATAATTTTGTAAATAATAACAGGTGGTGCTCAGATATGGTAAAAACCATATAGGTGTTATATGAATGACTAAAAAGTTTGTGAAACACTACTTTAGTCTAATATCTGAATTTTTTTAAGGGAAGAATTGAGCTTTACAGAGATTGCTCAAAATGAGGTTTGGAATTTTCATTATAATCAATGTAATTTGTTGCAGTAAAGTGAAACAAATAACAACAGTAAAGCTGACACCATTTTAAAATATTTTGAAATCATTTGTAAATAGAACTTCTAGAAACTTTGTTTATCTTATGACATATGAGATATGGGACCAGATATTGATCCCTCTGTGTTCTTAGAGACACTTTGTTGCATAACATGTACTTTCCTATGAAAATATTTGAATGAGTTCTAATCTGAGGATCCTGGCTTATGACTAACCTGAACAGCAAGTTTGATCCTTATGCATGCTACTTCTCGTGAGGGTAGAGGAGAGTGTTCATAGATGTCTAGACTCTTCTTTACAGGATCAGTGGTTTGGGATAGAATTTTTCAGGCTCACTAAAGATCATCCAAGTAAAGAAAGGAACAGTATTAAGAAGAGTTTCCTCAAAATTAAACACTCTCCACTCTTGGAAGCTTGTCCTTCAAATCTGAAAGATAAGCCATCGACCCTCATTAATGCCATTTCAGAATTGGAAACATTTAAACTTACCGATAGGGCTTTCTCACTGTTTTAACTAACATGGTGGCCCAGCTCAGAGCCCAAGTGTATAAGGCTGAGGAGTTGGAGCATTTCTAAGAACATCTGGTGTAAATGTTTTAAATATCCTCTGATCCTAAGGCATATTTTATTTAAATTAAAATCTATTTTTGAATAGTTATTATGAATATAAGGTTCAAAATTCAAAAGGCACACACAAAAGTTCATACCAGTGATTCACCAAGTCTCTTTTGCATCTTTCACTGTCTACCAATAGGATTCCCCCCAAAAGAGGCAAGCCCTATTACCAGTTACTTGTTGATGTTAATAGAGATATTCAATATATACACATATGTAATAAAACACTATTAAGCAAATGATAGCACACCAAAAATAAATAAATAAATAAGCCATCTCCTCCATGCATTCTCAGTCTCCTTCTACATTGTACTCTCTAGTAATTTATTTCAAAAACTTCAATGTAAATAATTCATCCTAGTTTAACTGTGGTATCAGTTGCTAAGTGCTGACTAGGTGTCAGGAACTGTGGTAAAGTCTACAAATTCATCATCTCACTTAATACTCAGAGCAAGACTATGAGGTTGGGATTTTATCATCCTTATTTTAAGACATGAAAATTGAGAATCAGTGAGTATCAGTAATTTGGCCAAGTCTGCATGACTAGTAAGTGCCAGAGCCAAAACAGGGAATAAAATCTAACTAACCTTAGTATTTGTGCTCTTCACTACCATGAGATGCTTCTCTCTTTCTCTCTCTCTCTTGCTCTCTCTCACACACACACACATTTCCACAAATTCATATACACACATACATACATAAACACGTATAGAAATACTCATTCAGGCATTTATAAAATTACAAATATCTGGAAATAATATAAATCAATGTCTTATAAATTCACGACCTTGGTGATTAAATGAAAAACATAAAGAAGGCACTTAATTGATAATAGATGTGCTTCAGCTCTCATTTACCATTTCACTCTCTTGTATTCCAGTTACTCTGGGGTCTATTTCCCACATATTAATTACACAACATTAAATGTTTGTATGTCTACCGACCAAAACACAAATATGGGCACCAACAGCCTGGAGATTCCTTGTTAGCATATAAATCAATAAAAGATTATAAATTCTTGGTACTTGTAGACTGTATGTCAGATTCAGCAAGGACATTTGCCAGAAAGCCACAATGCTTGGAACTATTTCTGAATTACTGGCACTGGATGTTGCCATATCGATTTACTGATGAAAACAACAACAATAATCTGCAGGCCTAAGTGGCATCTGAAATAAGTCAGTGATTTTTGGTGCTATTAATTGTGCAAGTAGAATTTTTAATATAAAATTATTACCATGCATTGAATTATCTTTTGGGGTACTTCTTAGAAAAGCTCTAAGGGTTGAACTGAAACTTTTTACTGAATTTTTTTTTCATGAGGGCTCTTTAATCAAACATAGTCACAATATCATTATTACATGTTAAAAATATTAATATTATATTTTATAATTAATATTATAAAAACTTCCCAACTGTTTTATTTTTTAAAAGTTTACTTTGTCCTTGAAATGTAAATAAAAAGGGCCATATTTTATGATTAAGTGAAATGTCTTTCAATGTAGAGTTTAGCACTTCATCTCTCTAATTTTTCTTAAATTTTTGTTGAAGTTCTAGGTTATTTTTTCTGTAGAGCTTTGGGGTTTGCTGATTGCATCCCAGTAGTGTCTTTAGCATGATTTTCTTTCTCTGTATCTCCTGTAATTTGTGAATCTGGAGAATTGATCAGATTTTTAAAGTGTTGCTGATGGTCTACTTTCTAAGTGGTGTTGTATATTTCCATCAGGAGGCCCAGCATGTCTATGATTGTCTTTTTGTGATATTACCAGTCACTGATAATCATTGCCTACACCCTTTATTACAGATTGAAAAATGATGATTCTAATTTTAACATTCCTCTTATTTTATCTGATAGAATTGTTTCTAAAAGGAGGAATGACCCCATAACAACTCTGCTTAACTAGAAGTAGAGGCTATTTAGAAAAGGCAGAGTAAGTCCCAATTCTTTCCCTCTATTTACAAGATATTTGGCTTTTTAGCATCTTTAAAAAGTAACCAATAAAAATTTTTATTATCATTGTGAATTCATGGATTTAAACAATTTTTATGTATTTTAATACATTGTCATTATTATCCTTAATGATGCTAAAATGATTCCATATTTAGCTATAGTCAGAGTCTAGTTTGCTAGACTGAGTCCTAAAGACATTATCCTTCTAGGCTTTGCCAACATTTTTCTGTTATGACAAGATGTCCAGGCTCATCTTACACATTTCCTGTCTCAGAGTGAGAAGCAACCACTTCTCCAAAGAACCCTAGATCCTTTCAGTGGAAAATGGTATTGAGAGACCATAGTTAGGGCACTAAAGGAACTCATTCTTATTGGTCATTGATTCTAGGTCTTTTCATTTGCAAGACATAGGAAATATACGTATGAATTAGTATGTATTTTTTTAAAATAAAATACACACGTATGTTCCCTTCATGTTATTTTTCATTTTAAAAAGTTGCTTCTATTTTATAATTATAGAATATATTTACATTATTCCAAAGTTCAATATATAAGTAGGATATATACAAAGAAATTCACCTTCTCAGCTATAACCCATTCTCTCCCACCTTCATTGATAAGCTTTTTAAATTTGGGGGGATAATACCTCTGATGTTTCACAAAGTAAACCCACACACATTTGGACATCCAAACTTTCTTAGATAACCTGTAGCATAGTCTACATAATTTTCTCCATACCCTGATGGTCGCTGCATAGAATGGCTACTCATTCCAGCTGCACAGTTTTACACAGTAGGTGTTTTTTTATAGTTTACTCAAGCAGTACACTATTGATAGGTGCTTGAGTTATTTCCAGCTTAAAATTATCTTTATTTTTATTTTTTTATGACTATACATAGTGCTTCAATGAAGAGTCCAAATAATTTATTTGGTGGTATTGCCATTCAATTACTTGCTTTTATAACAATCATTTTAAGGTACGATGACTATTGATCAGAAAATGAAGTGCTAAGAAAATAATTTTAATCAATTGACCAATTGATTGATCTGGTCAAATAATTGTAATGCATACTGATGAAAGAAATTAGGACAGAAAGAGGGTAATGTCTCTGCACATTAAATTTGCCTGAAGGTTAAATTTCAAATCAGTGGCAAAACCTATGATAAATCAGACTACCCTGGGCATGGTGTCCATCAGAAATCTGCCCTAGTCAGACTCTTACCTCTAATTCTCTGACATCGGGCCTCTGTTTTCATTGTGTTCATCTGTTTTTCTTTTTTTAACTCTTGCCCCTTGCCCTTTTCAGTCAACTGTCCTCCATAATACACCATTTAAGAGAAAAAATAATGTTTAATAATTTCAGTATTTGAGCTATAGAGTTAGGTATCATTTTCACATTACTCAAGTAACTTGGCAAATGTTTAAGGTATTAAATAGTTTTCCAGGCACTCCCCCATAGTGATGGGAAAAAGGAAATCTCTTTCACTCTTTACAACTCCACCTTCTGCCATCCCTATTCACCTGGCCCAGCCTAGACAGCCCATCTCCCTTACAAGGATGGCCTAATCCAGTTTCCTCAGAAAACTACTGTGCTTAAATTCATGTTTCTTTGGGCCACCTGGCTTCCCAATTTGCCTCTGAGAGTTCTTGTTGTTTCCCCTTCCCAACATTTTAAATTATTTAAAGTGTAACATTTGTATTGTAACACATCCATCACCATTTCTCTTCAGGATTGCCTCTGAATTGACAGTTCATTTTTCAGGGAGAGTGAAGGTGACTTTTAAGCCAGAATCAAGGATCTGATTTTCATACTGTTAGAATGGCTGCCTGGAGAGATGTGACATCATAGATGAATGTCTGAGTCCTGGCTTTTCCTTGGTCAAGAAACAACTCATTATTTCTAGAGAATCACAAAAGGCAGGATTTGTTTCCAATTTAATGTCCTTTTTTTTTTTTTTTTTTTTGCAGTACGCGGGCTTCTCACTGTTGTGGCCTCTTCCATTGCGGATCACAGGCTCCAGACACGCAGGCTTAGTGGCCATGGCTCACAGGCCCAGCTGCTCTGCGCCATGTGGGATCTTCCCGAACTGGGGCACGAACCCGCGTCCCCTGCATCAGCAGGTGAACTCTCAACCACTGCGCCACCAGGGAAGCCCCCCTAATGTCCTTTTTTTAAGGTGGAGCAGCAAAGTAGCTACTGTTTAATGCTGGTGTTTTGTTATTTTTTTCCTTCCAAGATACAATTATTTATACATAATTTGTACCCTTACATGAACCATTAGAAGATAAAGGATTGTAAGATAGAAAAAGTTTAACAGAAGTGTCTCTATCCACCATGTCCTTGTCTCCCTCCATTCCTCCACTGCTCGCTCTCCCTTCCCGCTCTCCTGCAGATGGTCACGCCCCTTCCCCTGCTATTTCCTCACCATGACCAGTGTCCTACAGGTGCCTCTTCCGTTACTATACTCAAATCTGAAAAAAGATATAAATCACACCAATTTTGCATCGAATCAGAAGTCAGTTTGTTTGTTTCAATATTTTATGTATATTATAGACATAATCTTCATAGTCAAATTGATCATTTTTAGAAAGAGTTGACTGAAATGATTCTAAACCTTTATTGCATAGAATAATCACCTGGGGAACTTTTCAAACTACCCAGGAAGCAAGACAGATCAATTAAGTCAGAATCTCTAGGGGTGAGATCCAGCCAACAGTAGTTTGTAAAGCTCTTCCGATGATTCCAGTGTCCAATCAGGGGCAAACGAATGAAAAAATGCTTTTCTCTAAGGCTCATACATTTGCAATTGAGAATCACTACTTAGTAAGCAAGGCTTGGCTAATAAGGAAGGTTGTTAAGACACTGAGCAAAAAAAAGTTTTGCAAATCAGCTACCAGTCTGTAAAACAATCATTCATCAAAAACCTCATTAACCAATCTATTATTTATAATTTAAAAATAGCTAAAGTAAAATAGTATTTTGCAAAATAAAATATAAACTGTCTCTATATTGTAATTTTTTGGAAAAAGAGTTAAGTGCTAATATTTAAACCACTTATTCAAGACACAGAATAAAACCCTAGGAATATTATTCAGCTTGCTCATGGAACTTGATTAGTGTAGCATTCATAATAGTTATCCACCAAATCTATTTAGACTCTGATATTCCATTTTATAAAGTTTTACTTTTATCCACATACAAATTTCCTTAATGGAAATTGCCCATATGCCATACAATTCATGGTTGACTTATTTCACATTTGCTTAACAGCCTTATTCCATGATATAAGGGGACATTTGTAAGAGCAAAACAGTCAAAAATATCTTAATAACATGATGGTTTTCAAAGGGCACTCAAAGGCAAAATGTGAATATGACATTTCAACACTGATTAGTAACATGAATGTAAGGCAGATATTCCATCTAAGACTAAATTCAGCACATCAACTTTGTGACATACAGAGATTATTCCTAAGTGAATGAAAGATTTTATTTTTTATAAGGAAAGTGATTTTTTTTCACACATGCAGAATAAGGTAACATTTGCTTATAGATGTGTGTTAGAGTTTGAAAATTCAGGTTACTTTCAACTCCCATTATGAAAATATTAAAAGTAGTACATTTTTAATTTCTAAGAGGTAATACCAGCTGCTTCATTTTGCAGCATTGTATTTGTTCAGGGATTTAACTCATGTGCCTGGGAGCATATACTTTTTAGAAAACATTTTAGTAAACATTTGGATGTTGTCAGACTTACAACTCTGGAGAGAATGTGCACTCTTATTTTAATTATGTTTTAGCATGTGGCTGTATGCCATTATATTTCCTTTAAGAGTTATATTGATATATGACTATTAGATATAAGTAAATAATGAAAGTATATAAGTATACACACATATCTATATGTATACATATACTCATATTAGAATCCTTAGAGAAAATACAGCAAATATGTTTGTTATAATGATTATGTGCAATTCTTATTTCCTCTAGTATAATAGCGATTTAACCAACTACTGAAATTGACTTAATATCCTGGCTTATAGGTTTATTTTAGTTACAATAAAATGATATCTGAAACATCACTAATATGATTCACAAAGAGAAGATACGACTTGTTGCTTTTGAAGATCTAATTGTGTTAATAACATATATTCTGGTGTTTTTAATATTCCATACTACAGACTTGTGCAATACTTTAAATAGAATTTAAGTACTAGTTGGCATGTGTTCAGTTTCTATGAAGTTCACATTTTCTGCAATGCACTGACAAGCAGAAATATTGCTAAAATCTCATTTATGTTATGGACATGGGTAAGCATGACAAGCAAGGCTGGGTTAAATATGTGACAGCACAAGGCCATGAGAGGAGAAAATCTGTAAACAAAACCTCTTACTGGAGCAGAACAAATGCTAGGAGTCTCAACCAGAGCATTGAATGAAGAGTCGATGCAATGTCCAGAACATCAGAGGGTCTGGCAGCAAACTACAAACTATCACTCCCTGAGCACTTGGACGCATAGCATGAGATCATTGGTAACAATGCTGACCTACTCTCAGGGGTAGGTGGTAGAAACAGTGAGGGTTCCAGGGGAGATTCCCAAAGGAATATCAGCATCACCGAATTTCACCAGCTGATAAAAGGCAACAGCCAAAAATGTTTGGAGCAGGATTGAGTAATGTGGCTTTGGAATGGCAGGAGAATAAAACTAGCAAACCCAAGGAAGATCTGAAGGTCAACTATTATAATTTGGACAGTAGGTGAGAATGACACATCAGGTATAAGGAAGAAGTCTGATTAGAGCCAGGGACCAAGCTTGGGGTCAGACTCAATGAAGCATCAATGATCGGTGAGCACCATTGTTCATACATCCTTCCTGACTCAGGACACGATTGGTTCCTGGTACACTGGGGCAGAGCTCTGGGGGTACAACGGGTGGGGTTCAAGCGGTCTGGGATTAGAAAGACTAGAGATACAAAGGTTGTGAACCAAATTGCATTTCATATGGGTACTGGAATTCAAGACACAAATGTCATTCCTATGGATTCAACTTTTAAAACAATCTGCAACCATGCTTTGAAAAGTAAAGCGCACTCAGGATTTGGGTCTACAACCTTACTGTGAGAGTCTATATGGGCACTGTATGTACCAGAGATGTTTATATTAGATCCCTAGCATACAGAAATAACTTCAAGTGTCTTATTCTAAGCTGTCAAGAAATTCTAGGTGCATAAAGTTTCTTAATGAAGTGTTATCACCTATACCTAGATAAGATATGAGAAACTCATATACTTTCATTTTGTGTAAACAGTCTGGGGGCAATGCATTTTCTGTAATGCCATTACACATTGCCTATCTTCCAAACATGAATTATTACAAACAATAAGCATTAGAATACCTAAAGTTTTTTCCTCCATTCACATGATGGTGAGTTTGAATTACATCACATCCCAAATATTTATTTTATTTTCTCCTGTGTTTTACTTGTGAAGATGTGCATTTTGAAGGGCAGTATAGGATGACATATAAAGTTATGTAATTTAAATTTATAATAGGGCTTCCCTGGTGGCGCAGTGGTTGAGAGTCCGCCTGCCGATTCAGGGGACACGGGTTCGTGCCCCAGTCCGGGAGGATCCCACATGCCGCGGAGTGGCTGGGCCCGTGAGCCATGGCCGCTGAGCCTGCGCGTCCGGAGCCTGTGCTGCGCAATGGGAGAGGCCATAACAGTGAGAGGCCCGCATACCACACACACACACACACACACACACACACACACACACACACAAATTTATACTTTAAAAAAAGTATATTCTTAACGCTAAGTTTAAAAAATATACATATATTAATGAAGTTGTATGTTTTGATTTCTGGAATACAAAGGAAAAGCAGTATAGTCAGAATCAATAAGATTGGTTCCCATCTCTAAAAAAATGTAAAGCTCAATAATCACAAAATTTTTCAACAGTGCTATCACAAATATTATAATTTTTTTCCTCAACTGTAGTCATTGGAGGAAAGTTTTGCTTATTTGCAGAAAAATAGTTTTGTAAACTTTGTCTTTCACAACTTAATTTTTTCATAAAAGTACAAATAAGACTTCACAGCTGTCACCACATAACACAGACTTCCCAGCTTTTAACAGCCTAATCATTCTTTTGTTGTTTCAAACAAAGAAGCTTCATTCCATTTGAGCCAGATTGTTTTAAATACTTCTTTTTCAAAATTAAGTTTTACCTTTAAGAGAAGGTGTAGTTTTTATATCACTTAGTAACAAGGAAGGAGGTTTTCTTTTAACCTCTTTGTAGTCTACCCATCAATAAATGACAGACTTCTGCTATTTAATCTAGAAAAAAAGCCATATATTATCACCTCAATCTGGCCCAAGATAAACTTGTTAATAACTGCAGTTTATGAATATTTATCATGAGACAAGTGGTTAAAGAGACAGTACAGCTTTAAGTCTCAGGTAGCATTTCTGATAGCCCTGCAACTTAACACTGATTAATCAGACTGACCGAGGCTTTAGAAATACAGGCTTGCCTGAATTTGTCATATCTTCTGGGAATCTTTTGTTCCTTGCATTTCAAAATGCTCTTATCTCTACTGAAAATTACTCAAAACCCTTTTTGGGACAGATTTATTCTTGACCAAAGCTTCTGCAGGATGCAAAATTGGAGCTGGAATCAATGAGGGCAGTTGAAATCACGATCGTTAACTGATCATACTTTCTTAACTGAAAATACTAGGAGACCGAACATAGGCCTTTGAAATATGACACCATCTTGAAAGATGTGGCATGCTATTATAAAGTAAAATAAAATTCCACATTCCAGAGCCTCAGTTCCTTCCAGGTGCTGGTTTGGGTCCTTAGCCATTCTTCTGCCCCTTCTCGCTCGTTCCTAGTGCTGTCCACTGTGTGATCTATTTTCCTGAGAAAACTTTCCACGAGATCTCTTGAAAGCCTGAGAACTCTTAAATTCAGATGAATGATAATGAGCATTGTCAAAGAGGCAGTAAAATTGAGTCCTTGGTCCTGGCTGCTGAGCGGGAAGCCACAGGAGTTAATTGTGTGAATGGTAATGAGACCAGGGAAGCAGCAGATGCTCGCGTGCCTTTACAATCCAAATCCCACCAACAAATTCCTCCCACAAAAACGGTGAGGGACATCTTGGCACCCTGGAGATGGAGCTACACCCAGCCATAGCCTCATGCCACCTGCTAGACCTATTTTATTTTATTTTTTTAAAAAGCCTATTACAATAACAAAGTTGTTTGCCGTTTTTTGCAATGACTTTATGGCACCAGTTTTACCACAGTAGAGGAATGGAAGGAAAAGAAACATCTGATTCTTTACAGAGAAACATTTGCACCCAAAACAGTTGACTTACATGGAAAGACTGATGTTTGTTATATGATGCCTACTCTCCTGATAAACCATGCCTGCCTTTTCCTCTTGTAAGTCCCCCCAGGCTGTTTATTCTATAGCAGATTTACAAGGCCACATGGTTTTTCATGACATGAAGAGAAAGGGCCATGTTTGTCCCTACAGAAGATCAAAAGAGAAAAAGGATGTAGGATGTAGAATTGTTACCAATAATTCATTTCTAAATAAAAAGTAAAAATCTTTCTAAATAAAAATAAAAACTCTTGATCTTTTGAATGGTCTTAGCCAGAATGCCCTGTGAATGATCTGTCTTTATCAAGTTAGAATTTTACTGATGATGCAGTAATTGTATTTTTTTAAATGTCTAAGACTGGGAAGTCCAGAATGCCCTACCTTAGAAAAATGAATGATCAGAATAGAGACAAGCAAATTAGAAGAGACCCTCACATATCGGGCATTTAGGTTTGTGGAGCAGTGTTTTCCATATGGCAGTTTAGGGCTCTCCCTGAGGACAGTAAAATGGTATGAAACTGTGAGAAATTCTATTATATACTAGCTACGTTTACTTTTTTTTTTTTTTTTTTTTTTGCGGTACACGGGCCTTTCACCGTTGTGGTCTCTCCTGTTGCGGAGCACAGGCTTCGGACGCTCAGGCTCAGCAGCCATGGCTCACGGGCCTAGCCGCTCCGCGGCATGTGGGATCTTCCCGGACCGGGGCACGAACCCGTGTCCTCTGCATCGGCAAGCGGACTCTCAACCACTGCACCACCAGGGAAGCCCGCTACCTTTACTTTTGAGGACGTTTTCAGAAATCTTGGTATTATATTCCTTGTAGAAAAAAGGGGGTTTATTTCTAGTACTGGAAAATAGGGTCAGTTTCAATGGCGACTGCAGACATGGTAGATTTGTCATGTTTACCCTGCCCTAGAAGAGAGGCTCAGGTGTCTCTGTCCGGGTTAAATAAAAGCTGCTTCACTTCTCACTTTTTGTTCAGCTGGTTGACCCTCATTATTATAAAAGCAATTAGTTAGGCTGGAATTTCTGAATCCATTGTGGACAGCCTTTGATGATCTTGCATTAGTCATACAGATTTGAGTTAGAAATATCTGTATGCTTTGTAAGTTGATTTCATTGTTACCAGTGCAGGTTTTGGATTGCATAAGCTCTATGGTGCTAGATTTTTCTGTTTGTAAAGATCCAAGATTCTATAGTAAATAAAAAATTGTGTTCTTTTCATAATAATAAAATATGTGCTTCTGATTTACTGAGAAGTCAGAGATGGAAGCATGTGGGAGCAATATGTAAATGCCAAGCAAGCTGTTTATACTGGGATCTGCTCCTGCATAATACTCATTATCCAATGCTAGCAGAAACCTTTTGAATTTAAAACACTGTAGAGTTCCAGCAAAACAGAAAGAACCACAGCAAATGTTGTAATTGCTGATTATTTCTGAAAAAATCTCAAATATATTTACTTTTTTTTTTTTTTTTGCAAAGCGGGGATTTCTATAAGTTTAATATTATCCAGCAAAATCATTCTAAAACAATTTCACCGTGCTTTGGTGAACTGCTCTGCATAAAAATGCAGGGGGAGGGTTGGCTATTGAGATTTGCTTTTTTGTATTTCTATTACTGGAAGAACACATTAAAACAGAAATGCACAGCCATTTTGTCTAAGAAAAGTTGTATTGGGAGTTGTGGGAAAAGTGAATTTTATTTTATTATTTAAATTAATGTTAGAAATTCAGAACTTCTGTGCAGACTTAATGATGTGCAGACTATATACGCTTCTTAAAATTTAAAGAAAGGTTTTTATTGTTTTTATTTATTTAGATGGTTAAGTTCAATACTTTTGGCTGAGAAAGATAAAGCACATTTTCTTGCCTTAAATGATGTTACTTTCTTTGCCAGGAATGTTAGTGTCTTTCATATAGGCTCACAACAGAAAGCAGAGTTTCTAGAAAAGTTTGTCAAAATAAATAATATACTCTTGAGTACTCAATGTAAGCAGGATATCCAGGTGCAGTTTTATGTCTTCCTCCTGAATTTAGGATTCTACCCTTTACACAAGAAAATATTTGCGGAGAGTGACTTATCACTGGGAAGACTGGTGATGTTATGACCAATGATGCAACGTCAAAGAGTCCTTGCGTGGGAAGTGGGTTCCTTTGATCTCAGGTCAGTTTCTCTTGTACCACATTATGCTTCTCCCTTGTGTCAGTCCCCTGGTTGGCTTTTGCTCAAGCACTGGAATATTTCGGATTATAACATAAACAAGAATCTGAATGGCTACTCTCCTTTTCTCAGTTTCCCAGACTTTCTAGTTTCATGTTTTAATCTACAAATGATTGAATTATGTTCCCTTCTAGATGAGCCTGGTTTCAGAGAAACCCGGACACCTGGGATATTTAGAGTCAGAAGAATATTACCTTTACCTTTCTTTACCTCCTCCGTTTTTTCCAGCTTTTCCTAAGAATCACTTCAATTAATCTTGTAGCATTAATAATTTTCAAGGGTACCATCCAAAGGACAAAACAGTGATGATTTTTTTCATTATTGCAAGGATTACAATATTTTTCCATGAGATGGGTACTGATATCTTTCCCCACAGCTTCGTTGTTTTGAAAAAAAAGGAAGAATTCAAAAATGGGACAGGCTTTTTCATTTAACATCTAAGAAACAAGTAATTATTGCTATATCAGAAGTAGATTTTGGATGCAGATACAAACATACAAATTCAATATCAACTATGTATTAGCTGTGTAAAAACTTACTTAAACTTTGCGAGTCTTAGTTTCTTTATCATAAAATGGTTCTAGGATTAATGTGGCAGACAATACCTGCTCTCCACACAACAGCCACTCCCTCCTCCACTGTTAACTGAATCCCAATATTTTAGCACTTTATATAAACTGAAGAAGCTATTCCTGGACCCCAGGGATAAAATTTTGTTAGTCTAGGCCAATCATGACAATTCCCCTCTCCTTGCTAGAGATTCAAGAATCATCATGGGACACAAATCTGAAAAGAGCTTTAAGAGGATATCACTAGAAGGCTCCTAGAATATATTTTCTTTGTTGATGAATAAGACTCTATAAAGGAAATACTACCTTTTTGTAACTCTATATTCAGCTGAGTGGGAAGACATTTCCTAGAATTGTAACAGCCATCTTGGGAAGGTTAAGGAACCCATGTCACGAAGGATAAGGCAGCACATTCAAGATGAAAGAGTAGAAAGATAGGAGAAACATGGTTCAATGATGGCATTACTGAGCTGCTTAATTATTCAATGTCAGAAGTGTCCTATCTCTGTACATCTTGTATTTTGAGATAATAAACTCCTTCCTGTTGACACTTTGCTTGGGTTCTATTACTTGTATCCCACATGTTTCTAGCAATTATAAACATTTCATTATTAAGATTACAGTAAGAATGAGGAAATTTATATAAAGCACTTGGTACATAATAGTGGTCAACAACTATTACCATTATTTTTATTGTGTTCCAAGACCTTGACATTTAATTGCTATGTGAGATATGACTATTTTAGATAGTATTTTTTTTATGACTAACTCATTCTAATTGTAAACTCTTAAGGCTGCCCTCTTAATTACATTTTGGAGTAGACATTTTCTAAAATGTTTTACTGTTTTTTAGGCAGACCTTTTTAAGATGGTTTACTGTTTAAAAGAGAATCTTCTTTGGAAATTAAATTCCTGTGGATAAAGAATATTGACTATAATTGGCTAATTTATTATAATTAATTTATCCAAATTCAAAATAAATGCTAGATGATAATAAAGAGGCACCATGTTGTCACAAATGGTAGTCTGCTATGTGCCTTATAGAGACTAGGCATCATATTCAATGAAAGCCTAGTAAATTTCCTCAGTTTTATTCCAACTGAAACATTTTCTGTATAACTGACATACATTCAGACATTTATTATATAAAAAGTATGTACAAACTGTTCATTTCTTTTATAGGTTATAAAGGAATCAGAAATACACACATTTCCAGGGACCACCTATATAGCTAGGTATCTGCTACATGTTCTAAATTTATTAATCACTGATTTTCTTTATTTTATGAAATTTTAATTATTCTTGACAAACAGTGCTATTTGACAATACCTTGAACTTTGCCTTTTCCTTGTGAAATTAAACATCCCTCAATTTGATAACTTTGCTCTTGCTGCACTACAGATCCTAGATCGCTCCTTCTAAAAGTGATTCAACTGGTGGATGGTAACTGTGAAGTGAATAATTTCTCACAAATTCTAAGTGAATAAAAAACTGGACATTGGAGCTGCAATTAAGCTAGCCATATTTACTAACAGTAAGTTTTTTTATAATTTTGATGGTAATAGATATTATTTTATAATTTTGATGGTAATAGATACTATATTAAAACCTCCTTTTGAAAAGCTTTATATATCCTAAAATAGCATGGATTTGATTTTCATTATTTAAGAGGATGTTAATACTTCTAAGTCATTTTAGTTCTCCTTTATACTTTTAGAAACGTTTTCTTAAGAGTAGACACCAGTCTATGTATAGGGGGATGCTCCTAGTTGGGAAAAAAATGGTTGGATGAATTAGATATTTATTAGGAACACTCAGAATTGTTACATGTGCAATGGATTTTAATATGAACACAAAAGATTTAAGCACTGGCCATAAACTTTTTGTCTCACTTCAATTTTTTTCTTTATCTTGAGCTAGAAATAGTGAAGGATAAATAAGCAGTGTACTGAAGATTTGCTTTCCCATACCACTGAGTAATGAAGGAAGATTGGCATGAAGAAAACAGAAAGCAAATGTGCCATTTATATATACTTGACAGATGCAAAGCACTCAATCAGAGATTCCTAACCATATACATATGTACAAATATACGTATATGTATTGACATTGGAAATATTTTTGTCTTCAGAAATAGCCCTTCAAAAAGAATTAGATCTCTTTTTTTTGAAAAGTATTTCTCTCCCAAATGAAAAGTGTACTGTCTAAATAGATGAGGACGGGAGTAACTGGTATAAAACACTGGATCCAGAGAGCAGCTCAATTCCCTCTTTTTCTATGAATTTAACTGAACAGAGAAGTTTTCTTATATCCCTTCTACTTATATTCTTGAATAAATGGAATCTCAGCCTTGGCCCTTTCTATGGTAACCTTCACCACATGCCAATTGTCTAAACTCCTTGGAGGAGCAAAATCTCGCAGCACATAGGATGTGAGTATCATTATGTCAGGGTTTTGACCACTTCGGACAATAGATTGCTCTTCGTAGAATTGCTTCACAAACTTTTAATGTGCACAGGAATCATCCTAGGATCTTATTAAAATGCAGAATCTGTTTGAGTAGGTCTCGGGTACTGGCTGAGATTCTGCCTTTCTAACAAACTTCCAGATAATGCCCAAGCTGCTGCTCTATGGACCATACACTGTACAGTAATGCTTTAAACTAAGAACTCAGACTCAACTGACTTAAGGGCTTGCCCTCCCCCTGAGGCCCTCAATTCTTCTCAGCAGCAACTTTTGGAACATAATTTGTAGGCTTAGTTTCTGCCTCAGGATACTGTCCTGATGAGAAGGAAATTTAAGAGACTCATAACCAACTTTGCTGCCATCTAGTTTAACTCTGTGATCCTTCTCAGATTTTGACTAGGCTCCCAGTATATGCCCATTTTCAGAATACTGGATCTTAGGTACCTGTCTTGTTCTCTCCGTGTTAATATCGAATTTCATAACCTGTCTGGCTCAGAAGGCTTGAAGTCCTAAAATGAATGGCAGCTTACCTATATAACTAGCATCTGGACTCAGCTGATCGCCTGTCGCCAGCCCTTAAGTCTCCTGCTGGAACTTGGCACTCTACCTTTGGCAGGACATCCCAATACTGATTGCCCACTCAGAGAAAATTGGCCTAGCAGCTGTCACTGCATTTCATAGACTCCATCTCTTCCTGGCCTCCCACCGATGCTATGACTGCACAGCTATGACTCCAGGTGTGTGGCCCTCCTGTGGGCATTTATCCCATTGTTTTGATCAGAATTCTCCTAAAATCTATTTCTGTTCTACAAGCCTCAGGATAATGTGGGATCCATTCTCATTTCCCAACCCTAGATCTTATGTTGATAACTTTGTCCCAATAAAGAGTTCACACTGTTTAGCGATTTTATATAGCATATTCTTGAATAGATTAGTAAATGGAATACAGGGAGATCAACATGAAGAGATGTAATATGCCTGATAAAAGGCCTAATAGTGTTTTTTTAATTTTTATTTTTTAATTGTAGTTGATTTACAACGCTTCCAGTATCCAGTAGTGCTTTTTAAATTAAAATCTTATTTGAGAATTTTTATCTTCCCTTGTCATTGACAAGATATCATTATCAAATTACATCCTGCTGTCCTAGCAGTATTCTGTGACATGACATTAAAAAAAAAAAAAGACACTGCTTATCACAAATGATTCGATAACAGGCAATACTAGATGTGTATCCTACCAAATCTACAAGATAATTAAGCACCTGATAGACTTCTTTTAACTGTATTAGACACGCTTCCATGGTTTAGGGTCTGGAGGTATACTTAAGTATATTTAATGGATCTTGTGGAATTTTATTCAGTGAACCAGTACATTTTCAAGATCACCATAGATCAGTACCACTAGTTTTGTCAATTATGGTTCACAAGTGACCTTCATAAATCAAAAATGCAGACAGCTTCATCTTTCCAGCATAAAATTATACAAGCATTTAAACCAAAAGCTTGCAAAGGAACAAGGACGGTGGTTATAATTTACGTTTTTGTTTTTTTTTTCTCTCTCTTGAATGGATGTTAGGAAGAAAACAGACACACAGAGGTTAGCTAAGAAAAGGAAACTAACCTTTGCTGTATGTTTACTCTGGGCCAGCCTCTATAGAAAGAAATTTTTAAATTCTTACAAGAATTCTTTATAGTAAATAATGATTATTCCCATAGGATTAGACAGACTCAGAGAAGATAAATAATTTGTTCAGGATTACACAGCTACCAACTGGTGGTACCTGAATTTGTACATGTGTTGGGCTCTGTAAAAAGTCAAGTGTTTTTTTTTTTAATCTTAAACAGTTCCAGAGTACTGAGATTTCTTAACTTTACCAACTTTTGTCTGGTAAAGCTCTTGCTCTTATCTAATTTGCCAAGATATATGGTAGAGTAATTATTTAGGCTTGTTGCAGCCATTTGGTGTCAAGCAAGACCATGAGTTCCTCTTACAAGACATTTCACAACAAATGCTATGAGGAAAGGTTATGATTGTATGCCAATCTGCAAGAAGATTCTGAGATCCCATATTAGTACAAATTAATAACTAAGAATTTTTAAATAAAATTCACATCTTCTTGTAAGAAATTTTAGTGACTGTAATTTTGTGTTCTGGTACCAAAAAAGTCACTATCCTTCATGTAGTAGAGAGATATACAAGCTTTACAACTGAGTCTTACATTTCCTTTCCTCCTCAGTAGGAAAGAAAACAATAAAAATTTAGAACTATAAAGCTTCATTTTCTTTAAAACAAAAGCAATCACAATAAATGGCACAATAAAAGTGTTATTAGAGGTGACAGGATATATTGCATATGCCAGCTGGTATCTTTTCTCTCAGTTTAGCAATTTTCAGCCAACTTGGGCTGACACGGTAAAAGGAGATTCGTGAATAAAATATGCACAACAGGAAGGAAGCAGCTGAGATTCTCCTCCAGGAGCTGAGTACGTATCATCACCTAGAGTGCCATAGTCCTCAGGAGGAGAAGCCACCCCCTTTCTGGTCAACAAAGGCTGCCATATCAAAGGTGGACAGACTTTAAGGAACATACTATCACTGCTTCTTCAGTAGGATGTCTAAGAAGTTGTTTTAGAGGGTCTACCCCTTCTTCATGACTTTGTAAAATTCCAGAAGAAGAAAGTTCAATCCAATCATCGTTAGATAACAACTAACAGAAGTTTATCCTTTTTTTCTCCCCCGACACAAACCCTTTCACAAACACCAAGTGATATGGAAGACAGTTTTTTTTAGTATTTTCTATTCAGAGATACCAAATAAGGACATTTTGAATTGCTGGAACTAATCAAAAGTTCGAAGGAAAGATTTAGTTTCTATTCTGTACTTTTTGAAAACAAGTTTGAAAAACAGAGTAGTATATATTAAGGAGAAATCAAGAGCAAAATACTATCATGTAGGAATATATAATTCCTCAGGGAGAGACCGGCCAGCTGAAAATGAAGCAATATTTGCTAAGGATGACAGAGCAAGCGAGAAAAGCCCTTCTGCATGAAAGGATTCAAAGTTCTTTCATGATTTCCTCATGGAAACACATTCCTTATGAGTTTATATTAATTTACAACCTATTTTAAATATTTCAGTAAGTTACTCCTGAAGCTCTTTTTCACAATAATTAATTCTGTTCCAGCTCACTGTCAGAAATAAATGAAAGATTTTAAAGATATTTTTACTTTTTAAGCATAGGGAAAGATGTCTTTCACATTAAGGTAATCAAATCCATTGCTCTTGGGCTTTTGGGGGGTAGACTTACCAAATCCACAAAGAAGACTCTCCTAGAACTAATAGAATTAGATTACCTTTGAATTCTCACCCCTACTTCGAATAGTCACTAATTCCTTTCTTTGCTCTTTTGGTGTTTGCAAAGGGGTTCACTAAAGCCTGAATCGATACAATTATTGGCTCAGATCGTGAGAGGTCTATGCCGGATGGCTATGGGTTTCTAAAATTCCAGTTGCTTGTGGTAGTTTTCCTAGTTTGCCTATAGGGTTTGGGGATCAGCAATTTGAAAGGGCTACAAACTTGTGAAACAGTTTATTCATGGGGGCAGAATGTTCATCAGCGTGATCCAGTACTAAGTACATACATTATAGGCATGTCTATTCTGCACGATTTGCCACACAGCACTAGTTTCTGGGGGTGGGGGCGGGGAGACAATAGCTTATAAAATGCTTTTGAATGCCTAAAAAAGAAGGAGAGGTCACGCTACGACTCCGAATCCTCTGCTTTCTTTTTTAGAAAGAACCTTCTTAGTTACTTTAGCTGAGCTCTGCTGAGAGTAAGCAAAGTGGAAGAATCAGAAAATTACTTTTTTTTATATGTTTCTGGGGGCAAAAGAGAGAGTGGGAGAAAATAAATGGAAAAAAAGTGACAGTGAGATTATGTGAAAGAGCAAATATGCAAGTGGATGAAGACAGCTGAGGAATAATGCAAGAGGCATGAAAAAAGCAGCAAGAAAAGAGCCATGATGATAAACTTAAAGGGAACTGCAGAGCAGAAAGAACATCATAAATAATCATATTTTCAAATAAGAATAACATATCAGTTTCTGTGACCTGGATAGAGCACAAACCTTCCATGATATTTCCTTAGCATTTTGATGCACACAAAATGCAATTTTCAGCTCAGGCATTTTATTCTTCAATGTAAACAAGCTTTGGGTTTTTAAAATACATATCCTAAAAGTGTTTTCATACATAATACATATATCATAAAAATTTGACTTGTAAACTACTGAGTCCATGTCCCCCCAAGTATTCATTGTGAAGACTCACCACGTATAGACAGTACCTTATGGTAGAAATTGACATGCTAAAGCATGAAATGTCTTTTACCAAAGGTAAATAGGATTTTTTGAAGTACAGGACAAAGAAACATCATAGCTAATTTTGCCCAAACTCTAGGAAGGAAGTGTTATGAGGTAGAACTATATTGTTAATTAGTTTCAAATGCTTTGGTGTTCCTTTAAATCTTGCTAATTAAGAGAAATCAAGAGTGGAAAATAGCTCCTTTCTTATCTTCAAGGAATAAAGATGAAAGAAAAACAGAAAATGAAACCTCTTTTCTTGTTCTGCTCTTTAAAACAGAGCCCCAAGAAAATCTGCTTGTGCTCACAGAAGGAGAAAGCCCCAAGTATTTACAGAGGGGGAGGGGAAGGAGGTGGGCTGAGAAGCATAATTAGAAGCAAGTTTTCACATTTTATTAAATTCCTCCACCAACAAAATGCACTTAGAGGTATTTTAAGTTAAACCAGTACTTAAGGACTATGAAAAGCAAGATGATTGCATGTTTGTGGAAGAAGAAAGGGCAATTAAGAAAAACAGGCCAATTTAAAATGCCATATAAATAAAGGCGACCAGAAGTTGATTTAAAGTTTGTCTTCTGTAATTTGTCTCTCCTTTGTCGTGGCACGCTCAGAGAAAGTGAACGCGGGGGACGGAGGGGGGCAGGGGAGGGGAGGGGTGGAGGGAGGGAGCCTCTCGGACCCTCCTCCTCCGTCTCGCTCCGTCTCTCTCCCTCTCCCACCCGTCCGCCCTGCCTTCGCTTTGCGGACTCCAGCGGCTTCTGATTTGGAAGCACGCTGATTGGCTGGAAGCGATTCAACGCACGCGGGGCAAGAGAGCTTTGTCTGAGTGGAAGTGAAGTTGTACAGATCTTAGACTGGAGTCAGCGATCACGGGCGCTTGGTCTGCAGCCGAGCGGAGAAAAGGAGAAAGAATCGCTGGGAAAAGAGCCACTGCAGACTCCGCCGGCGCCCTGCGATAGATGGACACCGACTGCACAAGGGGGAAAACGCGGACGTGATACTCTTTCGCCTGCCAAGAGAACAAACAGCCGCACAAATGCAAGGACTGGACTCCATGCCGATAATATCTGGAAGTCGTGACACGGTGTGTATAAAACAAAAGTTTGCGAGCTGTTAATTGCTGTGCTGTGTTATTAAGAGACGCTTTCAAATTTCGAGTACCAAATGTAGCCTAGCTTTAAGTTGCCAAAGGAAGCTGAGGGAATTGCTATGCTGTTTTAACTTGCTCTGTGAGAGGAATCTCATAAAACTGACCGATGTACCAAATGAATGCTAAGATGCACTTTAGATTCGTTTTTGCACTCCTGGTGGTATCTTTCAACTCCGATGTAGTGGGCAAGAATTTGAAATACAGGATTTATGAGGAGCAGAGGGTTGGATCGGTAATTGCAAGACTATCAGAGGATGTGGCTGATGTTTTAGTTAAGCTACCTAATCCTTCTACCGTTCGCTTTCGAGCCATGCAAAGGGGAAATTCTCCTCTACTCGTGGTCAACGAGGATAGCGGGGAAATCAGCATAGGGGCAAAAATTGACCGCGAACAACTATGCCAGAAAAACTTGAACTGTTCCATAGAGTTTGATGTGATCACTCTACCCACTGAGCATCTGCAGCTTTTCCATATCGAAGTTGAAGTACTGGATATTAATGACAATTCTCCCCAGTTTTCAAGACCTCTCATACCAATTGAGATATCAGAGAGTGCAGCAGTTGGGACTCGTATCCCTCTGGACAGTGCATTTGATCCGGATGTTGGGGAAAATTCCCTCCACACATACTCTCTCTCTGCCAATGATTTCTTTAATATCGAGGTTCGGACTAGGACTGATGGAGCGAAGTATGCAGAACTCATAGTGGTTAGAGAGCTGGATCGGGAGCTGAAGTCAAGCTATGAGCTTCAGCTCACTGCCTCGGACATGGGGGTGCCTCAGAGGTCTGGCTCATCCATACTAAAAATCAGCATTTCAGACTCTAATGACAACAGCCCTGCTTTTGAGCAGCAGTCTTATATAATACAGCTCTTAGAAAACTCCCCCATTGGCACTTTGCTGCTAGATCTGAATGCCACTGATCCAGATGAGGGCGCTAATGGGAAAATTGTCTATTCCTTCAGCAGTCATGTGTCTCCCAAAATTATAGAGACTTTTAAGATTGATTCAGAAAGAGGACATTTGACTCTTTTCAAGCAAGTGGATTATGAAATCACCAAATCCTATGAGATCGATGTTCAGGCTCAGGATTTGGGTCCAAATTCAATCCCAGCTCATTGCAAAATTATAATTAAGGTTGTGGATGTTAATGACAATAAACCTGAAATTAACATAAACCTCATGTCCCCTGGAAAGGAAGAAATATCTTATATTTTTGAAGGGGATCCTATTGACACATTTGTTGCCTTGGTCAGGGTTCAGGACAAGGATTCTGGGCTGAATGGAGAAATAGTTTGTAGGCTTCACGGACATGGTCACTTTAAACTTCAGAAGACTTATGAAAACAATTACTTAATCTTGACAAATGCCACGCTGGATAGAGAAAAGAGGTCTGAATACAGTTTGACTGTCATCGCTGAGGACAAGGGGACACCCAGTCTCTCAACAGTAAAACATTTTACTGTTCAAATCAATGATGTAAATGACAATCCACCCCACTTCCAGAGAAGTCGATACGAATTTGCAATCTCAGAGAATAACTCGCCAGGGGCATATATCACCACTGTTACAGCCACAGATCCTGATCTTGGAGAAAACGGGCAAGTTACATACACCATTTTGGAGAGTTTTATCCTGGGAAGTTCCATAACTACATATGTAACCATTGACCCATCTAATGGAGCCATCTATGCCCTCAGAATCTTTGATCATGAGGAAGTGAGTCAGATCACTTTTGTGGTCGAAGCAAGAGATGGTGGAAGTCCAAAGCAACTTGTAAGCAATACCACAGTTGTGCTCACCATCATTGATGAAAATGACAACATCCCTGTGGTTATAGGACCAGCACTGCGCAATAATACCGCAGAAATCTCCATCCCCAAAGGGGCTGAAAGCGGCTTTCATGTCACAAGGATAAGGGCAATGGACAGAGACTCTGGTGTGAATGCTGAACTCAGCTGCTCCATAGTAGCAGGTAATGAGGAGAATATCTTTGTAATTGATCCACGGTCATGTGACATCCATACCAACGTCAGCATGGAATCTGTTCCCTACACAGAATGGGAGCTCTCAGTTGTCATCCAGGACAAAGGCAATCCTCAGCTGCATACCAAAGTCCTTCTGAGATGTATGATCTTTGAATATGCAGAGTCAGTGACAAGTACAGCAATGACCTCAGTAAGCCAGGCATCCTTGGATGTCTCCATGATTATAATTATTTCCTTAGGAGCAATTTGTGCAGTGTTGTTGGTTATTATGGTGCTGTTTGCAACTAGGTGTAACCGAGAAAAGAAAGACACTAGATCCTACAACTGCAGGGTAGCGGAATCAACTTACCAGCATCACCCAAAAAGACCCTCCAGGCAGATCCACAAAGGGGACATCACATTGGTGCCTACCGTAAATGGCACTCTGCCCATCAGATCTCATCACAGACCGTCTCCTTCTTCATCTCCTACCTTAGAAAGAGGGCAAATGGGCAGCCGGCAGAGTCACAACAGTCACCAGTCCCTCAACAGTCTGGTGACAATCTCATCGAACCACGTGCCAGAGAATTTCTCATTAGAACTCACCCATGCCACCCCTGCTGTTGAGGTAAGATCATACCCTCCACCTATTCACTGACAAAGTCAGCTGTTAGTGATCAGAAGTTGTGTATGTGTTAGTTCTTAAACGTTTCCATTACTAAGTGACAATACTAACAATATGCAAATTAAATAGGATACCAGTTACATTATGTAGGTATAGCAAGTATACACACCTTTTGCATACTGTCTTAAGTTTTTCATAAAGAATTTACTTGCATGTACCATGTGTAATATTGAAAAGTAAATGTGAAGCTAGCAAAGGACTATCTAATTAGAGTCCCCTTATCCTCAGATTATGATACTTCAAGCTAGAAATAAACAGCCTTGCTTTATTCTCAGTAGTTGTGGTCTCTAAGAAAAATAAAAAACTGGGGTCTCCAGAATCCCATCTCAGTGCATGTGTATTTGTTCAGCTTTTGAAATGTTTCTGACATTATTTTAACTACATGCGTTAGAATGTATTTGACAGCATTTTCCATGTATTTTTATAATTGAGCACTTTAATCTGAACTATAAGATAGAGGGAATCAATCAGTTTTCTATAAGGGAGTCCTCTTTCAAAAAGAGAATGTCAGCTGTATGAGAGCATCCAAATTTCTCTGGGATGTATTTCAGTTCTGTTTGGTGGCTGGCTACGTGGTCCTTCAGAGTCCAACATATGTAAATCTTTAAAATGGAGATAGTATTAGAAGATAGAATTAGATAATTAGCATGAAATAGTGAGTAACTGTATTTGCTTGCTTCAAGCTTTTGAGTATTGGGGAATTTGTTTCCAGGAATCAGTACTGTCTGTTTGGTTTCCAGCAGGTCTCCCAGCTTCTTTCAATGCTTCACCAGGGACAATATCAACCAAGGCCAAGTTTTCGAGGAAACAAATATTCCAGGAGCTATAGGTATGAATTACCCTTGTGCTACCTATTAATTCTCAGATAACACGAATGCTGAAGACTAAAAACTATACTTTCTCTGATTTCTCATTCTAGATATGCCCTTCAAGACATGGACAAATTTAGCCTGAAAGACAGTGGCCGTGGTGACAGTGAAGCAGGAGACAGTGATTATGATTTGGGGCGAGATTCTCCAATAGACAGGTTGCTGGGCGAAGGATTCAGCGACCTGTTTCTTACAGATGGAAGAATCCCAGCAGGTAAGAGCGTGGTGATAGATAAATCCTTATTTTCAGATCGACTACACCAGTGAAGTGAGCAATTTGTCCCATGCTTTTATTTCTTCTTTGTTCTTTGCACTAAAGTATCTGTAATACACACACCATTAGCAGTGAACATAGACTGAAACAATTTTGAATTGTTTAATTAAAATTCATAGTAAACAGTTGGTAGAGAAAGGGAATAAGCAGGAGAGCTTAAGAGGACAAGAAGGAAGGAGTGGGGAAAGGAGGAGAGAAAACGACCCCACTCCCCTCCTCTCTCTACCCCATCTACTACCGCCATAGGACACTCTTGAGCAACTCTGTAAAATTACTGGGTGGTTGTTTTTATTCAGAGAGCCTGTTTTGGTGCCTAGTGGTGAACTGGACTATAATTTGGAGGACACATTTCCTGTGATGGGAACCAACCTGCATCATCAGAGATTAAAATACACCAGGGAATGGTACACTTTAATCACTAAAAATAGGAGAAAGAATGCATCTTTGTAGGCGGTAGGCATGGAATAATTTTGCCACCTTTCACTTTATGTGTCCACCGTAAATGGAAGAGGAACAGAAGTCCAAGAGGGGAATTTATAACTACACAGCTAGATGGAGGAGACCCTATTAAGTTACGAGCTATGTCTTCCTTAGACTCCCTTCTCTCTAATCCTGCAGTAGAAACTCTCAGATCCCGCAGAGTAAATACTGACTGCATCACTGTAGCAACCCTGTTACTAAAGACTGTAATAATATATCAACCCTTAGGAACATATTCCTTTGGCTACTTATGTTTCTAAATTCCACGGAATGTTGATCAAATAACTGCCACTTGACAAATAAATAAGTGAAGTGATAAATGAAAGAAAGGCAGAACAAAACTATATTACCTTGCTGAGTCCATGGAACAACTGTTGTCTAAGTACAGATAAATAAGAGAATTTAGGAAAAAGACATGGGAGAGCTTCAGAGAGCCAGAGAAATTCAGTGGAAATCAGTACACAGGAACTCTTATCTGTCGTAAACTGGAGTAGTAGTGGCGGCAGTAGCGGCAGCAGTATTAATATTAGTCCTAGCAGTCGCAACAGTGGTTACCAGCGACGCCCTAGTACTTACTCTGGGCCCATGAGGAATTCTATACCTGAACAACCTCTTGCAACACTTTGACATAGGAATTAATGGTGGCGGTAATAACAGTAGTGTTCATATTTTTTTTTTAGATTTGAAAACTGAAGCTTATAAAGGTTAAAAAAAAGTATCCAAAATCAAGCAATTTGTACATGATAGAGGTGAGATTTGAACCTATCCCTCTACTCATTAAACACTAATCTATCAAGAATAATATAAAGTAACAGGTTTTAATTTTTTTGTAATATGTTGAATGTCATATTTGTTCTTACATTCTGAAGTCTTACGGTACTACTGTCTGTAACATATTAAATGCTGCTTATTTAATGATGCGATTGCCGTAATAGATACTGCATTTCTGGCAGGATGAATGTATGGGAAGGACTTCTAGTGGCAGGAAGGGCTACAATCAATGTACATTGAGAGCCGAGATACTTACAGTCACCCATGGTCTCTTTTTCTTTTTCTTTTTTTAATGCATAGACTCCCTAGACCCATTTAAAGAGAAATCTTTGAAAACCTAGTGGAATACCTATGGCCTAAGACAACTTGCTCAAAGAGGAAGAGTTTTATCTTACCCATGAAATGAAAGAGCGGGCTGAGTTTCTATGATTCTGTGATCCTGATAGAACACTAAATTTGAATATGGATCCCTAATTTTGAATAAGATGATTTCCCAAATTACATTATTTCATAAAACATAACATCATGGGTATAATATCAATTATCTCATTATATATGTTATTTTTTCAATTGTAGAAAGTCGACTCATTGACACAATTCTATCAGGATAGTTAAAAGGAGAATAACTGCTCCTACTTAGATAACCTTGCCATTTCTGAGCCTAAATTATACCTAAAGTCCTTTTATAATTCTGAAATTGTATAATTCAATAGCTAATCATGGTCTAATTTTTTAAAAAAGGTCACGACGCCTCTTTCACTCTATCCTATATTTTCAAAGTTGCCACCACCAGCTATGTACATGGCAGGAGAGTTACCTAATGCTTGAATTAAAGTGATTAAAATAAATGTTAAAGAATAAAGACATCTGGGAAACAACAGGTAGACATTGATAAACTCTAGATAATAGTGAGTCTTATTTAGTGAGTAACTTGAGTCTCCTCCTAAGTTACATTTCTTTTCAAAGTCAGAGGCTCACCTTTATATTATCACCAATACCAGTGAATATATAGACAATTCTTTACAAAACAATTCCATGTTTACACAATCATACTTAATCTGGGTGTGTGGTGGGAGAGCTGGGGTATGGCATCGTACTGCAATAGATTGTATCAGAGTACACACACTTCTGCCTGACTAGCAACCTGTCTCTATGTGGGGTGTTGTAGAAAGTATTCTAGAGGCATAGAGCACCAGGAAATCACCAATGATCCATAAAATATCTTAAGCTTTATGCATGGTTGGCTATTAGAAATGTGCATAATCAAATATCTGTACAAAGATAACCATCCCTTAATTATGACCATCATTCTGATGATACATCACCCATATTCTGGCTTATTCTTCACCCTGGCAGCTTCTGCTGGCACATTAGGGTGTAAAATTTGTGATTTGTAAACTTTATATTCCCAGGAAATATCCCAAGTAGAAAAAAAAAAAAAAAAAAGTAAGTCCACATCTGAATGCCATTAACAGAAATCAGCACAGTTTTTCTAAAGCATGAATATTTTTAGAACTTCAGTGTCTTATTCCAACAATGTTTTTCCTGCATTAGACTGTGATCAAATATAGATTATCTTATGTTGCTTTGCCTGCCAAACAGGGTCATTTCTGGTCATTCATTCTATTAATTCCCACAGGAGGATCCTGCATTCTGAGCAGTAAAGTCAGCACGCATTTTTGTCTGTTAGCTCATGTTTGTCAACATACTTTCTTCCTTACTCAGTCAACTTTGAACCACAACACTACATATACGCTTGCAAAATCTCGCTTTTCCCAAAGTATTAGCTACACCAGGATGTTCTTGTGATACTCCTCCTTGATTGGGCACATTCCATTTTTTTATCATTGGGTCATCTGTGATTACTTAATTCAAACATTTGTCTTTAATTACATGTCCTCACCATTCTCATGGCTGGTATCCTACTTCCGGCCTTTCTTCCATGGCTGGTTTTCTGTACCAGCACATGAATTGATATTCACTCTCCAGCAGCTTCTTTCTTTGCCAAATCTTTCTTTCATACAGCTTGAACAACTTTTTCAGAACATTTTAATTTATACTTTTTGTTTCAAAAGCAATAATTGACTTTTGTTGCCTGGCAACACCTAATTCAGCTATTTATCTTGGCATTCCAAGGCCAATGAAATCCACTCCTAGCTTATTAACTTTCTTTTTTTTTTTTTTGTATCTTTTGCAATAGGCAGAGCCATCTCTTCACGTAATACACCAATCCTTTGCTCATGTCACCTTTCTACTTGAAAAACTGGCTTCTCTTCACTTTGTCTTCTATTCGTCTCTCAAAGTTTGTTTCAAGTTGCTCTTTCTTTAACTACTTCAGCATCCACCTCTACTCGTTTTTCTTTTCTTTTTTAAAATTTTATTTTTACTGAAGTAGAGTTGCTGTACAATATTGTATAAGTTATAGATGTACAATATAGTGATTCATAATTTTGGAAGGTTATACTCCATTTACAGTTATTATAGAATATTGGCTATATTCCCTGTGCTGTACAATATATCCTGTAGCTTATTTATTTTATACCTAACAGTTTGTACTGCTTAATCCCTTACCCCTATCTTGCCCCTCCCCCCTTCCCTCTCCACTGTTAACCACTAGCTTGTTCTCTACATCCGTGAGTCTGCTTCTTTTTTGTTATATTCACTAGTTTGTTGTAGTTTTTTAGATTCCACATATAAGTGACATTGTACAGTATTTTTTTTTCTTTTTTTAACATGCCCTCATCATCGTATAGTTTGGCACTTGAACTGGGCATTTATGACTTCATTTGTAACACTTGATTATTCTTATACCAGAAGCCATTTGAGGGCAGGAAGCTATCATAGCACTTGACATATGGCAGGCTCTTAATAGATAATTGATTGATTACTCAATGACTAATGGCTTGATAGATGTTAGGCATATGTTTTTCTCCTTATGTCCCATGCTTGCTTCCTGCCCTACCTATAAAGTCTAGCACAGGGGCAAAATTGGCCATCATGCTGTGGGAAAAAAGAGTTCTCTCTTTCTCCATGACTTTCCCTTTCCAGAGGAAATTTAACCACCTGACAGAGTTTTCAAGGAGTGACAGGAAGGTTGGCCACTTGCACCACTAGCCAACAAGTTCTGATTCATTGGATACGGTGTGGAACATCTGTGGCACTAAGTTACATGTATACTGAGGATGATTTCGAACAGTTGAGTCTCAGGAAAAAGGTTGAAAATATCAATGAAATTAAGAAATGCCCTCTTCTGTGTCACTGCTCTTCCATCTCTATTATTTTGGCCCTCCTTCTCTCCATTAGTCTTTATTCATCAATTTTTCATATTTTTTGAATTTTAAAATTTTATGTTAATTTTTTTATTACTAAAGCCCCATTTATTTACTGTGAAGTTATAAAATAGCATTCCCTGTCTAAAAACTCCTATGAACAAATTTATTTTTAATATGAACTCTTGTTTGAATCACCCAGATGGTACTGATGGTTATTTTCATTATGTCCAGCTCTCTAGAAAGCTGATCATGCTCAGGATTCTTAGAAGCTTGTGTAATTTTTCCCTTTTCCCCCTGTCAGTAAACATTAAAACAAAACAAAACCAATCAAACAATTGAGTCCTTCCTACAGAATTAGAGACCAGAAAACAAATGAAGAGGTGTCATGAGGTCTATTCCCCTTCCTTCTAAAAGGATATGAGTAAGACAATATAGACAGGTCTCCTTTCCATTTTCAGAGACTCAGGGAATTAGGAAAAAAAAATTCATTACCACTTTGATAGTTATTTCGGCACTTAGAAAACCTCACTGTTATGAAGGAATTCCAGTTACTTTCAACACATTTCGGTTTTGTCCACATTTAAATGATGCACAACGATAGTTGGTAAATATTTCCAAATAGTAATAATGCATTAAGTCAGCACATCTAAACATCTTTTTATTCTTGCTTATTTAAATTTAACCCTTCTTCATAGCAAAATGACACAAGGATTCTCAATATTGCTGTCTTTCTCTCATGCCATTGTGATTCCCATGGGATTGGCATTCACACTATCCAGCATATTCCCTACTTTGAATTTCTAGCCTTCCTAGCAAGCAGACATTTCTTCTCACAGTTCTTGCTCTCATTTTTGTCCCTCAACTTACCCCTTCTCTATTAAAAATTGAAGCCCAGAATGGATAAGGTGTAAGGACAGAATTATCTTCAAGGCTCAAATGATGAAAAGCAGTGACTTCCACACATTTGAACAAAGCCCTTTACTTCTCCTTTTCTGAAAGGCAACATTTATTCTTCACTTCTCTTTTTTTGTGCATAAATCTTTTCCAAAATTTTGTTTTAAGGCCTAAGAACACTAAATACGGGATATACCCTGCTAACAAAGTTTTAACTGTACACTACAGTATCATTATCTGTAGGTACAGTGTTGTACAGTGGAGCTCTTGAACTTAATCTTGCTTAACTGAAAATGTATGCCTGTTAATCAGCAATTCCCCATTTCCCCCTCTCCCTAATCCCTGCTATCCACCATTTCACTCCTGGATTCTACGAATTTGACCATTTTAGACGCCTCATATACAGGGAATCATGCAGTTATGTGTCCTCCTATGACTAGCTTATTTCGCTAAGCTTAATGTCCTAAGATTCATCCACATTATCACATATCAGAGAGTTTTCTTCTTTTGTAAGGTGGAATAATATTCCATTGTATGCATATACTACATTTCCATTAAACATTCAGTGGACATTTAGGTTGTTTTCACATCTTGGTTATTGTGAACAGTGCTGTAGTGAACAGAAGAATGCTAATATCTCTTCGAGATCCTGATTTCAATTCTTTTGGATAAATATCCAAAGATGGGATTACTGGCTCATATGGTAGGTCCCTTTTTTAATTTTTTGAGTAACCTCCATGTTATTTTCCATAGTGGTTGCACCATTTTACATTCCCCACAACAGTGTACAAGGGTTTCAAGTTTTCCTCACCACCCCCCTCACTTGTTATTGTTTGGGTTTTTTGGTTTGTGTTTTATTACAGCCATCCCGTAATAAAACTGGTTTGAGGTGATTTCTTATTGTGCTTTTTGATTTGCATTTCCCTGATGATTAGAAAATATGTAGTGAATGCCTACTCTATGCAGACACTTTAGACCTTTCCCAGGTGCTGTGGGTACAACAATAAGCACACTGGACAACTAGCTTCCCCTGACCAGGGATTTGGCATTGTTCAAGAGTCAGCCATTTTTTAGCAATAACTTGGGAGGAAGAGAAATCTTTCTTAAGCAGCCAGATCTACAGAATTAGCTCTGAATATGTAAGTATGGCTGATATCAATCCAATTTTCATTCAAATCTAAGATAATTACTTTGTATTTTCTGAATTCTGTCATTTGCTCTAAAATGAAATCATGATATTGAAGAGACCTAAGCTGTCACTGAAAAAGATGGATGGTTTGTGGAGCATATTTTACATCTTCACATTTCTTGGTTGTTCTGTAGTTTAGTTATCACATTTGCCAAATTTAGAGTTTTGCCCTCTTCATTTTTCTGCTTTTCTCATATCATCGATTATTTTCTATGAGTGTAACCACTCACATTCCAACAACGCATCACAACATCTGGAAGAACTAACCAATGGTTTTTCATATTCTTCTTCTTTTGATGACTTTTCCAACTCTTTGAATTTCAAACCTCTAAAAGACTTCTTAACAGGGTAACTGCAGATGCCTGGTATTTGAGGATAATTTGCACTGCTGTTTTAAGGAACAAGTCGATAAATAATCCAGAATAATTTTAAGAGAGATTGATAAGTATAATTACCTGATAGCTTATTATATTCTCAATGCCTCCATTAAAAGTAAAGTAGGTCAGATAGACCTCAATATCTGGAAGGAACTCAACGGTATTATGCAAGGCTTATCTGGTGGCATTCTAAAGTTATGGATTTCCCCTTACCACTCTGGGCTTTTATAGAGTTTATGTTCAGCAAATATTTCACCACCCACACCTTAGTTCTTTTCCAAACTTCTTCATTAGTAAGTCGTCAATCCATTTTCTCATTACATGAGTAGCAGATGGTATCCCTAAGAAGTACATGAGTCATAACCCTCCTCTGCTTATCTGATAGACAAAAATATATATATACCAGGTCCATAAAACCAGTAGTCAAATCAAAGTTGTAATTGTAGTCCACCTCATATGTATAATAATGCGTTAGTATCATATCATAGTTTAAAATTGTCTTATTCTATGTTTTAAAAAATGTAAAATGATATTTTTTTCTATTATTTTGAGTCACACGAAGTATAATAACAAATCCCCACTGCTTTCCTTGAGTGCAGCTATGAGGCTGTGCACGGAAGAGTGCAGGGTCCTGGGACACTCTGACCAGTGCTGGATGCCACCTCTGCCCTCACCTTCCTCTGATTATAGGAGTAACATGTTCATTCCGGGGGAAGAATTCCCAGCACAGCCCCAGCAGCAACATCCGCATCCGAGTCTTGAGGATGACACCCAGCCGGTAGACTCTGGTGAGAAGAAGAAGAGTTTTTCCACTTTTGGGAAGGACTCCCCAAACGATGAGGACTCTGGGGATACCAGCACCTCCTCTCTGCTCTCGGAAATGAGCAATGTGTTCCAGCGCCTCTTACCCCCTTCCCTGGACACCTATTCTGAGTGTAGTGAGATGGATCGATCCAACTCTCTCGAACGCCGGAAGGGACCTTTGTCAGCCAAGACTGTGGGTTACCCACAAGGGGTGGCGGCCTGGGCGGCCAGTACGCATTTTCAAAACCCCACCACCAACTCTGGTCCCCCACTTGGAACTCATTCCAGTGTGCAGCCTTCTTCAAAATGGTTGCCGGCCATGGAGGAGATCCCTGAAAATTATGAAGAGGATGATTTCGACAATGTGCTCAGCCACCTCGGTGATGGCAAACATGAACTCATGGATGCCAGTGAGCTAGTGGCTGAGATTAACAAACTGCTTCAAGATGTCCGCCAGAGCTAGGAAATGATAGCAAAGCATTTTTGTTTCCATATATGTGGAAACAGGGGACAGCGAAAACCCTGAAAGAACTGGCATTGCCACATAGTTGCATTTATCATAAATGTGTCTGTGTATATTGAATATTAAATACTGTATTTTCGTATGTACACGATGCAAGTGTGATTATTTTAATCTGTATTTTAAAAATACATTTGTACCTTATATTTATGTGTAATTTAACAGACAAATTTTATTTTTTTACTCCCATGACAAACGTGTGTCTCCTAATCATGTAGAAACTAGCCACTGTTCAAATCTGATATAATATTCAATCACACAGTATAAAGGCACTGCTTAGATTAGTTATGTTGGGGAAGAAATTATTATGCTGGAGGAATAATCCCACTAAAGCATTATTCAATTCTTAAAGCATTATTCAATTCTTAGTTCCATTAAGTGATCCAGCTTCTTTTTTCTTTAACTTTTTTAAAAAAGTAAGCATCAAGAAAAATGTTTAACTCTTTTATTATTATCGTTGTTATTATTTTTACTGGTCTCTGCTAGTTCTGATAGTTCAACTCTTACCGTAAAATTGAAACATGAGGTGAAATTTTATTTCAGGACTGGGAAGTATCTTTCACAGACAATGATGTTAAAAAACAGGACTAGAATCAGTTTTC
Organism: Mesoplodon bidens; assembly: GCF_964165515.1. NCBI lineage: Eukaryota > Metazoa > Chordata > Mammalia > Artiodactyla > Ziphiidae > Mesoplodon > Mesoplodon bidens. The sequence goes on along the minus strand of NC_138176.1, from coordinate 100,745,602 downwards.
TCACTCCCAGGCTCCTACTATTCCAGGGCGTCACACTGGCCTGTTCTTGAGAATATTTCTCCTAAAGTATTATCATCTATTTATAATCAAGGTAAACAATGAATTTTATTCCATCCTTGTAATATGAGAGGTGCCCCAAGGAAATGGAATCTGTCTTTTAAATGGATAACAGTGTGTATTTTAACAGCATAAAGTATTAATGGACAAAGACAATTATGTCGGTGTCCCTCCTAGGGTAGTAAATATAATTGATTTATCCTGAAACTCTTCTATTTGAATCTTCCCCTCTCCTCTCACAATACTTGAACATGTTTATTTTTTGTAATGTTTTTTGCTGTAACTCTTCACTCTTAGCTTTTGTCTCTAGTGCATGATCTCATATTTTTGCTTTTATTTTTAGTATAAGAACATTTATAAAATTACAGTTTTTGTTATTGCAATTCTGTTTTATTTGTTGTGTGATAAATGGCAAATTCTTTATTTATTGTGCTGTTATCTCTCTGTGTGGAATGCCTTGGAAAGGGAGATCATTGTTATTATGACTGTCCTCATTTATGACCTAGCTTCTATTAATGTTGTTTCTATGAATACACTATCTTGATTGTACTCTCCAGAAAATTTTACTGTCAATGAAAATAAAAGGAAAATTGAAGTAAAGCTAAAGAACTGTCCATACATCAGAGTCCTGTTCCTACATATATGTTCAAAAGTTTTGCATGAAGCATACCCCTCATGAGAGGGTAATTCAGAGTTGGGTTTTGAATAGTACAGAGGGGATATTCAGCTGGCTTGGAAACAAGAAAAACCACAATGGAAAGGAATGAACTTGAGATCTGTAATGGAAATGAAAGCAGTCTACCATATTTCCAGTAGATTAAAGAATTGAAATGCATTTGAAGTGTAAAGAAAAAGGAATCATCAATAGTAACCACTTGAACATTTCTCAAATTATTTCTCAAAATATTTTGTGTTGTGTCAGGAAAAAAAGTGTACCCTTACGATGTTTCCAAGAGGTGAAAATATTATCTTCTTTGGTTTACTAGTAGGGAAATGAAATACTAGGAAAGTTAAATAACCTTAAAATGGAGGAAACTCAGATATTTTAATTCTCAAATGAGTACCACATCAAATAGATGTGTTATGTCTTTCAAAAGGCACATTTTCCTTTGTAGAAGGGATTATAAGTGAGATTTCAGTTTATTTTTCAGTAGATTACACACACAAATGCTAACCACATTGAAATACATTTCGCTTTTCAACTTCACTTCCTTTCAGTACATATTATCATTAAGAAAAAGACTTTCATAACTTCACTGTTCTTAATTTAAAGCACCAACAGTAATTTAGGAAGCAAAGCTGGAAATCAATGTTCGAATGATGTAAAGTAAATAAAATGCAATATTGTATTAAACAGAAGACCTTTGTACATTGTCTGGACAGGAAGCATTCCGTGTCTCAGGCTCCTTGTTCCTCCACCCTCCCCGCTCTTCTTCTTACTTCCCATGCCCCAGGGATATTAGGGCAAGCTTTTCACTTTTCACTCTTGTTCTTTTCACAGGTAATATTATCTCAGTAAAGGCTGGAGTGTCTGGTGCCATGATAGCAACCTAACTTCTCATCAAATTTATATTTCCTCTTCTTTGATACCATGCCCTTCCTCAGATTGAAACAACCAAAAAGCACTTCAGTCAAGGATATCCCTTTCTCTATTTGGCCCCAATGGATTCCCTTAAATGTTCTTCAGTGATAATCATCCGTTAAGGGAATCATCTTCCAATAATGTAATTTGACACTGAATCTGTTGCTTAACAAATCTTCCTTTTAAATGCTCATAGGATGATTAGAATTGGCTTTCTTCAGATTCTTATAAGTTACTATATTAACACGGTTATTCATTTATCATTTCTTTCTTTCTTGGTATTTGGCAGATGGGGCTTATAACTTTGTTAAGCATTTAAATTCTTGTTCCTCCTGTCACACATATACCAAATTTACCACTTACCAATAGATAACTGTTAAGGCAAAAGATAGGTAAGTTACTGTCTTATTGGAGTCACTGAAGAAGTGTCATTTGTAAAAATCAGCTTAGCTTCCTTGTTTCATCCATTTGATACCAGCTAATGTCAGAAAATATTCAAAACTGAGTTTGAATTACTGACATTAAAATTCAAAGAATAGTGAATCTATATAAAATTTAGTTGTGTGGGTGAAAAATGGATTGTCTGACATAGCAACCTGCAATCCTGCATGAACTCACAGAACTGATCCAAGACAATTCAGACAATTTGCTGAACTATCAAAAAGTTTTGATGTTTCTGTTCCAATTCAATATATCTTGATTAAACATCATCACAGTATCAAAGATAAAAGGACACACTGAATAGGCAATAAATATTGCTATATAAAATTAAAGTCAAACCATATGAAAGTCTTAAAGATTTGTGTTGAGTTTTAAAAAGGAAAAAAATGCAGGATTTTTTTTTTAAAGCCAGCATGTTGACTTCCTTAATTGCAGGTTAAATTCATAAAACAAAGCTATCATATATTTATAAGCTGCCTATATATTGTGAAAGTGTAAGATGCCAAACTGATTGTAATCATTTTTAATATGTTAGGATGTCTCTAACTGTGAATGTTAGAAACATTTCTATGTGATTATATAACATTTTAACTTAATAAATTAGGTATTTGGGCCACTGAACATTCATCTCATTCAGTTTAGTTTCTAGAACAAGCAGTAAGTCACTTTTTTGAAATAACTGAATAATACCTAAAGTATTACATTGCAATTGGAAAAAAAACTTTATTGCCCAAATTGTCATTTCATTCTTCATCTGTATAACTGGAGTCATAGTTAAGTACATACATTTTGTATACCAGAAATAATAGGACCTTTAATATAATCTAAACCAAAAAATAATTAACAGGTAGGCACTGTATAATAGATCTGAAAATGATAGTCTATACTTCTCATTAATTTAACTTTTTATTATAAGATAGCTTATACAACTTGTGGAGCTGTTAAAAGAATTTTATGGGGAGCTGGTATTGCAAAAATTGCTACCAAAATTTACTGACTTCCTGACTTCTAAAATTGCAATAACACATCCTACCCTGGCACTTTAAAATAATAGTTTTCTATTTCCTTTTATGACTTCCACAAGTTGCTCCTAATTCTTGTTTGCTTTTTCAGATTTTATCTCTTCAATTTATTTATTTTATGGTACTTCTCCTTGATAATTTACCCTACTGTCCACATTTTATAACAATCTTCTCCAAATTTTTGCATGTATATAGTTCTTTATACAACCACCTAGGTTTTTTATCAATCTTTTCACGTCTTTCCTTTGTTATTAATATTACAGGGATCATATTTTTGAGATATGAAGCCAATATCTTTTCATTCTCAATAAACCTTGCTCTTCTGATTCACTAGTTTAATAGAAGGGTAAATTTATATAATTAAGAACAAAGGGGTCATTTCATTTATTCTGTTTTAAAAGTTTTTGAGTGCTTATAGACATACTAGCATAGAAAATTTGACTTTTATTGAGGGAGGAAATTCTTTTTTCTAAATATAAAACACTTCTCTTTATGTACTAAGGGTTAGGCTGGGAAGGGTGAGCTTGGAGTTTTACTGTGAGCCAAAGTTAAGCGCAAGAGAATGAATATTAAGTAAGAAAAGTCCATAACCATAGAAAAAAAAGAAAAGTTAGGCAACAGTTGAGAGCATAAAGCCCTAGAGGTGAATAAATTGAGAAGGGTAAAATATCAGGTTTTAGTGTCTTTACTCCCACCTCCAGTGACCTTTAGAAGTTGTACAACAAAGCAATACCTCTGGGGGAAGGTGTTCCTCCTTTCCCAGACCCTCCCTGCTCAGGAGTGCAGACATGGAAGGAAGAGGTGCAGGTGTGTATGTATGCCTCTGGGGCAGCACTTCTCCTCCTCTCTGCCTTTGGATGGCCTGCAGGAGATTCAGACTTTCTTCCTTACCCAAAATGGGGGAGAAGCTGATACTATCAACTGTATTACCTTTCAAAGTGCTTTTATCTAAATGAAGGAAACCTTTCTAAAAACCCCAGGTGCATTCTTGTTTTATTAGCAGATACATTCTGCAGTTTAAAATAACTAATCACAAAATAGTCTAGGCAGAAGAAGCATAGACTTTTCCTTTGGAAGAAGACCTTTGTGTTAGAGTTTTAGGTTCCAAATAATCTATACAACTTCCAGGAAATCTTGTTACACTGAGATGCAACATCCAAAAATGGAAGTAAGAATATTTCATAAATTCTCACCAGAAAAATATTTTGCCAGTCTCTGCCTTGTGATTTATATCTCTTCTGCAAACACATGCCTAGAGGCTGTCAGTGTGGATTTTGTGAACTTCCTCTAGAGATTTTCCGTAATTGCAAAAGTATAGGCGGCAACTATATGACAAGTCTACATAGCAATAAGCAAAGTATCATTGAAGGAAAAGTCTACAAAGGACCAACCACTACAAATGACTTATTCCGTCACTGCTTTTTCTCCCGTCCCTTTCTCCTCATTTTCTCCTTGGGTGGCATTTGAGTAGAGAGGCAGTATGTAAATCATTCCTTAATTCAACAAATATTTATTGTGCAATTACTGTCAGATAATGATCCAGGTGTTTGAGATACACTGTTGAACAAAACAGACAAAAAAGACATAAAGACCACTACATACCTATTAGAACAGCCCAAATCTGGAGCACTGACAACACCAAACACTGACACGGATGCAGAGCAACAGAAACTCTCATGCACTGCTGATGAGAATGCAAAATGGCACAGCCACTTGGGAAGAGTTTGGAGTTTCTTATAAAACTAAAAATACTCTTACCATATGATGCAGCAACTGTGCACCTTGGTATTTAAACAAAGAAGCTGAAAGCTTCTGTCCACACAAAAACCTGCACCCGGATGTTTATTGATGTTTTTCGTAACTGTCAAAATTTAGAAGCAACCAAAATGTCCCCCAGTATGTGAATGGAAAAATAAACTGTGGTACATCCAGAAAATGGAATATTATTCAGTGTCAAAAAGAAATGACCTATCAAGTCATGAAAAGACAAGGAGGAACGTTAAATGTACATTATTAAGTGAAAGAAGGTCAATCTGAAAAGGCCACGTACAGTATGACTCCAACTATATGACATTCTGAAAAAGACAAATCTATGAAGACAGTAAAAAGATCAGTGGTTGGGCTTCCCTGGTGGCGCAGTGGTTGAGAGTCTGCCTGCCGATGCAGGGGACACAGGTTCGAGCCCTGGTCTGGGAAGATCCCACATGCCGCGGAGCAACTGGGCCTGTGAGCCACGGCTGCTGAGCCTGCACGTCTGGAGCCTGTGCTCCGCAACAAGAGAGGCCATGATAGTGAGAGGCCCATGCACCGCGATGGAGAGTGGCCCCCACTTGCCGCAACTGGAGAAAGCACTCGCACAGAAACGAAGACCCAACACAGCCAAAAATGAATAAATAAATAAATAATAAGTAAAAATGAATATCTGCTTAAAAAAAAAAAAAGAAAAAGATCAGTGGTTGCCAGAGGTCTGGTAGGGGGAATGAATAGGTGGAACACAGAGAATTTTTAGGGCAGTAAAAATATTCTGTATAATACAGATATATATAACTATACTATAATAATATTCTGTAAATATATAATGATGGATATATGTCATTATACATTTTTCCCAAACCCACAGAATGTACAACACCAAGAGTGAACCCTAATGTAAACTTTGGACTTTGGGTGATTATGATGTGTCAGTGTAGGTTCATCAATTGTAACAGATGTACCATTCTCATGAGGGATGGTGTTAATGGGGGAGGGTCTGCACATGTGGGTTCAGGGGGTATATGGAAAATCTCTGTACCTTTCTCTCAATTTTGCTGTCAACCTAAAACTGCTCTAAACTAATAAAGCCTTAAAGAGAGAGAGAGGGGTAAAGAGAAAAGCCAGCAGAAAGAAAGCCCCAGACCATAACTGTCATGACGGAACAGACCACACACACCACGAGAGCAGGAAGACACTTCATATAAGGTGTAATTTGCAACAGGACAGAGAAATGATCAGAGGCCCTACTTTGTTAACCAACACACCCCCAGTGCCTAAAATGGCAGCTGACCTGCGATAGATGCTCAACAAATATTTGTTGAATGCAGGGATGACTTTATGCTTCTCCTTGAACCTGTATGCTACCCAGGGAGAAAGACTGAAAAAATATTGCATTATTACCATTAAAAAATCTCAGTTATGACCCAAGCATGCTTAAGTTTTAAGCCTCAAGGAACTAAGATAGCAGTAACGAAATAAAATTCAGTGTTTTCTCCTAGCAGCATGAATTGGAAATCAAGAAAAACTGAGACCAAATATGATTGTGTGTGTCTATTTATTTTTCACTTTTTCTAAAGAACATTTTTTAATTTTTTTGGCTGTGCCGGGTCTTAGTTGTGTCACGCGGTATCTTTAGTTGTGGCATGTGAACTCTTAGTTGCAGCATGTGTGTGGGATCTAGTTCCCCAACCAGGGATCGAACCCAGGCCCCCTGCATTGGGAGCACAGAGTCTCACCCACTGGACTACCAGGGACATCCCTTTCTAAGGAACATTTAGATATTTTGGAATATTTTGTCCTTTTCTTTGGGCATTTGTGTCTAGATTGGGTGTTGCAGTTCAAATCTGAAAGCCACCCCTTTCTGGCAATGTGGCTTTTAATAAGTCATATGACCAGTGAAAGATCTGGTCTCCACACTTGTACTACAATGTTAATAAATAGTAATAGCACATTCATGTCAAGTGAAACAAATAATGAAGCCTTTAAATTAGAAGAGGAAAACACAAGGGAATTTATAACAGGAACCATCTGTTTTCTTGTGTTATTTTTCTACAGAAGAGCTCATCAGTTTTGGTGCAGATATGGGGAATTAAATAATACGTTCCTTTGACGGCTGAGATTTTAGCAGATGGCTTGAAAGGAAAAAAAATTAATTTTACTTAAAGAAAAGAAACTATGGTTTATAATGCTATCAGTGGGGAAGGCTAACAGGTGCAAAAATAAACTCAAAATGAATAACTTCTCAAATGTAGCAAAAGTTCCTTTCTTCTCATGTAACAGTCAGTTTAAAGTGAAGGTCATTTGAAGAGCAGCCTCATGAAGACTCTACCATCATTAACCCATCATTTCCAAGGTTACCTTGGAGGGAGGGAGCTCCTTTCCAGACAGACACAAGGGAAATGGTTATGGAGTAGTGCAATTAGGAGATGATTAAAAACCAAGCCTGAAAGTGTCATAAGTCACTTCCACTGATGGCTCATTGGCTAGAAACAGTCACGTGACCACAGAGGGAGGCTATGAGACTCTGCCTGCTATATTTTGGTCACCAGCACAGTCTCTACCACACAATTTTTAGGAGTGCCTGCACTCTCAGAATGTCACAAGTCATCAGTATAATTTCTACAGTCATTTGCAGTTCACTGTTGTAATTCTCACACTAGAATCTCAGTACCTTGAACAAAGAAACTGTATGTTTTTAGTTTTGATCCATTTCTGTGTCTCCAGAGACTGGTATAGTTTTTGACCTGTCGAAGGTACTCAATCTACAAATAAATAAACTCAAGAAAAAAGACAGGGCTTCCCTGGTGGCGCAGTGGTTGAGAATCTGCCTACTAGTTCAGGGGACACGGGTTCGAGCCCTGGTCTGGGAGGATCGCACATGCCGCGGAGCAACTGGGCCCGTGAGCCACAACTACTGAGCCTGCGTGTCTGGAGCCTGTGCTCCGCCACAAGAGAGGCCGTGATAGTGATAGGCCCATGCACCGTGATGAAGAGTGGCCCCCGCTTGCCACAACTAGAGAAAGCCCTCGCACAGAAACAAAGATGCAACACAGCAAAAATAAATAAATTAATTAATAAACTCCTACTCCCAACATCAAAAAAAAAAAAAAGAAAGAAAAAAGATAACATTCAAATCCTACACAGTTATCTTTTGTGGCGGGCAGGAGTGCAGGAGGGCAAGGAGTGGGATGGAGAAGGGTTGGTAGATACAGTTATTATCAGAATCAACCCATTTTCCAAAATAAATATGACTACTCTACCCAGATTTTGATAGGTATCAAAAAAGTGCTTCCGGGTTGTGGTGGTAGGGAGAGGCGGGAGTGGAGCCCACCTGCAAAGCAGAGAGGGAACGCTTGGCGGTAAAGAAAATGTTCTTTATCTTGATTGGGGGTGGTGTGTTACATTTGCCAAAGCTCACCGAAATGTACATTTAACATCTGTGCATTTTATTTGTAAATTATATCTCAATAAAATGGGAAAAAAACATCCCCATTAAACAATAGCTGAAAAGCAAAACTAGAGAAGAAGATGAGGACTGCTCACTGAATCAAATCAAATCTTCTCTAATTCCCCAGGTAGTCAGTTCAGAGAAAGTCCCCAGCAGGATATTCTATACCATGTCACGTTAGCAGTGACTCAGTTCTGTGACCTAGCTGCTAGGCTTCCTGTTACAACTTTAGGTTTCTTAGGGAAGAGAACATCTAATTAGATCTAATCATCTTAATTTTACACCATCAGCTGTGACAAGAGAAGCAGTATGGAAGAAACCACCATGAACCCTGAAGACCCAACTTCATTTAAGGAGCTTTCCATATTTAGGAAAAACCTTATGATTTGGTTTAGTTTTAACAGAAACCCAAATTGTAACACAGAAGAGAAATCTGTGTGTATTACCCGGGTAGCAGTATTGTGAGAAAGTAAATATATCCACCCCCCAATCCCCCGCCGGCAAATATATTGTGAGTATGCTTGTGTTGGGCTGTACCCCACTGTGCTTGCCAAGCTTCAAGACCGAAGAATGGTTTAATGGATGGGGGAGCTTACAAGTCTGAAGCAAGGTCTTGGAGCAGGGGATGGACAAAGAGCAAGAGAACAGCCATCCTGGGTGGCCTGATCATACACTCCACCACTACATATGCTGCACGACCCTCACAATCTTGGTCCACCCCTCTTCAGCAATATCCCTGGGGTCAGGAGCACTGCAACCAGACACCACAAATACAACACAGACAGCAGCAGCCAGAGGGCATCAAGAGTAAGACACCCAGTATGCTCAGAACAGTCATTCACAAGGATGTGGGCAAACTTTGGAGCCAAGTGCTTACTGGGTCAAAGAGGGAGTCAATGGTGGCAGCATCCTGTCCAATTAAAAGGAAGATAAGGCCACCCCTGGTTTTCATAAACCTAGAGCCACCCCCAAGGGAAAGGGAAGGCCCTGGCTTTGAAGGAAACATTCTGGTGGCCTAGCCAGGAGTCAGCAGTCACAGTACAGGTCTCCATCCCATGTTATGTTGAGTGTCATTAGGGGTGGACCCATTAGGTCTTTCCAAACAAAAAACAGTTAACCCACTAGTTGGACTTGTGTGTCCAGAAGTCACCCTATTCCACTCCACACAGCAGAGCCCAGGGGGACTCACGGGCAGTCGGTTATACAGTAAGGTTTTATTGATGAGGGTCCTTCTGACGTATTGGCAGGCAGGGCAGGAAGATGGTGAGGGTCTTTTCCCCTTATGGTCGGCCATCCCCACATAGTCACATTAGCCAGGTCCACTTTTCATGGAGGTCCAGAGGAGGACAACAATGGCATCTCACTGTAGACCCAGCAACTAGACTCATTTTGCAGTGAGGCCATGGTTGCTTCCCAGTCCTCAAATAGATTGCCTTTACTCAGGCTAGGGATAATGTGCAAAACATTTAACAGACACAACACAGGGCAGATCATGACCATTCAGCAAAATAGTAGCAGTACCCACATTCTGAGATAATACCATACCCACCTGTGGATTTCGTCCCAGTCTGCAACAGAGTTCAGAAAATTCAAGTTTTCAGTAATACAGCAACATGTCACAAATCACATTACAATGGCCACCTAGTTTTAACCTTGGATTTCTGAACCACAGCTACTCCATTTTGACTTTCAAATGTATTCCATCCTCAATGGCCAAAGTAGATGTAAAATGCATGCTTGACAGGCCACAAAACAGGACACTCTGGTCAGTAAAGTTTAAGTTAAACCATGTATAAACCAGAATGACTTCCCTATACCTCCATATGTGAAGATTTTTCCATCATTTCCCCTTTTGATCGCAAATCTTTTGATAGACCAAAGTATATGTCCCTTGAAGCCAGGGTGAACGTCAGCTGCCCTGAGTCCAGACCATGTGCCTTGGTTCTAGGCCTCCTTTATTTTTGCCTACTTATCCACATTGGGGGAAAACTGATCAGATATTGTGAACAAGCTCAGAGGTATGTTAATGGGGAAACATTTTATAGGCTATATATTTTATCACTTATAATTACACAATTTATCACATTTTATCGCATCAAATTTTTACACAAACATTATTCATGTCCTTTTAGTGTCAGACTTACAACAAGCAGTGATACATCATGAGTAGTTATATTCTGTGACAACCTCGCTAGATAATTTTCTTTCCATCTTGAACATCAGAGAAAAAGTATGGCTAACACAATAACTTTCATAAATACAGACCTCAATGAGCAGAACTAGAATCCACTGAACCAAAATATTTTTCTCTCTAAAATTACCCTCATCTCCACCAAACAAAGCCAAATCAAGAAGAATTTGTTTGCAAAATTAGTCTGGTGAATTGACCACATAGGCTCCTCAAAACTGCCTTTGGTAGAACTCCTCATAAGGAGTCTCAGACTAAATTCCCAAAAGTCCTCTCAAGGCCAGGAAAGCCATGCCAAAGGCCTGCCATCAGGCTCCACGTTGGTGGATTTCTCTTTTCTAGAGGTCCCCAAAATACTGAGATTCCTGCACTTGCTAGGAGACAGTCTCCCATTCACCTGATAAGGCTGCTCAGGATCCAAGAGTCTCCAGGCAGAGAGAAAAGAAAACTGTTTCGATTCTACCCACAGGTGTAGTTTACCAAATTGCTGTAAGTCATAACTAACTTGAGGGGGAGGGCTTCCCTATATCTGGAAAACACAGATCAAAACCAGTAATAATATTCCAGACAAAAACCATAAAAATTATAACCATATTCACCAGTTCACTCAGTAACCAATCGTTCTGTTAACTTTTTATGAAACCATCAGGTTTTCCCTTAGGATTCTTTAATTCCTTACCCAGTTCAGCAGTATGACCTGAAATTTATCAGAGACCTGTATTTGTCAAAAGCCCTTAACTCTGCTTAAAGATGAAGCACTTTTGCAAAAGCATCAGAGTACAATAACTGTCTATAAATGACAAAAGACTTAAAAAGCCACAGTTAAATACTTGGTTACAATGTAATAGATAAAGAAACTTGGTGACAATAACTAGAATTATGACTGATTTTAATCTTAACCATTAAAAACCTTAATCTGTGGCAAAAACCAAAAAGCAAGTTAATTGTGAACTCCTTGTCATACCGGCATTTCCTGTTTAGAAAACTTATGCTTTAGTCTTCCTCTTCTAAGAAGGCAAAGGTAGGTAAACTTAAACCAGCCCAGCAATGAATGTTCCAATATTTTATTCTATTTGAAATGACTCAAATAATCAATGAATTCTCTTCATTTAACTTAGTTTAGTTTCAAGCTACCAAAATCTGGAGAGACTATTTTAGATAGACATGCCCAAAACATAGTTATTTCTACAGAGTTTGAAAAAGCCCTTTTTTTCCCTTCACTCTTAGAGATCACAGATGATTAAAGTTCCTGAGAGCCCAGGTAGATCATTTACATCTCAAAGGCACAGGAAGAGAAATACTGATTCCTTCTAGAAAGCTAACTTCCTCTAATGGTATATGCAAAAACCAGTTTTAGAATGTGAAAAAGAGGACATCTTCAGGGATGTTTTTCAGTTTTTCAATCCTCAATTCAGTTTAAACAAATAACAGTAATAGACAATAGTGCATAGCATTCACTCACATTCACATGCATCATTTTCAGAGGAACATGAATGAATCAGCATTCAAGTTAACGTGAAGGTTAACTTCACCCCAGCTACTGGCTCAGGCTCTGTGGCCTTTCTTAATATAAAAAGCAATGGCCAGCCCACAGCTGTGGCCACTTCTTTTTCCCCACTGTAATGGCGGCCAGTATCTCTGCAGCAACCTTAGGGATGTCTATGAGATCTCCGTACTCTGGGAGACCCCCATTCATCCAGGACAGCCACCACAGGACCCCACACGCTAGTGGGCAGCCACCCCAGAATTTCCCCTGCAACGTTCGGGATCACGCCTGCAGCTTCTGGTCTCCACATTAGCGGACGGCCACCCCAGGATCACCCTCACAACTCTCCACTCCCGGTCCTTATTTCCTGACATCTCGGGGCTCACAGGAGTTTCCTCTGTCTCCTGGCTGCTCTGCCAGGAGCAGGCCTACAAGCCCTGTACTTGCCAGTCCTCAAGACCAGAGAAAGAGCCCAGAGTCGGCGACAGAGACATCAATGGTTTCATGGAAGGGGGAGCTTACATGTCTGAAGCAAGGTCCTGGGGCCACTCCCCACCGCGTACCGCAGACGGTGGCAGGATGTGGTGGCAAGTCTTCGCTCTGTGGGGAGAGGGAGGTTACCCGTTATAGAGGGAACTGACATCAGCTTGGCTCATCAGTTGCAAGGGAAACTAGCAGAGGAGCACGCCCCTCACCACACCCCTGATAAGCTATCAGGTGGAGATATTCTAATCTAAAAGTCAGAACAATCACTAGCTGGGGCCCAGCCAGTATGCAGGAAGGTCAGTCCTGTGATTAGGGTGTAAGTGAAGCAGGCAAGCGCTAGTCAAGCAGGGGATGTAGAGAGAGCAAGAGAACAGCCCTCTTGGGTGACCTGAGCATACTGTGTGTGTGTGTGTGTGTGTGTGTGTGTGTGTGTGTGTGTGTGTGTGTGTGTGTGTGTGTGTGTGTGTGTGTGTGTGTGTGTGTGTGTGTGTGTGTGTGTGTGTGTGTGTGTGTGTGTGTGTGTGTGTGTGTGTAGTGCAATATATATAATGTATGTAACAGAATTCTTACTAAATTTTCTGACAGTACTTTTGGAATATTTCACATCAGTTATAAGAGAAATCTGAGACTTAACCAGAACTATCTCATGAACATTTGAGCAACAAGATTGTTGCTCCAAAATTATATTAAAACAGCCAGAAAATCTGTCAGAATGAAAATATCAATATTCAAAAGTACTTACTAATTGCTCTTAGTTTTGATGATGACCTGTCAGTTTAGAGTTTATACCATGCCTCAGGCATCCAACCTGCCCACAGAGTATTAGGCAGTGCACATGAAATTAAGGGAGATGCTACTCACCCCTGGGAAGTGTTTGCAAAAACTTCCTCTCCCATTGAGTGAGTCGTTTTTGAAGGCTTGTGATTCACAGCATTAGCTCTTTTATGAAAATAAACAAATAGCAAAACAAAACAAAAACATAATGTCCTCCTCCATATCCCTCATTTTTATTATAATGCATCCATTTTGATAAAAGCAAAGGCAGGCCAGACGTTAATGTCCCAGATGAAGGAACACATAATGCGAGTGATTTATAGACTATCTGGCTTTCCACAGAAAGAATCTCTCAACTCCATAATTTCTTTTAATGTGAAGGGATGCTTTCTTCTCATTTAGCATGAAAAATTTGCATTGGTGTTTAACTTTCAGCTTCAATGAAAATATCCAAATTCAAAAGTGCTCGCTAATTACTCATAGTTTTGATGGTGGTTTAGAATGTGACTCAGAATAATCCATTTTACTCCATGATAGATCAAGTTTTCTTAAAGAAATTATTTTTTATTCTGAGTGTTTTTCGAGTTTCTTTTTTCTGCTACCATGCCCTCAAAAAGTTAACCACTCTTCAGGATATTATATCCTGAATATTACCCTCTTCTATGAGAAAATTTGATTTAAGCACGTCTCTCCTTGACTCTTCACACTTATTTTATTTAGCTCTCGTGTTCCCCTTCAATTTGTATTATACATTTCTTTGATAGAACTCTCAACTGTGTTTTTGTAATCTTCTGACTGAATCTTTTGACTGAAAACATAAAAATGAATTATACGATGTTGAGCACTTGATTCGTTTCAAATTTAAAAATAAAACTAATAAAAAATAATGTAAAAATATCAACCTTGTAATGCTTAACAGTACATAAATTGCCTTTCTATTCAGTATCATGCTGTTTTAATTATTACAAGTTTAAAATGATAAGAATAGAGAATCATAATTCTCTCTCTCTCCTTTTGTCTATTTTTAGGACATTCCTGTTTTATTCTTATTTTAACACTGGCACCAATTTGTCTAGTTTCCAAAAATATACTGTTGGTATTTTTACTAAGATCACATTAAATTTATAGATTAATTTAAGGGAAAACTGACATTCTTATGATGTTGCATTTTCTTTTCCAAGTATGTGTCTTCCCTTATGCTGAAGTCTTCCTCTGTGTTTCTCAGTGGCATGAACAGTTTTCTACACAGAAGAGTTTACTTGTTTCTTGTTAGGTTTTGTATTTTATCTTTTGGTGTTTTATTCTCATACACTGTTATCACCCATATGAGAAACCCATTTATTCCCCATGTATCAATTTTGTGCCCAGCCCTGTAACTGTTTTGTCTTATTATTTATAATAGTTTTCCAATTGATCCTTTTAGATTTTGCAAGGAGAAAATATATATTATTCTCAAGTAGTAATAATTTAAAATTCTGCTTTCCAATTTTTGCTTCTAAATTTACTTCCCATTGTATTCCACAACATCATTGGCTTATGCCTCTGGAAAATTTTATAATCAAAATGTTGATACCAAATTTTGTTGCTTTATTATTGATTTTATGGAGAATGTTTCTAATGTTTTCTCAATTAGCATATACGTGTTATTTCTGCATATATAAAACAGGGTCATATGGAAACTATCTTACATTATTATGATTTTTAAAATCAAGATTAGACATTAAATTTTATTAAGAGAATTTCTTTATAAGTAGATTTATATGTCTCTTTTCATTTGCTAAGTATGTTGATTTATATTTATAGCTATCCTAATATTTAACCACATTAATATTCCAGGAACAAACTGTACTTGCTTTATTATTTATTAAAGAGCTGAATTTTGCTAGTTATTTTTTAAATGTTTTTATTTTAATATGTTTGAATGTTCTGTGGTTTTCTTTTTTTATGTGTATTTCTTCAATGGGATTTTGGTATCAATGTGATGCACATTAACTCTAAAAGAGGTAGGAAATTTTCTTTTTCTTTTTTTTTCTCTATGCTTTGAACAATTGAAGTTTAATTGCAGTTATCTATTACTTGAAGTTTTATAAGAATTTCCTTGTGAAACCACCTGGGAAATAGCTATTAGACAACCTTATCTCTTGAATGTTAAATCACATGTGTAGTTTTCCAGACCCACTTTCTGGGGTCAGTTTTGGTGGTTTATATTTTCCAAGGAAAGCATTCATTTCATCCATGTTCTCAAACTAAATTGCAATGACTTGAAAAGATTAGTTGTTTAGAATTCTACTAATTTCTACAATGTTTGTGGTTATTTCTTTATTGTCATTGGTAAGATTAAATAACTATTCTTTTTATTCATGTTATCAATTTTATTCACAACAGAAAGGGCAATAAGCTTTATTTATTGATTCTAACATTTAACTGTTTATGTTTCATCATTTTTTGCTTTTATCTTTACTATTCACTCTTTTCTTACATTTGTTTGTCTTTTTTCAGACATTTAAAAATTGAATGAGGGGCTTCCCTGGTCGCGCAGTGGTTGAGAGTCCGCCTGCTGATGCAGGGGACACGGGTTTGTGCACCGGTCCAGGAAGATCCCACATGCCGTGGAGCAGCTAGGCCTGTGAGCCACGGCCGCTGAGCCTGCATGTCCGGAGCCTGTGCTCTGCAATGGGAGAGGCCACAACAGTGAGAGGCCTGCGTACAGCAAAAAAAAAAAAAAAAAAAATGAATGCATGCTGCTTTTGATATATATTATGTTTTCCTCTGTGCACTATTTTAGATGTGTTTTTCAGAGGTTTAGAAATATACATATTTTAATTGATATAATTTCCTAAATCATTTTCTATTTTAGTTTGATTTCCTGTTTTAGGTAAGAGATGTATAAGAGAAAATTTACATTTCCTGGTAGAAAGATCATTCACGTTATTAATGTTTACTTTATTGCATTAAGGTCATATTATTTTAACTCTGGAATTGATTAAGCTGTTGGTTAATGCCCAATATAAGGTCAATTTGTGAACATTACTTAGGATTTTGAAAAGAATGTGTATCTCTCATCTCTCGCACATGCACATACATATTTACATGTACATTTAATATAGAATATATTAATATATAATGTTCATACTATTGAGAAGTAACTCAAACTTTATACCTACTATGTGTTTCTATTCTCTGTTTTTTCTGTAGATTTAGCTCCATTAATGTTGAAACTTTTTTTTTTTGGTGCATAATTGCCTGGTATATCTTTGCCCATTTATTAATTTCTAGGCAAAATAAATAACTTTGTGTTAAGAATGTTCTGTTATTATACCACATTGTGCTTTGAGGTCCAACCTGAGAATTTTATTCTTTTAATAAATAAGTATAGTCCATTTACATTTAGTGGTTTGACATATGTTTTATTTCCCTTGTCCCTTCACATTCTATGTTTAGGTTACCTTATTTATTGTTTCTTTTTGTAATTTTTGATATTAATTTCTTTTTTACACATTTATGATTCTAACTTTATATAAAAAAATTTAATCCTTTTTCTTTGACAATGTCTATTAACTTCCTGCTATGGACAACGGCATAATTCAATGTTTCTACTTCCTTTTCTCTCCCTTTTATTCCCTCTTTCCCTATTTTATTGTTTAGCTTTACACATTAAAGAACGCACTTGTAACTTTCTTTATACAATTAAATGGCTTATTCAACTTGTATTTATAAAAGATTAGACAATCATCCCATTCATCATAGTTCCCATTGTTTTCCTCCTAGCAGAGTTTTAGTTATGCCATTTATACATTTTCAGAGCATAAAGTATTTTCATTATTAGTCTTGTTCTTCACATTTGTCTTTATCCTAGGTGTTCATGTAAATTAATTTAATGTCCACTGTCAGTTCTTTTGTCATAGGTGCCTTGATACTTAAATAAGTTGACATAGAATATTTATATTGCCCATTCCTACTTGGAAGGCTTTATAAACATGCTCTCCTATTTCCAGAGTTAAATGATGCAACAAGGAATAGGGAAACAAGAATAATTTTGTACCCTTATAGATGACTTGACTTTTTTTGCTTAGATTCCTAAAATTTTTTTCCTCTATTTATTTAAAGTGCAGTAAAATCTACCAGGCTATATTTCAGTATTCACGTATTGTTAGTTTTTCTTGTGACAGGTGACTTTTTTTTTTAATCTATAGATTCATATCTTTTATTTTTAGAAAGTTTTTATGGTTTTATTTTGGAAAGTTTTATCTTAGAAGAGTTTTATTGTTTTCCTTTGTAGTAATCAATTCATTTTCTTTTGGTACACTAATTTTGCAAAATGGAATACCATTTGCCTGTCTTTCCTATCATTCATCATTCTCTATTTTTAAAAACACTTTGTCTTCATTTTATCATTCATCTACATTTTTTTCCCAATTTTATCCTCCATGTCAGTGACTGTTTTCAACAGTGTCTAATTCATTAATTGCTAAATCTAATGAGGCTTCAGTTTTTTGATGGTTTTGAATATGTGTGGATCCATATTTCTGCTTTTCTAGGCTTTCTTCCTGTGCTTTGCCTGTTCATATTTCATTTCCTTCTGAATTCTCACCATAAGTCCCTGAGTTTTTTGAACTATACTTTGTGTTTTTGTTTTTATTAAGGCAGTCACTTTGCCAAACTTGAGAATTCTTCCTTGGAGTTATATCATGTGCATGTGACTCCTTTTACAGGCCTGTTGTCTCTGAATCCTGAGGCTTTAATCCAAAGCAGTTCCTCCGAGGTCTCACTGTTCAACCAGGTTTCCAAACTATTGTTGAATTGATGAACTGTTGAACTGTTGATGAACTGTTCACAGAGTGGGCCCTTATTTGGTGAATGTGCTCTGCTTCTTTTTCTGAATTTTAAAAGCAAGGGGATCTGCATTCATTTCCCAGGGCTGCCAAAACAAATTACTACAAACTGGTGGCTTAAAACAACAGAATTAAATTATCTTGTAGTAATGTAGGCCAGAAGTCTGAATCAAGATGTCAGCAGGGTCATGCTTCCTCTGAAACCTCTTGAGAACACTTCCTTGCCTCTTCCAGCTTCTGGTGGCCCCTGGCATTCCTTGGCTTGTGACAGCATCACTCCAGTCTTAGCCTTTATCTTCATGTGGGTTTTCACATGACCTTCTCTTCCTTACCTTCTCCCCTTCTTTTAAAAGGACAAGTGTCACTGGATTTGAAGCCTACCTTAATCCAGAATAATCTCATCTTGAGATCCTTAATTTAATTACATTTGCAAAAACACTTTTTCCAAATAAGGTCACATTCACAGGTTCTGAGTGAACCTATTGTTTTGAGGCTGCTATTCAATCAACTACAGGAACTTAACAGATTTCTATTGGCCTTTCTAACTTTGGCAAAGATGGTAATTTCTTCATAATTTATGGTTTCAGGTTACAAATATCTCTATGTTCTATCAAAACATGAGCATTATTTTTGTTTTTTTATTACTTTTTCTCCAAGTTTTATTGATATGTAACTGATATATAATATTGTATAAATTTGAGGTGTACAATGTGTTGATTTGATACATCTATATATTGAAAAGTGATTACCACCATAGCATTAACTAATATCTCCATCCCATCATATCATTATCACTTCCTTTTTGTGGTAAGAACATTTAAGATCTACTCTTTCAAGTATATACTGCAGTATGATTAGTTATCATCAACACTGTGCACAGTAGATCCCCAATTCAATTAATTATTGATAGGTAAGGACTTACTAATGCCATCTTCTTTATTCTTTTCTAGATGTTTAATAGTTCGTTTCTTTTTTCCTCTCTTGCTGTCTTCCTTTGTGATTTGATGATTTTCCATAGTGATATTCTTTGATTTCCTTCTCTTTATCTTTTGTGTATCTATGTAGATTTTTTGTGTATTTACCATCAGGCTTCCATAAAATGTCTTCTAGAAATAGTCTATGTTAAGCTGATCACTTAACTTTAATTGCATACAAAATTTCTACCTTTTTACTCCCTCTCCCCTACATTTTATGCTCTTAAAATCACAATTTACATACTTTATATTGTGTACCCATTAAGATTTATTGTAGCTATAGTTATTTTTAATACTTTTGTCCTTTAACTTTTACACTAGGGTTAAGTGATTAACACACTACCATATTACAGTACTGGAATATTCTGAATTTGACCTGTACATACCTTTACCATATGTTTTCATGCATATGTTTTCATGTTACCAGTTGGCTTCCTTTCATTTCAGCTTGAAAAGCTCCTTTCAGCATCTTGTGAGGCAGGTCTGGTGTGATGAATTCTTTTAGCTTTTGTTTCTCTGGTGAAGTCTTATTTCTTCTTCATTTCTGAAGGACAACTTTGCCAGGTATTCATGTTTGACTTTTTTTTTTTTTCCAGCACTTTGAACATAACATCCCAGTCTCTCCTGACCAGCAAGGTTACTGCTGAGAAATCCACTGATGGCTTTATGGTGATTCCCTTGTAAGTAACTAACTTCTTTTCTCTTGCTGATTCTCTATGTTTAATTTTTGACAGTTTTATTATGATATGTCTTGGGGAAAATCTTTTTGAATTGAATTTGTTCTAGGGGCTTCATGAACTTGGCTGCGAGGGCTGTTGAGGTCCTCAGTGGTGCCTCAGATCCAGGGCTAGGGGCCACGGCAGGTGGTGTTGGTGAATTGAGCCGATGGCACATACTTGGCTGTGGGGGCAGGGTGCAGGTGCCTGTGTGGTGGCAAGGGATGGGGCCAGTAGAAGGGGCAGGGCCAACTGGGGGTGTATGAGTAGCTGTGGGAGCCCTAGTCATCAGTGTGACCTTGAGTGACTACAGGAGGTAGCTGCAGGGGCACACACTGTGATGGGGGCCAGTGATGGGAGTCAGACCAGCAGCATAGAAGTGTGTAGCTATGGGGGGCTAGCTGCTGGCATGTGTTGCAGGGCAGGCCAGTGGCAGGAGTTGGGGCCAGATGCAAGCCCACAGCAGCTGTGGTGGCCTATGTTGTTGGCATGGACTTGTACAACTGCAAATGCTAGCCACAGCACAGATGACAGTGGGGTCAGCTGTTGTCTTGCACGTGTGGTCACAGGGCTTGACTCACTGCTGGTGCTGATTCCAGGCTCCAGCGTGAGGGCAGGAGAGGGAACAGGAAGGGACTCAGGCAGGTGGTATCTGCAAACATGAAAACCTGTGGGGCAAAAACCTCAGTGGTGAAGCCTTCAGGGGCTCTGGGAAGGCTATGGTTTCCTCAGTGGTTTCCTTGGTGGCAAAAGCTGCTGGAGTCTTCTGTGGAGCAGTCTGCTCTGGTCCATGACAAGGTCCTCTGTGATGAAAGCTGGTGGTCTCAGGGGATGGTCTGCAGCATCAGCAAGGGTTATGGAGGTCCTCAGTGGGGAAGGCTGGGAACTGAGGTCACTCATGCTACATAGTGGCCGAAACTGGTACTCCCTGCCCTTCTTCCTTGTTCCTAGCCAACTCTAGGCATCTCAGCTTTGGCGGTCTCTGGGTGGGGTGAAAGTGAACTGGGTCCAGAAAGGCTGGGGTGGCTAGGTGCTCACCTGACTTTCCTTTTCCCAGTTAGGGGAACTCTCCTACGTGGGGGAGTTCCCTCTTGGTTCCTTTTTTTTTTTTTTTTAAAGAATCAATTTTATTTATTTATTTATTTATTGTTGCATTGGGTCTTCGTTGTTGCGCACTGGCTTTCTCTAGTTGCGGTGAGTGGGGGCTACTCTTCGTTGCGGTACATGGGCTTCTCATTGCGGTGGCTTCTCTTGTTGCGGAGCATGGGCTCTAGGCGTGCGGGCTTCAGTAGTTGTGGCACGCGGGCTCAGTAGTTGTGGCTCGCGGGCTTAGTTGCTCAGTGGCATGTGGGGTCTTCCTGGACCAGAGCTTGAACCCATGTGCCCTGCATTGGCAGGCGGATTCTTAACCACTGCGCCACCAGGTAAGTCCCTCCCTCTTGGTTCTGAGCAATGCCGGCCTGTGGGCTGGGATAATGCAGGCAAATTAAAACTGTTCTTCCTACTCTTTTGGGCAGTTTTTGGAGTTTCTGCTCTACTATGTTCCTGAAGTTTCTTATATGGAATCCTGAGGTCTCCAAGAGCTATTTCATTCATGGATAGCTGTTTAATTGTTGTTCTTTGTGGGAGGACGGAGGCCAGGGTCTCCTACTCCACCACCTTGGTGACATGACTCCCTCTCTTATTATTTTTTGTTGATTTTGGGGTGGTATGCAAAAAAGAGGGAAACTTGCATCTTTATGCCACTATTTTAAAATTCCTAGTCTCCATTTCATTTAACATGTAGTTTAAATTTACAGAGGTAATATAATCAATCAAATAAACATACTTTA
Source organism: Mesoplodon bidens (assembly GCF_964165515.1). NCBI lineage: Eukaryota > Metazoa > Chordata > Mammalia > Artiodactyla > Ziphiidae > Mesoplodon > Mesoplodon bidens. The sequence continues at coordinate 100,724,012 of NC_138176.1, read as the reverse complement.
ACTTTTTGCATATAAATTTGTTTCCACCTGCAACCTTAATTTATACTCCCTTTTTATTAAGAATGAATAAACGTGAAGAGGATATGTCACCACCACTTTACTGTAACCTTCCCTCCACAGGGATATTGCCCCATTTTTTCCCCTGGCATTTTCATCCTCTCTACTTATCCTCTCTACATGTCAAATCGTACACTATTAATATATTATCTTGTCCATTTCATCTTAAATAACCTTCTCTGAAACACAGGCACTACTCCAATTATCAGCCTTACTGTCCCCTTTACTCCATAACCAAATTTCTTAAATACATTTTTTCATACTCACTACCACATTTTCTAACTTTCTGCCTCCTGAGGGTCTCTCACCTTCCATTCTCAATTTTCCATCTAACTGCTCTAACCAAGGTTATGACAAGCCTTTAAGTTGATAACGCCAGTGGATGCTTTTTGGTCCTCATTTTACATGGCCTCGTATCACAGTTAACATTACCAACGCTACCATCTCTCAAAAATCGTATTATTCTCTTGGTTCTTATATTAATTATATATTGTGTGTAATAACTCATCCCCAAACTTAGTGACTTATACCAACAAATATTTATCATCTCAGTTTCTGTGGGTTAGGAAATCAGCAGTGGTAGAGATGGTGGTCCTGGCTGAGGACCTCTCCTGGGGTTGCAGTCAGGAGGTTGGCTGGGGATATAGTCATCCGAAGGCTTAATTGGGGATAGATGATTGACTTGCATGGTTATTGGATGGAGGTACTTGCATGGCTGTTTGATGAAGGCTGCAGTTCCTTACTCTGCAGATTCTTCCTAACATGGCAGCTTGCTGCCCTCAGAGTGACCCAAAAAGCCACAGTACATATTGACTAGTCTAGTCATTCTCATCATTAGAAGTGAATCCCTTAGTCCAGCCACACTTAAGAGGAGAGGAATTAGAGACTACTTCTTGAAGAAAGGAGCATCAAATAATTTGAGGACTTATTTTAAAACCACTGCAGCCCTCTAATCACAACATTCTAAGGTCCCTTTTGTGGATCCTCCTTTCCATTAAGTACATTTTCTTCACTTCTCCTCTACTCACCAATGGAGTGTTGGTACACCACAGAGATTGGCTCCAGTTGCTCTTTGGCTATCTGTCCATTCCACAGATACTATCCTGGTGTTATGATATGTAGATATCTAAACTTAGGAAAACACAACTTATCTTTGTAGTTTAGATTTGTATATCTAAAATGAGAAACCCAGGCTAACAGTATTCTCACAGTGATTCTCGTCCAGGGGGCACCAGGTTGGGGTAGCCAGGAAGAGTTGGGGGAATATAACAGATTTTTGATTTAACAGAAGGGACATGCATAGTTATAAAGCATACATTCCCCATTTATTCACTTTTATTTGTTCATAATCACAATATTTATTCTAATCAGAAATTTCAAAGCATTATAAGAGACAAGTAGGTTTTACTTTTTAAGTTTGTTGTCTGTTTTTCAAAATGAGACATGGTCTAGAGAAGTTTGGAAAGCACTGACTTAAAGAACGCTGCTTGCCAAGGCTAATTGCTTTTTGAGAACACTACACATTATGTAAGCAGCAATGTTTTGAAGGAAGTAATAACTAAATATTATTCATATTTCTATTTTTTGCTTAAAGAAAATGAGTAGAGCTTAATAAATTTAGCCTTTAGAATGGAACAGGAAATGCCTGAAGAATACAAATTGTCTAACAGTAGAGAAAAGGGTAGTTAGCAATTATTGTTTAAACCTTTGCCTCCCTGCTCCTATATTCTAATGCTGAGGATCTGGAAAATTTAACCTTTTCCCCTCAGGTAATATTTTGCCTTGATATTTTGGACTCCTGAAACTTTGTGAAAAGATCACTATCCATCTATCTCTTTTCAATGAATTTTCAAAGAACACAAGTTTTAAATTTATTCTCCAAACCAGCCCTGGGTCATCAGTTCTCTCAGTTTTATACTTCTAAGCTGATGTATTCATCACTCAAACCATAGGCTCCATATTTCCTATCTGAACATTTCTTTGTTTTCTAAGTGGATTTATTTTCTTTTGACACAAATACCAAGACAAAAATGTTGACTCTGTGCACTGATAGTTATTTTTAACTTTCTCCAGTTAAAAGAAACAGTCAAGATATATGCCAAAGTAGCTCTAGCAAAAACGAAACTTTCCTTTAGCCAGCTTAGGAATATATGTTTAATGCATTTTCTTTCCATTTGCAAGGTCCACCATGGGACTCTTAGTCCTTTTATTTTTTTCCAGGGGTAGAATAAAAATGGCAAGAGGTTACTTCAGGGCAGACTTTTTGGAGAATAATTTGAATTAGCATAAAGTTAACATTTCCTAAATGGCTATTTTAGAAACTAGATCATTAACCTTTAAGAAAGACAAAGAAATATACTGGAACTTTGTTCTAGTATTACTGGCTTCCAACAGAACCTGGAATAAGTAGCATATCTCTTGGACCAACTAAAAACAGTACTATTCATCAGAAACTAATAAAACTTCAGAGTAAAACACTCCTGCCTATAAGGTAACCTCATTCAATAAAATGTATTAAAAAGTATTATCTAGAGTTATGAAATAAAATGACATGAAAAGTTAAAGATACAGATCTTCCTTGACTTATGCTGGAGTTACTTCCCAATTATCGTAACTTGAAAATACTGTATGCCAAAATTGCATTTAATACTCTAACCAACTAAACATCATAGCTTAGCCTAGCCTACCTTAAATGTGCTCATAACACTTACATCAGCCTACAGTTGGGCAAAATCATCTAATACAAAGCCCATTTCAAAATAAAGTGTTGAATAACTCATGTAACATTTTGAATACTGCGCTGCAGGCTTCCCCAACCCCTGGGCCGTGGACTGGTACCTGTCCATGGCCTGTTAGGAACCGGGCCGCACAGCAGGAGGTAAGCGGTGGGCGAGTGAGCAAAGCTTCACCTGCCGCTCCCCATTGCTCACATTACCGCCCGAACCATCCCCCCACCCCCAGCTTCCATGAAACCAGTCCCTGGTGCCAAAAAGGTTGGGGACCGCTGCTGTATTGAAAGTAAAAGAAGAATGGTTGTCTGGGCACAGGATGGTTGTAAGTGTATGGGTTGTTTACCCTTGTGGTTGTGTGGCTGCAGCTGCCCAGCATGACAAGAGGGTATCTTACCGCATATCACTAGCCAGGGAAAGAGCAAAATTTGAAATTCAAACTATGGTTTCTAATGAATATTGCATATTTCTATTGTATATTGCTTTTGCCCCATTGTAAAGTCGAAAAATCCTAAGTTGAACCATCACAAGTCAGGGACCATCTGTATATATTTTTCAAGTTAAATTAGAAGATTTCTTTTAGAAGGAATTGTGGAGTCTAATAAAAGGGATAGAATTTAAAGGGAAAATTTAATACTTAGGTGATTAATGATTTTATAGAAGAATGATAAAAACTTCTAAAATTAAAATTTTCCTCCATAAAATAATCATACAGAAGAAATGTAAATCATATGGAGCCTTCTAAACATGAACTAAATAACCTGCTTTTAAATTGAACTCAGATTCATGTATATCAGTGAGAATGTTGCATCACTGCCATGTTAGCAAATAACTCATGTGAGTTGAAATGACAAGGGTTACTGAGGGGGTAGGAAATATACAGGCCATCCTTTGGAATCTGGGGTGTTGACTCAGAGTTAAGGATTAGCTTATCCAAGAGGGAATTGGCCTCTTGCAGAATATTTGGGAACTGAAATCTACTGCATTGAAGCCAGCTGTAGACTTCAGTGCTAAGACAATCCATTCTAGTAAGTGCTGAGGTGATAGATCTGGTCTGGTACAGCCACTGGTACAGCACATCACACAGCTGCAGGCTCAAATCTTGGACTTCACTCTTGATCAAGCTGGTGGAAGTGATTGTTCTTCCTCCAATATGAAGCTTATATAAGCTCCCAGCCCAGAACACTGGGTTTCTCTTCCAGAAGCCAAATTCTTGACCCATTATTTCATTATGTGCAGCCTTAGAGTATGATAGGCAACAGGGAAATGATGTAACTTTTGTGCTCCAGTCTCTTTATTTTCCCCAGTAACACTGTTTCAGGTCTCATGTGCCTATTTGTTACTTAATCTGCCTTCTTTGATTAATAGCCACTTTGGATAAGTAAGACGCTGTGCTGGTGCTGCTCATTCCTCAGAAATTATACCCATTATGCATACATCGCAAATGAAATTAGACTGTGTCAACATATAAGATATTACTAAGATGTTGCAATGCTTACTGCCTACTGTCATATTTTCATTACTAGATTTTAAACTCTTAGAACAAAGAACTGTTTTATTCATTGAATGTAGTTATTCACTTTTACATTATGTCACCACACAAGCTATTGTGGTGGACAGACTCCAAGATAGCCCCCAATTTCCCCTGCTTTCTGTTGTTCATGCTTCTGTACCATCCCCACCCTTTGAGTGTGGGTGGTATCTGTGATTCGTGACTAACCAACAGAATATGATACAGACCATGTGATGTCATTTTCATGATTATGTTGCCTAAGACAGTGCCTTCCATCTTGCTAGCAGACCCTTTCTATTGGCTTTTGCTGGCTTTGATGGAGTGAGCTGCCAAACAGAGAAGCCCAAGTGGCAGAGAACTGAGGGGGTTCTAGGTGACAGCAAGGAAAGAGCCGAGGTTCTCAACTGGACTGAATCCTGCCAAAGAACACTGAAGCTTAGAAATGAGCCCTTCCTCATCTGAGCTTCAGATGAGACCCCAGCCCGCATGGGGATGGCATTTGGATTGCAGCTTTGTGAGAGAAGCTGAAGCAAAGGACACAAGCAAGCCATGCCTAGATCACTGGCCCACAAAAACTATGGAAATTTATTATGCAGCAATAGATAATTAATACAACTATATATATTTAGTCACACTAAGCTCCATCTACTGTGTTTATGAAATGACTGATTTATATTGATACCAACATTTTAACTTAATGGATGCAAATTAGTAGTCCAAAAAGAATATCTGTTATTCAAAAACGTCAGACATGAAGACTTTTTAATTCATTTAACCTCAAAGAGCAAAGAACAGGAGTTCAGCCCTTTGTTCGAAAATCAAATAAATTTTCTAATATTAGCACTGAGTCTGGTTCTTCTTACCACACTAGAGGAACAGTTAGAAATCAACAAAGAGAGCTCTCAATATCCTACATTCAAGCACTACCTCTCAATTTAAACTTGTCTTGACATTTAACAATCTTCTTTCCATTAAAATAAGTACATAAATGCATAAAACACACATTCAAAGGTCCCTCTTCTCTATCCAGGGGGACAAACTCAAAAGAGGGAGTCCTTGGTTTTGCCTGCACATAGATTATGGAGAGGGAAAAAATTTCCAGCTGGTGGAGAGCAGTCAGAGGGTAGCAAAAGCAGGAGTTACACTAATTATAATCAGTAGACTTATCCATGCCTAGTCCAAATTGGAAAAAGAACAAATAATATCTGTATCTAGTATATACAAACATTGATGTCCTCCTTGCCCCATCCCTTCATCTATCTATATTATCTTTGACTCTCCTTGAAAATTATTATATTATTATAATTTCATATGGTTAAATAACGTTATCATATCATATAATAGCATATTACTAAATAACTTTAAAAAATAAAGAAATGAAACAATCTATGCAGTAATAAATAGATTTGGGATGAGAAATTTATGCTTTTACTGTGGGGGTGCAAAATATTTCGCTCTCTGGAACTCTAAATCAGTATTGACATTCTTGGTTCTTAATTTTCACTCTGCAAGTTTTATGCATTAACTACTTTATCTTTGTTATCTCCCAAATTATTTATCCTCGATAAATTAAGGAGACAATATCCATGCTCATCCCAGATCTCTTAAGACAACTTTTATTATTTCTGTGTATCTTTCCCCTGACTACCTTGTGCTGGTCTCTTCCCAAAACTTCCCTTGCATTGCTGGAATTACATTACTCAAATTCAGAAAGAACAGAGTGTCGGGCAGTTTACACCCCTTTAAAAGATGACTGACTGATGAGAGCATGTAAAAGCCCAGCTCTGCCACACCTACTGGAGATAAACTTGTCAGTGCAGTGTACCCACCTAAATCAATCTACTCGGCTGAATCAATCAAGCTGAGCCTGGGACGCTGCCTGAAGTTTTAACCTGTACCATTCCTTGGCTTCTTCTGCTTCCCTTTCCTGCTTCTTCCTCTCCTTTTGTGTTTTTTCCTGGGACCCTGTCCTTAATAAATTACTACTTGTAAACAAACATACATCTCAGTCTCTGCTCCCAGGGAACTTGGGCTAGGACACAAAAGGTGACTAGAATTTTCTCCTTTGTCAGAGTCTGTCCTATGTCTCTGGATTTGGATATGGAGTGCTGTAGGGTCAGTGGAAGAACTGCATTTCTACCAGGTTAGAATGTAAGCTCTGTAACAGCAGAGACTTTGTCCCCTTTGTCATCACATCACTAGGGGCTACCACAAGGCCTGGTGCATAGAAGATGCTAAATAGATCTTCATTTAACACCCGAAAGGCTATACAATGGAAACCTGACTAGTTAAAACAGTAAACTGATAAGTCAAAAGGCAAACTAATATGTAATATAGAAAAAAAGGGCACGATGGCATTTCCTCTATGTTAATTATCTAATGCTGTGTAACAAATTACCCTGAAACATGGCAGCATAAAACAATAATAATCTTTTATCACTTCTCATGGTCCTGTGCTCAGGAACTTAGAATACAACAGGAATGGCTTGTCTATCTGAAGCTTCAGTGAGAAAACTCAAAGGCTTGGGGCTGCTATTATCTGAAGTCTTCCTCATTCACAGGTCTGATGGTTGATGTGGGGTATCAGCTGAGGACCTGGCAGGGGCTGCCAACATAAGCAATCACACATGGCCTCTACACGCGGCTGGGGCTTCTTCAAAGTATAGTGTCTGCATCCCAAGGGCAAATATCACAAGGGAGAGAGGGAGTGAGAGAGAGAGAAAGAGAAAGAGAGAGAGAGACTGAGACTGCTGATGGAAGCTATACTGCCTTTAAGACTTAGCCTCCAAAATCCCACAGCATCACTTCTGCCACACTGGTTGAGACAGTTATGAGTTCCACCCAGGCTCCAGGGAGGTAAAAGACACCACCTCTTAATGAACCATGTTACTGTTTGAGGGTGTGGAGTGAGATACAAATTGGTGAAGCCATTTTTGGAGCAAAAAGATCTGCCACATTCCCTTTAACTTTATTGTAAATTTGTTTTTTTAATTTTATTTTAGCAAATATATATATTATTTTAGCAAATATATAAAAGAGAAAGAAAACAGGCTTGTAAGTCAGGCAGGAGATTGATGTCTCTCTCTAGAATTACTAGTTTACTCAGGCAATTTCATTAACTTAGGGCTCTGCTTTTGAAAAATGCTCCTTCTCCATCAGTGATAAAATGACTCTTTTAATCTAACATGTTTCAATATTATTCATAGTTGTTATATAGTGGTTAATTCTCAAGGTTAAAATTATTGTGGTCTCAAACTTTTTATGGATTCTGGAAATATGAGTAAGAAATTTTCTTAAAGAGGGATAAGTTTTCCAGATAATCTTCAAATTATGCTACATGAAAGGCTGCAAAATATAGATGTTGATTTAAGAGTAAGGGTTCTGAAATCAGCTTGCTTGGGTTCAAACCTCAGCTCCTTCACCTGTATAAATTAGACCAGGGGTCCCCAACCCCTGGGTTGCAGACAGGCACTGGTCCATGGTCTGTTAGGAACCAGGCCGCACAGCAGGAGGTGAGCAGCAGGCGAGTGAGTGAAGCTTCATCTGCTGCTCCCCGTCACTCCCCGTCGCTCCCCATCGCTCCCCGTCGCTCCCCGTCGCTCCCCATCGCTCACATCACCACCTGAACCATCCCCTCCCATCTCTCGCAGTACCACTTGAACAATTCCTCCCCACCCCGTCCATAGAAAAACTATCTTCCACGAAACCAGTCCCTGGTGCCAAAAAGGCTGGAGACCACTGAATTAGACAACTCACTTTACATTTCTGTGTCTTCGTGCACTGATCTGTAAAATTGGCATAATGATATCTATTTTATGAAGTTGCTGTTAAGAGTAAATAAGTTAAAAAACATTGTCATTCACATAATGAAATTCAATATGTATTAACTATCACAGTTATTATTTTCATTAAACAATTTAGTTGCGTATGCACCTCTGTACTGCTGAAGACAGGTAGGTGACCTTTACAAAAGAAAATGTAACATGACCACTAAATTTATATATAGCACAAAACAGCAGCATAAGTAGTGATAACAGTTGCTTGCGTTGAATTGTGGCCACCCTAAAAGATATGGCTGTGCCCTAACCCCTGGAAACAGTGAATGTGAGCTTATTGAAGGGTCTTCGCAGGTGTAATTAAGTATTTTGACACGAGGTCATCTGGATGACTTGGGTGGGCCCCAAGTTCAGTGACAAGTGTCCTTATAAGCGACAGAGAAAAGAAGACACAGAGGAGAAGACCATGTGAAGACAGTGGCAGGGATTGGAGCTCTTCCGCTAGAAGCTAACAAAAGCCTGGAGTCACCAGAAGCTGGAAGATGCATGATAGAATTTTCCCCTATGAGTCAGTCTTTGGAAGGGAGAATTGCCTTGCCCACACCTCGATTCTGGGCTTCTGTTTTCCAAAACTATAAGAGGATAAATGTTTGTTGATGTAAGCCACCAAGTGTGTGGTGATTTGTTACAGCTACCATAGAAACTCATTACAGTACTAGATCTGGGGGTTCCTCCTTTTCGTACACAGGGTATGTTACTTTTTGCTCTCTGTTTTCTTGCCCAAGTTAAAACTGAAGGCAGGCAACAGTTGACATTCAATTTCACAGATGAGTAGCTGTATCTGCTAAATGTTTTTGATTAAAATGCCATGTGTGGCTATCACTGGACCCAATTGAAAAACTAGAATTTGGAGTGTTTGTTGGGCCCACATCACAGCCTCCAAACTGTTCTTGGCTCAGGAGGTCCAATAAAAGGTAATGAGGAGGCCTATGGCAGTCAGGGATGCAGGTCGCCATGAATATGATCTACTTAAGATGTTTGAATACCCCTAGAGAAATTCTGCTTTTATTAAAAAATTTTTATTTCCCCATAAGAAAGCCAAACATTTGGAAATATGTTTCTAAACTGTTCTTGATCATTCTCTCCTTCCCAAAATAAACTGTTCTGCTAACAATATGACTGTTTTAGTTTGAAATTGGCTATCAATGTTGCTAGAAAATGTGTTTCAGTAGCCCAGTTAAATGGATGTTATGGAGTAGATTTTTTTAACTCATTGTCATTCATATTAATATTCTTAATACATGTATATTACTCTCTGGATGTTCAAATTTAGAAGAAATGTCAATGTATGTCTCTTCTGCACTTACACAACCTGGAGTTGAATTTACCTAGGTGCATTATTTACGTACGTTATTTGTAGAGTTAGGAACTCTGTTTCCCACAGCCTTGATCAATTTGCCTTTACATAAAAATAAAGTTAGGAAGTCACCGTGAGTGCAGAAAGCCTATCTGTAAAAATGAATGCTACAGCATTACAGTAGTTTCCTTATGCCAACTTGCATCTTAAAAGCTACTCTCTGGAACAGGCTCTAGAGGAGCAAAGTTTCAAATCTTGTTCTTGACCAACTTTAATTGTGGAAAGTGTCAATATGCAATCCTGTGAAAGCATTCTAAATCATACTTAGAAATAAATATGCTGTCTGCCTCCTTAGCGCAGTAGGCAGCACATCAGTCTCATAATCTGAAGAAATAAATATGCTGCCATGAAATTCTCAGGGTTGCTTTCACTTCATTATCATACATTGTAAACTAATGCTTGATCTGTTCTCTTTATATCCATATTTTGTGTGCTTTATGAACAATAAAGAGTGGAAATATTTTCTGCAATAATTACAGTACAAGGACACATCATGTGTTTCAATAAATATTTGTTAAATAAATGATTAAAAAAAACCCCAGGTGTCCACAGTGCACTTTAAAATAATTTAAAATGAATATGTGAATATGAATTTTAGTTTTTTGGCATAAAATATGAAGTTGGCAGAAAAGTTAAGGTACAATTTTTATACAGAACAGATTTTTTAATTGTTGCAACATCACCTAAAAGCATAATTTGAGATGGTGTGGATAAGCTTATGTTTTTTTCCTTTCTTTCCACTTTTATTCACATTTTTACATTTTCTATAATAATTGTCATTAGTGAAGAAAAACTTCTTTTGTTTTTAAATCAGGATCCATTCTGTAATTCAATTAGATTAGATATTAAAATAGTACAAAACTTTACGAAGTAAAGAATGAGGATAACACCTTTTTCAATAATACTAATTAAAGTTTTATGTTAATCTCTTAGACTTTTCAAATTAATATACTCTCACCTTTGTTTTTTAATCAAAGGATTAATTTCTATTAAAACCATAGTCACATTGCTGACTTAAGAACATTATTAGAAAAAATACCTATTTTCCATGTTACATTATTTTAATCTGAGCTCAAGTTAAAAATTTTAAATGATATATGTTCATATTGAGCCATCTAATAACAATCTCAGAAGTAAGTCCTATAGAGGTATAAGTTTATATAGGGAGAATGGGCACTAAAATCAGTTAGGAAATCATAGTCTTAACCAAAATAATAAAGTTAATTTCTTCTATACTTAAAATTGGGAATGCTATCAAAGTGTTTAAAAAAATAATCTCTTGGGATATGAAAAAGTTTTGGAGGTGGATAGTAGTGATGGTTACAGAACAATGTGAATTTACTTAATGCCACTGAACTGCACACTTAATAATGGTTAAAACAGTAAAATGTCACATACATGTTATCATAGTAAAAAAACAAAAAAAGCTTATTTTTCTTTCTTTTTATTATCAGTAAGAAAAAAATCAATATTAACAACAGCTGCAGTCTCTTCTTAATGGATCACGGTTTGTCCTCACGGTTGTTGCAATATTTTGGCAACACCGAATGAATGAATAAGAGCAGAATTTTACAGAATTACTGCATTAGGTTTTCTTAGTTGTTTGGAAACATATATTCTCTGAAAATATAATGCAATTTATTGATCATATTCTCAGAAAAACGCACAAGTTCATAAGCTCTTAATATTCAAATTCAATATTTAAATTTAATCAGTATGCAATTTCAACAGAGGGCCTTCAAGATCTAAGCATGAATGTTTGTATTAAGAATTCTTTCCAAAGGACACAAAAATGTGTCTAGGCCAGTAAGCTGCGACTGCTCTATGATTGGATACGCTGTGGTTAGAACTCTAAAAGTAATATCAATCAAAGTGGTTTAACCTCAGACTGTAAGAAAAGGTGAATCACCCAGGAAACACTAAACACTAAAAGAAATCACTCTTACTGAAGAATTCGATTTCCCTTCTGTGGTGATGGATGTATGGGGTATTCTTAACCTGGCGTCACAAAACATTTGTGTTAGGCAACTTTACTCTTGCTCTGGGAATCTATGGTCAACAAACAAATTCCTGGCTTTGAGCAGATTCCTCATGAAGATTGTCTGCATGGCACTAATGCACTTGCCAGATGATGTGACCCATTCCATTCCCTTGGAAATGTACAGTTCTAGAAGTCTGCGAATAAATCTTATTCAGATAGTTCTTGCCAGTTTCACAACACAGAGATTAAACAAGCTTTATATCAGATTGTAAACTGAGGTAATGTTTTCTCCAAGCCACCTTTCAGCTTCTTTGTCACCCACAGCCACTTCCTGTTCCTAAATGCTAGGTTCTAGAACACTCAGGAAAATGAGGAAATTATTAGGTTTTCTTCAACGTTGTTATTAGATAGTATGAACTCTGCAGCAAGATTTTATTCTATATTATGAACTAAAGGTTCTATGTAAAATCATGTGGAAAACATAATTTGGCTTAAGGAATTCACTTCTTTGTTTTTTTAATAAAAGAAATATGCATTGCAAAAGACCTATATATTTAGTGTAACAATTCAAAATATGAATATTAGTATTACTGAGAACAACCAATTTAATGAGTTATGTTCTACAGGCAGAAGAGTGTGATGAATGAGCATCAGGGCTCTGGAGATGAACTATGTTTAAATTCCAGCCTAGAAGCTATATGACCTAGAACAAATTACTTACCTTCTCTGTGTTTATTTTTCCTTCTGGAGATAATAATATTATTTGCCACATATACTTATGAGTACTGCACATATAAAGTACTTAGAATAATTTCCAGGACATAGTAAGTACTCAACACTTGCCTATTAACTAGTTGACATGTAATTTTGGGATTTATCCAGAAGTATACTACTCTACAGAAGAAAAATGATGAAGCCTACTAGAGAATTTACAAATGTAATTTTAGTTATGTTTTTCAACTTATATTCTACTACATCGATGACTGTTCACTTAACAAGTCTAGCAAAATCCCAAAATAATAAATCAAAATTCTTTCTACAAGATGCCAGACTGACCATAAATTTACTTGAAATTTTCTGTTTTTAATTATTTTTCCAACTTTAGCCACACTTTACGATATGGAATTTCCAATAAGCCAGTATCATGAGAGTTGTCTAAGTTCCTGGACTTTTTTGATAATATTTCTGTCATTGAATTTTGAAGTGGGAGTGGGACAGAGGGTTTGTCTCTCCTCCTCTCACCTTTCATCTTGGAACCAGATTACACAGTTTGTATATCCATCTTAAAATCTTTTAAAAACAAAAATCCTTTTGTCAAGTCATGCGCGCCCCAGTTCTTTAAGATTCTAAACCTGCTATGGCTGCTGGAACGGTTTATCATGAAAAGAAAAGAAATGCTTTCGGCATATCCAAAAAAAAAGAGACGAAAAATCCTGAGCTCACAAACAGGCTGTTGTAGAACTCGAGCTTAAAGGAGGCACTGCTATTAGGTATATTTCATAATATGAAAAGACAGGCCGATTTGGACCCCCTCTCCTGGTGGGATCAATCCTGTCAGTGCCATTTATTGGCAATCCCCTGTAATTTCTGTATCCCACAACCTTTTTGCATGAAAATGAACCATAAAGGCCATCAAAACGCCTGCTTTACTGACAAGACCAATTAATGCTTTGATTTATCCCTCATAGTGTGAGCTAGTCTGCTGCTATAAGGGCCTTGGGTTGGCATATCATTCATCAGACTTTGAAGGTCTTCTTTTCTATGTCCCAGAGTTTCAGCTGTGAATGTCTTTTGTATATGCTAGAAAGTTTTGTTAACCCCAGAACACTGAGCACCGCTGGAAGCCAATGTTTTTAATCAATAACTGTTCAGGTATCTTAAGTTATTAAGTGACTGTAAATTATTGGACTAATTTGAAAGGCCTTCAGGAGACTTAGAAGGACATGTTTAGCACCTTATTGTTAAATAAGAAAGAACCCAGAAAAAGAAAACAGCTTTCTATAGTTTACTACAAATTCATTCCTTTTGTATTCTTCCAAAGTCAGTATTTGTCATTTTTACTTGTATTATCAGCAGGCAGGCTTGAGAGCAATGTTCACATTGCTGAAGCAGGACCTGGTCCTCTCTCCGCTTCTGGACACAGGGCAATGACAATCCCCTTCAGCCTATTCATCCTTTCCTAAGGAAAGGGAACACATCCACGATGCCATTAAACTGGGGCAGCATATTGATATAATAGGATATAGTTGCAGGATTCAGTAAGATGAGGTAATCTTGAAAAAAATCAATAAATGTGCCTGAATTCAGAAGACATCACCTGGCAAGATGCCTCTTTCCATTGTCATACTTCAAAGAGCAAATCTGTTTTGTCTTTCCTAACTGAAATGTTTATATGCATTTCTTTTCAAAAGACTTGGGAAGCACCTTCCCATTTAACTCCAGAATCTTTCAAGTCTTTTTTAGGAATTTGGTACTTGAGGCCATATCACTTTAGACTAAATAAGTTTGAAAGATTATTTCATGAATGCTCAACAAATCTGAGCATTTTATTTGCTTTAAAAGATGAGTCTTCCGTACAATGATGGTACAAAATGATATAGTCATTAGAAAGATGGCTACGGTGGAAGACTGTTTTCCACTGGGAAACAAAAGAAAACTATAGGAGGAGAAAGATGTTTTAAACTTTATTAAATTTATGAATATCTAAAGGGACACACTTCAGGGTGCTGTTAATGCAAAGTGGTCAGCTTCGACATAACAGTGATAAAACCATTTGTTGATATTCCTCTCTATTCCAAGAATGCACACAAAAAACCCATTAAGGTATGATAAAACTGAGCATAAAACTTCAGTGATTTGCTACAACTAAGTGGCAAACCAGGACTGCAAAGCCAGTCAAGCTCCAAAGCCATTTTTTCCCCCATCATACCCCACAGCAATGAATAGTTTAAAAGGCAAAGACATCAGGAGTTTCTACATGTGCCTTTGGAGAAGTCAAGTAATTAAAGTTCAGAGATCGTCTGTAATTTTCAGCCTTTAGAAAGTGCTAGTGCTGAGAGCTTCAAAACCTACTGCAGCTGGTCCTATTCCCACAAACGTGTGTTTCTGCTGAGAATTGGGCTCTACTCCAAGAACATGCATAGGTAAAAAGCCCAAGGTCTGGGTACAGTCTTAGCTTCCAGTCCAAAGGCCTGAGGGGACATCCAATTTGTGCTGTATTTATGTTTAGTCAAAACGACCTGGTTTAAAGTACCCTGCAGCTTCCTAGCAGGATGCACTCTGTGAGGATTAATAAGTCAAAAAAATAAAAACAAAAAAAGCTTTCCTTCTTTTTTGCTTTGTTTCAAATCAAATTATCAGCAAACAAATAACAGAGTTTTGCTACAAAATCATTTGTGGGATTTCTTTGTAGATACGTCGAACAGAAATACTTGTAATCAAAAGTGGAAGACTGGTTGAATTTATGAATCTCTTTGCATCTGAAAGCCTGAAGACATTTTTTGATAGAAAAGAAACTAGAGTTAATCAAAACCTGGTGACATTAGTGAAACCAAAGTATTAGCATTGGCAGATCAGTTGAGATGAAAGCCAAACCAAGTTTCTCTGAGAAAAGGAGGACGTTATCTATAGTTGTTAGGAGTCTGAAATCAAATATGAGACTGCCTGGGGCTTCCCTGGTGGCGCAGTGGTTGAGAGTCCGCCTGACGATTCAGGGGACACGGGTTCGTGCCCCGGTCCGGGGAGATCCCACATGCCGCGGAGTGGCTGGGCCCGTGAGCCATGGCCACTGAGCCTGCGCGTCCGGAGCCTGTGCTCCGCAGCGGGAGAGGCCACAACAGTGAGAGGCCCACGTACCGCAAAAACAAACAAACAAACAAACAAAAAAAGATTGCTGCTAATCACAAGAAGCAGACATCTCAAGTTAATGATTTAAGACTTTATCTATGTACGGGAAGATGCAAGAGTCTGGGCTCACTGAAATTATTCCTTAGATATGCATCTTAACTATCTAGGGCCAGTATCCAAAACACAGAATGCTTCCTGTTTTTCTCCATTCTGAATTCCCCTCAGGGCCTCTCCTGGGGAAGTAGTGGGGAGGCTGCAGGGACTGTTGGCTTGATCCTTGGAGGACTGGAATGGCTGGCAAAATTCTTCATTTACTGAATGACAGGCCAACATTCCCTTTGCACAGTAGTAAATAGCTAGTCATCCTTGAAAATAATAATGTGTCTAACTGGAAAAATACAGGGAAAATCCAAACTCTCAGTAGAAATTGATTTGCCTTTGCTAATACCAAATGCCTTTTATTTTCATTACTTCTTGAAAGGCTTAAAAGTTCTAAAAAAGGAATGCCCTTGTAAATTACTCCAAAGTTCAGTGGTGATAGTCCACTGTTACTTAACAAGGAAAATATAAGTGTGGAAGAAATAAACAACTTAGATCAGAAGCAGAACTGTTGAAGTAATCTAACAAGGAGGCCATTAGACTGAGGTGGCTCTAGTACTTTGGTACCCTGAGTAAGCAAACTGAAACCTAAACCGGAGTCAATTCCTGTAAAAGCCTCAAGGCTGAGAAGAACAACCAATCACAAGTAGCCCACTAGGCTTTCCCGAATCATGCAACTCCTTAAGCTAAAACCAATCAAATAATTTCCTCTCTTTGCTTTTGCATCTTCTCTACAACACCTTGCCCCGATTCCTGTTGGTGGAGAGCTGTGAACCAATTACAGTTTGGCACTGCCTGATTGGAATCGATGTTTGCTGAAATAGACACTTAAAACTTTTTATGATCAATTTATCTTTTTTTTTCTACCTTTTTTTTTTTTTTTTTTTTTTTGCGGTACGCGGGCCTCTCACTGTTGTGGCCTCTCCCGTTGCGGAGCACAGGCTCCGGATGCGCAGGCTCAGCGGCCATGGCTCACGGGCCCAGCCGCTTGGCATGTGGGATCTTCCCAGACCGGGGCACGAACCCGCATCCCCTGCACTGGCAGGCAGACTCCCAACCACTGCGCCACCAGGGAAGCCCAAATTTATCTTTTAACAGAACCAAAACCTAAATCCTTGGGAATAACAAAAACAAAGAAGTCATCTTCCATTATAATAAGTTCAACATCCCTAAATCCAATGGCACTTTTTATTTCCAATCTCACTTGACATTTAAACGACACTTGGCAGCATTAACCACTGCTTCCTTGAAACCCTGCCCTTGGCTTCACTACCCTGGCCAGCCTTGAAGCTCCTTCACCTCTCAGCTGCTCTTTGTCAAGGGGCTTGTCTGGCTCATTCTCCTCTAGCCAACATTTAAATATTGGAAATCCTCAGAATTTAGCCTTAATCCAAACTACCTGTATCTCTTACTTCAACCCCTGTGTCTGCAATTTTAGCTCCCTACATCCATCTCCCACAGTTCCTCAACTCTTCTTAAACCCAATTCTGATTAGGTCCCTCCTCTACTCAAAACCTTTGAATAGCTTATCATTACTTTTAGGGAAAAGAACAACATCTTTTAAAGGGTCTAAAGGACTCGTCATTATCTAACCCTTGCTTCTTTCTCAAGTATCGTTTTACTCAGCTTCTCAGCTTCAGGGGCAAAATGTCACTTATTTGACTTATTTTGATTCCTCAAACACACTTCTTCCTGCTTCTGGGTCTTAACACATGCTGCTCTTTGCTGGGAGATCTCCCTCACACATTCTGTTTATCAATTATCTACTCATAATTCAGATACCAGATGCTGCAATACTTTCTTGGGGAGGGCTTCTCTACCCCCTGAACTATTTAAGATCCTCCCCCCCCTTTTTATTTTTCTTTTCATGGTACTTAACACTTTTGGTAATCATGCACTGATTTACATAAGTACTTTCATAAGTATTAATTAATGTTTTTCTCTCTTCCTACACTGATTCATCTTTGTATCTTTAGGCCCTCCCTGAAGGCTTGGTTCAAAGTAGCTGTTTAATGAGTATTGGCTGAATAAACTGAGCAAATGACAAGTTTTATATCTTTAAACCCCACAACAATCCTTTGGGGGAAGAAATGTATTCCTATTGTTTTCACTTTACCAAGAGGAAAATGAAACTGGCAGAAGTAAACCACCAGGCTTATGCTCACAAAGGACAACTTGAACCTGACAACAAAACTACACTGTAACTACTATGGCTCTCCATCTCCTAACACATCCAGGTTTTCTGTGGCATAAATGAGTAAACGTTGAGGCAGTACAATATGGGGATTAAAGTCAAAGGCTCTTGGGTTGGACAGAGCTGGCTTTAAATTGGATTAGGCCATTGACTTGCTCTATGATTTCAGGCTAGTCATTTAATTTCTTTAGGAACTGATTTCCTCATCTATGAAATAGAGTTCATAATAATGGTGATCATATAACGTTGGCAATTAAGTGACATAATTAATGCAAGGCATAGTGAAGGGCATCTACAGGCTCAAAAATAATATTAATATTATTTATGTGAGCACTTATGTCTCAGTTTCCAATGGGATGTCATTGTTTACATATTTTTTGACTCTTTCCCCTCCATATATCACAAGAGATCTCATTTCCTAGTTGATACTGTGCAATGCTTACCTAGAAGAGAGTAAAGTCAAATATATATCACTCTTATTTTAATTAGACATGCACATGACATGGACAGTTTTCCAACAAAGCTAGGATTCTGCAGTTTCTGTCTTACTGCAAATCAGATGATCGGACTGACTTTATGCAATATAAAATCATATAAATACCTATGTCTATGTAACAGTAATGTTAGTACAGAACTTTTTTTTTTTTTTTTTTTTTTTTTTTTGCGGTATGTGGGCCTCTCACTGTCGTGGCCTCTCCTGTTGTGGAGCACAGGCTCCAGATGCACAGGCTCAGCGGCCATGGCTCACGGGCCCAGCCACTCTGTGGCATGTGGGATCTTCCTGGACCGGGGCACGAACCCGTGTCCCCTGCATCAGCAGGTGGACTCTCAACCACTGAGCCACCAGGGAAATCCAGTGCAGAACATTTTTAAAGAAAAAATTCTATTTACAATTACAAAAATCCTCTCAAGACTAAGTCCATTTGTCCTCCTAACCAATTTCACATGCCTCCTTATTTCTTGTATCATTATCATGTTGTGCCTTTGTCAGTTCACATTATTTCATATATATCTTCATAATTATCACCAAATTATCTTCAAAACTACAATTTTATGGCTAAAAATATTTATCTAAATAGATGTTCAAAAGTCTTTAAGTATTTGTTGGACACAGGATATTTACAGTGGCTTGCAATTATAAACAATATGCAATTAATATTTATAAATTTAATTTTCCTTTGTTGAATTATTTTCTTTAGATGAATTACCCAGAGTGAGTGATTAGTGGTATTCTTTCCACCATGTGTTTGTTAGACATCAACAGTCTCTATCTGAAGAAGTTAAATAATAGCTCATACAAAATTCTAGAGACCTAATGCACAGATAAGGATAAAAATTGCAAACTGCACATTCACAGTGTTCAGAGAATAAGGGTTATTAGTGATTGGACCCCTCGGCTATATTTCTAGACCATGAGGGCAGCTTTGAATGATCCTCTTGGAAGACAGCTATTTATTGAAGGAAGTAAAAGCCATATTACACTTCTCCTGAAAGTGCCAAATTTAGTGTTATTACACTCAGTTGACCAGAATGGCATACTAAATAGACAATGACTAGCAAAGGATGATCAATTCAATATCATATACAATGTAAGTTTAAAATATCCATTTATTTTTTGAGTCAGTTGTGTTTTCCTAGCATATGAATAAGAGTTTTGAGCTCTAATTCTAAGATATGCAATTAAATTATTTATCTGTTCCTAGGTGCCCAGACAGAAGCCAGAATCAAATTCTCTCCCAGGTCTCATGAAAATTCTAGACTAAATCCTAGGATTGTTTTCAAGTTGCATGTGATAGTTGCCTTGATTGAGTACAGTACCTGACCATCTTTGAGTTGGTAATATTAGCACATGACTGTTTCACTAGGAAATTACTGCAAACGATGTCACAAGCCTCAGTAGAGCTTTGCTTTTGCTTCAACTGAAAACTTTTTTTTTTTTTTTTTTTTACTGGTATTGCCTAAATTGTTGCAGAATTATTGTGAGGTTGCATCAGATAAGTGAAAGTACACAGAATAAAGCTCAAGATCTCTGGCCAAAGTGTTTATATAAAGAGCCAAAGTTTAATACAAGATGTAAAATCACTCTCAGTAAAATACACATTTTTCCCTTTAAAAATAAGTTTAAAAATGGAATAGAAGATTGTTTTCTGATGCAAGACAGGATTTAGTTATGAATTTTAAATCACTTTTCCATGGTATATAATAAAACTGGGAAATGAAACACAACTGGTTTGAATAAAATGTTTGCTTTTTCTCTCATCCTTTAATATATTGTTTAATTTATAGATGCATTTTCAAAATTGCATAAAACATGTACTTCAAAGTACAAAATTATAAGAGTGCCTATTTCTCTTCCCATATTTTTGTGATTCACCAATATTAACTTTATTTAAACACAACATGTCCTCTCCTCAAATCCCACCAGCACCATCGCTAGCAGCAGTTCAGCAACTTCATACCATTTGATTTTTGGTGTTTTCATGCAATTTTTATAAAAATCAACTTGGCTAGCTCATGAATTATTTCAAATTCTGAAAAGGAATATATTTACATTTTCTTTTCCCTCTTGGTTATAGTCATTCTTCACTCTCTCTCTAATCCCCACAAGTCGATGAGTAGCCCTTATTATTATGCTCTCAGATACAAAGCAATCACCTGAAATCCTGAGTGGGACAGCCTTTGTGACATTATCTCTTAAATATTTATCCCTATACTTATAGATCTACTCTTGGGATTCCACTAAGGATGAATAAAGATAGCAGATATGCACCTATCCATTCAGAGATGAGTCACTGTAGGAAGATTTTCTTCTTTTTATCCTTGAAAAGATATGTGCTCCATTTCTCACAAGTTGCCAAGAATCTTTTGTGTTTATTAGTTATTTGCAACTTTGAGAAATGTGTTTAATCGGGTTCATTTCCTATTTCTTAATCTTACAATAAGGCGTAATACTTTCACTGCTCTTTTTAGAACTGATTTGCCCAATAATGGGAAGTCCAGAGAATTTAATTTTAGCCACGAATAAATATTGATAAGTAGTGGACTGAACTTCAAAACCGGTAACATAGTGCTTGATGGTAGTAGGGAAAACAAAGAGATTCATGGTCTGCTTTAGATAGGAAGATATACTAGAACAGGTCATTCTCAATTTTGAACTAAATGTATGTATTTGTTGCTACTGTTTTCTAAAGAAACTGCTTAAGAAGCAGAATAGGAAGAAGCCAAATAGGAAGAAAAAAATAAATTTGCCCCCTGCCCTAAACACATTTATGTGTTTCATTAAATTTAAATTTATATGTTTTATGTCTAAAATGAGAAAGGATTTTGAAATTGCTTTGAGATTTTCAGATGGAAACTAGCAAAGAAGTATATGATTAGAGAATTACAATAGTTAAAAACTAGACACCACATCGTAAGATGTATCTTAAGATAATGCACTTGTTTCTTATTCCAGATGGTAGAAGCAGGATTTGTGGAGGGAAGTGACATAGAGGTGAGTTTTGACTCAATTTGGATGTTTCAGAAATGCATTGGTATAGGGTGCGTTGTTAAATAATGAGCTCCCAACCCCAGCTATTTTTGAGCAAGGTCAATGATTGTTAGAAAAAAAGGATGCTTTATAGGTGTTGATATATTGAGTGGAATATTTGACGTTCTCAGTTCTTTTCCAAATCTAAGATTGTATTTTTTCTATATAATTTCTTTTTGAGGGGTTGCTTTCTGAAACTGCTGTCTTGGTAAGGTTAATTGTTCTTTACAGGAAACATGTCATGGTTTTTACAAGCTAAGGAATATGTGTTCTTATTTTTAGCTTTTATTTGAACTTCAGGCTATGTAATATTACATGCGAAATGAATTGAAATGAGAAGAAATCTCAGATCCATCTATCCACATAGAATTTCACTAGTGAAAAAGGAAACAACAAATTTCAACATTTTCTTCTTCTTCTGAGAAATAACTGTAAATAGTTATTCAAGATAAACATTGCATGTAGCAGTAATAGGGCCAAAAAAGTAATGTGAGAAAAATATCTATTCACATAGTTTTAAAATGAAATGACACTATAAAATATGCATATAGTTAGTAAATTTTTTTAAAAAAGTATTTATTCTATAATATCTAAGAGGTTGTCTTGTGACAGTAGGTAATTCAAGGACAAGGTAGCCCTAAGTACTCTTAATCGTAAATATTTTAAGAAAAACTTTGCTTCAGTTTCAAAACTATAGTTACCCAAGAAAATTCCTGAGTAATTTATACATTTAATGTTGGCAAAGATCTTTGATATGAGCTGGGAATTCTTTTTTAAATAGTAAAATACACTGCAAAGAGCTTAAAATGCTTATAAAATTATTCAGTGAATTAGCAAAAAAAGAAAAGATTAACATCCAACTGTCTCCCATTAATACCTGTCATAATAATAAGAGCTAACACTTGATGTAGTGCTTATTATGTGGCAGGCATTTTCTAAGCACGTTACATAATTCAGCACATTTATTTCTCCTACTAACCTCAAGAGAAATATTGTCCCATTTACAAATGCAGAACTTGAGGCATTGAGAGGTAAAGTGACTTGATGATAGTTATTTAGGGAGGAAGTAGCAGCCTTGAGTTTGGAATCTCGGGCGGTCTGGTCAGTAAGCATTCTGAACTCCTGCAGTATTCTGTCTCTCCAAATTGAGGTATTTTGGATGATCCTTCTTTAAATTTCATGCTTAAAATGTTTAAGGATGGCAGTAAGTAAATGGCAGTGGGCTAAGGAATTTTTTGTGTGTGGTTCAAATTTCTGGGATAGGAATTTAAAGATGTTTCAAGGTCTTTTCGAGGGAGTAACTTTGTGGAAATGCACAGTCCTGGCATCCTGGAGTTTGAAGACCAAGTTGCATAGATACGGGTAGGTCTCTGAGGCTTGTGTGAGGAGCTTCCTTCTAAACAAAAGCCCCTGGAAAGTTATTTCGAATGGAGATATTGTGTTGGCTGTTCTGGGGATGCTGAGAGAAGCCAGTGGAAGGGCTGAGAGAGCCAAGAAAGCAAAACTAGAAGAACCAGTCAGTGTGTACTAGTCTCACTGTGATGGGCTAGGTCAAAGTTAGTATCACCAATGAGAAAAAAACTGCCCTGTGACCTCCCTGAATCTTGGTCTTTTAAGGTGTACTTTGATGTCTCCTTCTTCAGGTCCAGGAGTCCAGAGGCATAGCACAGAACATGGAAAGAGAAGTAAGTTGAGAGAGGCAAAGGTAATATGGAAGGCTACAGAGAGGGCATGCACAAGAGCAGAAGCAGTGGCTGTATCTTTCAGGGAATGGGTTGTAATTCCTTATTACAGTAGTCAAACTAATAAACGCAGAAAGAGATGAGGCTCCATTGGCCAGTTCTCCCAAATAAACAGGGGATCCAACAAGATGACACATCGCTCTGAACAGGAAAAGAGAATAAAAACAAAAGTAAGATGTAGAATGGAGCAGTGTTGGGCATGGCCCCAGGGAAATCAGTGCTAACTGGGGTTAGTTAGGTAGTTAAACACCTGTCTTTCTGTTTTACTTTTTAATTTTATTTGGTTGGTTTTGTTTTTGTTAAATGTTTTTAGGTATTTGGATTTTGTTGTATATTTGTGCCTACACATCTTTTGAGTTCACTCATATACTGCTTAACAATGGATATATTCTTAATCACCTCAACTAATTCTTCTGTGACTTATTAAAGAGCCCCTAAACATACTGAACCTGATATAGCCACCAGGGATGGTAAGCAAGCATTGAGCATTTGCTCTATTAGCAAACAATGAGGGAGGGACTCACACACAATGAGAAATAGGTGCCTAAATTCAAATTGCACTTCAGTAGAGAATACTTGGGTGCCTGGTCTTTAATACTGTTGCCAGAAGATTAATTCTATGAAGACTTCAATATTCTAAGTGATTTTCAATCCATACCCTTTTCCTCTCCCCCTTCTCTTTCTATTATATATTCAGAAACTTGGCCTTATGTAGAGATTGCAAGAATTTTTGTTTTGTTTTGTTTTTTTCTATTTCAACTGAAGACCCATATTTATAGTGTTTGCTGCGAGGGTATTCATTTGAATTATCACTGAAAAGGTTGCCGTCAGAGCAGGGAAAACATGAGAGAATGATTCAGTACAACGTGCCCTTTTGTCTAACAAGAATATGCTTCTCCATCACTCTTTCGTTTGTTGCTCAGAGAGAGCAGAAGCACATTCAATTATTCATGTTTTCTAATTAAGCCTTGCTGATTGCACCTAAATGGAAACTTTATTTTGAAGAGATTTTGTTCTTAATGTTTTTCAGTAGAACAATAATTCATCTGATGGCAACATAAGTCTCTTTAGGATCCTGAGTAACCTATCTGTTGGGTTTTGAACGGACATATAGATATTATCTGTCATGCTGAAGGCCTCCGAATTGTTTATTTCATGTCTTATTTAGGGGTGACAATGAATGTGACTTTTTGCTAATGACCATTTAGTTATTGTCAGTATGGGAAATATTGAGAAATGACAGAGACATATTCTGTTGCTATGTAGTTATTCACCAGTTGCTCTATGATATTCTAAAATCACATTCCTTTCAAAACTGAGCAAAATGATTCGAATATTACATTTTTGTACTTGTCTTTTCTTTTTGGTTTCTGTATGGATGAAAAGTGTGTCATACATAAAAATTGGCCAGCCGTCATTACTTTGGGCAATACTCACCCTAAAAAAATATTTGGTTTTAAACATAAATATTTCATCCATTACACTCCCCTAAGGTAAATTTTCCAAAGGCTTCATTGATGTATGTTTCCTCAAAATACTGAAATTTAGATTATTTTAGCACCATGTCCTTAAATCAAAATGATTGCATATGTTTCTTACAATTCCATTCTTGCCTCTCCTTAACTTTTATGATCTTCTTAGTGTATTTTCTTTATCATATATCTTATTTAATTAGTAAAAATATGAAGTGAGTATATTAAACTATATAAACCTATTTAAAGTACTTTCACAAATGTTTGTATATCATCCATGGAAAAGTTTGAAATGAATATACTAGTACTGGACAATGACAATAGGATAAAGTTCTGAATCATCTATTTCGGCTAACACTATTAATCAGATTACATAGAGAAACTGCCACTCTGTTACTTCATGAGAAAACATCCCAGTTTTAGCGTTCTCAGAAAGTAAATTATCTTTTGTAGCTTGTGTTTTTGCTGTGAAAGAGTATTTTTTTATTTTCTTCTGTAGAATTTATGATTATTAAAGATGTGTCTTAAAATGATAGATCTTTATTAACAATGAAATGGAGATATATTTGATGTGCAAATATCTACTACAATTACTGCATTCTGTCAGATTTATATTAATAGGTAAAATATAGGGCATTGAAATAGAATTTAAAAAGTAGTTAGAGGGCTTCCCTGGTGGCGCAGTGGTTGAGAGTCCGCCTGCCGATGCAGGGGACACGGGTTCGTGCCCCTATCCCGGAAGATCCCACATGCCGCGCAGCGGCTGGGCCCGCGAGCCATGGCCGCGGAGCCTGTGTGTCCGGAGCCTGTGCTCCGCAACGGGAGAGGCCACAGCAGTGAGAGGCCCGCGTACAGCAAAAAAAAAAAAAAAAAAAAAAAAAGTAGTTAGAAATTACTTAAATCTTATTTAACTTGGGAACTAGAATTTAAGACAGTTTGAATATTTTCTGCATGTTATTTTTCTAGACAATTTAACATTTAATTTTCAAGGACAATATCAATCATTTCACTTATGATAGAAACACAATGTGAAGAAAATTTCACTTTTTGCACAGATCTTTATACATGACCTTAACCAGCTTAATATATGTTTTAAAATGATTATGGTAATTTATAAAACCTTTTAAGAAAGAAATTCAAATAATGCTATGTATATAATCAAGTAGCATTGAAAATATTAGAGTAAAATCAAATATGGAAGCATACAGAATTACACTGGGAAACTGGGTAGTTTCAAGAAGAAAACAGGATAGATTTTCTATTAATATATTTATCTCATACTCCATATCTACAACGACTTTTGATTAAGTTCTTCAAGTTAGTCCTAGGATAACACATAACAAACACCATAAGAAAGAACTGACTGTCTAAATGCTATCTGAAAAAACATTTCTTTGGAGCAGAACCAGTTTTTAAAACTTTCTAGAAATTATTTATTCGTTAAGCAAAAATTGTGTTATGGATGATTCTGAAGTACATGAAACACTTTACTGTAGATATATTGTAATGCTGAGTAGAATTATCAGACATCCGTAAGTTTGAGTCTTATTTTCTGCTGTTTACAAACAATATTGACTGATTTAAATAGGGCTAGATGACAACAATTATTCACATTATTTTAGGATGTCTATAGAAAATTAATA
This sequence comes from Mesoplodon bidens, assembly GCF_964165515.1. Classification (NCBI taxonomy): domain Eukaryota; kingdom Metazoa; phylum Chordata; class Mammalia; order Artiodactyla; family Ziphiidae; genus Mesoplodon; species Mesoplodon bidens. The sequence goes on along the minus strand of NC_138176.1, from coordinate 100,698,014 downwards.
TCTAGAATTTAACTTGAATTTGGATTCTTTTTATAATACTTATTTTTACTGCAGATGAAGGAGTTTATAAAATGGATTTTCTGAATTCTGTTGACCTTTTTACATAGATTTTTGCCAAGGCTATGGGACATTTTTGGAATGTACCCCAATTGTATTTTTTGTTAAGTACATTAAACAGTTTTTAGGATATTACTGTTAGGGAAAAGTTAGGCTAGCATTTTTACCTTTCTTAATCTTTAAAGTATTAGAGTAGATTTAGTTTCCATACAAATATCTAACTAATATAGACCAAACTATGAAATAACTATCTTCATTTATATTTTATTTAAACCATAACTCTGAAAATATGTATTATTACCTCCTATGTATATGTGTGGAACCCAAAGGAATACAGAGTCATAGAAGTAAAATTAAAAAGGTTTGATCTTACTAGTCCAAGTTCATTACACCCTAACCACCTCCTGAATCTATATGAGCTCCTATCCTCACCTTTAATGAAGCCCAGTGATTAACAGATGACTTGAATTTTTTTCTCTTCTCTAGAGGAGAAGTTCTAGAATCTTATATTATATCCAAACACTATGTACTACCCATGAACGCAACCTTGTTTATCTCCATCTATATGTCCTTTGAAACATGTAACTCACAGTGAGTTTGGTTAGACTTGGAGCACTCTAGCGTCCATCAGTGAAGTTTCCTCCTTATTGGAAACTTGTTCTCCTACCGGTTTCTAAATACTCTTTCCTAGTTTTCTTCCCACCACTCTGTACCATCAAATCTCTTTCAGAGACCTCTCTTATGTAGTCTTACCATTACACTGTTATTTCTCAAGGTGCCATTCTTGAACTTCCCACTTCATTAGACTTCATTAGATGTATTCTTCTTGGGTTACCTCATTAACTACAATGAGGGATTCAAAATGCCTACTGGTAACTCAGACTTGTACTCCTCATCACCGATTCGCATTCTAACTGCTTAGGGATATCAAAAATATTATGTCAAAAGCCAAGTGTAATCACATCTTCCATAGTTTCTTATGCTTTTGTGTTTCCTACTCAATAAACATACAACCATGTGCTCACTGCCAAGTCACACATCTTAGAGATATCTTTGACTTCTTCCTTTCCCATTTATTAATTTATTATTTCCTTATTATATTAAATTAGTATCATAGAGTTTTTAATATAACAGCAACTCTTCTCTGCATTAAGGGTTCAGTGGTAACACTCCCTGCCTTCCTGGAGATGTTGCTCCAGGTGACGAGACAGATATTAAACAGATAAGCTCTCCCTCTTTCTCTCTCTCTCCCTCCCTCTCTCTCTCTCTCTTTCCCCCTTCCTCTCTCTCTCTCTCTCTCTTTTTTTCTCTCTCTCTCACACACATACACACACACAAATCCCATGAAAATACAGCTATGTTAAAGTATTAGACTGCTATATTTAAAATAAAATGTCTTTCCATAAAAAACCAAACCAAAACAAAACAAAACTTAGAATGAGAGGTACTAGATTCCTGGATTGCATCTAATGAAACACTCAACCTAATAGGGAGGATCAGGAAAGGCTTCTTAGAGGAAGGGAAACCTGAGCCAAGATCGGAAGTATAAGTATGAAGTTAACTGATTTGTGGGATGGAAAAGAGAGACTTCCAGGTAGGGAACTATAAGTGTAAAGGCTGTCAGGTCAGAGAAAGCACAGCTAGTGAGAGCAGCTAAAGGAAGGCAGAGCTGTTGGAGGGAGAGAATCCTGGGGAAGTGTGATGACAGATAAGGTGGAGGACAATAAAGAAGCAGAACATGCATATGCTAATAGACCTTATAAAGATTCTATGAGGAACAGTAAACTATCTGTGGGTTTTAGGCAAGGAGGTGATATAATCAATGTTTTCTAAAACATCCTCCATATAGTTAAGGATTACATCTATCTCTATTAACACTTAAATATCCCTTGAATTTCTCCCCCTCTTTGTCATTGCCCTTCTCATTTTTACATGAATTGCTGCAACAGTATCCTACCTCTGTTCTGTCTCTGTGAACGCATCTCCTCGTTGTCCTTGAGGAAATGACTAAACGTCGTTCTGTTACACACAGCAGTGTTTGTAAATTTTCCTAAAGTATATCAATCCATGGAGATGTTTTGAGAAGAAAGGATTTCACGGTCAGCATAAATTTGGGAAGTACTCCGTAATCTATCCCCCATTTGGTAGTTAACAGTGCAAATCCTGCAGAAAAGACTTTAATTACTTTTGTTTAATCAGGTATTTCCCAAGGTCAATTGACCTTGGTCTGTTACCAAACCAATTTTGGGTCTGCTTGCTGTACATGCAGCAAAGCCAATCTACTGACACCAGGTGGTGGCAAAGAAAAGTACAATGTTTATCTTAAGGCCAAGCAAGGAGAATGGGCAGCTCATGCTCAAAGACTCTAACTCCCTAATGGCTTTCAGGAAAGGGTTTTTAAAGACAGTGTTAGAAAGAGGGTTGTGGGCTGCATAATCAGCTTGTACTCAATTCTCTGACTTGTTAATGGTGAGGTAACAGGATGATGTTTTGGGAATCTCAATCATCAGCCTGCTGGTTCCAACCGGTCTGTGGTCTAAATGGTGGTGGTCAGCATTCAGTCAACTTACTGCACCTGATGGGGACTTCAGTATCCGCAAAACAACTTAAGAATATGGCTCCAGATATTGTCTATAACCCTTGAGGAGGAATTAAAGGTCCTTGACTTTGATTTATGACTAAACTATTATTATTTTGTCTTGCTTGACTGTTTTCCTTTGTTTCTGCATTTTCTCACTTCACTGATTAAATCTGCTCTTTGGAACTCGGGGAAGGCTTAGGAGGCAAAGCTTTTCTACAAAAAAAAAAAAGGCAGGGGATATGGGGGGTGGGCTGTCCCTCAGAAGGCCCCACAGGATCCTGCTCGGTTTCAAGTCTTCTCTTTTCTCCTATTAAGAATTACTAACATCCTTCAATACCAATATTCTTCAGAACTTACTTTTGAATCATTGCCTACAGCATGAAGTCTAACTGCCCCAATAAGGCATTCAGGGCTCTAGTTTTAGGACTTGTTTCCTTCTTCCCTTTATATTTTCACTCACAACACATGTTCAACTACAGATCTGTAGAAATGTTCATAGTTCCCTGAACTTCCCGTATGCTATTTCAGAATATGTTTTTCTTCAAAATGCTCCTCTGTTATTTTGTACTTGGCTAGCCTCTATTCCAGACAACTCAGTTGCCAAGTTCATTGAGACTCCTTCCCTTATCTTGCAATCAGACTTAAGGAGTCTCATTTTCCTCTTGGGCATACCCTTATTTTAAATTCATTACACTTTTTCTTTACTTCTAAAAATCGAATATTAAAGAGTAAACTCTGTGAGGGCTGAGACTACTTGTCTTTTCTTTGTATCCTTGTTCACTAGCATTGTGCCTGGAATATAGTAAATTGCAAAACAAATGCCTATTAAATAAATAATCAAATGCAAAGAACGAAAACATGACCAATAGCAGATAAAGGAGAAGTAGGGCAAAGTTCTGTTCCTTGATAAGCCTGTAATTTAGTGAGAGTGAAAGACAAATCACTATAGCAAAAAGAAGATTAAGGAAAATCCTTAGAGAAAAGTTTGAAAGTTCATATATGGCTGGATTAATTGGGGGAAGATTCCTACAGTAGGTATTATTTTAGATGGGCTTGTAATGTCACAGGTATATTTCCCCAGGAGACAAAGTTTACACCAATATATGTGGTGCAGAGGTATGACTTTTATTTGCAGATTCAGAATTATATGTCTTGTCTATGAGTATGGATGAAGCCTGGAGGGATGTGAGCATGAGACTGTCATGAATGCTCATGTTTTAAAAAGATTCAACCAACAGGGCTGACTTTAGAAAAGTCTGGGCATGAGGAGACAAGTTAGAATGCATAGAACAATATTCTAGATCAGGGGATGACAAAGTTTTCTATGAAAGGCCAAACAGTAAACATTTTCATCTTGGCAGGGCCACAGGGTCTCTGTCACACTAGTCAGCTCTGTTGGCAAAGAGCAAAAGCAGACATAGATGATGTGAAATGAATGAGCGTGGCTGTGCTCCAATAAAGCCTTACTTACAAAACAGACAGAAGCCTGGGCTTTTCTTGGAGACCACAGTTTGTTACATGAAAGTTAACAAAGGTCTGAAATGACTGATAGCAGTGCCAATGGAAAAGAAGGGATACCTGTAAGGAAATCATAGCAGTGGCATACACAGCACTTATCTCAATGCATGTGGGTGGCAAAGAAGGAAAAAGAGTTAAAGATTATACTGAGAGTTGAGGCCCAGTCACTGGAAGGCTGATGGTGCCACGGACAGAAATAGGCAAGTTAAAAAAAAAAGGCTATTTAGGGAATGAAGATGATTAACTGCAATGGAAGAAGCCAGTTAACGGAGGAAAGCTGTACAGTGTGAAGAGCAGTCCCATTAAACTGTGAACAACACTGAAAACTCCAAAAGCCTGTACCACTTGGCAATGAGTTTTAATGAATTTGTTCGAACTTCTCAATTTTTACATTATAAATAATGAAGAAGTATATGAGTTTCCTTAATAGTACAGCATGCCCAATGCGGTTTTATTAGCATTCTCTACAGAATGCGTTGCTCTTTCACCCATCCATCTGGGATATAAAACAAAGTGCGCTATTATGGAAAGCATTTATTTCAGAAATAATAATCTATTTTTTGCTATAAATAAGTCTACAGTGTATGTTGTTTGACAAATGTGATCTTATTCTTTTTCCTTTATTCAAGACTTCAAAAGGATTTAATTTTGAATGTAAGCAGCCAAACTAAAATAAGATTAACTATAAACTATTTTTCTCCATTTGTTTGCCGAGCAGGCAAATGTTACTACGCATTTCAATTAGAAATATACTTGTCAGGTGGGAAGGAAGAAGGAATAAAGTGAGTCAGCAAAGGAACAGGACAGGCTTCTTTACCGAGTCTGCTTCCTGAAAAATAAATCTAGAAATGAATTATTCAAAGTCATACTGAAACTAGTCAGCAACAATGAAATAGGGTTCAATACACCTGAAACCTGTTTATGGGACTTAATTTTAACTTCTATTTCTTGAATTTCTATAAAATTTCCTTGTTAAAACAAGAGCCAGAAAGACTTTTCCTTAAAATTCCACTTCATTATAAGGAGCTGAAAACATTGCTATTGTTATTCTCTCTCACATGGAAAGCTTTACTATAGTTAAAAACTGTGCTCCTAGCTATAACATCATATACCTGGGACTCCGCTGCTCATGGCTTTTTAAAGTTTCCTGTCCCTTATTTTCTCTATTACCATACGAGCTCATTTTTAGTAACCTCTCTTAAAGATCTACTTGGATTTTAGAAACAATACAGGAGTCCTATCCCAAGTAGGAACATTGATCTAGAATGTTTTCCTCCTGTTGTGAGTCAAACTGAATGGCTTCTTCAGAAAAACCAGTATGTATTAAACACTCTAATGAAAATGTGTTCTCTTTGGAATTTTTAGAGAAAAAGTATAAAAGGGCTGTTTGCTATGCACTTGAAAATCTATTGCTGGGCATGTGTAGTGATATTCAAAACACCATTTTAATTATGCCTACGTCTCCTCTTGTTCTATTTTGTGAAATAAAATTAATCATTTAGCAAATTTGGATTGATGGTGGGTTATAACTTATTCTATTATTCTACAAACAGATCTGAATATATCTGATATATCATATTAACTACACTAAGGAAACATTTAAAATTGAAAGAGACAATGAAAACAACACCCATGTGTGCTGGGGAAATGGGACTGTTGCTGCTATCTGACAGGTTTCTTATATAAATGCATGTCTTCAATGTTGTCCTAAATGTGATGATGTTTTTAGGGTATCTGAAAATACAGTTAGTCAGCTTTAAACTCAAAATGAAAAATAATACCTGATGATAGGATGCAGTGTTTAAGATTTTCCCTAAAACAATTAGATTAATTATATAAACTACTCAAAAGAGTTGAAGTATAACAAGTTATATAAAATATCTATAGTAACAGTCATCAAACTGGGATATGAATACCCTTGGGGGGTCAGGAAAACTTTCCAAATGGTAAATAGGGACAGATAGTTTTAAGGAAATCAGTTTCCAGATTTTCAATCTCTGTATGTACAGGCGTATCTCATTTTATTGTGCTTCACTTTATGGTGCTTCAGAGCTATTGCGTTTTTTACAAATTGAAGGTTTGTGGCAACCTTGATTCGAGCAAGTCTATCTGTGCCATTTTTCCAAAAGCATTTTGGAGACACTTCATGTCTCCATAATTAGATTTTGGTAATTCTCATGGTATTTCAAACTTTTTCATTATTTTTATATTTGTTATGGTGATCTGTGATCAGTGATCTTTGATGTTACTATCATAATGATTTTGGGGCATCACAAAATGAGCCCATATAAGACTTAGTCCACAAATATTGTGCATGTTCTGACTGCTACACTGACCAGCCATTCCCCTGTCTCTCTCCCTCTCCTTGGGCCTCCCTATTCCCTGAGTCACAAGAATATTGAAATTAGGCCAATTAATAAGCCTATAAAGGACACTATGTGTTCAAGTGAAAGGAAGAGTTGCACGTCTCTCACTTTAAATCAAAAGCTAGATAGAGATGACTAAATTTAGTGAGGAAGGTATATCAGAAGCCAAAATGGGAAGAAAGCTAGGCCTCTTGTGCCAAACAGCCAAGGTGTGAATGCCAAGGAGAAGTTCTAGGGGGAAATTAGAAGTGCTACTCTAGTGAAAACATGAACAATAAGAAAGTGAAACAGCCTTGTTGCTGATATGGAGAAACTCTGAGTGGCCTGGAGAGAAGATCAAACCAACCACAACATTCCTTCAGCCAAAGCCTAATCCAGAGCAATGCCCTAACTCTCTTCAATCCTATAAAGCCTGAGAGAGGTGAGGAAGCTGCAGAAGTAAAGTCTGAAACTAGCAGAGGTTGGTTCATGAGGTTTAAGAAAAGAAACCATGTTCACAACATTAAAGTGCCAGCTGGAGCAGCAAGTGCTAATGCAGAAGCTGCAGCAAATTCTCCAGAAGACGTAGCTAAAATAATTAATGAAGGTGGCTACACTAAACAACAGATTTCCAATGCAGATGAAACAGCCTTCTATTGGAAAAAGATGCCATCTGGGACTTTCATAGCTAGAGAGAAGTCAATGCCTGTCTTCAAATCAAAGGACAGGCTGACTCTCTTGTTAGGGGCTAATGCAGTTGGTGACTTTATATTGAAGCCAATGCTCGTTTACCATTCCAAATATCTTAGAACCCTTAAGAATTATGCTAAATCTACTCTGCCTGTGTTCTAAAAGCAGCAACAAAACCTAAATGAGTGTACAATCAGGTTTAGTGAACATTTTAAGCCCACTCTTAGGACCTACTGCTCAAAAAAGAAAAATTTTTTTCCCTTCAAATATAACTGCTCATTGACAGTGCACCTGGTTACTCAAGATGTCTGATAAAGATGTACAATAAATTAATGTCGCTTTTATTTAAGAAATAAATTTCATAAGACTATAGCTGTTATAGATAGTGATTTCTCTGATGGATCTGGGCAAAATCAATCAAAAACCCTCTGGAAAGAATTCACTATTCTAGATGCCATTAAGAACACTGATGATTCATGGAAAGAGGTCAAAGTATCAATGTACACAGGAGGTTGGAAGAAGTTGATTCTAACCCTCATGGATGACTTTAAGGAGGTCAAGACTTCAGTGGAGGAAGTAACTGCAGATGTGGTGGAAATAGAAAGGGAACTGGAATTAGAAGTGGAGCCTGAAGATGGGACCGAATTACTACAACCTTATGAGAAAACTTTAACAGATGAGGAGCTGTTTCCAATGGATGAACAAAGAAAATGGTTTCTTGAGATGGAAACTACTCCTGAAGAAGATGCTCTGAAGACTGCTGAAATGACAACAAAGGATTCAGAATATTATAAAAACTTAGCTTAATAAACAATGGCAGGGTTTGAGAGGACTGACTCCGATGTTGAAAGTTCTATTGTAAGTAAAATGCTACCAAACAGCATGGCTGCTACAGAGAAATACGTGAAGAGTCAATTGATGTGGCAGATTTCACTGTTGTCTTATCCTAATAAAGTGCCACGGCCACCCCAGCCTCAGCAACCACCACCCTAATTAGTCAGCAGCCATCAACACGAGCAAAAAGATAATTACTCGCTGAACACTCAGATGATGGTAAGCATTTTTTAGCAATAAAGTATTTTTTCTTTAAGGTATGTATATTGTTTTTAGACATAAGGCTCTTGCACACAATAGACTACCATATAGTGTAAACATTACTTCTGCATGCACTGGAAAACCAAAAAAATTGTGTGGCTTGCTTTATTTTATGAGACATTCCCTTTACTGTGGTAGTCCGGAACTGAACCTACAATATCTCCTAGGTAGAGGCACCTGTATTCTTTCCAACAGGTGAGATGGTTGACCATGCATCTTCTTTCCCACCTCCCTTCTCACAGTTGCCATGCTCTCATCTTATAAAAGAAACGTAAATCTCTTACAAATTCTGGATTTTGCTGCAATGACTCTCATTTAATGATCTCGACTTATTCATTGTTCAATTCTTATCAAATAATACATTGTCCCAGAGAAGAAAAAGCATTGGGCCATTAGGCATCAAACTCACAGCAAGGCCCCGTGCTTTATCTATCCATGTATCTATCAGTCATCTATCTAATATCATTTAATCATCTATGTATCTCAACATTAGAATTCAGAAGTTAGATTGTTGTTGATGCATTTATTTAAATTGGAAAATAAAGGCAGGCTTTTTCTAACAGGAAGTAAAAATGATCTTGCTATTTTGTTTAACAGCAAGTCTGGCTTTGGGAATTAGGTTATATGTCAGATAATTTCCCATTACTTGAATGATCCGAAACATTAGCCCCAAGATTACAAAGTACATGATACTTCTCCAGCATTTTATACAAAAACTTACTTAATGATATTTTAATTTTCTCAAACCATTCTTTGTGCAGCTGGCTAAAAACAGTACCTCTAAGTGAAAAAGAAACGGGGATAAGTAATAGTTACTTGATATGTCTGGGTAAAGACTTTTTAGGAGTAGCAGAAATTAAGGAAATAAAAGATTTCAAGAAAATTTATTTCAAGAGAAATGAGCTTCAATCATTTGCTTTCACTGAAAATGAATAAAAAACGAATCAATATGTCAGCTGATGTTTGTCATAAAGAAACATTAACTAACTGGTGCTCTTAATCAGCATCTAGTAGCACTCAACCAATATGGTCTTATGGCAATTTTTTTGAGGGGATAAGGGGCACTGAAAAAAAATTGGGAAAATCTGATAAATTATCTAATTATTTTGATTACTATATACAACCTAGACAATTCAACTAAAATAAATATAAAACAAACCCTTCCATTTTTTACCATTTTGCCTCAATTATTCAGATACATTTAAAAATTGTTTAGTTTTTCTTGTATTGGCAATCCTCATCATTCTGAAAACCACAAAGTTCAATTTGTTCATTTTGACCAAATAACTTTAAAGACTTTTATAGTGGAAAGTCCATATTCTATAGTTTTTAGTACATAATAAATGTATCTGAGTGAATCTAATAGAACTTCAACAATAGTTTTTTATACAAAGCATACCATCCCTTGATTTTCTTAGACAGATCAAATGCTACAACCATTTTTGCTAAAACGTATTGGTTAGACCAGTGTTTTCCAGAATGTATACATAAGGTGGTTTTAGCTGGTAGACAGGCATAGAACAAAGTAGCATTGAATCATACAACTATTTCTTTAGCAGTTTTCTTTCTATCTTTTTTAATGCATCAAAGAGAAAAATCAGTTTGTTGCTAGTATGCTTGAACATTGTTCTAACACCTTCCATTCTCTCTTGGCATGAGACAGAATTTAACTAAAATTTAATACTACTGAAATATTTTCACTGTTGTAATCAAATAAAGCTGTTAAGTCTTTGGGCTCTGAAGCCAGACTACCTTTGTCCAGCTGCTGGCTCTACTACTTACTAGTTTGGTGACCTTAGGTAACTTTCTCAACCTCTCTGTGCTTCAGTTTTCTTCATATATGATAATACCTACTTTTGAGGGTATTAGACTATAATGAGATAATATTTATTCATGAAAAGAATCTCAAAAAGTTATGTCACATAGTATTATAAGCTCAAAATTGCCAATTACTGAAATTTTTTTTCTCATATTACTTTATGTTGATTTCAGGTAGTACTGGTTTCTCATTTATGGAAGTATAAAAGTAAAATGATTAAAAGAAATATTTAGCAGATAATTGAATACTGATATCGGTATATTATAAAAATCAAAAATGTCATTTCTAAATAGTTAATCTGTACAGCAATAACTGTTGACATTTGGTCCTTGGGGTTTCCTTTAAGCACTTATAGAGCACTCCTACTTCCAGCTAGGAAGAAGTATCTTGTGGCACCATAATGTCCCTCCCTGAGAAAAACCAGATCTGAGTAAAGTACCACAATATCCTGTTTGAAAAGTTTTGGAAGATGCCAAGACAACCATGCCTCAAGAGGCTAAGTTTCCAATGAGAAGGAAACCGTGGAGAAATTAGTCATCATTCTTCAAGCTGCTTTTCTTCTTAGGGCATTTGCCAATCCTTGCCTTTGTGTGAGAAGAAAACACAGACAAAGGGCCATAGGCAAGAAACAGAGAAGCTAGAAGAACAACTGGAAATGCCAAATGGCTGGAGAGACAAAAATCTGAGTTCAGGGCTGCCAAAGCATCAGAGATTTGAGGGGCAAGATACTAGAGAGAGGGTAGGAACAGGGAAGTGAACTGGACATTGTTACTGTTTACATTTTATCAGCATTTGCTGAATTTTAAAGTTGGCAAGAAAGAGGCTAAGAAAATGTGAAAAAAGGCACTGCTCTACAGGGTTCTACACCCATAGATCAGGCATTCCATCAGCCTCCAGTTAGTGGTTCTGGATGAGGCTCTGCAGGTAGGAATATAAGACCTGTACTTCTAAGACAGAAAGGGTCCAATGTATTCAACTTGCAACCAAGTGGCCAGTCGGTTTCCTTGAAAAATCATAACATATGGTGGGGGGGGTCTATTTTGATCTCTTTTACTGGCAGGTAGGAAATTCATAGATGACAGTGTCAAATAGGCCTGGGTAAGTAGGAGAACTTACTGCTGGGCCATGTGTAGGCTCCAATTCCACCACCATGTCCACTCTGTATGGGTGCCCACTGGGCCAGTTCTGGGGTTGGCCATCAACAAAATCTGGCTAACATCTACTAAGTCATTTTTCTCCTTGGCTTTTCTACCTCTTCCATAAGGGATGCACTCTGGTAGGTGTTAATGTGTGTACAAAAATCTTCCCACTTTGAGCCTATATCCATCCATCCACCAACTTGGCTCTATGCCAGACTTCCTCATTCAATCTTTCAGTTTTTTCCTTCTAAGACTCTGACCAACTAATGAGGTCATTGCCACTGTACAAGAATCTAAATATAGTCTTACCTAGGGTTACTTCTGCTTCCACCAGAAGTGTGACAGGTGCATCACTTGCAGATTTGCCTATTGGAAGATATTCCCTGTCCTCTGTCTTTCAACTCGCTCCCTGAAAATAGTTGTAATGCAGCCACCATCCAGTTTTGCTTGTATCCACACACCAAGATAAGGTAGGGTTTTTCCCTTCTTTTTCATCTAGTCATAAGTACAGCCCACATGGTCATAGGTACAGGTTGATGTTGAGTGCAGATGCAGTCTGGGTGGGTGGTATGGAAATCTGGGCTATCTGCTATCTGCCTACTCATGCCCACCTATCCTTCTTGATGTCCCACTTAGACCTAAACTAGTAATGGACTGCCACTGGCCCTGTCGGACTTTATGACTGGACCCGTCTGGTAGACCCTGTACATAATGGGTACTTATGGTACTTATGGATGCATGTTCATTTGTTGCCCACAGACAGCCTTAGCCTTCCCTCTCTACCAAGGCTCAATAGCACCTCAGGAGCTGTTTCTTGAAAGGTATATAATTTTCTAGCGCAGATCACATGGCCTTGCACTCAAGCCTCAAGGAACTGCATTACAATTCTCATTGAACCTTGTAAACGTTTGTATCTTTTCACCACTGAAATCTCCTATTCCATAGAGTCTGCCAGATACTGTGATCCAAGCCATGGGCTTCGTGCACCACAGCCAGGACCTGCTGTGAAGCCTTTTTTCCTTTCTTTCTTTTTCATTTTTTTCAGAAACCTACTCAAGCCTAACAGTCTTCTGAGTCTCCAACTATGTTGGCCAAAGCAGTAATTCTAAGTGTGGAATGTGTTGCCTTTAGAGTTCTATGAGGCTTTCCAGACATTATGCTTATTTTTTTGTGATACGGGATGCAAAAATGAACCAATCTGACTCTTACTGTCCATACTATACATGGCCAAATTAACTTTCATTGTCCATCACTTTACCATTTTCCCTCTGTAGTATGTCAGTAGAACTTAGGAATACCCATGTAAACCCACTGTCCTTATAGCATTGCCCCAATTCCAATCCCTGCCCCTACAGCCATCATTCAAATTATTGGATCATCACACCAGCAGAGGTAGTCCCTTCCACTAGGGAATTCCCCCAAGTCACTACCAGTGAAATATTAAGCAATTGGGTCACCACTGTTTGTTCCATTTTTTTCTTAGGATTGGGTTCTCTCTACCAGCCAGGCAACACGTGAACCAGTCCCCAAATCCACCTTTATACTTCTTTTCTTGAACTTCTCTCAGTACCAACTCTTTCTGTCATGTCATCTAAGAATAAGACAATATACGATTAGACATAAAAGAGACTCATTGTGGTAAATGGTTGTTAAAATAAAGGAGGAGGGCTTAAGAGTGGTGGAAAGAGGCTTTACCACATGCTGGTGGGTCTGACATCTGTGAAAGGAGAGAGGGAAAGAAAGAGGATGAGATAGGAACAGCTCATGTTGTAGAACTGCTCTGAGCAAGTTGATGGAGAGATCCTGAGGACGGTTTCTCACTAAAGGAGTGACACATTGGGCAGAAATGGTCTACCTTTAGGACCCCTGACGTACTCAGTCATGGTCTGGTGGCAGCCTGGAGAAAGTATAGTCTCAGCTTGAGCCCCATGGAGAATCTGAAGGTGTACCAGTTGGAGGGTGTCAGTCTTCTTAAAACAGGGGGTCTTCTCAAAGGGAGATCTGAGTGGTGCATGTCAAGGACAGAGAGTACAATGGAACTTTGAAAAATCCCATAAAATTCCATGATTAAACAATACACTGTTTTTGGTACAATCTACTTCAGTAGAGGAAATGAGCTAAGGAAGAAAAGAAAAATAAAGCATGATATTAAAATTGGGCAGAAAAATTTGGAGGAAAGAAGCAAAACATAAAGTTATAGAATTTTTAATCTGGATAAAATAAAAGAAAGTCTAAAATATTTAATTTTTCAAAGAGAAAGTTGAAAATGGAAAAATTAAGACTGCATTCCTGGTATTTATTTATACAATTCATGTTTCAAAAGGATTTGATATGAAATAAAGTCAGTCATTTTAGAGTTGGAAATAGATGGTATAAAACATTCTAGGATTGTGGTTCTACGCAGTCGTTCCATGCCCTTGTATGCATGCTTCTTTTATGCTCGTTGTATAGAGAATTATGACAGGAAAAAAAAATCTTGGACAGCTCTTAATAGTGGAGGAATGCAGCTAGTGTGAAAATTAATGAGATGTAAGAACATACTGAACAGAAATAACAAAAAAACTGTAAAGATAAAAAAGAGACAGAGACAATTTCATGCAAAAAATGGAAATAAGTCTTTTATCTCTTTAAAAGTATTAAGTCTAAAGGAATTTTCCCACAATGAGCTTAAATATGGCACAATCTACTGAATGTGTATGACAGCATAATGGGAAGGAAGATTCAAAATACAATATAGGATCCTCTTCCAGTCATGACAGGGTACCTTCCATTGTACTACCCCTCCCATGGGTAGTAATTATAAACGTTGGACCAAATATAGTAAACAACTCTGAATGCAGTGGAGAGCAATGAAAAGAAGGCAGAAAGTGGAGTACGGTCCCTGCTGCAAACTTCTAGCAAAAATTGCATCCTCAATTGTAATTTCAGAGGCTCTCTCATTATATCTGAAGTGGCAGATATAATAATGGCAGTGAGAACGCTGACAATGGTGGTCAGACAGAGTTGTCATGGTAAAATCTCTATCAGGAGAAATTTTTTTCAGAGCCTGTTTGTTAAAACCCAGGCTCTGAAAGACATCTTAGCTGGCCATAACGGAGAGGGCAAAACTCAGCAATGTAGATTTCTGAGTCTTGAAGAGCCTTATTATGAGATCTTCTCCCTTCCCCCGTCATGGATAATGACACCTTCCTCTCAGTTCAGAAGAATGAAGTGGAATTCCAACTGCCACAGCAACTGCAGTGGAGGCAAAAAAAAGTTAGGAGTAGAACTGCCATTTCTAGGCAGCATCCTGGTCCCAGTGAAGCAGCAGCAAAACTAAGCCATACACCAGCCGAGTCTGTGGACAATAATGTTGCATATTGGACATGTGCAAGTATTTAGGAAGGAGTTTGCTGTAATACACTGGACTCCCTGGAGCTGTGCGGTGGAACTAGGAGTATATTTCAGTGCTCTTACTGAATAAGCAATGAAATGACATCCTCAGAATAAGAATAGTGGTAGAAGAGGAGACAAATGCCTCAACTAAACAATAAAACATCAGTGAACAATTTTGGCTGCAAATGAGCAGTACAGTTTGAAGATAGAAGTTAACATGACTGGTTTACACACAAACTGGGGAGGCTTCTGATATAAAGGTCTGTGTATGATATAAAGATACTGTGTAGTATTTACAGAGGTTTTTAATAGTGTTGATTCATTTTGTGAAAATAACCCAAATTTTAAGAAGAATTCCCAAATATCATAATCGTGGATGCTAACATTGACATATAAGCTCTCAACTGAGTTTTATCGGTCAACAAGAAAGAAAAAATATTTTAAAAGCAATGTTATCTTTTGTGCTGCATAGGTTTAAAGAATGCTGCAGAAGTCTTTTTTGATTTGTGTTACATGTTTAATCTGGAGATGAGATTAGCTAATGGTATCATGGAGGTGAAACTTGAAAATCTCAGTTTTTGAATGGCAGACAAAGGATGGCACTAGGAAAGCCTCGAAGCAGGAATCCAAGGATACTGGTGTGTAGAGCAAGGGCTCCAGGATGACAGTCAAGGGTAGGAATATGTTCAAATGCCCATGGATAAAAAACTGTGAAGTCCAAAGAGTATGTATCTAACACTGAGGTGAACGCCAAGGACAAGGTTTACAGAGCAGAGTGCTGATTTTAAAATGACTGGTTTCCTAAATGAGAACTTAATTTAAAAAAAAAAAGAAAGAAAGGAAGAAAGAAAATTCAGACCTGGAGGTAAATGAGGACATAAAGAGGAAAAAATAAAATAAAATAAATAGAAACAGATCATACAAAATGTTAAAAGCAGTATCAGCAATTGAATGAGTTGAAGTTACAAATGGGAAAAGATCCCGGTAAATTTCCAAAGATGAGAGAATTTCAGGAATCTAAGTAACAATGAAAATGTGTTTCTGTATGTTTGTTTCATAAGAATTTCAATATCTTGGGGAAAATCCAACTTTCTGTTTCTTGAATACGTAATGTGTGACTTCTGAGAGTATGAGAATATTAATTGCAGAAATGCTTGATTATGCTAGCTATATTAGCTGTGAGTCCTTTCATTCTAAAGACCAAATACGGACATTAAAATAAAATTATAAACACAAAGAATAAATACATTCAAGAATAAAATACTCAATATTTTCTAAACCTTCTGTGCATCTTGTTTTGCTCATTGATTGTCAATACAATCTCCTCATTATCACAGATTCCATACTGATAATCATTTCTTAAAATATTATATTTTCTGTGATTAGTATATTTAAAAATTTAATGTGAAAAAAACAGAAATGAAGGCAAACTGGATGAAATATGGAAAAATAAGAATGAGTTAAAAATATTCAAAATAACATTGTAATTAATATAATGCTTTTTAAAACATCATAAAAATGGAATGACCATATGAGCAGGATTATTATTTTAAAACACTGTTACATATTCAAATCTTCTATATATGATGGCGGAATCTGAAGATTACATTTCTATGAGAGTAATGTTTCAGTTCATTTGAAAATATTTTCATTTTTATAATAGGAAAAACTGATTGTTTTGGGGGGGTAAAAGGAAACTAGCATATTCATTTAAGAAGATGGTACATTTGCAGCCAAAATTGTTCACTGATGTTTTATTGTTTAGTTGAGGCATTTGTCTCCTCTTCTACCACTATTCTTATTCTGAGGATGTCATTTTCATTGCTTATTCAGTAAGAGCACTGAAATATACTTAAATGTAAAAACCAAATGGTTTTATTGTTTGTTTTTCTGTCAAAAGCAAATGTGTTTTCCTGAGTTATCTAGCAACTTGGTTCTCTTTAACTTTTCTGGATAGTATCAAACTTTGAATAAATACAAATCATACTTTTGTTATAGGATTTAAAAAAAAATCTATCCAGTATCCTGAAATGGCTAAAGTTTTAACCAACAGTTGTAAAATTTTAAAAAATAAAACTCTGCCTGCCAGACAGTTTCACATTTGGGAACTCGGCTTTGCTTCACATATCCTGGCATGAGAAATAAAGTTTCCACATTCTCAGAAAACTAATGGTAATTCCACATTGCTGTTTCTCTCTGGGGGTTCACAGAGTATATATATCACATTACAACCTCTCTCTGAGTTCATGTTCATTTAAAAACCTTTCCCTACCTTGAGCTTTATTTGTATTTCTCATTCCATATTAGTTTTCACAAACTCAGTTATTTTCAGGGAGAAAAATTTCTCTTTATACTATTGCTTTGCTAATTTTGAAAATCTCTGATTTGAAATTCTCTAAGTGGCGGCGTTGGCATAGGATTTGTAAAGGCATCTCAAAATGTAGGAAGCAATGTAGAACGTTAGATCTAATTAAAAAATCTCTTCACTCCACAAGATCACATTCTGATTTTAGACACCTGTTTTTATAAGAGCATTTCTACATACGACAATACATAAATGAGAGGCAAATGAACCCTGACACTCTAATTCTTTATAGGTTATTTGAGTTATTTGTGTTAAATGCAAATTAAGAATAAAAACAAATGTTCAACAATTTAATAACCTTGTTTTACATATGTGAGGATACTTTGGTATAAATAATCTTCCTGCATTGATAAACCATTGGAAAACTGCAATACAAATTTCTGATTTACTGTATATTACTATCATAGAGCTTGTCATTAATAGCCAATAATTATATCTAATTAACTTTTATGCATAGCAACCAAAACTAGGTTAAGTGAAAAAATATATATATATGTATATATACTTTTTTTTTTGCAGTACGCGGGCGTCTCACTGCTGTGGCCTCTCTCGTTGCAGAGCATAGGCTCCGGACGTGCAGGCTCAGCAGCCATGGCTCACAGGCCCAGCCACTCCGCAGCATGTGGGATCCTCCCGGACTGGGGCACGAACCCGCGTCCCCTGCATCGGCAGGCGGACCCTCCACCACTGTGCCGCCAGGGAAGCCCCATGAAAATATATTTTTAATAAATGTTTTTTTATGACAATAACACTGAATAATGCAGAATTGACTGAATTAACCTTATTTGCATTTTAGCAAATCCAAATTAGTTTAGGTAAAACCAATTAGAGAATTAGAGTATTTCCAAATACAACCTATTATAGATTCTCAGATACTCTTTGACTTAGGATGTATGGATCCTTCCATTTAATTCTGGAAATGTGCTATAAGTTAAAAAAATGAGGTTAAAGGAAAATGTGCATTTCTGTAATAACCTTTAAATATCAAAGTGAACAGAAAATGTGTAACCACTGAGGGAAGATTCTGTCTACTCGATATCACTGCCAACACAGTCCCTTATAAACTTAAAGAAAAAAACTGCAGCAAAAGTATGATGCAAAAAATTATGGAAATTGAACAAACTTTTTTCCCCCAAGCTTAACTCTTTTGGAGAATTTATATTACAGTAGACTGCACTGGCTTATTTATGCACTCTTATTTATTTGGTTATTTATTCCTTTTCACTTTACTCCTCTATCAGGAGAGATTGTTGCCAAAGTGCATAATATTTTTTATAGCCTGTCTTAAAGCATCAAAATCAGTATTAATAAATGCAGTGTTAAAAATTTTCAGTTCGGTTAAGTATCAGTGCCTGAACTATTGCAATATGAATCAATATTAAGTGTGTTTTAACTTATTTTCCTATGTATACTGCTGATGAATTTTTTGGGTAACATCATTTATGAGCAAAATTTTTATTGTTGTTGTTGTTGCTATTTTATACGTGGTAATAAGTTTCAGCAGACACCTTCCTGGACCATAAAAGTGAATTTTAATGTGGTAAATACACTAATATCAGACAAGTATAGTGTAAACACAAATAGTTTAATTTCTCATATTCACAGAGAAGCTGTCCCAAATGACATCTAGTAAAAAATGCAGTAGTTTATACCAGTCTGAAGGTCTTAAAAGAAGAGTCTCAATTGATGCTGGGGCCCTGGGGGAGTACACTCAGAGTGTTCCCCTTGTCCACCTACTACCTGGATCTTTCCTTGCTGTACAGCATTAACTGATGCGATAAACAAGTTAGATTACTTTCTATATGTAGTAAAATATCTCTGCCTAGTCAGGGAAAACAAAGGAGTAAATCTGTTGATGAATAGTAAGGATTCTTCTGAATAACTGAACATAATGGAAGTCTAATGCCTGTTGGCTCTGTAGGGAAAGGCTAGAAAAAGATTTTCTCTGCCATATGCAGTCATGAGGGGCTGTCTCACATACCAAAACTTTCTAAAATCTCACCGTTTATGTTACAGTGAAAGCACACAATTTTAGGGCTCAGGTATATTCCATTAAGTTTAGTAGAATCAGAAAACCTGTATTATAGGAGCAGATTCGCAACTGATTGGTGAAGCAAAAGTTACTGCTACATGGATTGCCCCAATCACTCCATTGTATGAAATTCCCATGTAATTTAGAGAAGGTAGAAATACTCTGGCTTGCTGAATTTTATGAGATGTGGTTTTATGAGGTCTGATACCTGCACAGAAGTAGGCACTGCCATATTCCACCCCTGGCTCAAGGGAAAGCACTACAAAGATTTATATATATAATAAACCACCCTCCCCAAATTGAAAAAGCTTTTAAAATTCACCGACTCTTCCTCCCATCACCCATCATACATCCTGTGACAGTATCTGTGAATTTTATCTAAAGAGATGAGAGAATCAAACCTGAAAGCTCAATCTTCACTGAAAATTTGAAATGATTATACTGATGGGAATCTTTTTTTTTTTTTTTTTTTTTTTTGTTACGTGGGCCTCTCACTGTTGTGGCCTCTCCCCTTGCGGAGCACAGGCTCCGGACGCACAGGCTCAGCAGCCATGGCTCACGGGCCTAGCCGCTCTGCGGCATGTGGGATCTTCCCGGACCGGGGCACGAACCCGTGTCCCCTGCATCGGCAGGCGGACTCTCAACCACTGCGCCACCAGGGAAGCCCGATGGGAATCTTTTTATGTGAGGATTTATTTCTGATCTCAATCTTGAAAAGTAATAAGAAAAGAAATAATACAGACAGCTACTTTGATATTATATGCTTACTACCAAATCAAGAGGCAGAGAATAGAATTCTAATTCTTAGTGAGGACTTTTCATGTTATTATCATTAAGAAATCAACAATGGTCCCTCATGCACAATAGAGTACATGTACAAATGAATATAATTATTAAGGAATTCTAATTCTTCTCCAGAATCAGATTGAAGATGTTTAACGGCATCTCTGCTATAGAATAAAATGATGGATAGTACCATCATCATCAGATGAGTATCATCTCCCAGTACCTGGGAGAACTATGATTGTCTTGTGCTCCATCCTGATCCTCACTGGAACACTTTGTCTAATATGACTTGGTATGTTCTATATGAATACTGTATAGTTTACACACTACACTATATCTTTTGTTGTATCTTTTGTTTACATCTTTATCTATAAATCCTAGAGTATTTTCTTTATATTTTTATTTGTATGTTGAGTATGCTTATCTAAAAGACATTTATATTTAACTTTTATATAAATACCTAACAATTTGAGCATAACCTGAATAAACAGGAAATAGGATAAATTTTCTTTCTATCTTTCATTTAAAAACAGAGGATTACATGAAAGTTCATATACTAAGACTTGTGACTTCCTGATCCCTTCTTCTCTTGGCCATCAGAATGTTCGCAAATAAATTTAATTCTCAGAGATAGGAGAGAGAAATTTTCCTTGAGACTCTGCCAGCCCATAGGTACATAATTTGCCCCCATGCCTAGAGAATTTCCAATCCTCCTTTTAGTGCACTAGTCATAAATATTAGTGAATAATTAGGAATCATTAATTTGAGGAAAGCTCTCACAGGAAAGTTAGAGACCAAAATACACAACAGGAAAAGTAAAAAGGATCTTTAAGAAAACAGAAACAATTCAGGGATAAAAAAATTTCAAATAATTTATTAATGTACTCAGAGAAATAAGAGAAGATATTACAAGCCATGAAACACTCATTTAGAGAGCTAAAAAGAACTGTTGGGGAAAAAAACATAAATGTGTGTGTATGTATGTGTATGTTCAGAAATTTTTTAAAAAAACTCATTTAAAAGGTTGGAAAATAAAATTGAAGAACTCTCCTAGAAAGTTGGAAAATTAAAAAAATTGATGAGAAATAGCTGAGAGAAGTTAAGAAAATTAGAGGATCAGTATTCCATTACCTGAAAACAGTATTCCAAAATGAAACACAGAGAAAAGGAGAGGTGTAAAATACCAAAGAAATTATTCAAGAAAATGTCTCAAAACAGTAGAACATATTTCCTAGATGCAAAGAAACCACCTGGTGTCTGGTGCCACCTCTACCAAAGCATATCACACTGAAATACTGGAAAACTGAAGTCTGACAAAGAAAGGGTCCTAAAAGCTTCCAGAGAGAAAGAAGGTAGAGGTCACATGAAAAAGATCAGGAATCAGAAAGGCAGCAGATATCTCAATAGTGGCACAGGCAGCCAGGAGAAAATAGAAAGCAACATCTTCAAAGTCCTGAAGGAAACTGTTTCTAAAATATAATTGTATATTCAATCAACTATCAATCAAATATGATGATAGAAAAACATTTTTTCAGACATGCATAATCTCAAAATTATCTTCATCATCTCTTTTCTCAGGAAGTGGACTGGTTGAGGGACTCCACCAAAATAAAGAAGTAAATCAAGAGAGAAAAAAAAAAGAAACCTGTGTGGCGTAGGAAGAAGATTTAATGGAAAAAGAGGAGAAAGGAATCTCGAGGATGAGAGAGAAAGGTGCTCAAAGTGGGACAACTTTGAGTCACAAGCCTCAGGAGCAGTCAGCCCAGATTGGAGACTTTTAGCCACCCTTAGATTTCTCTATGAGATCAAGTCAGTCAACTGTCTGATGTGTTTGCAGGTATTAAGGAGAGGTTGATACTAACAGAAGAGGTTTTAGAATAAGTTACTGATAAATTCTCAGATTGCTAAGCAAATTATAAGAAAAGATAAACACCATCCTGACACATAATAAGGCTAACCTGTGACTAGTCTTCACAACTTTATTTGCTGTAATTTAAACCATGAATATCAATTAAACTAATAAAATTAAATATAAACATATTTTGAGAAGGAGGGGAGGAGAAGTGTGAAGTTAGTGTGTGTGAGTGCATGCAGACAGTGGTTTGAAACATGGAGAGCAAGAGAGAATTTAGTCCTTAATTTTCATAGGAGGAAGCCAATATATATTGGCTTAACATTTTCAGAGTAGCACTGTAAGCATATTATTTATATATATGAAGATAAATGTCTAAAGAAAGAGCTGGAAGAATGGGATAAGGGCATGTGACTGCCATTGCTCTTAACAGGCTTTATGGATCCATTTGATTGCTGAAACTATGTTAAAAATAAAAATTAAATTAAAGAAAAAGAATGGCTATGCCTCAATATTTGATATTACCGAACAGAATTAGGTTATCTCTAAGGTGCTGCCCTTACTGAAACGTCATTTTTCAAAGAATAATTGAATTTTCCAGGAAGTTTGGCTGCTGCTTTGAAAAGAATCCTATACAACTGTATTTTTAATTGGGTATGTTTCTCCCATGGTTGCAAAATTCAGGCCACTGTAACTGCTTTGATAGCCATAGTAATAAAGCCAGTTTCTTAATTTAGATCATAGAATTTTAGATTTAAGAGAAACCTTTGAAATGATATAGCCAACCTCTTCCTTTTAAAGATGAGGAAACTAAGGCCCAATGAAATTAGTGACAGAAATGGAACTATTTTCAGTTAATTATTATAAGAACATGTCACTAGAGATGAATAGAAAGGGTCATAATACAGAAGCTATGGAATCAGACTCATCCGGTTTCACATTCTGCTTCTACTCCTTATCAACTAGGTAATATCTGGCAATTCATTTAATCCCTCTCAGATTTAGTTTCCTCATTTTAGAAATAAGAGATGATAATTTATTGGATTAAATAAGATAAGGATTTATCCCTGGCATAGAATGCTCAATAAATTATAGCTTTACCACCAACAGAGTTAAGTGTGTACAACTGTTATGTGGGTAAAATATAGGGGAGTTGTGTTCTAATCAGGATGACCATAAAATTTATCACTCAGGGTAGGCTCTTGAGAATGAAAGAGGGTACTATTAACAAAAATGCCCAGATCACAGGTTTTGTGTTTTGCTTTTACTTTTGGCATTTTCTGGTACTTATTTTAATTATTGTTTTCTTCCCAGTTTTACTGAGATATAACTGACAAAATTATAAGATATTTAAAGTCAGTATGGAGGTTCCTTAAAAAACTAAAAATAGAACTACCATATGACCCAGCAATCCCACTACTAGGCATATACCCTGAGAAAACCATAATTCAAAAAGAGACATGTACCAAAATGTTCATTGCAGCTCTATTCACAATAGCCCGGAGATGGAAACAAACTAAGTGTCCATCATCGGATGAATGGATAAAGAAGATGTGGCACATATATACAATGGAATATTACTCAGCCATAAAAAGAAATGAAACTGAGCTATTTGTAATGAGTTGGATAGACCTAGAGTCTGTCATAGAGAGTGAAGTAAGTCAGAAAGAGAAAGACAAATACCGTATGCTAACACATATATATGGAATTTAAGAAAAAAAATGTCATGAAGAACCTAGGGGTAAAACAGGAATAAAGACACAGACCTACTTGAGAATGGACTTGAGGATATGGGGAGGGGGAAGGGTAAGCTGTGACAAAGCGAAAGAGAGGCATGGACATATATACAGTACCAAACGTAAGGTAGATAGCTAGTGGGAAGCAGCCGCATAGCACAGGGAGATCAGCTCGTGCTTTGTGACTGTCTGGAGGGGTGGCATAGGGAGGGTGGGAGGGAGGGAGACGCAAGAGGGAAGGGATGTGGGAACAGATGTATGTGTATGACTGATTCACTTTGTTATAAAGCAGAAACTAATAAAAAAAAGATATTTAAAGTATATAACATGATGATTTGATGATTTGATACATGTATACATTGTGAAAGGATTCCTCCGAGTTAATCAGCTATGCAATACAGTGTTATCAACTACAGTCACAATGTTATACATTAAACTCTCAGACGCTATTCAACTTATAAATGAAAATTTATACCCTTTTGCCAACCTCTCCTATTTCCCCCAAGCTCCTAGCAACCACTTTTCTACTCTCTGTTTCTGTGACTTTAATACTATTTCTTTTTCCAGTTTCCATATACAAGGGATACCATGCAGTATTTGTCTTTCCCTGCCTGGCTTATTTCACTTAGCATAATGCCCTTAAGGTCCATCTGTGTTGTAGCATATAACAGAATTTCCTTCTTTTTTTAATGCTGAATAATATTTCATTGTATATATATTCTATTTCCTTTATCCATTCATCCATCAACAAACACGTAAGTTGTTTCCATACCTTGGCTGCTGTGAATAATGATGCTATGAACATGGGAGTACAGATATCTCTTCAAGAAAGTGACTTATTTTCCTTTGGATATATACCCAAAACTGAGATTGCTGGATATGGTAGTTCTATTTCTCCTTGTTTTAAATTGAGATTTAATTGACATATAACATTATATTAGCTTTGGGTATACAACATAATACTTGCATGTACAGTATTGAGAAATGATCACCACACATAGTTAACAAAAGTTTTTCTTCTGATAAGAACTTTTAAGAGCTACTCTCTTAGCAACTTGCAAATACACAATACACTGTACAGTATTATTGTCTTGTCACCATGCTCTATGTTACATCACCATGACTTATTTATTTTATAACTGGAAGTTTGTGCCTTTTGATCACCTTTGCCCATTTTACCCATCCCCTACACTCTGCCTCTGGAAACTATCAATCTCTTCCCTGCAACTGTGTGTTCATTTTGTTGTCGTTGTTGTCATTTTAAATTCCACGTATAATTGCGATCATACCGTATTTACCTTTCTCTGTCTGACTTATTTCACTTAGCATAATGCCCTCAAGGTCCATCCATGTTGTTGAAAATGGCAAGGTTTCCTTCATTGTTATGGCTGAGTAATATTCATATAATATTCATATATATCACATTTTCTTTATCCATTCATCCTTTGATGAACACCACTTAGACTGCTTCCATATCTTGGCTATTGTAAATAATGCTACAATGAACATACATATGCATACAGCCTTTCAAGTTAGTGTTTTTGTTTTCTTTCGATAAATACCCAGAAGTGGAATTGCTGGACCATATGGTAGTTCTATTTTTAATGTCTTAAGGAACCACAGTGTTTTCCATAGTGGCTGTACCAGTTTACATTCCCATCAACAGTACACAAGGGTTCCCTTTCTCCACATACTCTTCAGCATTTGTTATCTCTAGGACATTATTTTTTTTAATTAATTAATTTATTTATTTATCTTTTGGCTGTGTTGGGTCTTCATTGCCGTGTGCGGGCCTTCTCTAGTTGCAGTGAGTGGGGGCTACTCTTCGTTGCGGTGTGCGGGCTTCTCATTGTCATGGCTTCTCTTGTTGCGGAGCACGGGCTCTAGGTGTGCATGCTTCAGTAGTTGTGGTTTGCAGGCTGTAGAGCTCAGGCTCAGTAGTTGTGGCACACGGGCTTAGTTGCTCCACAGCATGTGCAATATTCCCGGGCCAGGGTACGAACCTGTGTCCCTTGCATTGGCAGGCAGGTTCTTAACCACTGAGCCACCAAGGAAGCCCATCTCTAGGACTTTTTGATAACAGACATCCTAACAGGTGTGAGGTGACATCTCACTGTGGTTTTGGTTTGAAATTTCCCTGATGATTACTGATACTGAACACCTTCCATGTACTTGTTGGCCATCTGTATGTCTTGCTTAGAAAAATGTCTGCTTAGGTCCTTTGCCCATTTTTTAATTGAGTTATTTGTTTTTATGTTATTGAGTTGAATGAGTTCCTTGTATATTTTAGATATTAACCCCTTATTGGATATGTGGTTTGCAAATATTTTCTTCCATTCCATAAGTTGATTTCTCATTTTGTTGATGGCTTTCTTTGCTGTGCAGAAGCTTTTTAGTTCTATATAGTCTCACCTTATTTTCACTTTTCTTACCTTTGCTTTTGGTGTCAAATCCATATTATCATTGCCAAAACCAATGTCAAGGGGTTTTCCCATGTTTTCTTATAGGATTTTTATGGATTCAGCTTTTATGTTCAAGTATTTAATCCATTTTACTTGATTTTTGTGTAAGATGGAGGTTCAGCTTCATATTTTTTTCTTGTGGCTATCCAGTTTTCCTGATATCCTTTATTGAAGAGACTATCCTTTCCCCATTGCATATTCTTGGCTCCTTTGTCAAATATTAATTGACCATAAATGCATGGGTTTAGTTCTGAGCTCTCCATTCTGTTCCATTGATCTATGTGTCTGTTTTTTTAGGCCAATATTACACTGCTTTGATAACTATAGCTTTGTAATATAGTTTCAAATCAGGAAGTTTGATGCCTCCAGCTTTGTTCCAAATCAGAAAGGAAGAAGTAAAGTTGTCTCCATTTGCAGATGACATATAATTATACATAGAAAACCAAAAACTGTTAGAACCAATAAAAAATTTCAGTAAAGTTTTAGGATACCAAATCAACATATAAAATTTACTTGTGTTTCTATACACCAGCAACAAACTATCAGAAAGAGAAGTGAAGAAAACAATCCTGTTTACAATAGTATCAAAAAGAATAAAATACCTAGAAATAAATTTAATCAAGGAAGTGAAAGACCTATTCACTGAAGACCACAATATATTGATGATGAAAGAAACTGAAGACAAAACAAATAAATGGAAAGATATCCCATGTTCATGGAATGGAGAAATTAATATTGTTAAATTGCTCATATTACCCAAAGCAATCTACAGTTACAACATAATCCCTATCAAAATTCAAAAGGCATTTTTCACAGAAATTGAAAAACCCTAAAATTTTTATGGAATCACAGAAGACCTTGAATACCCATAACACAGGTTTAAATTAGGACATCTGGGATGTAAGATCTTCTCATTGTGATGTAGTTGAATTTACACATAAAATGTGCAAGCAAATATCTGGTGGGCAAAATGAAGGCCATTTGAATGGTAGGTGAGGCACAGATAGTACCTGGAACAAGTTGGTCACAACTGCCAAGCATTCACCAATAATGACTTTGGAAAATGTTTCAGTGAAGGGGAAAGGTCTTGAACGTGAGATAATTTAGACGTTTGAAAGATACAGGGGAACAAAGCCTACAAAAACAGTGAAGTTGGCTGAGTACTGTCAAGTTGTCTTGAGAGCCTGCAGAGGGATAATGTGAAGCTGAAGACCAGCAATTAACAGCTAGAGTTAAGAGTCAGAGTGGCTTTCTGGTGGCTTAAGAAGTGGCTTTTATTTCTTGCAGAGGAAGAACAGCCACAACTGAGCAGAAAACTGAAGGTTACAGAGCTCTAGGAACATTTAAATGTTCTGCCAAAGATCTATTACACTGTGGTCAGAATCCTGGTTGGAAGAACTCTGGACCCTGAGATATGAGGTGGAAATATCTGTGTTTTTGTCCCAAGGATGTTGTCTCTGGAGACCCTCCTGAGCCTTCAGGGTTTGCCTAGGTGCTCACGCTTCCCTCGTAAGAGCATATCTGTGCTAAAGACACTGAAGAAGTTTCCTCCTCTTGGGACAACGGGTAGAGGAGCTTCCTAAGGAGTTGTCCCCACCTCCTCTCCTGGACACTGGACCAATAGATGACAGGGGAGGAAGGAGAGTATAGGCTCAAGGAGCTTTAAAAAATAGCTATCATGTCCAAGATTCAGAAGACTATCTCTGAGACTGGAATTTGATCAAGGGATCCAGAACATAAGAGAGAATAAGGAAGAATTCAGTGACTTTGGGGGCACTTCCTGGGACACAGGATCTAACACCCTGGGGTAAACCCACTGCTGATGTGACTTTTAGAGACCAGGAAAAAGCAACGGTCAGTGCTGAGTGGGGTCAAAATGACTGAGTTGACCTGGCAGAGTAGAGAAAAGCATAAAGAGGTCTAAGGAAGTGGACTTGTGGCAATGGATACATTATGTAAAGTCAAGAAAAGCACTGCAAGATTATGTTGGGCATGAGAGCCTCAAAGACACATTAGGAGTGAGTTGCTGGGAGGAGCACCAGCATCATTATCAAGTTCACTTGTTCTGCAGACAAGGACTAAGAGTAGGAAAGGAGGTCAGTCACGGAGCTGAGTTCCACATGGGAATGATTGGGCCCTGAATTAGCAGAGGCCAGGTGGCATCACTTACCCACAAAATAGACCAGGAATCTAAAATTGTCTTAAGCAGCAAGGTTGGAGTGGTAGAAAAAGGCCTGACCCACAAAGAACTGTGGAAATGGTTCACAAAATAGGGTGTTCTGGGAAACAAAATAGATGGGCAGCCAAAAAGGATATTACTTAACATCTACACTCAGAATAAGGCAAGAATTAGAGGAGCTAGAAACTGAAATGATTTTCTGCTTAGGTTTCCATCCTGAACCAATTTTTAAACTTGAAATCTACTGACTAAACTGGTCTCTACGTTTCTAATTGGTCTAACTGGCCTCTACAGAGGAACTTACAACACCGCAGTGAATATAGATACTAATGATTCCTCTAGGTCTTGCCCAAAGGAAATCATGGCTAATTTACTCAGGGACACTGGAGAAAGTGGTTCCTATACATCTTGATAATTATTGGACATAAAGTCTGAGTTGGCAATGATACTCGGAGACTCAAAAATATCATCATGTTCCCACCCTTAGAATGGAGATTTATGGGGCCAGGTAGTAAATGGAGTCCTGGCTGAAGCCCAGCTCACAGTGGGCACATTAGTCCACAGGATTTCACATTGAGCCATTAAAGTGATGACATCGGGATGATCAGCCAGGATAAGCAAGAGGTGGGTGAGTTTTTTAGAGCCTTGGTGTATCATATATATGTTCCAGGCTGTGGAAAATAAACTCTATTAAAATTCAATGACCTGCCACTTCAGTCAGTTTTTATTCAGGGTCATGTCAACCCCTAACCAAAATGAATGAAGCACGGCTCTTGATAGCCTCTTTGAGTTCCTGAGGCAACATGGTCCAGACCTGGGAATACTGCTCCAGCCTGACATGCTGGGTGACACAGATCTGAGTGCCAGAGGCTATCCAATTTTGAGTGGCACCTGAAGCACAAAAGGACTGTACAGCAGGTGTTGGCTATAAGGCAAGGTTTTCTGCCACTGGGTCAATGTGACACCTTAAGCCCTACGGTGCTAGAGATGTCAGTGATTGGAAAATATACAGTATGTTATATTTGTCAAGCCCCTGTGGGGAAAAAAAAAATCACAACGAAGTCCCCTGGGATTCTGGAACAAAGCCAACCCATCCTCAGCAGATAGGTATTCACCTTTCTAGAAGTAGCTCTTGGCATGTTGCTGGGATTTTGTAGAGACGTATCACTAGATGATAGGCCAAAAACTGACCATGTATACAGGACTGTTCTTATAATCTGGTTTATGTCAGACCCTCTACTATGGTCTGAATGTTTGTGTCTCCCCCGAATTCATATGTCACAATCCTAACTCCTGAAAGTTATGATATTACAAGGTGAGGCTTTTGGGAGATAATTAGGTGGTGAAGGTGGAACCCTCACAAACAGGATTAGTGATCTTATAAAAGAGGCTTCAGAGAGATCCCAGCCCCTTCAACCATTTAAGGATATGATGAGAGGTCTGTAACCTGGAAGAGAGCCCTCACCCAACCATGCTGGCACCCTGATCTCAGACTTCCAGTCTCCAGAACTATGATAAATAAAGTTCTGTTGTTTATAAGCTACCTAGCCAGTGGTATTTTGTTACAGCAGCTCAGACTCGACACCCTCCAAGTCACTAAGGTTGGGTGGGCCCCAAGAGCAGTTCATCCTAAAATGGAAATAGTAATGATATATCTGAGATTGAGCAGGAAGATTGGACATGGATGCGCTGAGTGAGCAGGGATTCCAGACACCCCAGGTCACCCACTAGAGTTAACCAGAGCCTCTTCCCCATATTGGGGGGGGGGGTAGGAAGCCCATACCAGTAGCTAACAGAGATGGAAAATTCCTGATTTCTGATTTCTGGACAGGATAGTTTGATTTGAAGGCAAATGTGAAGAATGAATGAAGGCTACATGACAGTCACATTCAGGGGTGATTTTGAAAGACATTCAGGAAATATCTTCCCACTGGGCAGTACCGTGAGTAGTATACTTGGCTATCTAGTTTATGTGGAAGAAAAAGTGGCTTAAGGTACAAATACGTGTAGGTTTTTGGCAGTGACCAATGGCTTGACTGTCTGGTCAAGGGCCTGAAAGGAAAGTTATTGGGACGGCAGACATCTATATGTTATACTTTACCAAGGATTAAGTATCCAAGCTTTCAACTCGTGAAGAAAGGGAGACCTAGTAAGCTCATCATATTCAGAGAGTTTTCTCAATGTCGGAAGAAATTTCCCTTAAAAAATTTCAAAGTTTTTCAGTTTGGATTTTAAAATATATATCTTTAAGTATACTATAACTTTCTAGCTATAAATGGTGGCATTTTTCTTGTGTGTGTGTGCATGTGTATGTAAGAAGAAAAAAAAACACCAAATGTTTTTCTCCTTTTGATAGAAAAAGACAGTTGTCATAAACCATTACATGCTTGAATTTCTTCTGCTGTGGAATCTTGAAAAGAAATATGCCAGGGCGTGATGGCATAGATGTTGCCACTAAATTCTTTAATTATCACATTTCTTCATGGAGCTTAGTATTTTCTTGTAAGCAACCACTGCAGAGTGGGATCTCAGTGATCCAAAAAATTAGACTTGCCCCAAAATTCTTAATATCAGAATTTCTTTAAGCATCTGTTAAAGTTTCAATTTTTTGAACTTTACTTTTCTTGTTAATTTAATTTCTTATTAGTTGGGAGCATTATTTTCAGACTTTCAGAGTTGACATACCTACAATATTTTATGCAATTACTCATGTTTTCTGTATAACAGATGGGAAACCAGGTATTTTTTCAAAGCAATTTCATCCTCATGGTGCACATTTCCATACAGCCTGATTATACTCCATTGTGACAGACTAAGAAAAGGAGATATTTTCTCAAATGATAGTCGTTTACTGTTAGATGCCTAATATAAAGGTACCTAATGTGAAATATTTGTGCTTTCTTACATACCTTAAATGTAGTAATTCCTGTAAGTATTGATGTTTTAAGAATTAGTCACACTCATCTTATGAAATCATTATACATAAAGTTTCACAGAGCATTTTTGTGCCTATGTAGGCTTTTTTCTCTACACTGGAGACATTTGATCACTGTTCTTCAATTTTAAGGAAAGAGATTGAACCACTGCAGTAGCATAATTGGTCCTCTAATAGTCGCTCTTCCTACTAAGCTTTCAAACCTGTTGCTTCCTAAACTTGCTAAAGTGTGTGTCCAAAGCTTCTTTTTTTTGCTTCAATATGATTCCCTTTGTTCCTTCCTCCTTTATGACAATACTGTCATACAAATTATATCTTTATACATTATAAGCACATTGTTTTATAATATGCCAGTGTTTTAACTTTTTAATTTTACATTGGAGTATAGTTGATTACCAATGTTGTGTTAGTTTCAGGTGTACAGCAAAGTGATTCAGTTACACATATACTTGTATCTATTCTTTTTCAAATTCTTTTCCCATTTAGGTTGTTAGATAATATTGAGCAAAGTTCCCTGTGCTATACAGTAGCTCCTTGTTGGTTATCCATTTTAAATATAGCAGTGTGTACATGTCAAGCCCAAACTTCCTAAAGTGCATATCCAAAGGTTGTACTGACATCTTAATGCATCCTATTTGGGGGTAAACCTCTTAGCATGACATTCAAGAACCCATATGAAATACCCTCAGCCCACATTTCCCCAGCCATACTTACTGAGTTTTTTATGTGACAGGAAAGTGGGGACACTGAGTTTCCTATTTTTTCTAATGTCCTTAAAACCTAGCCAGTGTCTTAGACCTCTGTGTTTCTTCTACAGTATCTACCGCAGTGTACAGGATATAATGGCAGTATAAATGTCATGGGCTAAGGCTAGATGGTTACCTTCTCAAGTGCATGAAAACACTATTACAAAAATGTAGATAATCTATTGAAACACAAAAACCTCAAATCCACATCCTGTTGTTTGCCTAAGATTCAGTATTCTGATTAAAGAACACTTTGGTGGGAGACGGAGAGTCTTCAGAAGGGGGAAATATGTGTTTTTGAACATACTTGTTTCAGAATAATGGTTAAGTACAATTGAAAAAGAACTCGCCATTATAATCAGATATTTTATGGGTAGAATTGCCTTTGGAGACCAGCTTGGAAAAATTAACAGTTCACAATACTACTTCCATAGAAAAAAGCTCCTGAGTTCTAAATGGCTGCATTAAAAGAAAAAAATTTAATACAATCCTTTCATAATATGGGGATTGTCTATATGTTCAATAACACCTTATATTTTAATTTACAGAGAGTCTTTTTGTCACAGATAATATGACAGAGCCAACTGGGAAGCATGTCTACACACTAATTTGGAAGCAAAGAGAGTTCAGGTTCTTTGTAGTATGCGCACAACTCTTCATGAAATCGTATTAGTGAATATTTGGATGATGATTCATCACCTTTCTACATTAGTAAAGTATCATATCATTCCTCACAAATGTAAAGGCTTATCCACTTATTTATTCACCATACATTTCTTGAGTCCCTTCCTACCAGTCACTGAAGATGCATGACAGAATAAGATGCTCTTTGCATGAAGCAGCTTCTAGAACACTATGGTAATCAAACAAATATGGACACAAATACATGGCAGTTCAACAGAGTAAATTCAATAGTAAGAAACACGTACAATGTATAGCACTGTCACAAATATGGTAGTAATTAACTCTACGGATGAATATGGAGAAGCTTTTCAAGCTATCCATGCCAGGCAGATGAGGAATACAAAGTGTGTGTGTGTGTGTGTGTGTGTGTGAAACTATTCCTAGATGAAAGGAATGGGTATACAAAATATCTACTAAAATACAAAATAAGTTTAAAAGAGATGAAGCAAGAGATTTAGATAGAGATCATAACAAAAACAGGTTTTGTAAGGTAACTTAGGCTTTTACAGTGTAAGAAATCAGGGGTCATAAGCATTGCAAGCAGGAGAATCAGGCTAAGGTCTGTAGTTTAGAGGAATCACTTTGGTGGCAATGGAAAGAATAAAGCAGAAGGAAAGGGCAAGGCGAGAAGCAGGAGGGTATGAAACAGTTTGCAAGGCAGTTGATGAGAGACTGAGTTAACATTTAAAAGAAAAGAATAATAGACTTGATAAATAGCAAGGAAGAGTCATTGACAGGACTCGATAATTAATTTGACATAGGGAAACTAATTGGGGAAGGTTCTGGCATGACTCTTAAGCTTCTGTTTGGGAATTAGAAAGAGCCACTGAAAAGAACACTCAAGAAAAATAACAAATTCAGGGAAAATATGATTAGTTGAATTCATAAAATGATGTCCTTGAAACGTTTCTCAGAAATCTAGGTCAATATTTAGTGAATTATTTAATATGTACCTACTAAGCTCCATAAACATTAATATGAGTGGTCTGGGTTAGAAAAAGATATGTAGTAGCTATTACTGAAAAGCTTGGGTCAAAATTATGGAAGCGTTGTTAATGCTAAATAAAAAAATATTTTGAAGGATTAGTCACAAAGACATTGATGTCTAAGAGAAAGACAAAGAGGATCAATTTTTTTTTTAACTAAGAGAATAAAAAGAGAAGTAGGAGAAGAATCAGAACATACTGTTACGGCATCTGTGGCTTCAGAATATTTAAAAAGAAAGAGTGTCAAACTCACTTGAAACTTCAAGTAAGACAAAGAGAACTTCCCACTGAAATTAGCAATCAGGTCATTGTCTGCCTTTGCCAGTAAAGTTGGTGTAGTTGCTAGACTGCAATGACCTGTGAATCGTGGGTGGGGACATGAAAACTATTCTTCCAAGATGTGTGCCTGAGATGGAAAGAAAAAAAGGCATCAGAAGTCATTTAAGAGGCAGAGACTTGAATAGGTTACAGTATAACAGAAAGAAACTGGTAGAGAGGTAGTGATACCATTAGAGGAAAAAGAGGATATGATAAATAGAATACTTTTCGTGAGCTGGGAATTGGATGGTGTACATACACCTCAGTCTTCACTATAGGATATTAGAAGAGGAAAGTATTATATAAATGCAGATTTAAGAATGAAGTGGACAGATTTGTAGAATTTTTTAATAAGGAAACAAATGTTTGGAAAAGTCTCTAAAGAGTACGGGACCTGATGTTGACCAGAGGGGACTGATAAATAGTACTATGAATTCAACTAAGTTAGAAAACCATGCATTTTTATTTAAACCATGTTTTTAAATAAACTTACTTTTTCCCGTGTCACTCAATTTTTTCCAGTATAAGATTATGGATTAGGATCAATTCAGTGCTAATGGATTGAATCCTGAGCTCCAAAGATTAATGTTATAAATGATTTTGTGTGTTTGTATGTGCATTATATACATGTATACGTATGTGTATATTTATATACACACATATATACAATATATGTATAGATACATGCATATATATGTATACACACATATTACCAACCTATACTTCAGTGCACAGGGATACTGGACACCCAATAATAATACAAGAGAATTTGAAGAGAATTTTAATATACATTTTATTTGGTAACATGTTTAATAAGTAGTGGTGCTACAGAAAAATAAGTCTTTGGATCATTAGTCAGGGCAATTTCAACTCTGCTACATTCATACTCACCCAGCTGCCTATTAAATTTATTTCTTGTTATCAGCAGGGTACAGCTAATGAATGTTAACCAAAGAACACTTTTTAAAAAAAGGAAGCTCAAATAAGTCACAGAATTTGAAAAGACTCAGTATGAAACCCAGCACATGAATATGTTCACTGTTCTTTTCAATCATGTACTTTATTTTTTTGACAGATTTTGCTGAGACCCCTTTAAAATGTAGCCTTTGACACTATAAGAGCCAAAATGTCTCATTTAAGATATGTCCCAGTTTTAATCAATAAAGTCACAGAAGGTCTGCAAAATTATAATAATATTGCTTACCTTAACAAGTTTTCCATATATATTTGTTACTTAAGTAAGTCAGGATTTCTTCACCATTTATTTTAAATTATCATCCTACACTTACCATAAATCTCTTGATTTGGGACTTCCTATAGAGAAAGAGAAAGATCATAGAAGGGCCCACATAATACGACTTGGCTGCAAATCATATAGATTTGAAATGATATGCTGAGAGATTGAATGGCTTTGCTAACACATTTTAAAATAAAACGTCAAATTTTGTTGGGAAGGGTTATCTAGGTCAATTGGTTAATTAGAAATAATGAAAAGCCTAAAGCTGAACTTACACATCTATCAATTGGTAGAGTCAAAATATTTTAAGCAAAGACAATCTTAAAACCATATATGTTAAGCAAACCATTTATTAACCAAAATTACAACAGCACTGGATTTATCAAACCCCAAAATCTTCTTGTTATAACAATCTACGTACATTTTCAAATTTAAAAGACTTCCTTAAAGTTGTGAATCAAAAACCATAATGGTAAAGGGCTCTCCACTCTCTCTCCCTCCATCTCTGCCTCCCTTCCTTCCTTCCCACCCTCTCTTCCCCCACCCTTTTCTCTTCCTCTCTTTCTCTCTCTTTCTAAAGTTTCCAACCCACTGTAAACAAATACTTCTGTAAAATACAAGATGTTCACTACTGATTCCCGCCAATTTCTATCGAATCCCCTTATTTGTGTGACAATGCCCTCATCCTTCCTCTTTCAAAAAGCCATGTCTGTAATTGCCTTGTCCTTGTCACCAATAGTATCAAAATCTGTGAAGAGTCGGAGATTTTACCCTTGCAAGCTCACAAGTTAACCTGCCAAATTTCATAGAGGCTGGGGGAAGACATGAGACTCCTGGGTCAGAGACAAAGGACTTATGTCTCAGAGCACAGCAAGCAGCAGAGCAGCATATCTGCCTCAGTTTCCCTTGTCCCAGGTCCCACAGGGAAACATAAATGGACCCCGATGGGTGTCCTTAGAGGAAGGAACACTACGCTTAGGGAACCGAGATCTTTCATAATAGGGAACAATCTTTAATAGGGAATAGTCTTTACTTCCTCTTATGGGAGTTATTATCTTTATTATCCCAGACAATAAGCATGCCTGTTCTTTGCTCTAGAGGGAGACACTATCTTTAACTTCAAGGCTTTTTGCTATACAAACATACTTAAATGGCAGGAACAAAAGCAATCAACGATTCTGCTCACAGAAATGTAAAAAAAGGTGAGACCCATTGAGAATTGTCTAACAACAGCGGGATTTTGACTTGGATATTTTCAAATAATTGATCGGTAACTGGGATTTTTGCCATCCTGCCTTATTCCTCTAACTGGTCATAGTGTTCCATGTCCTTTAACCTCAAGAGAATGGGTCTTACCTGCTGTTATGTGTCTTTTTTTTTTCCCCGCGGTACGCGGGCCTCTCACTGTTGTGGCCTCTCCCGTTGTGGAGCACAGGCTCTGGACAGGCAGGCTCAGCGGCCATGGCTCACGGGCCCAGCCGCTCCACGGCATGTGGGATCTTCCTGGACCGGGGCACGAACCCGTGTCCCCTGCATCGGCAGGCGGACTCTCAACCACTGCGCCACCAGGGAAGCCCTGTTATATGTCTTTTTTGCTGTCAAGGGATACATCCGTCTATAAAATCTAGGGCAACTAGGACACTTTTAGACAATGGTTAATTCCGTTTACTTGACTCTGTCCCGCAGAGAATGTAGGTGTTGTTTATATATTTACTTTCTGAAGTTTTTTTGTGTGTGTTATTTTGCTTTGGTTTTTTTAAAGAGTTGACATCCTCAGCGTATTTCTTTATGTAAGAATCAATCATTTAGGGACTTCCCCGGTGGCACAGTGGTTAAGAATCCTCCTGCCAATGCAGGGGACACGGGTTCGAGCTCTGGTCCAGGAAGATCCCACATGCCGCGGAGTAACTAAGCCCATGCGCCACAAGTACTGAACCTGCGCTCTAGAGCCTGCAAGCCAAAACTACTGAGCCCACACGCCTAGAGCCCGTGCTCTGCAACAAGAGAAGCTACCGCAATGAGAAGCACGCGCACCACAACGAAGAGTAGCCCCTGCTCACCGCTACTAGAGAAAGCCAGCTTGTAGCAACGAAGACCCAATGCAGCCAAAACTAAAAAAATAAATTTATTTAAAAGAAAATCAACCATTCAATAGAAGGTCCTTACACAGCTTTATATAATCTAGATGTCTTTGCCGTATTTTAACTTCATTAATTCTCTTTTCCCTAATCATAACTTTGGCTCTTTCTGCAGCCAGACCAGTCTCAATGATGAGACCTTATGAAGGTGTGTATTTAGATGAGAATTTATGAAGGTGTGTATTTAATTGTATAGTGTTTACTTTTTCTATTGCTTTATCTTGTTACATGACCCTTTATATTTAACTATGCTTTATTATTAATGTGTTTTTATTAGTTTCTGAGCAGCAGGGATAAAGTGATAATGGCTGCCTAATTTCTCTGATACATTGGCTAGTAGAGCACTGGTATATTAAGAAGATAAATAAGCATTGTTTGGTTGTTTGATTATGTTGCAGTGTTTTGTAATATTCAGAGAAAGCAGAGAAACTTGAAAGAAAACAAGTCTTCTACTGAAATGATACAATTCTCATTTCTTAAAAAGAAAGTAGGCTTGTGTTTGTTTCATCTGCCAAATGGCTACATATTCTAATTCTAAGCTATATTAGGGCTCTGTGGAGCATAAACCCTATACTTCAGTTGTTTTAACCTTGAATTAGAAATGAGATACCATGGATCAGAGAAATATCCAAAAAAACAAATTATGATGAAAGTGAGTTTGAAAAAGCAAGATTGGAAATTTAGGCTGCAGCTAGAAAAGACAGAAAACAGTACCAAACTATTTCTTCTAAAACTTGAGTAACACTACTGCATTTATTCCATTAAAAAACAATTTATATTTTATTTAAAAAATGTATTATCTAGATAAATTATGAAAGTAGCACATGTTTATTTAGCATGTTTATTTAGTAGCACATTTATTTAGCTAGCAAATCCATTCAAAGTGTAAGGCAAATGTTCCTAATCTCCTTCCACCATACTGAACTAACCAACAATAACAGCATGAAGTGTATTTTTCCATACTTTTATGAATTCTCATATGGATATACATAAAATGTGTACACACGTATGCATGCTTTATTGTTACAGTTGTTTACAATAAAGGCTGTTATACACATTTATGCGTAAATTTTTAAAATTTATATAAATTTCTGAGCTTAAAAATATAACGGCCTTTTTGTCATTAAATTAATATGCATCTAATTCAAATTTGATATAATTACTAAACAACTCTGCCATTGTTATTTTTTTATTTTTGCTGCTATAAATATAATAAAATCCATACACATAAAAATCCTTGCAGTAAAAATTATTGCATATATGTTACGCTTTGGCTATTTATTTCTACAAGGTCGTTTTAAAATATGGGATTTCTGGGTCAAATATCATGGTATTTTAAATTTTAAAAGCTATTGACAGATTTTTTTATGCCAATTCCCAGTTTACTTCCAAAGATCTCCCAAATTTCTACTCCATCCATCAGAATGAGAATTCTCCCATCACTACATGCTATTCCTTTTAAAAATTTTTGTCAAACTAACGTGCTATATTAGTTTATTTAATTTTTATTTCTCTGATTACTAAGATTAAGCATCTTTTCATATGTTGCTGGCTATTTAGACTCCCCTTGTTTGAAACACCATGTACTTTAGCCAACATTACTGGTTATTTGTCTTTTAATTAGTTTGCATTTGTTATTTTTATGATAAGCATAAGTGCATATTTGTTATTTTTATGGTAAGCATTAATTCTTTGTCTATCATTGTGCAAGTATTTCTCAAGTTAACCTTTTTCTATGTATATACTAGTTTTGGGTATTTTTTGTCATACAATTAAACAAATATATTTAGTGCCATATGCCTTCAAGTTTGCTTATGGAAGCCGAGACTCCTATATTGCATTGAATGATTTACCCACCATCTCTAATATTTCAAGGTTTTTAATAAATGCTTGTAACATTATAAATATGAGGCAATCAGATTTGTAAAAATGTTTGTGTGGTCTAGAGTTAGCACTGTGCAGCTGTGTGAATGTGGGGAAGTTTCAGAGCCACTTTGTAACTCCCTTTCTTGTACTTATTTTTCCAGAACTTTGGATTGACAATAGACAAAGCATGTTCATATTCTGGAAATTCAATACTACATTTTCTCCTTGGTTAGGGTCCTTTTCAGCCAAGAGAAAGCCCTAATGACATATTCATACATCTTCACATCTTTCAAGGGCCTTGATTTTTCAAGATAAGAAGCTATCTGTGAAATGGGATTAATGCACACAAATAGTAAGATTTTCATGTATTATTTGAGGTAAAAGATTGGGTAAGTGAACACTATGAATCAATATGAAACTTCAAGAATTATGATCAAATTCTCAGCTTATATAAAGTTGAGATCTAAAACTAACTTGAATTATGATAGAATAAAGATGGAAAAAAATGCAAAAGAATCTCAATTAAAATCCTGGGCCATCTCTAACTATTATATGCATATGTCTATGCCTATGGTTATGTCAGTATATCTGTATCTATATCATCTATATCTATATGTATATAAAATATATATCTAATACATATCTATTTTATATACCTAATGTATATCTATATATAAATATTGATATAATATATAAGTCTATATATCTATCCATACCAGAAGCACCTACTATGTTCTAAATGTTGCCGTAGCTGCTTTCATGTTAATCCTTATAACAACCATAAGTCACTATGAGAAAAATCCCTTGAACTATTCATGAAAACTTTCTGAATTGTTTATTAATGAATTCACCAATATTGGTGAATTTCAAAGAATTTCATCAATGAATGGGGTGAGGATCCCCACTAACACTGGGTCAGGGGAACTGGTTACAACCTTCCAATCTTAATTCATAAGTGCAGATAGTAGATAGAGTAGAATTCAACAGGATTGAATGCTTTAGTTGCTCACCCACGGTTGAGCTAAGTGTTTTTTGTTTGATTTTCCCTTGATACAAAATAGAGATCTCTAGGGCTTCCCTGGTGGCGCAGTGGTTGAGAGTCCGCCTGCCAATGCAGGAGACACGGGTTCGTGCCCCGGTCGGGGAAGATCCCACATGCCGTGGAGCAGCTGGGCCTGTGAGCCATGGCCGCTGAGCCTGCGCGTCCGGAGCCTGTGCTCCGCAACGGGAGAGACCACAACAGTGAGAGGCCCAAGTACCGCAAAAAAAAAAATAGAGATCTCTATATCCAGTCTTGTTCTCCCCCAAGAAATTCAGATTTATAACCAAATGAGACCCAGCTTCCTACTGAGTCTTTTTGATCAACTGCTCCTACAGAGTTGGTTATATACAT
This sequence comes from Mesoplodon bidens, assembly GCF_964165515.1. NCBI lineage: Eukaryota > Metazoa > Chordata > Mammalia > Artiodactyla > Ziphiidae > Mesoplodon > Mesoplodon bidens. The sequence continues at coordinate 100,657,680 of NC_138176.1, read as the reverse complement.
AGCAAAGGCAAGCATTTAAAACTCTAATTAAGGCTCTTTATTCTGTTTAAAACTCTGCACTCTTTTTCTTTTACATTTAGACTAAAATATGGATTCCTTACCTTTGTTTAGAAAGCCCTACATCTTCTAACAGCAGCTTATCTCTCCCACTCATGTCATATCACTCTCTTATTTGCTGGGTCTTCTCTAGACACACAGGCCTTTTTTTTTTTTTTTTTTTTTTTTTATTTTTATTTTTGGTGTGTGGTATGCGGGCCTCTCACTGTTGTGGCCTCTCCCGTTGCGGAGCACAGGCTCCGGATGCGCAGGCCCAGCGGCCATGGCTCACGGGCCCAGCCGCTCCGCGGCATATGGGATCCTCCCAGACCGGGGCACGAACCCGTATCCCCTGCATCGGCAGGCGGACTCTCAACCACTGCGCCACCAGGGAGGCCCTACACAGGCCTTTTGATTCCTCAGAAACAGCAAGCTTGTTCCTTCTGACTGGCCTGCGATTATCACCCCAGGGTTCCTTATCATGTATCAGCCTAAGTACATCCTCTTCAGGAAAGTCCTCCCTGTGAATCCAATCTGAAGTAGACACCAGTCACTTTCCACTGCTTCTTATTTTTAATCCCATGTGTGCCAACATATTTTTGTGTATATATGTCTTGTCTCTTCCAAATAGATCCCTATGAATTTTCCAAAATAAAATTTAAAGCATTGTCCAGAATTTTACAATTAAGAGATGGAACAGAGATTCAAACACACGTAAACTAAATTCAATGCCCATCTGTAAACCAGTGTTTTGTGTAGATTGATAAGAAGAGTGTGGTCAAAGGTGTGAAATGCTGCTAAGAAGAATATTCAAGTGAAATAAACTCTAGGGTTTATATAATTTAGTAAAAACTCATTGTTTGAAATTTGCATAAGCTGTTTATTTCCCTGGAGTGATGGGGGCAGGCACCAGATTGTATTCAACTGAGGTCTGAGGGGTAAACAAGTTTTGAGGGAATCTACACAGCGACAAAGTTTGCCTAAGAATGAAAGGAAACATCTGAGATAGAAAAGACTTGAGTCTTAGATGTTGATGGGAAGGAACCAAAAGGAGATGCTGAGGTCACAAGAGTGGTGGGACAGATATTCCATTGAGCCAGGTTCTCATGAAGATGGAAGGAATGTAAGTGAATGAGAAGGATCAAGAAACAAATTTGCCATAGTTTGGAGAAAAGACAGACAACAATGAGTAACAGTAAGTAATTTGGAGTTGAACAGACCTACTTTAAACTTTGGTTAATATCAGTTTCCCTCACTGCAAAATGAAAGGTGTAATAGCTACTTTAAAGGGTTGTTGTATGGATTCGAGAAAATCAGAGTACAGTACGCATTGGATTGCTTAGCACGTAGTAGGAACTCAGTAAGTGGTAGGTATCATTATGTAACTGTTAGCCATTTCCCAAGTCATTTCTCTGGTAAGTGCTGACAAAGATTTGAACCTGTAGTAAAAAGCCTCATGACTTAATCACCATTTACTCTGCCCTTCAGGATAAAGTTCTCCCTAGAGACCTTCCTGTGCCTTTATCTTAAAAGGGAGCATGTTTTCTCCTACCTGCAAACACAGACATTGCAATGCTACAAACATAGCTGATATGTTTCACCTGAGGTGTCTGAAGGGAAAGGAGAACATGAAATGAGTTAGGAATGACTCACTGAGGGTATCATTAATAGTAAATAACAAGGTGGGTGTTCCTATTTATCAATACTACAGGATTAACTCATGCTATATAATCTAAGGGCAATGATCTTACTCTTCAAGAAAATGATTCAATTTTAGGCTGTCATATTTGGCCCTGTAATAAATATTTCCTTGGTAGCAAATGAGCTTTACTCAAGAAAAGGAAATAATTAAGTTCAAAACATAGCAGATATGTAGCATCTTCTGCATCTTCTTTGGCCCTGCTTTTGCCCTGCTTGTTAGTATATCTTCCACATACATGTTTTCTCTTCTTCCTAAGAGTATGGACTTTCAAATCAGTCCCATCAGATCAATTCCTTGATCTACACTCTATTATAAATTTTTGACAGATTACATAGCCTGTGTGAGCCTCAGGTTATTCATCTATAATAAGTGGAAATAAAATCTGCATCATAGTCCAGCTGATAAAATGAAATGGAATAATGCACGTTTCATGCCTTGTATACAGGAGGCAAGCTACATACCCAGGATAGAGTTGCCTTTATCCCTTCTTGGTCCATTTTTTCCTAATCATGGGATTTTAACTATGCCTTCAATGAAGACAACTCTCAAAAGTGTATTTCTAGCTTCATATTTTCAATTGCATATTTTTTATTCTTCAAAGACAAAGCAAATACTATACCCTGAATCATAACTTTTATTAGCAAACCATAACAACAAATTTCCTCCTTTAAATCTTCTAGTATCTTATTTTTCTCATGATGTTTTTCAGTTTGACCCTAATCCGTTTCCAGATATCGACTGTGTAAATCAGAATCCAGGCCCAAATCATTTTTAATCAGACATAATTATTAATCCAATGACTACTATTATACCAGGTTGACACCTTGGAAATGTCTTGACAGAAGAAGTTACATAAAACCTAGCAAATATATTTATTAATTATAGTTACCAATGAAAACTAAAATGTAGATTTGATGATGGATTTTGTCAGTTATCAACATGCTAATTATATCCACAAGATCACCCCTGAAAATATCTTTGACTATTCTAGAATCATATATTCAAGGGAAAAAAAGACATTATACACTTTAACTGCCGTTCATTATTTACATGGGTTTGTTGTGCTTGTTTCTTTTCATGAAAAGCAGTCACCCCATTTATATAATCAAATAATTTTGAGATAAAGCGTATCTATTTTTTTATCAGTCAAATTTTTCAGGGGAAATAATCTATTTTTCTATTTATTTCTACAATGCCATATCTAGAATTATCATTTATTTCCTAGAATAATATATTTATTTTCTATTCATAACATATAATTCCTTCATCATGAGCTTATGATTCACTATCAGCATGTTTCGTATTTATCAGCCCTTACATTGCCATTCATAAAAACTAAAAAGATTGCATTTTCACTTAAAGAACCTAACAGCACACAATACTTCTTGTATTGATGGTCAATGTCATGCTACTTCTAACTATACATATAAAGTCAAACAAATTTGGATGTGACGTACTGCTTCTCAAGTCTATATTCCATAAAATATTCATCATGATTCTTTTTAAAATAAATTTATTTATTTATTTATTTATGGCTGCATTGAGTCTTCGCTGCTGCACGCGGGCTTTCTCTAGTTGTGGTGAGCGGGGGCTACTCTTTGTTGCAGTGTGCGGGCTTCTCATGGTGGTGGCTTCTCTTGCTGCAGAGCACAGGATCTAGGCATGCAGGCTTCAGTAGTTGTGGCACGCAGGCTCAGTAGTTGTGGCTCGCGGGCTGTAGAGTGCAGGCTCAGAAGTTGTGGTGCTCGGGCTTAGCTGCTCTGTGGCATTCATCATGATATTTTTCTGATCTCTATCTTCATTTTAGATATTTTTCTGGCATGTAAGATTATTAGTAAAGTGCTTTCACAGATACTGAAGAAAGAAACTCTATACATAGATAACATTATTAAATAAGGGAGTGTTTATTTTAAATCGAAAAATCTTATTCAAAATGTGTTTAAATGTGGTTTAAATGTGGTTCTAATAACTAAACAAAAATGTCTTTTGTTTATTAAGCCAAACAAAAGATGTTTTCATTTAACAAATGTTATATATACTGCTAAATTCACAAACTTTAATATATCTAGCATTATATATTGAAATCAACTCTAATCCCTGATTTAAGTGTAAAAGATAAACGATTTATTTTTACAAAAACTTTGCTCCTAAGCGAAAGAGAGGCATGGACATATATACACTACCAAACGTAAGGTAGATAGCTAGTGGGAAGCAGCCACATAGCACAGGGAGATCAGCTCAGTGCTTTGTGACCACCTGGAGGGGTGGGATAGGGAGGGTGGGAGGGAGACGCAAGAGGGAGGGGATATGGGAACAGATGTATATGTATAACTGATTCACTTTGTTATAAAGCAGAAACTAATACACCATTGTTAAGCAATTATACTCCAATAAAGATGTAAAAAAAAAAAAACTTTGCTCCTTTCTAAAAACTCATAATGTATTCAGATTAAAACACAAAATATGTGGAAAAAAACTATAATTTTGTCTGTACGAAATCAGAAGTACAATGAGAAAAATATTCTTTATCAGTTAAATATTTTTCACTGGTTAAATTAAACAAGGAATTCACATGAGGTTCTAACTGGTTTTATTAAACACAATAATTTTATATTAATTTATTGTTTAAAATGGTCAAGGGACTTCCCTGGTGGTCCAGTGGTAAAGAATCCGCCTTACAATGCAGGGGACATGAGTTTGATCCCTAGTGGGGGAACTAAGATCCCACATGCCACAGGGCAAATAAGCCCACACGCCACAACTACTGAGCTCACACACCTCAACAAGAGAGCCTAAGTGCTGCAAACTACAGAGCCCACGTGCTCTGGAACCCGCACCACAACTGCAGAGCCCACGCACCCTGGAGCCTGCGTGCCACAACCAGAGAAGAGAAAAAACCTCACACCACAACTAGAGAGAAGCCCACGTGCGGAAATGAAGAGCCCGTGCACTGCAATGAAAGATCCCACGTAGCTCAGTGAAGATCCCACGTGCCACAACTAAAGACCCGACAAAGCCAAAAATAAATAAAATCAATCAATAATAAAATAAAATCTAAAATAAATAAAGTGGTCAAGTCAGTTTCACTAGATACCTTCCCTAATCCTCAATGTTTATGGTGCTTAAAAATTGGATTTGCTTCAGAGGTTTCTGGATCCTTATTTTTCAAGAGACATGGTTAAGAAAAATATATTTGCCTGAAGTATAGAGCATATCAGTAGGGAATAAAAGTAGTATCTATGCACACACAACGTTAATAAAAGTAATTAATTAGAATCTTGATTATCAAAGAAGCAATTAATTAAGTGTAAAATGCTGGCTTCAGTTTTGTAAAAATAAAGCGTTTCCTGTTTCTATTGGGAGAAACGAAACAAACAAATGGGCGATACTATAGGTATTTTTTCTTTTGCTTAAAGAAGCAAAAAATTACGGGTATGAATTAAATTTCTGAAATGATAATTAAGTCATAGAGCTGGCTCCTATCAAAACTACATACAGTGTTATCCAATCATAATATACAATGATAATGAAACTCATTCTTCAAAATTAATATTTACATGTATGCTTTATTTTTATAAATGTCTATTTCAAAGACGGTAATATCGATGATAATACCATTGGCTTTCTTTATCTATATATGACAATTTAGATAAACCTGAGATGTATGTCTTACACTAGGATCATAATTCTCTGAAATAATTTCTTGACTTTGATAAACTATGAGATCCACCAGGGCATGAAGTCTGTTCATTTTTGTTTTACAGTTATAGCTCTAACTTTTAGCATTGTATCCAAACCAAAAAGACACTCAATAAATATATATTAAATGAATGTATGGATTTGGAAATGATGCCTCATTTATTTGATTTTATTTATTAAGGATTTTAACAACATACGCATTACATGAAGCCTCAATTATTATACTAAAACATTAGTTTAGAAAGAGAAAGAAACACGGGGATCAATAACTACCTTAAAAAACACTTAAGAAGGAACTATGACTCGAAACTTCCAAGTTCAAGTCTGTATGCGCCCAGCCCCAAGAGACAAAGAAGCCCTTCCTGAAGATATGTAATTAAAAAGGGTTTCGAGAGAAGTTTCAACTTTCCATGGAAATAAACTCCACAAAATTATAGCTATCCAGTTATAGCTGGTTTCACAGGCTCTCTAGGAGGAACTCACTTTTTGTTCTACAAACATTTAGAGTCAATTTTAAGATGTCACTTTTGTTGTTCCCCCTCCCAATTTAAGGCAGCAACTGAAAAATTGGGACATATTTCTTCAGTTTTTTGATTTATAATCAGCATTTTCTTTGTTGGACAAATGCCCAGTTCTTGCCTACTAAAATAGTAAGGGAAACAAGGAATTATTAGCTTATGTTGATTGTTTAAGCCTAAATAATACCCAGGCTAAAAAATCCAAGTAACAGTGTAAAAGTTCATTTAATATGAATTTTGGGTAAGAACCAAGTTAGAAGATCACAGGGAAAGGCACTTTGTCTTTCAAAAAAACTTTTTAAAAGCTATGGATATGGAAGTTCTATATATAGTTTTTAAATGAATGTCCATACTGTTCTCCATAGCGGCTGTATCAATTTACATTCCCACCAACAGTGCAAGAGGGTTTGGTACAGCTGAACGAGACGCAGAAGTACAAACAGACATGTGGACACGGGGGGATGGGGAGCGTGGGACGAATTGCGAGAGTAGGATTGACAAAAATACACTACCATGTGTAAAATACATAGCTAGTGGGGACCTGCTGTATAGCACAGGGAGTTCAGCTCGGTGCTCTGTGATGACCTAGATGGGTGGGATGGGGCATGGGGGGAGGGAGGTCCAAGAGGGAGGGGATATATGTATACATATAGCTGATTAACTTAGTTGTACAGCAGAAACTAACACAACATTGTAAAGCAACTATACTCCAATAAAAATTCAAAAATAAATAATAAAGAAATAAAGCACAAGAGATAGCTTCCCCAAAAAAAACAAATAGATAAAGCTATTGATAACAACAATTTTGTGGTAACACCTCTGGTTGTCTTGCAGAACTCTGACAAGCCCTGGGGAATCCTCGAAGCCAGATTATGCCCCAGCCCAATGTGACAGCCTCTTATTTTTCCTATGTGAAAATATAAAATGTAGCTATCAATAATTGCTTTTTTAATAAACATGCCTAAATTTACTCCATCAAAGGAGAGCTGCTCTTTAAAATGGATATCTTGGGAGAGGGTCTATTTATTCCATCACCAAATAATTTGGAAAACCTCTTTTTACTGTATTTTCTTGCAAATATGTGAGTCATGCAGAAACAAAAATCAATCTTAGAACTATGAAAAACACAGACTATTTGGGGGCTAAAAATGGCATGGCCCGATTCCATCACTTACATTTTTCATGAGTTTTGGTTCCAAATAAGCTCCATCTTTTTTTCTCACATGAAATTCGAATTTAAAGTATAAAAGTCCACCACTACCAGATGAGTCAATAAAATATACCACAAACTATAAAGCTACTTCCTAAAGAGGTTTTCCAGAATGCCTAAAAAGATGGGACTATCACTGGATTGGGACTATAAACTCCCAAGTGACTACTAGGACACAGACTTAAAATCATTCATACCTATTTTTTAATTGCACTTTATAAATTATGAGTGTACAGTAAATGTTAGGATTCCTTTTTTCTTGTGTTAAAATACATAATTTGAGGGCTTCCCTGGTGGCGCAGTGGTTGGGAGTCCGCCTGCCAATGCAGGGGACACGGGTTCGTGCCCCGGTCTGGGAGGATCCCACATGCTGCAGAGCGGCTGGGCCCGTGAGCCATGGCTGCTGAGCCTGCGCGTCCGGAGCCTGTGCTCTGCAGGGGGGGAGGCCACAACAGTGAGAGGCCCGCCTACCGAAAAAAAAAAAAAAAAAAAAAAAAAAAAAAAAAAAAATACATAATTTGACATACATAATAAGGTACCCTTAGAAATAATTTTAATTTGTGACTCTGCATCTATATTTGAAATGCTTATAGTTTTGAATAGGAGTCAATAAACAAATGCCTGACTCTTCATCGTGCCCACATGATTAATCAGAAGCACAGACACAGGATGACTAAAGGGGTCTTAACTGGGGCTCGTGTCAGGGTCTCTGACAATATGTTGGACCCATCTATACAAATTTCAATATGGTCTTTATAAGGAGTCACTTCTGACACTGATGATAATCTTATACTAATATTTTAGATGAAATACCAAAGTCTCACCAAGGGAGTTAAAAAGGGATGGTGTTATGTGGAAATGGGTAAGGAGTCACAAATAGCAGAATTATAGCAATGAAAAATTAAAGATTGTCTTCAGAGAAAATAAAATAATACATTTCCTTCTTCCTCAAATATAGCTTTAGGCTTCCCTGGTGGCACAGTGGTTGAGAGTCTGCCTGCCGATGCAGGGTACACGGGTTCGTGTCCTGGTCCAGGAGGATCCCACATGCCGCAGAGCGGCTGGGCCCGTGAGCCATGGCCGCTGAGCCTGCACGTCCGGAGCCTGTGCTCCACAACAGGAGAGGCCAAAACAGTGAGAGGCCCGCGTACCGCAAAAAAAAAAAAAAAAAAAAAAAAAATATATATATATATATATATATATATATAGCTTTAAATTGGAAGTCAAACTATCTTGTAAAAGTATGAAATACTCCAGGCAATTTTCTTAAAATATTAACATCAACTAATTAGAAGAAATTATTGGTATGTAATTCATTTTCAATTGCCAAAAACATAAGCAAAACTATTTCCTTCTTGTGTGTTTTCCAAATTTTGAAATGGTTATATTTCCTGAATTAAATGTTTATATTTCCTGATATACTTCTTAATTAAATAGGATAAATAAGCTCAACATATGCCAGTTGGACCTTAAGCACATTTGAGATTTCAGTTTACCTACCATGTAACATACATCACACTTAAAATTTAACATTAATATATAAGAATACCTTGTACCTAGAAACTATGGGTGCAGTTAGGTCATCTACAGTATAAAACCTCTTGATCTCACTACTGTAAGTTCTCCATTTTTCTGTCATTCAGTGTTAGAGAAGCATAAAATCAAATGCTAGAGTCTTAAAACCGTCACATGTATGAATAATGTAACCCATCAACAAATATTAATTGAGCACTTACTGTGCACAAGGTCCCATACAGGATACAAAGAGATAGTTCATGACCTTGAATATTACAATATTTATAGCTGGTGAAAAAGACATATACATGGAGTCTGTTAGGTTCTTTTTGGCAATACAAGCTTCCCAAACTGTGTGAAAATATTGATATAAATTTCAAAGAGGATCATTAGAGCATTTATAAGGATATCAAGTAAATGAGAGAATACTATAAACTGAAAAGCCTTTAAAACTTATCTTTCTGTTCTAAACATTAGCTATTACAACATTATTTTCAAAGGATGAATTCCAATTAGAAACTGATCAGTTGTAGGCTTTACTGTGCAAATTCAGTGTATGTTATTGACTAATTGAGTGAAGAAAGGTTAAGGAAGAAAAAAACAAACAATACAGATGATTCAAATTTGGCCCTTGATAACATAGGCAATGAGTTATTTTATAGCTTAAAACCCAATCATTGTTACAAAAGAATAATTTCAGAGTTGTCATGGCATTAAAATGACTTTGATAAGCATTAGAGCACTGAAACATATTAAAGAATAGAAGATTTATGTCTGTTTATTCAGTGCTTATGGAAGAAAAACAGGCAAATGTTTTTGCTTCTGTTTATAGTCCCAATTATCCTAAGTACTTGGTTTAATTTGTTCTCTTCCTGATTAAATCTAAACATACATAAAGATCAGATGAAAATGCATGTTCCTGTTAAATGGTGATTGAGGATGAGCAGACACGATATATGGGATTCTTTTCGTTAAATGGATATTTTACATGTTTATGGAAAAACATAAATATTATCTCTTGTGGCCAAAGAATTAAAAGTTACGCTTAATATGTTTACCTGTGTGAAATGCACAAGCAATTATTTAATAAAGCACACATACAGAGATCGTCGTAATATTAAAGTCTGAGTTGTTCAAAGCAGAACCCCAAATTGATACGGGCATATGTGAGAAGTGTGGGTCAGCAGGTTGATAACTCTGAGCCTTCAAAGTAAATCTGATCAACTGATTTAAAGTTCTCTTTGTGATTACCTGGATCTGGAATATGAGAATAAAAGAGCAAGACTTTGTTTGTTTTATAAAATTTATACAATGGGATCACAGAGAAGGAGTAAAATCATCTTACTGGCAGACAAATACTGACTATGAAAGTATTTTGGTTTCTAGTGTTAATAAACTTCATCTCATTAAGTAAGAACCAATAAGAATACAGCCCCTGCTTCCAATGAATAGACTTACAAGTATTTTAGCTGCAGAGAAGAAAGAACTTATTTCTGATATAAGACCTTAAGGCATGCTTTTGATCCACAGATGGAGGCGGGCACTATATGAGTTCTGAGAGCACAGGTCACTTTGTATGACCCCTATAAACTGAACTGTTTCTGAGTATTTGCATGATGGACTGTGGTCCGGCTAGACGAGGGACTCTCAACTGGGGGTGATTTTTGCTCCCTCCAGGGGACACTGGAAATGTCTGGAGCCATGAGACTGTCATAGTTTGAGGGGAGAAGGGGCATGCTACTGGTATCTAGTGAGTAGAGACCAGGGATGCTGCTAAATATCCTATTGTGCATAAGACGGTCCCTCACAACAAAAAATTATCTGGCCCAAAATGTCAATAGTGCCAAGGGAGTGGAACTTTGAGCTGATCCATTGTATTCTCCCTGTTGACAAAGAGTTGAGGTTGAGGTCCCACCTACTGATAAAATTATGATCCAAGAAAAGCCTAATTGTATCCAGCACTAGCTGACTCTCACCTGGCCTTAAAAATATCCTCCTTTAGTAATGGGGGGGGGGAGTTAGACGTGGGATACATGAGCAAATGCAAATACATCTTTTTTGTGAAGCTAACTTATTCTCTATTTTAACAGTGTTTTGGCAAGAATGCTCAGTTAACTCATGGGAGTGTATTCAGGTGACCAAGTCATTATGTTCTCTCCACCCATAAATCAAATGTTGACCCAGGGTTCCTTCAGAATGAGGAGAGAAGATGTTAGGATCCTCAATAGTGGAGAAAGTAGAAGGTGGCTATAGGAAGTCTGGGAAGAGTGGAGAGAGAGTAATTCATAAACTATGAAGGGCCATTCATTTTTACCTTCAGTTGTGTCAAATTACTTATTTGCACAGCGCTGTGTTATAATTCGAGGCCCTTCTAGTTATTACTCTATACACTAGGTACTTACTCCTCTCCGTGTTCTTCCAGAGACATAAGAAATGTGAAAAGGTCATCTAAACAAGTATGTTTAAGGGCAAAGATGTTGAGCAATGGTAAAGAGGGTAACTACAGTCTTGTCCACTTCTACCAGGGACAGACTATCCTTTCATTAATCACAGTAAAGAGAAGAGTGTTTGGCAGGTAGCAGGTGCTCAGTAACCGGTTGATCAGATGAATAAATGGTTTATCATCCAAAACATGAACTCTCCCTTAATGCATTAATACCCCTCCTTTCTTTTATCCCATTGTTTTCAAGCCCAGGCTTTTCTTTCTTCATAGCTTCTCTCACATTCTTTTCTTCCTTTCTCTTCTGAATGTGACTCTGAGGAAGACACGTTCACCCTTGACTTGGTTTCCTGATTGTTTCTCAGGTCTTTAACATTAACATTCGTTTGACCCCCTTGCTGCCAAATTACTCCTTTTAAACATGCCTCTCTGTGTACTTTTTACTACTTTCAGCACACCTAAAAGTGCTCTCTTGTCTAAAATGAAACTTTCACCTTTTTGGTTTTACAAATTTTGTTTCATCAATTTGATTTCACTAATTAGCTTGGAATTCTACATTTTATTTAAACTATTACATATTTTTAAAAATCACTATTTGGCAAAATAGGGAAGAAGGTTAGTATGTCATAGAGTAGAACTGCCATTAGCTAGGAATTAAGAGACTTTAAGTGATCACCCAGGTTTTAACATTAAATAGTGTGAATTTTGATAAACCTCTTAGAGTATATCTGAGAGATGTCTCATTTAGACAGTGATTTATGTCACTGTGATTTAGAGGGAAGAAAGAATATTATCTGATAGTTGGATTCTAGCAAAAAATACTTTTTGCTCAATACTTTCATGAAGGAAAATAATTATGAAGAAACTAAAATTTGGAGATTCAGGGCCCATTTGTTACCTTAGCTACAAGTAAGTCTTATAGGAGATTGTGTAACAGAAAACATTCCGAGGATGAAAATAAATCTTCTGCCACATTGTTGAGGGGAAATTATTCTTTCATAAGGAAAAAGTTTAAAAGGGAAATATTTTTTCCCCACTCATCTTGCCTTCAATCCGTCCAGCTGCCTTTTAGCAGTCAAGCAACCCATTATCACTATTACTGTGTTTGAATCATCATGGCCTCGAGATGAACTGCTTGAGGAAAATGGCTTGAAAGAAATACATACATATACACTGGCATCAGTCTTTAGTCTCTTCTTTTTAGTGGCATTGCTTTCAAGTCAAGTTGGCTTGTGTCCAAAACAAAACCAAAAAAAGCAACAGTTAAACAGCTGGTACCAATTATCCTAACTTCAGTGGGACTTCACACTCAAGTGTCCAAGTAGCAAACTGGATCTATGATATAATGGATTTGTTATTTCCTAACTTGACCATGGTGCTGGTGCTCAGTTTGCCCACTGCCTTCTATTAAAAGTAATCTCCAGAATTATACACCTACACTCTCACAACAAGGGTTATTATTTTTGTGTGCTTTTTATAAGCTCATAAAATTACTGTCTAATTGTATATACACACCAGTGGATCTTATTTTCTGGAGAAAAAAACCCAGAAAACTGGATATAAATGTTTGAACAAGTATTTGTCTGATAAGTCATACTGTATTTTGACACTAGCATAGGGATATGGAATTTTATAAAGAGAAAAATACTATGATAATGAACATAATGAAATGTACATCACAGATTATTTTTTTCTAGCATCGAAGATTGTTAGAAATGCAGTTCTTCTCAAGTTCACTTACAGAAAGGATGGAAAAACTAAGTGTTTTTTATATTGATATGGAGCATAGCATATTGATCAATACTACTACATTATTGATTCATTTAAAATATTTGTCTTCCAAAAACATAAAATGACATTTTGTAACATATTCTTATATTTATACTTCATGTTTTATAAAGTTGCCTCATTTTTTAAGGAGCTTATATTGCCACTCTAGCTGTCTGAGATGCTATTCTTTAGAACCAGGAATAAATGTTGCCAATATTAAATAGAATTTGGACATGAAAAATTCCAGTTCATAATTTTAGTCCCTAAGAAGTACAAGTTCTAAATTTGGCAAGATATACTGGTTTTAATATGTTCTACTCTGAAATAGAAACTCTCTTAAGTTTACTTTAGGAAAAAAAAAAATCCATTGCTCTCCATTAAGACAAGACTCTCACAAATCACGAAGAGGATTTTGTAACTAGGCAACCAAGGTCAGCAAGACTGTGACTAAGGTTTGGAGAACCAGCTGAACACACACACCAGGAAAAGTGAGGACCCACACTGCATGGAAGAAAATTAATGTTGTATTCTTTTTAAAACCTGTAATTCCATTGCACTATGCAGGTGTACCCTGAAAAACAGCTGATAAATCTGCTCCAGATACACATTTTGAATAACAAATCATATTTTATTCAAAAGGTATCCCATTATAAATATACCCTGATCAGCCAAGAAACTGGAAAACAAACAAACAACAACAAAACCCTTAAACAGGCATTTTTCCAACTGGGTGATTTTACTTGAATAGTACCTGATTACTTGATCTTCCTAGGCAAAGCCACATGCTCATAAAGAAAGGTTAGATTTGCTAACTCCTGTAGTGGAGAATGTTAAAATGGATGAAATGTCATGAGTTCTCATAAACTTTTCCAAGTAACTGAAATTGATGTTTGTGTTTTTTATACTGATACGGAGCATAGCATATTGATCAATACTACAAAATTATGGTACCTATCAGAATTCTAAAATCAAATACTGTTATTGATTTTAAGTTGATTGCATAGTTGTTAGTTTCAGAAGGTTAAAATTCTCGTGAGCCTGAAGCCCCGAGTAATTATGTCAGAAAGTTGTATTGAGTATTGCAGTCATTTGCACTGTTAGCTTTTAGAGTGCCTCACTGGGTATGTAGTAATGTGAACAGCTTTAAAGCTTGCATGTAACTTCAAAGGTCTTCTAAACCTCAGCTGAATGGATTTGGTAGGCAATTTGGATACATTTGGTTATTATTTATACATTATACATTTGGTTATTACTTTCCATCCGTTTTTTTCCAAAAGCCATGTTCATATATGGGAAAAGAGACTGCTGTTGCCTAAAGTGTGCACCAAAATGCTCAGAGAAGCTATTAAGTTATCCTGGTTGCATCGAATTATCATTTAGTTTTATGACATCATATTGAAATTACTCCAATCTAAACCCAATAATGAAATTCCTGATGACATTTTAGCAATATGCACCTTGTCTAGGAAATATAGTACATATTGGTCAAAGAAATGAAAAGAATGTAGGATGTATTCACAGAATCAAAATTTCACGTTGTTTTCGCATGTCGTAAAGGCACAGGAAAGGCACAATAAGCATTTTCTTTATCATGCATTCATCTCCTCTAACTCTTCCTTCCCACTTCTATTTCTGCCTATTGCACATCTAACTGAGCTTCAATGAGGCCATAATTAAGTGTAATCTTGTTGTTGGTTTAAAAAGAAACCTGTATATCACAGTAATGCTGTGTTCACTGGGCTTTAGTGTTATCATCTCAGCACAGACGTGTGACCCAAAACTACAGGCAATGGTTCAGGTCATTCTATGTGATATTGAGAAAATATATTTGTGTGCCTATAAGCTTATAGGTGAATGCATAAGCTGCTTGGTTCAGCAGTATTTTCTGAACTTGTAATCCTTCCCTCTTAGCTGACCCATAGGAGGGAGTATGACTTTATAATTGCATGGGCTCTAGACACATTTGAGAATTTATGCCCCGGTGGGAAGAACAGTAGGGAAGTAAGATTCAGTAATTCAGGCACAGGATGATAACTGACTGTATCAGAAGAATATCAGCTACTACATTAAAGTTCACTTACACACCATGTTATCAGCCAGATTGTTTTTAATGCATAAGACAGTCCTAGTGAGAAAGCTGGATATGGAATAAAAACCATTTATGTATATATATTTTAACAGAATTAGTGCTACGACTATGGACATCATTTTAAAGGCCTGTGTCTGTATTTTTAGAACCAAATCTTTAAAATGTTATATTGTATATACATTCTAAAAGATAACTATAAATTAACTAATGTTTTCTTAGAAATCAAATTTAAATGGAAACAAAGAATGCAGCAGAATTTTCAAAGAAATGATTCATAAGCCAAAACTTACTAAGAACATTATTAAAAGAATAAGAATTTTCCCCTAATATATTTACTACATATATCCATATATCCTTTAGTAATAGAAGTAAACTTCTTTAAAAATATTTTATTCAAAAGTCATCCTTTGGACTGGTAAAAAAAATGCTGAATATTATTTTTGATGAGAATCATGAGTTAAGAAACATTACCATTTAGTAACATAATTTTTTTAGATTTTAATATGTAAGTATATTCTCTTTAAACATATCTACAATATGTACTAGGCCTTTTATCTCACCATAAAAATGAATGTGTTTCAAAACAGATTTGCCATAAGGTTTTCATACATGACCAATTTTCACAATAAATGACATCTGTGAGCCAGATGGAATGAACAAAAAAGTCCTTTTACTTCCTGTATTGCTCAAGAGAAAATAATACTGATCATTTTGACCTCAAAACAACCACAGTTTCATTGTCTGAAGATTACATCGTTTTTCACATTTGCTCCTAGAACAAAATGATTTCCACATTAACAGCTTTTTCAATAGATTTTATCTTGTTCTTGAAGGATTAATGCTTTTTTTTAAAGTACATATTGAAAGTTAGAAAATTTCCATACTAACATGAGAATAAACTATCTGGGCTTACATGACAAACCTAGTTCCCTTACCACTATTTTATTATAACACTGGTAAATGACATAAAGATAAAGCAAATTTTAGCTCAAATTTTGAATTAAGTATTGATATTTTCATATAGTAGTTAAATTCAAAGCTTTAGAATTTATTCTTCAGAGTATCTGAAATCATGTTAAGTCATACTAGAAAAAAAAATAGAAATCTTCAATTTTCGGAACACTTCATTTGGTAAAATAAATTTAGTGTAAATAATTTGACTAATACCTTTAGTATTTCATTTTGGTTGTCCTGTTCTAGACATAAACAAAGCAAACAGACAGTTGATATAAGAATGCACTTACTGGAGACATTGCAAAAGAAAGCAACAGTTAAGGATAGGTAGACAAAGACTTTGTAATACTAAAGAAGAAACATTAAAAAATTCCTTACACTTGTAAATGGAGAAAATGTATGAGAAAACAAATTTTTATGGGTTATGGGGCTCTTTGGATATGTCTTTATTTTTAGCACTTAATGCATAATGTTGAATATTTGCAAGTCACCATTTCCCATTAGACTGGAGTCTGCTAAGGTAGGGATAATGCTTCATTCATTTACGTGTTCTAAGTATTTAACAGACTGTTTGAAACTTAATATGGAGACAATGAAAATTTGATAAATGAATGAACTCCTTTTATCAGTTTCATCAATAGATACCTGTCAATATTACTTTGTGCTATTATTGAAAAATTAAAGAATAAATTTCAAATAACAAAAATAATTTTGTCAAAAATATATTTAGTTGATGTTTGTCTTAAGTAATCTATTAATTCTCAAAACAATAAAGAATTATTATTAAATGTTTTACTTTCATTTATAAACAAAATTACAATGGAATTGGTCTGGTTCTCCCACAATTCTTTGGTATTTTATTTATACATGTGTTAACTTCTTTTAACTGAATACATTTTTCAGTATATTGTTAATGATATCAATATATGTACAAATACTATTATATAATCAATAGTCTTTGGGGTGAAGAAGAAATATGGGGGCTATATAATTAATCATGTTGCAGACTTTACAGAGATAAAATGGCATGTTGCTAAAACTTAGTTTAGTCATTTGGTCAGACTAAACTTTGATTTTCTTTGATTTGAAAGATAATAGAAATTGCTGTGTTATTAAAAGGAAAAATGTTAATGTCTTTACTGAGTACTTAAGTCATTCTCAATTTTGTTGAACAATATCAAATTAATAAAATAGAATTTTCAGAGGCCTTGTGCAAACTTCCATTACTGACCATCACCATAAATTCCAAGTGGTCTCAAGTTGTGCAATAGTGTATATATATGCATGTTTGTGTGTGTGTGTGTATGTGGTAATATATATGTATGCATGTATCTATCATCTACCTATCTATCATCTATCACCTATCTATCTATCCATCTACCTTATTCATTTTGATAGTACTTATAGCCATAACTATACACTGTTTTTCTTCACATGAACTTAAAGAAGACTACAGAAACTCTAAACAACTTAATCTGACATGAGATATCAAATTGTCAATATTTTTCATTAACTTGTTACTTTTTTCTCACTGGTTTCATAGAGAAAAAGAAACATTCCAACAATGCTTGACACATTGCTTACATTTTTAAAATAAAATTATAATTATAAATAATTATGTATAAACACACATACATATATAACAAGGATATATTATCACCACTAGACAAAAACGAGAAGCAATAAAATAAGAGAAATTGCTTATATCCAGAAATGTACCCCTAACCTCATGTTTTTCAGATCTATTCTATCCTGATCAGTATGTTTGTCTAATGGTTAAGCAAAAAAAAAAACTAACAAAATGCATAGTGGAATTAAAATAGATATATTGGATGTAAAATTTAGCAATATGCATCCCTAGGACAGTATTATTTATAATTATTACAGGATACTTGGAGCACAAAATATAGGTGTGATTAAACTGAAAAACAATCTATGGTTCCACATCTTGAAGGACAGGCACTAGGTGGCCTTAAAGTTTTAACAATTCCCTTTAAATCACAGAGTTGTTATAATATCTGTCCTGGAATTGCTGCCAGTCTTTTATTTTCAAGGTATAATCACTACTCTTCATAACAGGTCTTCCAATACCTGGCCATAAATGAAGACCATCCACACAGCATCAAACTACAGAGGCTGCATATATTTTGACTGCTTATCCTTTTGCTTTTCCTTTTTACTACTTTTTGTGTTGGTTTGGCTTTTCAGTAGAGTTAAACCATGGTATTCTGGCAAAACAGCATGGACTCTGTCTGACTCACGCAGCATGATTGTTTCCAGAAGGGTAGAGATGTGATTTCATTTCCTCTGTCTTTTTCCCCCCCTTTCTTTTGTTACAACTATATGGTGGAGTGAGTCTGGGATGCATATGATATTCCTAAAGAAATTGAACAACAACAACAAAAAAGCACATGCTGAGGAAGACGGAAGACAGTTATAGATGATAAGGTATCATTTTTCTCTCTGCTTTAAAAATGTTATTTATCCAATTCATTGTGTGGTGGTCCTGAGAGTGTACTGAATATTTGTATTGAGATTTCAATAAATTCCCTTGCCCCCAAATTAACTCCAATTTGCAAAGAAGGATGTGATAAGTCTATACATTTACACAAATTTTTCATACCATATTAAAATATTTGTAATATTAGTTCTCAATTATTAAAGTTCCCAGTATAGGTTCACAGGGCCTTACATATGGACATATAGCAATTTCTAATATGAAGGGTTCATACTTGAACAATCAGAACAATGCAACAATTGACCTTTTTGCAAATATTTAAACATAAATAAGTAATAGACTTAGGATAGCCATATGGTTTTAATTTCTTCAAATTACCCTCCGCTTGTTCAAACATGTAAATCAGGGATCAGGAATTGGCACACTTTTTTCCTTAAAGGGCCAGAAAGTAAATTTTTCAGGCTCGTGGGCATTAAGGTCTTGTTCATATCTACTTCTATCTTCCTTTGCAGTGTGAAAGCCACTACAGTCACTATGTAAATAAAGAGGTATGGCTATGTCTTAATAAAACTTTACTTACAAAAACAGGATACCCACTGTAGTTTGCTAATCCCTGATACATATATAACTGTTCAGTATTATTGCGAGCACAGAAATTTATATGATTATTTATATGTACCACATCTTCTACATCCATTCATCTGTTAATGGACATTTAGATTGTTTCCATGTCCTGGCTATTGTGAAGAGTGATGCTATGAACATAGGGGTACATGTATCTTTTTAAATTAGAGTTTTGTCTAGACATGTGCCTAGGAGTAGGACTGCTGGATCATATGGTAATTCTGTTTTTAGTTTTCTGAGGAACCTCCATACTGTTTTCCACAAAATGGCTGCACCAACTTACATTCCCACCTACAGTGTAGAAGTGTTCCCTTTTCTCCACACCCTCTCCAGCACTTGTTATCTGTAGACTTTTTAATGATGGCCATTCTGAGTGGTGTGAGGTGATACCTCATTGTAGTTTTGATTTGCATTTCTCTAATGTTGAGCATCTTTTCATGTGCCTATTGGCCATCTGTATGTCTTCTGTGGAGAAATGTCTATTTAGGTCTTCTGCCTATGTTTTGATTGGGTTGTTTGTCTTTTTGTTGTTGAGTTGTATGAGCTGTTTGTATACTTTGGAAATTAAGCCCTTGTCGGTCAAATTGTTGGCAAATATTTTCTCCCATTCTGTGGGTTGTCTTTTCATTCTGTTTATGGTTTCCTTTTCTGTGCAAAAGCTTGTAAGTTTGATTAGGTCCCGTTTGTTTATTTTTGTTTTTATTTCTATTGCCTCAGGAAAGTGACTAAGGAAACATTGGTACAATTTATGTCAGAGAATGTTTTGCCTATGATCTCCTCCTAGGAGTTTTATGGGGTCATGTCTTATGTTTAAGTCATGTCTTATTGTTTAAGTCTTTAAGCCACTTTGAGTTTATTTTTGTGTATGGTGAGAGTGTGTGGAATACAATGGACTACTACTCAGACAAAATAGGAACGAAATAATGCCATTTGCAGCAACATGGATGCAACTAGAGATTATCATAGTAAGTGAAGGAAGTCAGAAAGAGAAAGAAAGACAAAAACAAATATCATGTGATTTCACTTATACGTGGAATCTAAAATACGACACAAATGAACCTATCTATGAAATAGAAACAGACTCCCGGACATAGAGAACAGACTGGTGGTTGCCAAGAGGGAGGGGGTTGGGGGAGGGATGAAGTAGGAGGTTGGGGTTAGCAGATGTAACCTTTTATATACAGAATGGATAAACAACAAGATCCTACTGTATAGTACAGAGAACTATATTCAATACCCTATGATAAATCACAATGAAAAAATATGAAAAAGAGTATATATTTGCATAACTGAGTCACTTTGCTGTACAGCAGAAATTAACACAACATTGTAAGTCAACTATATTTCAATAAAAATATTGATAAAGAAGAAATTGATATGATTACTGACTTTAAAAGTTTCTTTATGAAAATTAAAAAAGTTTTAAAAGATAGGTGAAAGAGTGTGAGGTAAGTTAAGAAATGATTCTGATCTGGAGTCAAAATAATCAGAAAGCCAATATTTAAAAAATGAAAGTTTGTGTCCACATACCCTCAAGTAAGCAAATGTTGTTCCTGGTAAAATTCCGGTTTTAAGTCTGTAATTTATTAAAACAATATATTTTATTTACTATGTAGTTGTTTGAAATGGCCTCAGAAACCAAAAATAAGGAATCAAGAAGATAACCACAAGCTTAAAATATTCGTTTCTCAAATGTAATTGGCTTTATATAAATTGGAAGAGGAGATTGCTCTGGTAAATGTTCCCTTCTGCAATTGTTTGGTGCAAGGCTATGTATATATGTATATATCAAATTAGATCAATCAGATCAAACTTGTAAGAATAATATTAAATCTCCTGTATTCTAATTAATATTTTGCCACATGTCCTATCAATAACTAATAGAGGTATGTTAAAATTGCCCACTTTGATTTTAGAAATGTTTATTTCTCCTACTAGTTCTATAAATTCTTGCTTTATATATTTTGAGGCTAGGTACACACAAATTTAGAATTGTTATATATTCTTGGTGGACCATCTCTTTCATTATCATGAAATACCACTCTTAAAACTTGGGGTTAACAGTGTTTCTTACATCTGTTACTTAAATTCCATTGATACTAGAGAATTCTCTTAACTCTTCAAATATTGATTCTGTACAATTGAGTTTCTCACATCCTTCCAGGACTGCAAATTAAATGTGTAGTGTTAACAGAAATAAGCAATAAACCAATCTATAATACGAACAGAAAAGTGTCTTATTTTGCCCAAACTGAGGACTATAGCCTGGGAGACACAGATTCAAGAAGTGTTTGAATTCTGCCTGACTACAAAATGGGGGAGGCATATAAAGGCAAAAAACACAAAATTAGGTAAATTGTTTGTTAAGGATTATAACTGGAGCTGGCAAGAATTAAGGGTGCTTATTAAGCAAGGATTGGTTAGGGTCTGAAATGACTGCATAGTTACAAGGGGAGACCTCGAGACTGTAAGGCTGAAGCCGGCAGCTAGCAGATACTGTTTTGAGAAAGGCTGGTGGTGTCCTTGAGTGTGACACAGTTCAGAAAATTCAAGTTCTCAGTAATACAGGAACATACCTGAAACCAGGTCTACAATGCCCAACCAGCTCCATTTGAATGCCTAAACCACAGTCACTCCATTTTAACTTTTAAAATGCATTCTTTTCTTTAATGGTTAAAGCAGATGTAGAAGGCATGTTTAATAGACCATAAACAGGCTGTTTTGGTTAGCCTAAAATTTTAGTTAAATCATGTATAAGCCAGAATGTCTTCTCCATAGCTCAATATATGAAAATTTCTTCTATCAGTATTATACTTGTTAGTAAATACCACATGTCTTTTACTATGTGTTTTTGATGTTTTTTTCATATATGCCACCCTTCAGTCTCTATTCTTTAGTCTGTGTGCTATCTGTTGAATTATTAATTCCAGTTTTAGTATGTGATTCTTCAGTTCTAGAATTTCTGTATGATACATTTATAAATTCTAGTTCTCTGATGAAATTTCCTGGTTTTCATTTAATAATTTGAACATTTTAATCACAATTATTTTAAAGCCTCCTTCAAACAAGTCCAATATATGGTTCTCTTGTGCCTCTGTTTCTATTGTGTAATTTTTATCTTGATTGTCAGCTATTGCATACTTTTATGCTAGGTTAATTTTGCTCAAATGCCAGATGGTGTAAATAAAAAAATTTAGACTTAGTTTGACGCTCAGTATAATTTATACTCCTCCTGAGGACATGTGGTTTCATTTGTGGCAGATAGTTTAATTAAGAGCAGAAAAATTTAATCTAATAAATGACTAAGATGCTTTAAAACTGAGATTCAGTACCTGGAAGGAATTTTATTTCCTGTTAGCCCTACTTCCAGGGCGTGCATCTTTGGGGTTCTCAGATCTCAGAGGGAGAGCTGATCTGAAATAAGTTCTTTTGCTATAGCTGGAGAGGAACCTTAGACTCCTCTGTTCACTGAACTTTGGTCTATGTCACCCAGAGATGTAGAAACACCATTTTGGCATTACAGTCATTTACAATCCTTTTCAACACTTGGCAACGTAAGTCTTTTTAATTTTCCCCATTACAGTTTGTGTGACGTGGTATCTTATTGTGTTTGAACTCTGGATTTCCCTGGTAGTTAATGATATAGTACATCTTCTCGTGCACTTACTGATCATTAGCATCCTTCTTTGGTGAAATGCCTGTTGAACTCTTTGCCTGTAGCACTGTTGGTTTTGTATTATTGAGGTATGAGTGTTCTTTATATAATCTGAACACAAGTCGCTTATAAGAAGTATATATTGCAAATATTAATTTGCATTCTGTAACTTGATTTTTTTTTTTTTTTTTTAGTTTTCATAATGGTGCTCTTTAAAGAGGTAAAGCTTTTAATTTTGAGAAAATTCTGTTCATTTTATACCGGCTCATGCTTTTGGTGTCCTGTTTAAGAAATCTTTCTCTACTCCAAAATGTTACCCATTTTCTATGAAGTTTTCTTCTAGAAGTTTTACATTATTAACTTTCACATTTAGATCCATGATCCATTCTAATTTGATTTTTGTGTATTGTGTGAGATATGTTGATGTTTACTTTCCTCTTATACAGATATAGATATTTAGTTGTTCCAGCACTGTATGTTGGAAGACTTTTAATCCCTCATTGAATTGCTTAGAACTTTTATTTAAAAGCAAGGAGGATAGATGTATATTTTCTAACTCTATTCTATTCCATTGATCTATATGTTTATGCTTTCACTAATATCATCCTTTTGACTACTGTAGTTTCATGTCTTGAAATCAGATAATGTACATTCTCCAAATTTGTTCTTGTTTTGAAAATTACTTTTGTTGCTCTAATTAGTTTCAATCCTATATAAATGCTCAATCCTGCTTCCTTTCCTCTGCCACAATTGTTGATTCTGAGTCTTTCCTCATTAACTCAAAGATTCAGAATCTTTTTCCCAGGCACCTTGACTTGCAACACTTATATTTTATATATGGTAAATTTGAGGCTCTTTAAGAATGATTGGAGATTAATGTCACAATATAGTACATGGCACAAATGTTGTTATATCCATGCATTTTTAACTGAGAGCCTCCTTGGCTATTAAACATTATTTGTTTAAAGGAAAAGAAATCTTAAACTCCTTATTGTTGCTAAATAAGCACTGCATGATCTTTCCCCTTCCTACGTCTCCAGTCTCACATCCACCTACTCTCTTCCTTATTCTTTATGCTCCAGTCTTACTGGCTTTCTTTCAGTTCCTGGAATTGAATAAATTCCCATAGAGGGCCCTTGCACATGGTGTTTTTCTCTGCCTGGGGTCCTCATCCCTCCAAACTTCTCATGGTTGATTCCTACTTATACTTCAAGTTTCAGTTTAAATATTCTTTCCTGAACACAATGTAGATGCTCTGTTATTAACCATCACAAAGCTTGTGTGTTTCTTTTACAATTTATATTTTTAAAATTATTTTACTATTTTGATTTTCTCCTGTACAAGGGAAGATGGTGTCTACCTTGTTCCACTGTTTCTGAATCTGTAGTGATTTGCAGAACTTCTTAAAGATAGTTGTGTTAATGCATGTTGAATTAAATAAAAACGTTTGATATCTTATGGAATCACTTTACCTCTCCCACTTTCTTTTAAGACAAACATTTTTCTAAGTTTATTTAGTTTTCTCAGGCTTCTTTGTACTTTACCTCTGAAATAGGATATGACACTATTGAGTCCATACTTTCTAGTATTACTGTTTATCCAGTAAGTCTATCATTTTCCTCACTCTCTTGTTCTGTGATCCCTTAAATGTGGGTATCCCCTAAAATTTTATTCTTTGTCACATCCATGGATTTTTAGCTGTTGCTGATGCCTAGCCTTCTCAAACCCAGTGTTTTAGTCCACTTGGGCAGCTATTACAAAATACCATATATTGGGTGCTTAAACAACAGACATTTATCTCTCACATTTCTAGAGGCTGGGAAGTCCTATGTTCTAGTGCCAGTGGATTCAGTTCTTGGTGAGGGCCCTCTTCCTGGCTTGCAGATGGCTGCCTTCTAGCTATATCTCTTATGACAGAGAGAAGAAGCTCTGGTGTCTTTTCACCTACTTGTAAGGCCACTAATCCCTTCATGGGGGTTCTACCCTCGTGACCTCGTATAAACCTAATTACCTCCCAAAGGCCCGGACCTCCTAATTTGATTACATTGGGGGTTAGGACTTCAATGTATGAATTTTGTGTGGACACAAATATTCAGTGTGTAATTTCCAGTTTCAAGGTTTTATTTCCACCTGCCATCTGGACATCTCTACCAGAGCGTGACATACAATTAAAATTCAATGTGATTATAAACCAAATCTTGTACTTTTTATATTTTCATTTTTAATCTACAGCATTCCAGGGTCCAGGGTAGCTGACATAAACTAGTAGCTGACACACAGTAGATTTGGTTACTGATTATTAAAACATGAATAAAATTATTTAAGGACCAATCATCTCCTTCTCTTTCCTCCTCCACTTCTCTGGATGTCACTGGTCCACTTGGTTACAAACTTCTGGGTCAACTTTGTCTTTTTTTGTGTTTCTCTTTCTACACAATGTCCACTTAAGCAATATTTTGCTAAATTCTACATTTAACTTGAAAAGTGCTTTGCACAGTTAGAAATTTCTTTTCAATGTTGACTCCTCCTTATTTCAGATTAATCCAAGTCTATTTTAATAAATCTTTTTCTTCCTTCATACTTCTCTCAACTCAGACACATCCTACATCATTGTGAGACTAGATGCAGTACAGCTCATATCAACATAGTCCCCGATTCACAATTGAGCAAGAGCTCTCAGCTGCCCTTCAGAGAATTAGGGCAACCGTTTGTCCTCCCATGTATCTCCTCCATCTCCAGTAGATTCCAGCAAATAACTTCCTCTTTCAATGTACATGCCTTCTGTTTTTCATATCTGAACTTTTGATCATGTTATTCCTTCTTTTGGAACATGTTTCTTTTCTTTTCATATAAAAGTCTTGAAATTCCACCCATCACTGAAGGCTGTACTCAAAATACTCCACCACCTGGAGTCTGTTTTTTTGATACTCACAAACCTTAGAGGTGCATTTTGCTCTAATTGATCCTCCAGCATTTTGCTCATGTCTTGCTAATGGCACTAAGCACATACAAGGCTTAGTGTGCTCATTTAGCAAAGTTAAAAATGAAAATGTATTTCCTTCCCCATCCTTATTAAATCTTAACTTTTGAGAGCAAAGACTGAGACTAGTTCACCTTTTAGACTGACACATGCCACACAAACAGAAGCTCAATGCCAGGAACACTCCAGGTGGTACTTGGTTGGTTGATGAAAATAGATGTATAAACAGGCAATTCCTATTAAGTTGATTTGTTTTTTTCTTCAACCAATCAGATTTCTCCAAGCTTTGAAGAACTATATAGATAAAATTAACCCAGGAAATATCTACTCTGGGCAACTGAGGAATTTTTAATATGTGGATAAAATAAAGTATTGCCTTAGTTATAGGTTTAAAAACGTTACTTCCACACAATATTATACAAAGACTCAAAACTACTTTTAGCAGAAGCACAATGACACTAGTCTACAGCCTATGAAATTCACCCTCCTTCAAACGACATAAGCTTCAAACAGATAAAGCAGAGGAGCATAAGATAATATTGCCAACATAGGGTTGCCTGATTTATTTGTTTCTTGAGAGGAAGTAAATTTTTTACCCATCATTTAACACATCACTAGGCTTGCCTATTCTTTTCTATACCTTTATTTACAATGTATCTGTTTAACTTTACCCTGTGGTTACTCCCCTGTCATGATTATTCACTGTCTAATCTGTTTTATTAAAAACCAACTCCATTCCCAGTGACATTTACTACCATTGAGCTTCTTAGTTTGACCATTTACACTTTTGGAAGACGATACAATGTCACACTCATGAACATAACATCCCTACATTGTGATGTCAAATATATTACCTATTAACCACAGATTTCTTCACATATCTGGCCAACTGAACAATCTCCTTAAACAATACTTTACAACATGAAATATCACGTCATAAGAAAATATTTCGTACTGAATATCTCAACAAGCCAATTTCCCTACTAAAGAAAGACCTCACACAAATTAATTTAAAACACGTTTCCACATATAAAATGGCATTTCTTAAATAGATTAAAATTTTAAGAAAGCATGCAAAAATCTGCTTCATTAGAAACTGTCAAAAAGCAAATTTGATCATAGATTAAACTGATATTTATTGAAATATGTGTTATGCGGTGATTACTGTGCCGTGGATAATTTATTAAACAAAACAACAATGTTCCCACCCTCGTGCATAGCACAAATGGTGAGCAAAAGAGAGAATTTTTAAAAATTAAATACTTGCAGAAGTTTGTAGCAACAAACTATAACACATGCTGTGGAATACAGCAAGCTCAGCTAGTTATAACGCGACATGAAATTCCCCAGGAGCACCAGAATGGATCACCTGCGTTACAAATTCCCCCCTATGCCTACAGTACAGAGTATGGTGACACCGTCTGTTGCCTGTTGGTTCCTTAATGTAAGGATGTAGAATGCTCTATAGTTCATACTTCAACAGAACCTTTATTGTTTGCCTTTAGGGCACCCTCTTTGGGGACTAAACCCTCTAACCCTGCAAAGACCAGAGTTGTGTAGAGTGGAAGCAGAGCCCCTCCGTGGGTCTTTGGGAAAGATGGTGGATGTGTCAGGGCTCCTCAGGGACACAGAACCAATAGGGTTCACATAAACAGAGAGATTGATTTTAAGGACCTGGCTCACCTGATTCTGGAGCCCCGGCGAGTCCACAATCCGACGAAGTAGGCTAGCAGGCTGGAGACAGACCCTGGGAAGAGCTGCTTTTTGCGTCCAAAGAGAGTTTGCTGCAGAATTCCTTCTTGCTCGGGGGAACGCTTTTGTTTTTAAGGCCTTCAACTGATGGGGATGGGCCCATCCCCATCATGGAGGGTAATGGAGGATAATCCACTCGAAGTCCATGAATGTAAAGGTTAATCTCACCTACAGACCCAGCGGGAGCGGGCGGCGTTCCTGCAGTCCCCGGCCTGAGGGCCATGGCGCCGGCCGCGCTCTTCCGCGACGTGACCCCGGCGCTGTGCAAGGCCCGCGGCGCCCTGCTGCTGGAGGAGCTGCGGCGCCACCTGCGGGCAGGCTTCTGCGGGGACGCGCTGGCTGCGCCACCGCAGGAGCGCGGGGGCTTCGCGGTGGGAGGCCGGGTGGGAGGCCGAAAAGTGGGCGCGTGGTGCAGGCCGCCCGGCTGCTGCCTCCTGCGCCGCCGCGCGCACCGGGGCCGGAAGGCGGGCTGTGAGGGGCCGTGCGTGCCGCTGCACCTCTGCAAGTTCGTGGTCCAGGATGAGTGCAAGTTCCTGAGGGACCGGACGGACGGTAGGAACGGTTACACAATTAATTTAAAAAAAGAAAAAGAGGGCTTCCCTGGTGGCGCAGTGGTTGAGAGTCCGCCTGCCGATGCAGGGGATACGGGTTCGTGCCCCGGTTCCAGGAAGATCCCACATGCCGCGGAGCGGCTGGGCCACTGAGCCTGCGCGTCCGGAGCCTGTGATCCGCAACGGAAGAGGCCACAACAGTGAGAGGCCCGCGTACCGCAAAAAAAAAAAAAAAGAAAGAAAGAAAAAAAAAACACCTTTGCAGAGATATCCTGAATAATGTTCGAGAAAATATATCTGGACACTGTGGTGCAGCCAAGTTGACACGTGAAATTAACCACCACAGATGGTAATTGGGCTGCATCTGTGTTTTTACTACTTAGTTCCTGGACCCGTGTATTCTTCCCATTGAAGACAGAGCACCACCTCAAGATCTCTAATTTAATACATCATATGCTGTATTTTAGGTCACTGGGTATCACTGTCAACTCAGACCGGTGTTCGGTGATCCTGGAAACGTTTGGCTATTCCACTTTTCCCTGTGTACTCATCAGAATAAATGGCTATAGGTCCTTCTGGGGAAGGACTGGGACAATCATTGCCAGAGTATAGCAGAGTACTCCCTTTCAGACACCTGGCCACTTCTTCAGTTAGTAAGTTCTGGGTCTGAAAATTGGTTCAAGTTTGAGAACGGAGCGAGTAATTATGACTTCCCAGTGGGACAACTGCTCTCAGCCTCCTTTCCCTCCATTTTTGCCTTTTTCGGATTGTAAAATTTGACCAACACCCTTATTAGCCACTAGTCTATTGGCCGCTAGGGATGCCGTTGTCTGTGAGCTATCTCCAGGCGCCCTGCCAGTCAACGTTTTGTCTGCTCCTCCAGTCTTGAAGTTTATGTGGTACTTTTGGCCTCTTGATTTCCAGCAGTGAAATACCACCATCTGACCTCCATTACTTCATGGCACATCATTATTATGAATGTTAAAGAGGCAGCTCTGTGACCGCAGAGGAGGGCCTGGACTGAACGTTTTGTGTGGCACTGGTTCCCCTCTCGCCGGCACGTTCCTGATGGCCTTGAAACCATATTTTTGGAGCTTCGCATAGAGCATAACCTGGTGATTTTTTTGGCCTCACATAATCTATCCATTCCAGCACACCCTCTTTACCTGGTCCCTTTATTCCTTCCTCTGCCGTCATTCACAGCAGCTTAAGCCTTTCCACTTTGTTCAGCATTGGTCAGAGCCCTTTTTTTTAGGCCTGTCATAGTCACTCTAGTGGTGAGTAGGGTGTCCCATTCCCTGGGGTCCTTGCTAGGCTGATAAATCCCTGTGATCCTAGAATGTTCCCTGAGGTCAAATAAATATTGCTTATCCAGTCATATATATTAGTCTCTTTGATCAAGTTCCCTCAAAATCCAATCCTAAAGGCAGTCTTCTGGCTCATGTTACTGGCATATAAGTAATTGTTATGTTTCCTTCTAGGTATAATTCCTTTCCTTCCTTCTCAGCTGAGCATTTCCCCAGCCCAGCTCTCCTGGGCTTTAACCCTTGTAATTGGCTTAGTAGCCAAGAGAGGGAGTTGAGGGCAACTCCGGAGAGGAGCCCTGTAATCTTGCAGGGGTTAGGCCTCTTCGGCATTTTCCAGCAAGACAGCTAGCTCTTACTAAGAAGAAGTAGTCAGCTGTGTGAACTCTAACGGTTTGGCACACAAATGTCTGTAGAGACAGTTCCTTCACAGGAGTCCATTCAGAAGTCCTCATTCCAGGTTTTAGGGTCCCAATCCACGCCCTGATTTTTTACATGGCATACCCACCTTAATGGAGCATTTAAACATGTCTGTAACTCTGCAGCTCTAATTATGGGAGTTGGATGCTTAGCTGTGTCCCCTCTTCCACTGCAGATAAGGGGCTATCTGTAAACTTCCATAGAGGCCCTCTGGCTCTCAAACTTAGTCTTTAAGTCCTGAACTTCACATTATGCTTCTGCAGGGCAGTAATTCGACTTTGCAGTAATAAGCTCCAATGCCTTCTAAGCATTGTTGCCCTGATATTTTTCAAATGCCTGAATTATTAAATCTATAAAGGAATTTCTCTCCACCGGGATAGTTTCCCAGGTCACCTCTGGTGAAATCATTAGTGATTAGAGTATACCATGTGCCAGGGATTACTGGTGCCCTGCATTCTTCAAAATAGCATCCTCTTTGCCTGCCAGTCAGTGAGTGACCTAGTCCCTGATCTCATTTTACTGCCTGCTTTCTGGCACCCCTTGCATTAGTTTGGGTTCTCTGAGAAACAGATTCTAAACAGATTTACAAATGCAAGTCATTTTTTGTGGAAAATCATCCATGAGGAAAATGGGGAGTCAGAAGATGTCGGTAGAGTGCTCAGACCTTGATGTAGGTCTGATGCCTATGAAGGAAAGGAGAAAGCAAAGAAAATTGTGTAGGAAAAGTCTTAGACTGTAGTGCAGTTCTAAGAAAGTTGCCTCAAGGCAGATGGGGAGACTTCAAGCCAAGCACATTGGAAGACTGCTTGTCTCCCTGCCTTAGTATTTTAGCTACACTCAGTCCCTGGCTACGGGAAGTGTGACTTGGGCACAAATGGCGGTGTTGGGTTGCAGAGCACAGCAGCTGGGACCATATGTCAGTTTCACTCCCTGGAGTCAGAGACTGGGGAGGAGCATTTTCTTGACTGCTAGAGTCCAAAATGCTTTTCTCCTCTTTGGAAGGAAGATAAACCCTTTGGAAGGCACGTGTTGAAAATGGCAGAAACTCTGTCAGCCTAAGTTCCTGAGTGAGTGCATGGAGGATGGCACCTCCCACTGCCATTATGTGAGAAAGAAGCTTCTGTTGCGTCTGAGCAATCCACATTTTAGAGTCTGTTTGTAATAGAAGTTCATTTATTTTAGGGGATGCTTCTTCTTAGCTTGCCTGCAATTCTCTTTTGTATTTGCAGTTATGTGCTTTTGCTGACATCTAACAAGCTCTGACCCATATTTTTCACTGCCCCCAGTGGTGCCCACTTACTAATCTCTACAATATGTTTTTTCTGATTTAAAAAACAATGACCGACTAAATAAATAAATAATAAAAAACAGTGACCTATCTTCACCCAGAGATTGTCTCTTGTACCAGCAGCAATCATATCTTTGAGATGGAGCTTATCTAACATTCAAAGTCTAATTCTGCCCAGTGCTTTGGTGTCCTACCCTAATTGCTTATTAGACTTCTCTTTTTTCCTACCCTACTTCAACACTGCTACTTGTGTATTTCTGAATACTGTGTATTTGCCTGGTTCTTAAAGTACTTTATCTTGACTTAATTGAAAATTTCCATTTATTACTTGAGTCTTGCCTGTTGGCTGTTGTCCCTATTCCTTGCCTAAATTAGGTGTTAATGTTCTCCCTGGTTCCTTACATCATGTCTTCTCTGAAATACTGTATTGGTTTCATATCTGGAAATTCTGAATCCTCTACTTCTGTGCCCTCTTATTTTATGACCCTTTGATTCTGGACTGTCTTCCATGTACCTGGTCCATGGTTTTAATAGGTATCCCTTTGTTGTTTTCTGTTCCTGGTTCTGATTTCCAACTCTGTTTGCACAGCCTTTCATTACACAAGACCTCAGTTTAACAAAGCTATTTTTCTCTCTGGAGTACCTTCCGATATCCCACTCCCAGGCTGATCTGTCCTTTAACAAACAACACAAAGCAGCTGACTTTCATAGCTCCAGTGATTTCTTCCATTCCTGGGTTATTATTTTATGACTATTTTGTTTAATTGGCCATATATTGTATCTTTAAATATTTTTGCTACACGTTGCTAATTGGTTATTTTTATAGCCATTAAACTTTCGGAGAGTTAACATTTTTGCAGCTGATCTAAAAGGTTTGAACAGAAACTAAAAATACATATATATATAATTTTAAACTCCCCCTTTAATTTTTATAGAGCATAAAAATATTTAATATTCTAGAAAAAAACTTGTGGTTACCAAAGGGGAAAGGTGGTTGAGGAGGGATAAGTTAGGAGTTTGGGATTAGCAGATACACAAAGCTATATATAAAATAGATAAACAGTGAGGTCCTACTGTATAGCACAGGGAACTATATTCAATTTCCTATAATAAACCATAATGGAAAAGAATATGAAAAATAATATATATGTATATCTGAATCACTTTCCTGTATACCAGAACCTAACACAATATTGCAAATCAACTATACTTCAATTAAAAGAAATTAAAATAAAACAACTCCTTCTTTATAGGTATTGTTCTGAGGACTAAAAAATAAATAAATAAATAAATAAATAAAGTTAATGTCCTAACATGTATTTTTCAAAACTCCCAGTTTGGAGACAAGAATTATTCAGATTGATTTTCTAAATATCCCCATATTGTTCATTTTTATTTTAACTTCATGAAGTGTGGTGCTAATTCATATAAAATATTGCTGATTAATATAGCACAATTATTCTAAGCAAAGAGAGCCCTTTTGATTAGTCTTTCAAACCACCATGGTCTTCATCTATCCTCTTACTATGTCAGTGGAAATGATTAAAACACAATTTTGAAGCCATCTGTAGAGTCAAAATAACATTTGCCTACTCAGATGCTAGAGTAGTGTAGGGAATACCCTATACTTTTTTCTCCTGTTACCTTGTAAAACCCTAGCCATGTGTACTATCAAACTCAAGCTCTAATATTCAGAGTCAAAACAAAAATCAACATTAGTTTATTCTGGCACACTCTATGTATTGACCTCTGTGCAATCATTCACTCCAGTTGTGAAATATTATAATATAATATGTGACATAGAGAGCACAGCAATGAAGTTAGCTCTCCAAACTCAGTCCCAATGTCCTTGTTTATAAACACGAGTAATAAAAGTTACAGTATAGAACAGCTTTGGAGATGAGACCAGATAGCATATGTAAATACTCAGTACTGGAGAAGAACATTTGTAAGGCTACTAAGTACTAAATAAATGGTTTTTATTTAGCTGTTTTGAGGAGGAGGAGGAAGAGAAGATGGACGCAGCAAAAGGGGAAAAGGGGAAAGGGAAGAGGAAAAAGGAAATAGGAGAAAGGCACAAAAAGCCTTCAGAGACCTGGATATTCACTGCTCTGCAATCCTTACAAAGATTATTATGAATGCTATAGTGAGTTATTTTGAATACATCCAGAAAGGTTTTTTTTTTTCAGGAATTGTTAAACATGTTAAAGAATTTGAGAAAATTGATATCATTTCAATCAACAGAAACTTTAGATGTTAGACTATTATATAGTATAGGGTTTCTTTCTTTCTTTCTTTCTTTTTTAATTTGCCACAGACCTGGCTGTATCCCTTTCTGGCTCTATAGCCTTGGGCAGATCATTGAGATTCTTTATAAAGTGATAATTAATACCTCTCTCCAATTTAACTATCTTAAGTTTTAGATGTCCTTCACGAGGTTTTTTTCATTTAAATTAAGCTTTCACTTAAACTTTCTTTAACTTAACTTCCTTGACCAAATTAAGCTTTAAATATTTTCAGCAAGCTATTGTAGATTGTTAAAGTACAATTCAAATGATTTTAGTCCCACTATTTCTTTCTTTCTCCCCTCTCCGCTGCTCTCTTTCTCCCTTTTTGTTTTCTTTATGTTCTCCCCTCTCTTTCCTCTTCTTTCTCAAATATGCATTCAGTAAAGTTGGTATCTGTTTCTTTTCCATTTCAGTATCTTCAGCACCAGCCTTTGAGTATGTATAATTATTTATGAATGAGTATAACTGAGTGTAGAATTCAGCAGTTTATTTCTGAACCTATTTTAAAGTAATAATGTAATAATTTCAAAATATTTCCAAAAAGTCTTTGTTTACATTGTTTTATATGTTCAGTGAACAGTTGAAAGAGAGCCCTACCTTATCCCTTTATTTCTTTTAAAATACAAAAGCTGTCATTTTAAAGCATTACTGAAAATAAAGTAGAACAAAAGCTAATTCTAAGAGAAGAATTGGAAACAACACAAAACAAAAAACAATCCAAACCACCTTCCAAATGCCTTTCACCACACTCTGCAAGGTACTGAAATAGACTTTTCTATTCCTGTCACATCCAGTTGCAGGATTTACCAGAAGTGGACCTTGTTCCAGTTAGATGAAGTAAGGTTATACTGAAAGCTGCTGATCTGTTTTCAGAAGAATTGTTATGATCCTTGGGAGAAATTGCTTAGAGTAATAGAATTTTAGCAGAAATGAATCTGTTACTAGCTGGGAAAAATCGTTACAGCCACAGAGACTTAAGATGCCAAACTTGCAGTTTTGATTATGGTCTATGAAATTAGGGCATAGGAGAAGGGAAATACATTGAAAGAAAGTTTTATTATTTTTTAACAGAAACTTATATCCCTGTGAATTATACCATCTCTTTTTTTCAGAAAATAGTTATTTTTAACCCTGGCAATGAACTTCACTTGCATGTCACCTCACAGTAATACCTTCCCCTTCCCTAGCTAATCCAAATGATGAAAGGAAGACAGACACATGGACTATTTTCTTTGACGAAATCTTTATCCTGAGGAACTAAATTTAAAAATTGATCTTTGGTTAAAAACACTAAATTGATCGGGTCTCAATTCGGAATAATTGACTGAGACCAATCACCAACTTAAAAGTCACTCTAGATCACTTATAATTTAGGAATTTATTTTTAAACTAAATCAGTTATAGCTTAAGTTATATATTCAGGTGAAACTGCTGTAGGCAAGAAAAATTTGGAGAACCAAAGGTAGCATTTGACTGTAAATGAGGAAGTGTGTCATTTACACACTAAAGCCAACAAAAAACATTAGGAAAAATAATGAGAAGTTGAAGTTCATGTTCACAGTTTCATATTAAAAACTGCACAATTTTTTTTTCACATTTATAACTGTATTAGTCCTTTCAGGCTGCTATAACAAAATACTTCAGACTAGGTAGCTTATAAACAACAGAAATTTACTTCTCAAAGTTCTGGAGACTGGAAGTCTGAGATCAGAATGCCAGAATAGTCAGGTGAGGGCCCTCTTCCATGCTGCAGACTTCTCATTGTAACCTCGCATGGTGGAAGGGGCTAGGAAGTTCTGTAGTGTCTTTTATAAGGGTATTAACCCCATTCATGAGGGCTCTACCTTCATGGCCTAACCATCTACCAAAGGCCCCATGTCTTATTAACATCATACTGGGCATTTCAATGTACACATTTGAAGGGACACATCAGACCATAGTGATAACAGTGGGACAAAATGAACCACAAAATAATATAATTTTTTTGTAGATTTCAAAGTATAAACTCAGTCTAATCATCTCACTAAATTCTGTCTTTGCTGCTTGCTACTAAAGATGTCAACTAAGCAAAATCAAATCATAAGAAGCAATTAGTAATTTCTAAAATTGAAGGTTTTTCAAACAACAAAAGATTGCTGAGGATCCAAAGTTGATCACCAGGCCTGTGATGTAGGACACTTGTCTCTTCATTCCCACCCTTTCCATTGTGACCACTGTTTAACATGCCCTATTACTATATTGGAAACTGATTGTATCTCCAGCCCCTAACTGGAACATTTTTGGCACAATTATTTTAGATTAACCAAAAATACATAATTTAGAAATACTGTACTCCAGGTTTTTTCCTTCTTTATCTGTTTTATTTTCCCTGAGTTCCTAGCTACATGATTTCCAAAATTGCTTTTACCATTTATTGCTGAAAATTCTAAATTATATGCATATTATCAAGATCATAGCCAAAGTAGATGTGTAATACATGCTTTAGTGGAAAAATACAGTGTTCAGTGGGGCACACATTTTTGTACCAAAGGACTCAATTCTAAATTTCTAAAACCATCGTAAATAGTAGTAGGAAATAAAAACTTCCTACTTCATGAACAGGCAGCAAACTGTCCCCTGAAACAATAAGCTTTGGATAAAACAGTTTTGCCCTGTTACTTAATAACTCATTCTGGGAATAAAAATCAGCTTTACATGTGTCAATTTACTTCTTTGTAAAATAAGAAAAATATTAACTATCTCCTGTATTGGTATTAGGGTGTGATTAAATACAATTAAATTGTCTGTGCTGATGTGCCTATCTCAGGATTTGCCATATAATACATACTCAAGAAATATTATTTTCCCTGTCCAATGAATGTTAATCTGCCTTCCATATACAGATAAAAACAGTTGTATACTCAAGACTCAGCAAAATTCCTCTATTGTCAGTGTAGC
This sequence comes from Mesoplodon bidens, assembly GCF_964165515.1. NCBI lineage: Eukaryota > Metazoa > Chordata > Mammalia > Artiodactyla > Ziphiidae > Mesoplodon > Mesoplodon bidens. The sequence continues at coordinate 100,621,490 of NC_138176.1, read as the reverse complement.
AATATAATCTCATGTTTTGTTATTTTGGACAAGTCACTTTCACTCAGTGGATTATCTAGAACTCCTAATTTATATCAGAGCATAAATAGGGTGTTTGTAATTATGCGACAAAATTATAAGTACAATTTTTTACTTTCAGTTTCAGCTGAAGTGTCTAGATAATACTAAGTTGAATAAAGTGGCTTTTATCTTTAACAGCTTATAGAAGAGATTATGAGGCAGAAAGAAGTCTTGCTAAATGTGAGAAAGAGATTTTACATGAGGAACTCTTTGTGTCCTAAGCTCCCCTCCCCCATCCCCACTCCTGCATTAGGGGCTGGGACAGGCAAGCTCTTGCCTCTCACTTCAAGTAAAGAGAGGAAGTCTTCAAAGTGACCAGGAAGAGAGCTTGATGTATGTCCCCTGGGATTCACTCAAAAGCAGAATTGAGACCTCACAATAGAAGGGAAGAACTGATGGCTGCCTGGGAGGTAAGCATGCACTACAATGTCAGCAGAGGAAAAAAAATGTGTGAGTCCACATGCTCCAAGTGGGTTCACTCATGAAAGATAACCATAAAAGGATCATCTTTGATTCTATCACAGTCAACTGAAAGGGTGAAAATACCTTGGGCCAAAGAACTGGTTGAACTAAAAGATGCCCAAGGGATTACCAAGGGGTTGCAAATGACCAGCCATGAAATTTCTTGCACCCTTAACAAGGGAATTGTGGGCCAGATATCCCCAGAGTTAGAGAGTTTCCAAAGAACACACAAAAACTGTCCAGAAGCAGAATTGCTTCATCTTGTTACATTCTTCAGTTTATGTAGACATGCTGTTTGTAGTGCTCTCAAGTGAAGAGGAATTCATCTGTCTAGTATACATGATTAGTTTAAGACAGTTTATTTTTGCATTCAGATTGCACAAAATATCTCTACCTGAAGAATGCAGTGATGTTGCTTTGCTATTTTTTTTTTTTTTGGTGTAGATACCTTTGAAAACCAGATATTGCTAATGCTCTAACACCATAGCAGTATAAGTGAAGTAAGTACTTTTCAGTTCTTTCCTGCTTCCTTTCTTTTATATCCATCAACATTGGAAAGGTCAAACTCTGAATTTGCAAAGTAGGAGAAGGAGTGGTAGATATGGAGGAAACAAAAGAAATCAACAACATCTCCCTCTCTTTTTAACCTACTCTATTAGTTGACACTCCATTCTTCTGTTTATATATGTATGGTTATTGTTGCACAACCTTTGAGTAAAGAGAAATATACCTACCTAGTAAGTTATTATCTTATGATCTGTTTTCTCTATCCATTTGAATTTTATGTAGATCTATACACGAGTGGATGTAACAATGCTAATGTTTCTGATAAGTTATTTTCCTTTACATTTTATGTTAACGCTAAGTAGAAAGAATAAATAGTGTTTATTTTTTAAATGTTTTCATAAAGATTGGTTTTGAATCTATGTCTTCTGGTTAACTATTTACTACTAGAAATAGTTCAAAGCAAAGAGAGTTAGACCACATCCTGCAATTTATGAAAGTATTGAAGCACGACTTGAATAGCTATTACTAGGTACAAAAGCTGTATACCATCTTGTCATTTTTTTTCAGTAAATGATAACATGCTCATATTCATTCACTTATAAACCATGTAAATAGATGTTTTTACACAGAAAAGGAAACCCTGATTTGTTGAATTGTTCTAGTATAACTGGGCTCGAACAGACACTTAAGGGTTTAAGAGGGAATGCTATGACCAACAAATCCAGACGCTCTTTGAGCTCAACTAAATCCAACAGAAACATTCAGCTTTATGCTTTTACTCTTGAGACAGCTTGAATTCAATAGCTATTTGCAGAGTTACATGAGGGTGAGACAAAAATGAACATACCATATAAAATAGTGTTTCAAATAACATATTGGTTTGAAGACATTTATTCCAATTTTTATATGGCTTTATTTCTTTCCTATGGGATGGCTTAGCTTGTTAAAGGAATATTGCCCACTAAAATAATATAAACTTTCTTCTCCTTAAGGACAACATAAACATAGTTAACCTATACCGTCACATTCTTCTGAGGCTCGTACTGAATAAAAGAGGGTATTGTCTGGACAGTCAGCAATTCTTTCTTTGCTCAAAACTGTGTAATTACCTGAGGTGTTGCTATAAATCCAGTATTTACAACATACATTCCTTAGAGCGTGAGGTAATCACATATGTCATAGGGGAAGAAAAGAAGTTTCCATTTTTTCTGTGAGACACTTTTTTCCCCAATCATTGAATTTAAGCTTTGGAAGAAGCATGAATATAAGTAATATGCAGACCAATGCATGAAATCATACAAAACTACTTTAAACAATACATTTAATAATTGTAGTAACAGTGTTTTATTTCTAGTGAACATAGAATGACTAATGACCTTACTGCTACTATTTCTTTTCATGCTTTCTGTGTATATTATTTCAGAGGTTTCCACGTTGACATTGTTTTTTATGCTCTCTTGTGTAAAATTCAAACATTTTCATGCCATACTTCTTAAATTAAAAACATTCTCACCTCTTCCAATTTGTTGTACTGTATAAGTTCAAGGTTACTTAAAAATTGCTTCTATTAGAAAATTTTAGAGCAGACCTTGCTTGCCAATAAAATGTCCTTAGAAAGGTATTGCCATGAACATTTTGGTACATGTCTCTTTTTGAATTATGGTTTTCTCAGGGTATATGCCCAGTAGTGGGATTGCTGGGTCATATGGTAGTTCTATTTGTAGTTTTTTAAGGAACCTCCATACCGTTCTCCATAGCGGCTGTACCAATTCACATTCCCACCAGCAGTGCAAGAGGGTTCCCTTTTATCCACACCCTCTCCAGCATTTATTGTGTCTAGATTTTTTGATGATGGCCATTCTGACTGGTGTGAGATGATATCTCATTGTAGTTTTGATTTGCATTTCTCTAATGAGTAAAGATGTTGAGCATCCTTTCATGTGTTTGTTGGCAGTCTGTATATCTTCTGTGGAGAAATGTCTACTTAGGTCTTCTGCCCATTTTTGGATTGGGTTGTTTGTTTTTTTGTTATTGAGCTGCATGAGCTGCTTATAAATTTTGGAGATGAATCCTTTGTCAGTTGCTTCATTTGCAAATATTTTCTCCCATTCTGAGGGTTGTCTTTTGGTCTTGTTTATGGTTTCCTTTGCTGTGCAAAAGCTTTTAAGTTTCATTAGGTCCCATGTGTTTATTTTTGTCTTTATTTCCATTTCTCTAGGAGGTGGGTCCAAAAGGATCTTGCTGTGATTTATGTCATAGAGTGTTCTGCCTATGTTTTCCTCTAAGAGTTTTATAGTGTCTGGCCTTACATTTAGGTCTTTAATCCATTTTGAGCTTATTTTTGTGTATGGTGTTAGGGAGTGATCTAATCTCATACATGTACCAAAATGTTCATAGCAGCCCTATTTACAATAGCCCGGAGATGGAAACAACCTAAGTGTCCATCATCAGATGAATGGATAAAGAAGATGTGGCACATATATACAATGGAATATTACTCAGCCATAAAAAGAAATGAAATTGAGCTATTTGTAATGAGGTGGATAGACCTAGAGTCTGTCATACAGAGTGAAGTAAGTCAGAAAGAGAAAGACAAATACTGTATGCTAACACATATATATGGAATTTAAGAAAAAAAAATGTCATGAAGAACATAGGGGTAAGACAGGAATAAAGACACAGACCTACTAGAGAATGGACTTGAGGATATGGGGAGGGGGAAGGGTAAGCTGTGACAAAGTGAAAGAGCGGCATGGACATATATACACTACCAAACGTAAGGTAGATAGCTAGTGGGAAGCAGCCGCATAGCACAGGGAGATCAGCTCGGTGCTTTGTGACCGCCTGGAGGGGTGGGATAAGGAGGGTGGGAGGGAGACGCAAAAGGGAGGGGATATGGAAACATATGTATATGTATAACTGATTAAATTTGTTATAAAGCAAAAAATTAAAAAAAAATATGTGATCCATAAAAAAAAAAAAGAGGTATTGCCAAGGAACTCTGTTCATTTTTCTGTTGTTTGTTTTCAGGGTCTTTGCTTACACACACACACACACACACACACACACACACACACACACATTACTTGGAATTCCTGAACATTCTAAGAGCAAAGCTCACCCTCAAGGCTCAAGAGTAGACAGGGTCCATGAGGCTTCGTCCTGAAGCCACTGTGAGTCAGAGTGTAGCACAACATAGAACTTCATACTCAACCTCAGTGAAAAACATTTAACTCCCAAAGCTCTCAGCCTTCTCTTCATTGCCTCAGTGTAATCCATTTATTCATCTCAACAAATGATTATTAAAATTAACAGCCAGTGTGAACAGAACAGGGAACACAATAGAAATAATCTCTGCTCTTCTGGAATTTATAGCCTAGTAGGAGAAACATATTACACGTGGAACAAAAAACATATACAATATGCATCCATAACAATGTATGAATGTTACAAGAATTTGACTTTAACAGCTTAATCAAATAGGGATTTATTGTCTCACATTAAGGAAGTTCTGTTGTGACTGGTTGTAATTTTCAAAGAAGGTCACACCAATATATTCTATCTTCAGTGTTCTTCCTGCAATTTAGAGGTAGATCTTATATTTTCTCCTTTTGAATTTGGTAGGGTTCTACTATGGTAAATATGACACCATGGGACTTCCATGACTAAATTTTAAAAGGAAATAAAACTTTTGCCTCATCCTATGGTTACACTTGCTTTTGTAAAACAGCTACCGTGCTATGTAGAACCATGTGTAGGCATCCCAGTCCCAGCCCCAGCCCCAGGTCCAGCTGAAGTCTCAGTCAACAGTAGGTATCAGCATCTGGTATTTGAGTGAGTCTTCAGATGATTCCAGTACTGTCTTCAAACTCTCCAGCTGACACTGAATGGATCAGAGATGAGCCATCCCTGGCAGACCCTGGCCAAACTACAGATTTGCGAGTGAAATCAGAATTAATATTGTGTGAACCACTAAGTTTTGGAATTGTTTGAACAGACTTTGATACCTTTAAGTGGGGAGCTAGCAAAATTTATATATATAAATGTATACATATATATGTATACATTTATATATACACACACATGTATTTATATATCTTTGGGAATTAGTGGAAAGTGGACAAAAGGAAGCTTGAAAAATCTTGAAGTGAGAGTTAATAAAAGCCAAAAAGGGAGGGACTATTAATAGAAGCCTCATGGCCCTTAAAAGGCTGTCAGTGGGAACTTTAAGGAAAGTAAGAAAAATATCATTGTAAGTGGGAGGAAAGGGGGAAACTTTCTACTACCACTTGTTATGTAGTAGTAGAAAGTCTAGATATTCTGTCACTTACAGTAACATGAAAAATAGCATATTAGTTGAATGAACTTAGCCAGGCAAAATGTTGAAGATGCTACCTACTTCCTTCAAGCTGCCTGTAGTAAAATGAGAAAGTAAAATTTTAGGCCATTAGATAAAAGTGAACCAGGACTTGCTGAGTTCAAAAAATGTAGTCGTTTCTCATTTCCTGCCTGATTAGATAGAAAAAAGATGCTAACATTAAGACATGATTTTCGACCAAATATCAAATCCAGAGGACTGTACCTGGCATAGATAACCAAAAAAAAAAAAAACAAACAAAAAAACCCCACTAACTCTCTAGAGCTGCTTGTCTTTCTGCTTTGCTACTTTAAGCATGTTGATTTTATGCTCATATTCATAAGGTGGCTGTTGTATTTCTAGAATGCATCCCACTCTACACAGGAGGGAGGATAAAGGCAAGGGCAAATGTTGCATGAGTTATTCAGACTGTCTTGTTTCAGTTTCAAAATTAGGTAAATGAGTTTAATGATAGTAGCTACCTCATAGAGTTCTTATAGGTATGAAATATATTAATAAGGACAAAGCAGTTGGAATCATGCCAGAAACATGAATACTATAAAAGTGTTTATTTAAAAGAAGAAAAAAAGTATATGTCTGATGAATCTATTCTTCTGATCAGAAAAACAATATGAAAGCGTTTTTATGAAAGCCCTAATTTGTAGAATTCCTCTCACCTCCCCTTTGCCAAAACGGAATCACATATTTTTAAACAGGTGAAATTCCATATTAAAGAGTATCGGAGACTTAGTAATAAAAGAGAAGAAGAGACGCTGGGCAGGCAACTGTCATCAGTGTCCTGAAAAAAAAAACTGTAAAATCCCATGTGAGCACGTACTAAGGATTCTGAACCTAGTCTGAGGACCTACGACATTTCAAGTAGGACAGAATGTACTGTATGTATTTGTGGCACAATTTGTTGATATTGATAGGATATTTGGGGGTAATATTGGAGAAAATACATTGGGGAGAATCATAATGAACTTGGAAGACCAAAGCAACAATAAACTTTGTCATTTAAGCAATTATGTGTATACATACACATTTTTCTTTTACATATATTCATGTATTTACAATTTTCTTCCATTATATCTGTTACACTTTATGTTTTAAGTGTGTCTTAGATGCAGTTTATTTTACTATTTTTCATTTTTTTAAGCTTTATGTATTTTTCTTTGCCTTTCTTCAATGTATTCTTCTGTCATATTAAATATTCTGCTGAATCCTCTAGTAAATTTTTCAGTTATTCAATTTTAAGCTCTGGATTTTTCTATTATTTAACAGTTTTTATTTGTTGTTATTGAGTTTCTGTTCACTCATTGATCTCACACTGTCCTATAATTTTTTTAATGTGATTTTCTACAACTTGGGAGCATATTTTTACTAGTTAATTTGAAGTCCTGTTGACTAAATGTAATATCTAACCCAATTGGAGTCAGTTTCTATTAACTGCTTTTTTCCTCCCTAAAGTATGAGTTATATTTTTCTGTTCCTTTACATGTCTATTAGTTTTTTGTTGAAAATTGGACATTTTACATCATATGTTTTTTGACTGTGGATTTTCACTTTTTCTTCTGAGACTGTTTAACTTTTATTTTAGTAGGCAGATGACTGAATTTATTTATTTATTATTTTAAATTAATTAATTAATCTTTTTATTTTTGGCTTTGTTGGGTTTTCGTTGATGCACGCGGGCTGTCGTTGATGCACGCGGGCTTTCTTTAGTTGTGGCGAGCAGGGGCCACTCTTCGCTGTGGTGCATAGGCTTCTCATTGTGGTGGCTTCTCTTGTGGAGCACGGGCTGTAGGCACGCGGGCTTCAGTAGTTGCGGCATGCAGGCTTCAATAGCTGTGACTTGCGGGGTCCAGAGAGCAGGCTCAGTAGTTGTGGTGCACGGGCTTAGTTGCCCTGCAACATGTGAGATCTTCCCAGACAAAGGCTCGAACCCGTGTCCCCTGCATCGGCAGACAGATTCTTAACCACTGCATGACCAGGGAAGTCCCAGATGACTGAATTTAAAATGTGAAATTTGTTTACCCACAGTGGTCCGTAATGATACCTCTGCCCACTTTTTTTTAGATTTTTGCATCTTAATTTTTAGCCTGGCTACCTTGTGGCATCCCTCTGCTTGCATAGTTTAGAGATCAGGCATGGATTTGGGTAGAATTTATACTCAGATTTTGAGGATTACTCTTCCTGTGATTCTCTTTCTTCTATAGTTCCCCTTTAAATTCCTGGTTGCTCAGTCATCCCAGAGTTCAGCTTCTTAACCTCAAGCAAGAAAGGCTTTAGCTTGCTGATGTCTATGTTGTGTTCAGGTAAGGAACATGCTCAAAGTTGCAGCACTTTGAACAAACTCTGAAATCTCACCGGGAGCAAGTATGTCTTTCAAGGGTAGAAGTCTCCCTAGTTTCTACAGGCTTGTACCTCATGCTGTCAAGAACTTACCACATGCCTGTGTAGTCATTAGTCAGCCAGAGATGTGAAAATAGTTTATATTCAGTTTTTGATTTTAGCCATTCTATGGCTTTTCTTTGCCTTCCCTGAATTTATCTGTCACCTTGAACTGGTAAAGCAGTGGCTTTCCTTCACCAGAACTGGAGTTGGAAAATGAACCCTGGCTAAAAGCCACATGCTCACATCTCTTACCCAATAGGGTAGTATTTTTTCAATAAAAGTTTTCTCAATTTGTTGCCTGATTTTGGTTGTTTGCAATGATTTGGTGAAGTTTTTATAATTATTACCTTTAGGTGGAATTGCCAGCCCTCTTCACACTGTCAGTATCAGAAGCCCCCAACACATTTTTCATCACTCTAATTTCCATTTCTTTTCAAGTTATATTAGCATTGTTACCTATGTTTTAGGTATGATTTTAGGATGATTTCATAATCTCACTTGTGTATTTTAGGATCATTTCATAATCTCACTTGTGTATTTGGTGCAGCACAATATACTTGTCCACCTGTCCCAAACTATCTAAGGTGGAGTATCACTTTGAAGCACTTATCCCGAGCCATTTTATTTACATTATCATCATCATTGCTCAAGTTCCAGGACTGGTAGTTTTCCCTGCCCTCAGCCATCATATATTTTCTAGTGGTAGATAATTAATTATCCATTAACCTCTCCCTCCATATGTCTAATTTTTTATGACCTAAATATCTCAATGAATATTACTTCTTTAAATAATAATTCTAATATCCAATTACTGAGTAAAGAATTCAGAGAGGCTGGGCAGAATTAGAAGCAGTTGCAGTTGTACATTCCAATTTGTCTGGTTGTGGTCTTAAAATGACAGAAATGAGTACTTCCCTGGTGGTCCAGTGGTTAAGACGCTGCCCTTCCACTGCAGGGGGTGTGGGTTTGATCCCTGGTCAGGGAATTAAGATCCCACATGCTGAGCAGCGTGGCCAAAAAAATGGAAAAAAAAAAAAGTAAGTTAACTGTACTTCAATAAAAAAATTAAAAACAAAAAAAATAAATAAAATGACAGAAATGAAAGGAATACTACCCATGGGTAGAAGCTATTCCTCATCTCTTCCTTTCCTCTTTTTCAGTGTTCTCACTTTAGAAAGGATAAGTATTATGCATACCCACCTTTTCTCTGTCTTATTAACCACCTGCTGATATGAATGTAAAGTTCTGTATAAGGGATTGGTGTGAGAGGGAACAACATATATATTTATTTACTCCTTTGAAAATGTTCGTTCATTGTCTTATGTGCATAATGACTTGTTATTCTAAATGGTAACCAATGAAATTGTCAAAAAGGTTTGAAGTTAACTGTTTAAAAAGTTTGTAGCTTTAATATTTACATATTTATATATATGTATGCACAAATATATAGTCTAAAACTACAAAAGAATAGATGTATGAGTAGGCAAGTGAGTGTATGTGTGTAGGTACTCAGTGAGATCAGGAATTTCTAATATCCTATATCAAAACTTATGACTCAAAGCTTTAAGCCTAAAAACATGTTATATTATTTCAATGTTTAGAGGTCTGACTAATCTTTTCTATCATGAGAGAACAGAAGAGTTCAACTGGAGTAGATGAGAGACAAGTCAGTGCTTACGGGCTCTCTTCTGTAGTGCATTCTGAGCTCTTAAATACTTGATGGGTACAATCTTTGTTGGGATTCTTGCATCTTGTGATACAAATATCAGACATAAATAGAAAGAATGTTCAACTTGTGCCTTTCTTGTCCAGCCACACACTTCTTCCCCCAACCATATGTCATTAATATAGCTAATGGGATTTTGGCACCAGACTGACTGGGAAGGGATGTGGTAAAGGTGCGGGTAGATGAAAGCAGATGACATGAGCAAGGAAAGCACTCACTATTTCTCTGTTTAAGCAGTGGCAGCTCCATCAGCCTTTCCTTTAGTCCTCACTGACAGGGCTGGAGGCCCTTCACGGCTGTGACTCATGCATTCATGGGTCGCTCTGACACCACAGATCCTTTGTTCAGGTCTGAAAATACAGCTCATTGCTTTCCTTCTCTCAGCTGCCATATGGCTTTGTGGAAACTGGCCTAAAAGGAAGCAGGAAAAAAAAAAAAAACCCTAGAAATAAAACAACCAACAGATGAAATTGATTTATTTTCAGCATTAAGAGATGGGGGTAGAGGCCTTTCAGAAACATAAAACCTTGCACTGAGCAGGCAAACAGCCTGCTCATATGACAGCTCTTGTATATGTTTTTTAAAAAAATAACATGTGGCAGAAAATAGAAGGCCCATTGTTTTACTTAACTACTGTATCTAATTTGAATGACATGGAATTTTCAAGCTTAAGTAAACTGACTGTCCAGTTTGCCAGTGTACTTTCGTTTTAATTGGACAAAATACTTCAGAACCTTAAAATATGTATGGGACATCAGCTTTCTAGAAGTTTATCTTATTCTAAAACTTTTCAAATAATTCTTGTCTGTAAATCACTTTAGTTTAGTTCTTCTACTTTAAGCTTCTCAATTGAGGCAGTTATAGCACTCTTCTAAATTGCTTTAAATGCCTAGTTAGAATATATCTAAAGGATGGGTTTTGAAATGACATTTCATCATACTGTAAAGATGTGACAAGAGTGCTAAAAAAAAAACCAAATTAATGGAGGAAATATATTTGAAAAGACAGTCATATCTGAACAATTTGTTAAACTGAAATATTTAAATTTTAAGAACAAGATATATTTGAATTCTAAAATATTATTCTATAAGATTGTATCTTTTTATTTGGATGTTTAAAATGTAGATAAAAGTCAGAAAGATGGATACATGTGAGTGGTCTACATGACAGTGTGGTAGAGTTGTAAGTTTAGATCTATCACTAATACATTGTTTGACTTTGGCAAGTCATTTAATGTCCTCTGACTGTGTTTGTTGTTTTTTATGTCTCAGCATTTTCCAAAATTTAAGAAATACATATATCCCTGTATTTAAAAAAAAAATCTTGCTGCAAAGCTTTGCATTTAAATAGATAAAATTAGTGCTGCTTGGGACTTTCCTGGTGGCTCAGTGGTTAAGAATCCGCCTGCCAATGCAGGGGACATGGGTTTGAGCCCTGGTCCAGGAAGATCCTACATGCTGTGGAGCAACTAAGCCCATGCACCACAACTACTGAGCCTGTGCTCTAGAGCCCATGAGCCACAATTACTGAGCCCACGTGCCACAACTACTGAAGCCCGCAGGCCTAGAGCCCATGCTCTGCAGCAAGAGAAGCCACCGCAATGAGAGGCCTGTGCACCGCAATGAGAGGCCTGTGCACCGCAACAAAGAGTAGCTCCCGCTCGCCACAACTAGAGAAAGCCCGTGCTCAGCAACAAAGACCCAAGGCAGCCAAAAAAAAAAAAAAAAAAAATAGTGCTGCTCTAAAAATCTTCTGATGTCCAAAGGAAGTTACTCCAAGAGATCCTGTGCTGCTCTTTTTGGTAATTCCTTGGTGACTTTGTTTTGAGAAACCAGTTGTATGATTTGTAAAAATATTCATCAGTTTCAAGTTGCATTGTTTCAGGAGGAAAGAAATTGAGGGTGTAAATTCATCTTGGCATCTGGATGTTGGAAGAAGATCAGGTCCTCACTTGTTACACGGGTCTATGGGCGAGGTGTTCTGTTGACTACAGCCAACAGGCAGGTTAGTTTTGAGCATGTATGAAGTTTTCAGAGGAGACAGTATTTAAGAATTTTAAATGGCTAGCTAAGAGTTCTATTTATATAATATATATAATATTATTAACATAATATTATATTATATATTTTAAGCAAGAGATACTTATAAATATTTAGGAGAGAAAGATATTGGAAAGGAATTTAAAAGCAAACAGTCTTCTCTGGTTTTTCTGCTTAAGGTCAGATTAATTTTTATTAAGACCACATGGCATTTGGCCCTGTAGTTTACAATTATGAAGCTCAAGAAAGGATTATACTGCCTGAAATAAAAATACAGGGGGGTAGAAAGAGTGATTGTTCTCAAACAATGCAAATATATTAAAAATAATTTTCACGTTTGAAATGTGCAATTGCTATTAGCAAGTCTTTGTGACTTTATTCTCTGTAGGTCCTTCTCTATGGTTCGCACTCTGCAGCTGTACTTAGGGATCGGCTGTGTTCCCCAGAATCATAAAGAATTAGTTTCTTCTTTAGCAGGAATCTGGGAAGCATATGGTCTTATGCAGATGTGCGCATGTGTAATGCTTCTTTTTCTCAGAGTTCAGACAACGGCATGTGGCTCATGGCTCACTTTGTGTCTGTCCAATCTTTGTTCCATGTTTTCCAACTTGGAGGAAGCAGAAATGAAGCTGCTTCTCACCTCGTTACTTGATCTGTGGAGAATGTACTATAATGACTTGATGGTTTGTATGGTCCCAACAGGAGTCATAAAAATCTTAACTTGTATGATGTTTTGAGACAAAATTTTTTCTGCCTCATTTTCAATGAGATGACAAGATGTAAAAAGGAAACAAGCTTCTCAACAGCTAAACTAGTCAAAATCCTAGCCTTGTCATTGAAAGTTTCTAGAGTTCTGAAAATCTGCTTCCACTCCTTAGTGATGCAAACTTCCTGGTTTATTTGTTTTACTATGATTTCATCTGAATATTATTAAAAACTGCATTTTTATTTGAAAAATTATGATTGTAATCACCTCCAAGTGAAAAATATGGAATTATCTTTAATAATTACATGTTATTAGAAAAATATTAAAAATTTTAGTAAAATATCTGATTGTGAATATCTCACTTTTGAATTTATACTTTGGTTATCTGGTAACCATTTTGAAATGGTTAAATGCTATTATTGTCATAATCTTTTCAGAAAATATCTTTATCTATACTCTCTGTTTAAAAGTCTGGGCTTTTATCTACATCACCACAAATTTAAATATACATTATGATAGGTAAGATGATCCTTTGGGACATAGCTGCTTGAGATGATAAATCTGGTGTTTACCAGAACATTCTTTAAAAGCATCCTTCGTATTCTTTTATAAAAAGAGTGGCATAGAAAGTTGTTTTGAGGTGTAGAGTATTGATTGGCTTCAAGGTTGCTGCAGCAGTTTGAGTCTAAGAGTTTTCTGGCTGCCTTCATGACAAAAAAAATTTTCTGTAACTGAAGTATAGTTGATTTACAATGTTGTGTTAGTTTTTGTTATAGAGCAAAGTGATTCAGTTCTATATATATATGTGTGTGTGTGTGTCTATATATATATATAAACTTTTTCACATTCTTTTCCATTGTGGTTTATTATGAGATATTGAATATAGTTCTCTGTGCTATACAGTAGGACCTTGTTGTTTATCTATTTTATGTATAGTAGTTTGTATCTGCAAATCCCCAAATCCTAATTTATCCCTCCCCTACCCCCTAGACAAATTTTTAAATAGTTCATGTTCAGGAAGCAGAGACTCAACAGGGATTTGGAGTAACACAGAATTGCTTTAAAAGACAAGCCAGATATTGAATATCATTTTAAAACTAGAAATTTATCTTTGGTGATCTAAGTTGTTTTCCTTTTTCACTGTTTTAGGCACCCAATATGGTTTCCATTGCTGTAAGTCTTCTCTGGAAATTATGAAAAGAAGGAAAAAAATTCTTAAGCAAACAAACGAAAAATACGGAGACTAAGATTTCTTAATTTCTTATAGCTCTTATCTCTCCTTGGGAATATTTGTATTTTAAAAGAGAAACACATTTGTAGAACATGTGTTTAACTTAGAGGAATCACATTTTCTGATGAAAAATTTATTGTGTCTTGTAAATAGGAATAATATTTGGAAGCGAGAGGCAGATATCCTTTCCACATGTGGTACCTTTAGGAGGTACCAGATCCACAACTAGGTTCCAACTAGGGCTGAAAAGGTCACATTCTATTCAGCTCACATACAATTGAGATGTATTTTACTATCAGAACTCTTGCTTCCAATTACACCTGTGGAACAAAAAATAATTGGACAGATATAGGTCTGATTGTCATGAGTAATATAAATTTGTACAATAAAACCCTTTCTGGACCTCAAGATCCACATCTATATAATGGGGCTAATTATATCAAACTATAGGACTGTTGTAATGATTTGGAATAATTCAAGAACAAAATAGTTTGTCTGGAATATATTAGGTACTCACTAAATGATAAAATATAATAGATATAGAGCATAGTCTATTTTTTGGCATGATACTATAATACACCAGGCATTGTGCTGCATGTTAAACTCACAGGAACTTATTTAATATTGTCAACAATCCTCTGAGGCAGAGGATACTTAAAATTATTTAAATATTATTTAAATTTTTAAAATATTTTAAATTAACCTAATTTTAGATATGAGGAATTTAAAGCTTAGAGATATTAACTTGTCCATGGTCTCATGGTTGATGCTAACTATGGAACTGGGTGTAAAACCAGGATTAAGAGTTCTTACCCACTAGAATAAACAGTCTCCATTCTGACATCCATCTACCTGTGCTGCCCATAGAATTCATTTCCATGTCAGCATTATCCTGTTTTTGTAATGATATATAAGGATACACCTTATAAATTTATACTTACTCATTCTAGATTAGATAGGTGGTTATTATTTACTCTACTTATCAGATCACAGGTGGCAGCTTTGCAGTTCACTATCTAAATCTAATACCCGATGTGGAATGGCATAAGCTGTGGGACCCTGCGATACAGCATTTTAGTCAACTGAGAATCTAAACTCCTAAGTTGTTGATTTTCTCTTTGAAAAACATAAACGTGAAGGATAAAGAAAATTCCAAAATAAAGGAATTGAATAACTGGAACATTTGCTTTCTGTGAGATGATGGCAAAATGATGTTTGACAAACTGGTAAAATATTTTAGTATATCTCTTTTAAAGACCTAAGATTTTGACTGGAATTGTTAGAATACTTTTGAAAATATTGAAGTCTAGACAAGGAGCATTAGGAATAGAGATTCCATCAACCCTGAATGAAGCAGGTGAACCCAACAATAAAGTTGTAGCAACCAGGCTGCCTAAGATTTCTCTGACCATGTGATGACACCAGCTGCTCTGCTAAAAAGCCTTTGAAAGTGTTCTTCTTTTAACCTCCTGGGATATTTCCAATTTCAGCTCTGGATATTTCTTGGCATAGAAATTTTGGACTACAATTTATCTTTGTACTGGCAGGACAATTCTAACTCATGATCCTGAGCTTGGATAATAGAGGATTATTGGCAGGGAGAGTTCTGTGGTTGGCCTTTAAAAGCTTTTCATTTTCCTATTTAATCAATCCCTTGATTGTTTATCTTTCAGGCATAAGATAATATTTTTGCCATTCTCCTTATTTGGATAAATTATTTGTATTTTTATTCATGTGTGAAAGAAGCATAACAATTTTTGTCACTAATGCATATGCATTATGTAGTATGCCAGAAATAATGGTGTGAGAATAACTTCATTTTTCACCTCTTGATGCACTTTTTTTATGACTAAGAGGCCCCACTGGACTTTATATTCTGTTCTTCTTGTTATGAAGAACATTCCAGGAACAACTTTTTTTAAAACTATGAACAGATTATTTTGAGTCAATATATCCTCAGCATACTAGCACTTTTTGGCCATTTCTTTCAAACCACCTTTATTTGGGAGAGTCAAGCATTTAATTTCTATCAAAAGGTAAAATTTTATTTTGTAGATTTATCTTATTGATCTCTGAAATTATGAAACACAAAGATGCAAGATGAAGCAAATTCTGTGAAAACAATGGCTAGCATAAAATATTCAATACATTTTTATTAATGACACCTTAAGTGATTGTGTTGATACTCTCTATATTTAGCTGTTACTTATTTGGGACCAAGATTAACAATATATTTAAAATGTATTGTTTAGTTTCCATAGTTGCATAAAGATTTCAAGGGAAAAACAGGAATCATATACAATTTATCCTTTTTTTGTTACATGAACACAACTATTATGTTATCAGCATGTTAAGTAGAGATATACATGAAAATACAGTAATATATATATATATATATATATGAAAATTGATGCTTTCAATGAAACAAATACTTTAAGTAAGAAAGTAATATTTAGGCTAATTTTTTGCATGTGTTTTATTTTTTGTTTTTGTTTTTGTTTTGGTTGTATGGTTGGCTTTTGTGCCTAATTTCTCCAGATGGTAAGTTTTCTTTATATCAGAAGATAATTGTTGTATTATCCAACTCACCTGGCTGGTATAGCATTTTACAATTTGTAATGAAATAGGTCAATTCTTGAGTAGAGGCAGAGCAATTGATTGGATGAGAATTCTGTCACTTTCATGTTCTTAGACTGTTGGTCTGCCTAAGACTGTGTAACTTCTGTAGATAGGCTAAGAAATTTATTGGTTTTCCTCAGCTATTAAAGTAGGAAGAATATTGGATATTCCACTCATCTGAACACTGGATGAACATTACATAAGTGGATATGAAGTGATAAAGAAGTCAAAGATATTAAACTCCTAAAAATAGCAAATGAAATATTGATTCTTTTAGGAATTTTCTCAAAACTGAAATTGGACAATAGAAGTCAACCATTGTATTGACACGAAACAACATTTCTGAAATACTTAATTCTATACGATTTTCAGAATACATCTTTTCTTTTAATAATATGCCTAGGGCTTCCCTGGCGGCGCAGTGGTTGAGAGTCCGCCTGCCGATGCAGGGGACACGGGTTCGTGCCCTGGTCGGGGAGGATCCCACATGCCGCAGAGCAGCTAGGCCTGTGAGCCATGGCCGCTGAGCCTGCACGTCCGGAGCCTATGCTCCGCAATGGGAGAGGGCACAACAGTGAGAGGCCCGCGTACTGCCAAAAAAAAAAAAAAATCAATAATAATAATAATAATATGCCTAAATAATTTTTTAAATTAATTTGTTTATTTATTTTTGGCTGTGTTGGGTCTTTGCTGCTGCACACGGGCTTTCTCTAGTTGCTCCGAGCGGGGGCTACTCTTCGTTGCACTGCGCAGTCTTCTCATTGCGGTGGCTTCTCTTGTTGCGGAGCACGGGCTCTGGGGGTGCGCAGGCTTCTGTAGTTGTGGCAGGCAGGCTCAGTAGTTGTGGTGCACAGGCTTAGCTGCCCTGCAGCATGTGGGATCTTCCCGGACCAGGGCTCAAACCCACGTCGCCTGCATTGGTAGGCGGATTCTTAACCACTGCACACCAGGCAAGTCCCTGCCTACATATTTTAGAATGAAAATGGATTAATCTATAAGTAATGACTTCATAGAGTTGTAACAGGTAATATTCCATGATTGGTGTCATCATTTTGTAAGTATCAATACTATGTTTCTTTTAGATTTTGCTTAATGCAATCTTGAGACCTCTAATCTCCTACACATAAGACACATAATCTTTAGTAAATAGTTATCACGTTTAAATGAAAAAGTAAATCAACCCCCACTTTACATTGTTCGTCTGAAATATTGCAGCATAGATATTTAGCTTATAGGGATGTAGAGGAAACAAAAAACGTAAAAAGTACTCTCACATTTCTTCCTTGATTTATTTACACAGATGTACTAGAAGATCCAATTAAAGAAGAACAACTAAAACATAATTATTCTATTTTATAAAAGTGATTATTAAAAATATCTAAAAGATAAATGAAACCTATTTTGTAGTTCTATAATTAAAAATATATAAGCCACAGTAATAAAATTTATTTAACTTTCATTAGTTTAAGGAAGAAAACTGTACTTTACTTTTCACTGATTAGATTACAATTGCTATAATCTAATTTTGGAAAAATTTGGAGTAAATAGTAGACTCAGGCCAAGCTGAAACTGATAAATGCATACCATACAATGCATGTTACAGAACAGCCTAGGAATATGAGAGAATAAAAATCACCAATAATTCCTAGGCATTGTGGTAGAATTTTGCCTGAAAATCAGAGTCATTTTGTTTGTTCTTTTGGCACCTCACCTAGGCAGACTGGATGGGAAATAATGATATTTTGGTTTACATCTGGGGAAGAGAGTCACAATCATCGGAAGCATCAGGAGCAAGGAACACTTGATTGCATAAAAGGAGACTGAGTAGGAAAATATTCAGGACTAAAAACTTCAGATTTATAATCAGGAAAATTGAAACTCCCAGATCTGCCCAGATCGCCTTCACTAGTGATAAACCCATTCCACAGCTGCTGTGAGTATTGGCAGATAACTCCCAGCTGCTGCCTACTCCACCTTACTACTGCCATCTCCAGGCTTTGGCCAATGGCTGACTGAAATGCTCTGACTGAATTAACATATAATTTTATTCAAAAGTAATTTTCATTGTATCCTCATTGCTGTGTGAATACTTTAGCTATTTGTTGCTTAAGTATCATTAAGAAACAAGTACAGCCACTAGATTTCACAAAAATCTTTGATTTTTTCTTTAATAAATATAATTCAAACCATCTGAAAGATAAAAGCTTAATTAGCAAAAGTACAATCTAAATAATAGACTTGCCAATTAAGAATTATGAGACCCCTAACAAGAAAAGTGTTTAAATAGCAAAACTTCCCTCTGTCCTTCCTTTCCTAGAAGTATCTAGTCATACAACTACCTCATTTCCAATTTTAACAAATTTCTTGCTGTATCTATGTTATATCTGTAATTTTCAGCGACTCTTACCCAATAGTTAGGTAAGCAATCTTATCTGACCTTCTGAACCCAGAGGTAGGGATCCTCTAACTAGAAGAAAATAAAGAATGCTTACCCCAGTTCCTACAGAGATTCAAAGACTTTTGAGAATAGTTTTATCGTATCTGTAAACTAATTCTTTTTATTCCTATTATTGAGATTTATAACTAAGGTTTTAAGTATAGAGAACACTTTTTGTTCATTTTCAAGTTTAAGCACTATAAAAATTATTCAAGTTATGAATGAACCTCAAAGGAAACTGAGTGTACTTGAACAGTTATACTTTTGACTGCTGTAGCAGTTATCTATTGTCCCAAAAATGTTGCAAAAAAGCAACCACAAAACCTCTGTGACATGCAACAATATTGTAATAAATATTTTTACTCATGGTTCTATGTGTCAGCTGGACAGTCCCGCTGACCTAACCTGGGATCATGGGGTTCACTCCTGTCTGTAGTCAGCTGTTCATCAGCTACAAGTTGGCTTTTCTGATCTTGGCTAAGCTTTCTGTCATGTCTAGGCCTCGACTGGTACAACTATGCGTACTGGGCTCTGTTCCTTGTTCTAATAATGAAGGCAAAGAGCAAGAAAAAGGAAATGGAAGTGCACAAGCTCTGCTCACATCAAATGTGTCCTTGTTCCATTAGCTAAAGCAATCACGTGCTCAAGCTCAGAGTCAGTATGGGAGGGCATGACCAAATGCTATAAAACTGAAGGCCGATAATGCAATTAATCTCCTGCAATGGGCTGCACCTCAGCTTGGACTCTTAATAATATATTTCCTTACCACTGCTTTCTATTTCAGGGTTAACTGGTGAGCTTAGAGGAAATAGGGAAAATTTTTCTGAGGTTTGAAGGAAGAGATGTAGCCAAATATTAAATCTGTTGTCTGAGAATATGACATAATCACAGGATCTTTATTTTCTTAGGAGGCAAAACACCCCAGGAAGAGTGAGGATTTTTTACTGAGGCTCAAAAAAAAATCATGATGTAAATAAACTTATTTCAATTAAATCCAAAATGTATAAATAATTTACTATTACCAAGTATAAGTACCAATTTGGTAGATGCTTGGTATTAACATTCAAGGAATATGTCATAAATCAGTGTTCCTCAAAATTTAAAGTACCTTTGAATTGCTTGAACGTTTTGTTAAAATTCATATTCTGATTCAATAAACTTAGGATGAGGCACAAAATTCTTCATTTCTAAACAGCTCCTAGGTTGAACCCAATATTCCTGGTCCATAGAATACCACTTTGAATAGCAAGGTCATAGATTATACCTACAAGAAACAGAGCCCAATATGGGTAATGAAAGTGAGGCATGTAGACAGATGTTACTCTGTGTAAATGCAATGATAGAAATATATGTAAGAAAGTGGAACTGAAGGGAGAGGACTTAACTATGTTTGCATTGGAGCAATCACTACATGAAGCTACCTAATACCACAGCATACTGAGGGAGATACAAGTACTTCTATACCACCGGAGTGTGATAACAACAGGTTAGGGAAGTTATTGCAATTGAGTATTTGCCAAATCATGAATGTAGTTGATGGGAGCCACCTATCCATCTACAGACTTAAGGTAGGCCAGTCACTTGATCAGATATGCTTTAGATATGCTTTTTAGCACCCTCACCCTGTGACCATATGTAAGAAGGGAAAACATGAAGGCATTGAGAATACTTTAGAGATAATTTCAATAGTGGAGGTTCTCTATGATGGCAGCCTTAATTAGTGTCATGACAGGTAGAGTGGTGATAATGTACTCAAGACACATTTAAAAGATAAGATAGTGATAGATTAGTTAAGTAAAGAAAGGTAGGTGGAAAAGATACAGAAAGCCCCTCCAGTTAGCTATTACTGTAGATACAAGTGTAAGCACATGTGAAGGGTGTTATTTCTCAAAAGAGAAGGGAGTATTAGAAGAAAAGAATATGAACTATATCCTGGTCAAAAAGACATTATGCAAGGAAGTTGATGTTTCATCTCAGAGAAGAAAAGAAATTAGCACTTATTGGCAAAATCTAATCCTCAATGTCTCTAGTCTTTCCAATAAGACTTCATTCTATTTTAGAGTATTTAGAGTATTTTAGCAGGTGGTCCATTTTTGGTGACTTTTTCCTCAGATGTTTACCTATTATTGCACCTTTAGAGTTGCTGATTGACACCTACCTATCGTCAATATTAGATGCTTATTGTCATCCCTGCATGATTTTATTCTTGGAAACTTCCCCTCCCGCTTGGTAAATCTACCAATCATGCTGTCCATGCTGTCAACATTTTGCTGAACCAGAGCTGTACCTGGGTTACTGGGGCTATCAGAAAATACCACTATGTTTTCTAGGATCACAAATCATAAAGAGAGTGTGAGCTACAACTACATTTCTGAAGGAAACTTAGTCATAAGAAAGAGAAAATGAAATGACCTAGCATCCTAATGGCATCCTTTGTGTCCTGGAATCCAGCCCAACTTAAAGCCATGTCTATCCTAGAGTGTAGCTATATAATCCAATAACTTCCTTTTATGGTGTTTAATCTATTTTGAGGTAGATTTTTGTTTCTTGTAAACAAAAGGATCTCGGCTAACTTGATGCCTACAAAAAAATGAATAAAATTACCTGTCTTTCCAGTTTCAGTGGATTAAATTCTTGCTTGCTCCTAGGCACATGAAAACTATCACCCTATATAGTCATGTAGTTCATGCTAGGTAATTGCACATCAAATAGGTAGAATGTCAGAAAAAAAAACAAATAAAAGCGTAACACTTTATTTTTTTTTACTAAGGACTGATGTCTTTATTACATATCTTCTTTTTATAGTTATGGGAACATTTTTAAATGGAGGGAAAAGAAGCACCACAGAATGGGTTTATTTTGTGACATGGAGGGGACTAACTTCAGTAGCATGATAAAGAAGCCAGACCTTTCACAGCAATCAATAGTTGTTCTTTTTTAAGGGATATTATAATATCTTCAAAACCAAACAAATAAACTAATAACACCAAGGGAACAACATCTAGGGATCCAAAAAGAATGAGCATAGTCCATTAGCAGTTTCTGACAGCCTGAGGAGGAATGATAGTAACCAGAGTTATTATTAAGAGAGCATGAGCAGAAAGGAAAGAAACATAAGGGAAAATCTAAGATTGTAATCATTTGCCTCAAGTTACTTTAACATGAATTCTGTGAAGACCCTCAGAGGTCATTTATTTATTTAAACTAATATTCAAAAATATTTCTTAAAATCTAAACCATGAACAACGAATTGCATTTTTTATAATAGATTTCCTATTATCTGAAGGTCTATTGCAGAGCACTTGTAAAATAATTATTATTCACTGCTGATAAACATAAACTCTTGACAATATGCAGACCAAATTGTTTGTATTTAAATAGCATGTATATATTACTACCTCTAAAGAACAAAATGTCTTTAGTATCATAGTCTAAGATAGGTAAAAACAAACTCCATAAGAGGCAAGTTTTTCCTCAATAAATGACAACTACTTAGAAGAGCAAGTTACTGGTGGTCTAATATAATAAATGCAGAGATAAGTACTTATTTTTGCCTGAAACTGTCACAAATGTATTGGGTAATTTGCTTTCAGAAATGTTTATAGATATTTACTACCTAATCTTAAAAATAGTTATTTTTTCCAGGTAAGAATTATTAAAAAATAGAAACAAAAAATATTTTGCCCGAGTCTATGTAATATTTTATACCTAAAATTCATTTACCTAAGTATTATGATGGAAATAAGTTCATTTTGAATAATCACTAAGTAGAGCTTTCTACATACTCTGTCACCATACGCTCAGGCAGAGATAATCACTTATTCATCTCATTAAAGGGAAATAATTCTTAGAAAATATTAATGTTCATTGCTCTATTACTCTCAATTTCTCCCATTAGAATCTTGTAAGCAGATTTTAGTGATGCCTGGATAGTCATTTTACTGCTATTTTGTGATTCTCAGTATAGCTATTTATTCATGCACCCACCACTTTATTCCATAAATTACTGAGCCCTAATTGTGGGCACGGCATTGTACCAGGCATTCTAGAGCAGAGAAAGTTGAATAATTTACAGTTTCAACTTTCAGTGAGCTTACAAACAATGAAGGCAGAAAACCTACATGCAAAATATGGTAACATAAGGAAATAAGATTGTGAAGATAAATGGATCACTGCAATCATGTGAAATCAAGTAAGATTTGAAGAAGAAGATGGCATTTGAACTTTAGCTTGATATATAAATTATATTTGAACAGATAGGGAAGGAGAAAGGACAAATCAGATGAATGGGTTACTAAACCAGGTAAAAGCAAACAGGTAAAGCTGAAAAGTATAGAGCAGGTTTGGGAGAAAGAGACAAACAAGTAGCTGCATAAAGGGGAAAAAGGGAGACAAAGTAAAATGGTATATATATATAGTGACCAGGTAATAGTAGGTATTGAATGCCAGCCTATGAATACTCACTTTACATTGTAGAAAATGAAGAGCTATGAAAAATGTTTGAAAAAGTCATATCAAGGTCAAGCTATGGTCTTTGAGACTAGGGTGTAGGATGGATTATGTGGCATTGATCTTGGAGTCAGGAAGAATAGGCTCTCTAAAAAGTCTTAGCAAGAGAAATGGGAGTTGAATTAGAGTAGTTACACTGGAAATGTAAACAAGAAATCAGATGAGAGAAATATTGTGGAAATAAAATCAATATGTCTTGGAGACTGGATGAAAATTGGAGAGGCAAAAGCAGGAGAGAAACAAAAGTCAATGATAGACTTGTTATTTCAGTCCTAGGTGGCTAGGAATGGTAAAATAATTAGCAACAATATGGATTTAAGCAGAGACATACTAGGATGTGGCATGAGATAAGTGAAGACTGAAGTGTTAAGTTTTTTGGCTAGGAGATTTGATTTGAGAGGTATAAGCAGTCTAATGCACCAGATCCCAATCCTGGCTGATTATCACAGTTATTAAAGGAGGGTTTTGACCCAAACAAAACAAAATTATAACAAGAAGTTGTCAGGTTCTATCCTCAGGAGTTCTCTTTCAGTAGGCCTAGGTTGCATCATGGGGTTCAGTATTCTTAAAAAACGATTCCAAAAATCAATCAGATTTGGAAATTATAGATCTATATAACACTGTCCATGGAATGATTAAATAATAATGGTACTTAGACTATTCCTTTCTCTTTCTGGGAGGAGGTAATGCAGAAAATATAACAAAGTCATTTATAGCTTAGAATCCATCAAAAAGTAATTGTTACCTCCAAAAAGGGATCTAAAAGTCTTTTTTTTTCTCTATTACAACAGAACACTCAAGAGTCGTGTTTGACAGTAAACATAAACAAATGGTGTATGTTGGAGAGGCATAGCTGAAGAGTGTTATGCAGGTGTTTCATTGATAATTGTCATAGAAAAACAACACTTTGCAGGGCATTATGGAGGGAATCAGACTTCTTCCAAAATCAACTAATAATAATTTTGTACTTCAAAACTACAAAGAAAGACACATAATGGGACCAGAAATAAAGCTTTAGAAAACACAGCAAGAGAAAAAGAATTGAGGAAGTAAGAAGATTAAACAAAGGATAATTACTCATATACTGCAAATTAAATTGAAAAGAGTTACCCAAATGGTCAAAACTATAGATAATTCAAAAGGTAGGACTGAGCAGGTTTTACTGGAGTTCCATGTTTTTAATGGGTTTTGAATAACAAGTTAGGTGTAGAAATTCAATTATCTACAAGAGATCAATTAATGTGTAGTGGCTATTAGGTACTCAATAAAATACTTGTTGAATGTATACAGATCAAAACCAATACCATCATGCAATTGTGGTTGAGAAAGATTTCTGAGACAAATATATATAAAGCACTAAACATAAAGGAAATGATTAATGAATTGAACCATATAAAATTTAAGGACTTCTTTTCATCAAAAGGCATTATTAAGAGAGTAAAAATGAAGAAAATTAAGAGAGTGGAAAAATATTTCTCTGGCCCAAATCCAAATAAAAATTTAAAGTTTTTAATAAATTAAAAGTTCTCAGGAGCAGTGGGTTACCCTGTACCTGGCAAAATGGAGCTTGAGGCCATGAGAAGATACACCAGCCCAGTGAACCCAGCTGTCTTTCCACATCTGACTGTGGGGCTGTTGGCCACTGGCATGTTCTTCACTGCCTGGGTCTTCATTTATGAGGTTACCTCCACCAAATACACTCGGGATATCTACAAGGAGCTCCTCATCTCTTTGGTGGCCTCACTCTTCATGGGCTTTGGAGTCCTCTTTCTGCTGCTCTGGGTCGGCATCTACAATATGAACTCCCAAGGGTTCCAACCAGGTGGCTTAACTGAATCCCTGCTTTGGTAAATTCATTTTTTTTTGCTATGCTGGAAGTGTCCCACCTGCTGCTCACAATAAAGGCAGATGTGTGACCAAAAAAAAAAAATTCTCATATCCAAAATGCATATAGATAACTCCTACAAGTCAATAAAAACATAGAAAAATGGACAAATAAACTGAACATTTATTTTAAGAAAAGAGAATATCCAAATGGTCAGTACATTTATAGAAATATATTTAATCTCATGTGGTAAATGAACATTAAAATCACAAACAGATACCCCCACATTCCAATAAGAATAGCTAAAATGAATAAACTGATTATACCAAGTGTTGATGAGGACATAAAGCACATAAAACACTTATGCAATGCTGAAGGAAATGTATATTGATACAATCATTTGGGGAATCTGATTGGCATTTTCAACAAAAGTTAGAATATGTGTACCTTAGGACCTGGCAAATTCTACTCCTAAGTGTATATCCAACAGAATTTTGTGTGTATGTGATGTATGTAAATAATGAATACTCATAGCAGTGTTATTTAGAATATCCCCTGTTGAAAATGAGACAACAGGTCCAAAATGGAGTCACTTGTGCAAAGCCCCATGTCAGCAAACCAAGACTTAATACCTAAGCTATTGCAGTTTCAGCCTCTCCTAGGAACATAATCTTAACCTGTCAGTCTGGAATTTCCTGGTCAGCATTAGGGAGGTAAGCTGCCTGATAGACCCCTGCTTTTCTGCAATGAAAGGTGACCTTGCCTGCAATACTCTTTTCTTTGTTTATGACTTTTTTGTTCTACTCCTTTTCTGCTATTTAAAAACCTCTCCTTTTCTCCAGCTCTTTGGTGTGTTTTTCTATTTTGTAAGTAGGATGCCTCCATTCATGAATTCATGAATCACTGAAAGAAAAGCCAAATGGATCTTCAAATTTACTCAGTTGAATTTTGATTTTTAACACTTGAAACTGGAAACAACTTAAGTGTAATGCAAGATTAGAAAGTGTAAATAAAACATGACACATTCATACAAAGAAACACTATACAGCAACAAAAATAAGGCACTATTGTTACATGTATTAAAATGGATGAATCTGACAAATATAAAATTGAGAGAAAAAGAAAAACACATAGGAATGATTCTATGTAAATGAAATGCAAAACCCCCCAAAACTAGACTTTGGTTTAGAACTCAGAGAAGAAATGATCTCTAAAGAGGAAGTAAGGCTAGTAATTAGGAGAGAAAAAGAGAGGCTTCTGGATTGCTAATAATATTTATTTTTTGACCGTGAAATTGGTAACACAATTGTTTAATCAATGAACTTTGATGATTTGTGTTAATGTGTCTATGCTTAACTTAAAAATATTTATATTTAAATATTGTGTTTCCTAGAGAGTGACTAGTTTCTGTGGTTTCATGTATTAGTTAATTGGTGCTTAAAATATTTCACATTTCCCTTGGGTGTACACTACTCTTAATCTAAGCCATTCATCTTTATCAAAGTTGGTTAGTAAAACACTAAAATGACCATTAAAAGAATGTAATGGAAGCTTCAGGTGGGATTAAAATATTTGTAACACATATATATAACAAAATGATCAATACAGAATATACCAGGAACTCCAAACGGTCAATAAGAAAAAAACAGAAAACCCCATATGGGGATTGCCAAATGCCCAATAAATATAATAAAAGGTTTTCAACCTGGATGAAAGTCAAGGCAATGCAATTTGAAACCACAGTATAATACCACTAGACAACCACCAGAATGGATACATTTTAAAAAGACTGACAGTGCCAGTGATAAGATGTGTGGTAACAGAAACTCTAATACTCTGCAGGTGGGAATGAAAACTGTTACACCACTTTGGAAAACTATTTTGCATTGTCTAGTAGGGTTGAAGATAGGCCTGGCCATTTCATTCCTAGGCTTCTGTCCCACAGAAATGCACATACATGTGCACTAAGGGATATGTATAAGAATGTATCATTGGTCCTTGGCATCACCCATGGCTTACTATACAAAAGTTAAATGAAAGTAAATTAAATACAGATACTTGCAACCACGTGGATGCATCTAAAAAAGAAGATGTTGAGAAGTTGAGAGGTCCAGGTCAAGATGGTGGAATAGGAAGATGCTGTCCACACCTCCTCCCATCAAAACTATCACTAATATAGAACAACTATCTATGAGAACACCCTGAAGAATAGCAGAATAGATTTTCTACAACTAAGGATATAAAGAAAAGGCCATGTTGAGATGGTAAGAGGATCAGAGACATGGTCTGGTTAGAACCCACACCCTCAATCCAGCAACCCACAAGTGGGATATCACAATTGTGGAGTTCCTCCCCTGAAGAGTGAGGGGTCTGAGGCCCACATCAGGCTCCACAGCCTGGGGGACATGTACCAAGGAAGATGAGCCCCCAAAATCCCCGACTTTGAAAACCAGTGGGGTTTGCATTGGGAGAGCCGTAGGGCTATGGAAAAACAAGACTTTGCTCTGGAAGAATTTGAACGTGAACTCACTCACTTCAAGTCCCAGAGCAGAGGCAGCAGCTTTAAAAGTGTTTGGGCCATATGAGAAGGAGATTCATTGACTAATTTTAGAGTGTGTGCCAGAGGGACAGGAATTTGGTGGAACTTCCTCCAAGGATGGAAGCACTGGAGAGTGCCATCATTTTTTATTCTTCTTCTACCTAGCTGGCCCCATTCTGATGGGCACTGTTTCTGTCACTATCTATTAAACTAGATAATACCATGTACCCCCTCACAGCATTCCCCTGAGGACTAACTAGCCCTGCCCAACCCACTTGTCCTAGCCAATCACTCCAAAGTGGCTGCCTTTCCACTCCACAACACCCTGGCTGGCAGTGGCACCCCTCAAAGTGGCTTCTACCTTACCCCACCTGGTGGGTGGCCCTGGCCAGCACTGGCACTCATCCAAATCAGTTCCTGTTCCAGGGGACCAGCCACACACATTGTACAACCACAGAAGTTGCAGCTGGGCCTCAAAGACAGGCAGGCCAAGGCCAGTCCCTTCACCAGCATGCCGACAACAAACACAGCCCAACCACAAAAGGAGGGTGCATTCAACCCCTACAGAGGACACCCGTGGAGCACATGGCTCTGGTGACCAGGGGGGATTGTGCCACTGGGTCCCATAGGACATCTTCTACAAAAGGCCACTCTTTCAAAACCAGGAGAAGTAACTCATATGCCTGAAACAAACACAGAGGGTTAGACAAAATGAAGAGACAAAGGAATATTTTCTAAATGACAGATCAAGACAAAAGTTCAGTAAAATAACTAGATGAAACGGAGATAAGCAATTTACCAGGTAAAGAGTTCAAAATAATAGTCCCAAAGATGCTCATCAAACTCGGGAGAAGAATGGATGAACTCAGCGAGCCCTTCAACAGTGATAGAAAATATAAAAAGAACCAATCAGAACTGAAGAATACAATAACTGAAATGAAAAATACACCAGAGGGAATCAACAAGAGATTAGAGCATGCAGAAGAACAGATCAGTGATCTGGAAAACAGGGTAGTGGAAATCATGAGTCAGAACAACAAAAAGAAAAAAAAAGAATTTTAAAAATGAAGATAATTTGAGATACCTCTGGGACAACATCAAATGGACTAACGTTCATATTATAAGGGTACCAGAAAGAGAAGAGAGAGAGAGAAAGAGACAGAAAACCTGTTTGAAGAAATAATGGCTAAAAATTTTCCTAACCTGGCAAAGGAAGGAAATACCTATGTCCAGGAAGCACAGAGATCCCAAACAAGATGAACCCAAAGAGAAACACACCAAGACACATTCTAATGGAAATGTCAAAAGTTAAACAGAGCATCTTAAAAGCAGCAAGAGAAAAATATGTAGTTACATGCAAAGGAACCCCCATAAGACTACCAGCTGATTTTTCAGCAGAAACTTTACATACCAGAAGAGACTGGCACACTATAGGCACAATAATAGTTACAGTAGTGGAAGGGAAAAAATCAAAACCAAGAATGCTCTACCCAGCAAGTTTATTTTTCAGAATTGAAGGATAGGTAAAGGGTTTCCCAGACAAGCAAAACCTAAAGGAGTTCATCACCTCTAAACCAGCATTACAAGAAATGTTATAGAGTCTTCTATAAGTGGAAAATAAATTGCCATCACCAGACACAAGGAAATTATGAAGAAAATATTTCACTGGCAAAGGCAAACATATAGTAAAAGTAGTGGATCAACCACCTATAAAACTAGTATGATGGTTAAAAGACAAAAGTAGTAAAGTCATTTGTATCTAAAATAATTTGTACACAATACAAAAAAATTAAATGATGTTGAAACATAATAAATGGGGATCAGTGTATAAAAAATGCAGTGCTTTTAAAATGTGCTTCAACTTAAGTGACCGTTAACTTAAAACAGACTGCTATATATGTAGGTTGTTATACATGAACCTCATGGTAACCACAAACCAAAATGTATAATAGATACACAAAAAATAAATAGGAAGAAATAAAAACATTATACTTAAGAAATTTAACAAATCACAAGGGAAGAGAACAAGAGAAGAAGAAAGAAACAGAGAAGAACTACAAAACAACCAGAAAACAATGAACAAAATGGCAATAAGTATGTATCTGTGAATGATTACTTTAAATGTAAATGGACTAAATGCTAAAATAGAAAGTCATAGCATAGGGACTTCCCTGGCGGCACAGTGGTTAAGAATCTGCCTGCCAATGCAGGGGGCACAGTTCAAGCCCTGGTCTGGGAAGATCCCACATGCCACGGAGCAACTAAGCCCGTGCGCCAAAACTACTGAAGCCTGCGTGCCACAACTACTGAAGCCCGCGTGCCTAGAGCCTGTGCTCTGCAACAAGAGAAGCCACCACAATGAGAAGCCTGCACACCACAACGAAGAGTATTCCCTGCTAGCCACAACTAGAAAAAACCCGTGCACAGCAGTGAAGACCCAATGCAGCCAAAAATTTAAAAAAATTAAAAAAAATAAAAAGGAATCCACCTGACAATGCAGGGGACATGGGTTCAAGCCCTGGTCCAGGAAGATCCCACATGCCACAGAGCAACTAAGCCCATGCTCCACAACTACTGAGCCTGTGTGCCACAACTACTGAAGCCCACGAGCCTAGAGCTTGTGCTCTGCAACAAGAGAAGCCACTGCAGTGAGAAGCCCTTGTACTGCAATGAAGAGTAGCCCCCACTTGCTGCAACTAGAGAAAGCCCACACAAAGCAATGAAGACCCAACACAGCCATAAATAAATAAATAAATAAATAAGGAAGTCATGGGGTAACTGAATAGATTTAAAAAAAAATAAGACCCATCTAAATGATGCATACAAGAGACATTTCAACATCCATTCATAATAAAAATTCTCACCAAGGGGGGTAGAGGGAACATAACTCAACATAATAAAGGCCATATATGATAAGCCCACAGCCAATACCGTACTTAATTGTAAACAGCTGAAAGCTGTTCCTCTAAGATCAGGAATAAGACAAGGATGCCCACTCTCACCACTTTCATTCAAAATAGTATTGGAAGTCCTAGCCATGGCAATCATACAAGAAAAAGAGATAAAATGCATCCTAATTGGAAAGGAAGAAGTAAAACTGTCACTATTTGCAGATTACATGCTACTATCTATAGAAAACCCTAAAGAATCCACCAAAAAACTATTAGAACTAATAAATGAATTCACTAAATTTGCAGGAAACAAGGTCAATGTACAGAAATATATTTCTTTTTATACGTTAATAACAAACTATTGGAAAGAGAAATAAGGAAAATAATCCCAATTACAATGCATCAAAAAGAATAAAATACCTAGTAATAAATTTAACCAAGGAGGGATAGACCTGTACTTTGAGAAGTAAGACATTGTTAAAGAAATTAAAGATGACACAAATAAATGGAAAGATACACCATGCTCATGTGTTAAAAAATTAATATTGATAGAATGTCCATCAATAGTATCCAAAGTAATCTACAGGTTCAATGCAATCCCTATCAAAATACCAATGGCATTTTACATGGAACTAGGACAAATAATCCTAAAATTTGTATAGAAACTCAAAAAACCCCAAAGCAATCTTAAGGGAGAAGAAGAAAGAGGTATCATGCTCCCTGATTTCAAACTATACTCCAAAGCTATAGCCATCACACAGTGTGTTACTGCCACAGAAAGAGACATATAGATTAATCGAACAGAATAGAGAGCCCAGAAATAAACCCAGGCTTATATGGTCAATTAATCTATGACAAACAAGCCAAGAATATACAGTAGGGAAGAGACATTCTCTTAAATAAATGGTGTTGGGAAAAGTAGACAGCTACATGCAAAAGAATGAAAGTGGACTACTTTCCCACACTGTATGAAAAGTAAATTCAAAAATGGATTAAATACTTAAATGTAAGACCTGAAACCATAAAACTCCTAGAAGAAAACCTAAGCAGTATGCTCCTTGACATTGCTCTTAACATTATTTTTTTGGATCTGTCTCCTCAGACAAAGGCAACAAGCAAAAATAAACAAGTGGGACTATATCAAACTGAAAACATTTGCACAGTGAAAGAAAATTATCAACAAAATAAAAAGGCAAACTACTGAATGGGAAAAGTTATTTGCAAATGATATGTCTGATAAGGGGTTAATATCCAAAATATATAAAGAACCCACAAAACTCAATACGAAAAAAATAATCTTACAAGATGGGCAGAGAACCTGAAGAGAAGAAGACATTCAGGTGGCCAACAGGAATGTGAAAAGATGCTCAACATTGCTAATTATTAGAGAAATGTGAATCAAAACTACAGTGAGGTACCACCTCACTCTGGTCAGAATGTCCATCATTAAAATGTCTACAAATAACAAATGCTGGAGAGGGTGTGGAGTAAAGGGAACCCTAGTACACTTCTGGTGGGAATGTAAGTTGATGCAGCCACTATGGAAAACAGTGTTAAGGGTTTCTGAAAAATTACACATGGAATGACCATGCAACCCAGCCATTCCATTTCTGGATATTTACCTGGAGAAAATGAAAACCACTGATAGATGGTCCATTGATAGATGAATGGATTAAGAAGATGTAGATATATATGTGTATGTATATATATATATATATAATTAGGAGCATATATATATATATATATATATATGGGACAACATGGATGGACCTAGAGGGTATTATGCTAAGTGAAATAAGTCAAAACAGAGCAAGATAAATACTGTATGGTTTTACTTTTTTGTGGAAACTAAAAAACAGAACAAACAAACAAAAAGAAACTGACTCAGATACTGAGAACAAAGTGGTGGTCACCAGAGAGGAGGGGGCTGGGAAGGTTGGGCAAAATAGGTGAAGGCGATTATTAGGTACAAACTTGAGGTTATAAAATAAATAGTAAGTCCCAGGTACATAATCTAAAGCATGGGGAATATAGTCAATAATATTGCAACAAGTTTGTATGGTGACAGATGGTTACTAGACATCATGGTGATCAATTCACAGTGTATATAAATGCATAATCGCTATGTCGTACACCTGAAACTGACATAATATTGTATGAAACTATATTTCAATAAAGAAATAAAAAGGAAAATATTAATAAAAAAATTTTAAATAAAAAAATAAGATGTTGAGAAAAAAATAACCCCCAAAGAAATATTTTACCACTGAGTTTTTATAGGAACAGCAACATCATCAAAATAATAACAGACCTAAACACTATGTTTAATTTTCAGCTATTTTATTGTTATTATTTATTCTTAACAAAGAAACATACAAATAAACAAGGAAATGATTACTGTAAGAGGGAAGAAGTTTTCCAGTGTGGAGTGGTGGGACAGTCCAATGATTGGGGAAGGGAATTTGGGGTGCTTTTAGATTTATGGCAATGTTATATTTTTTGACCTTGGTTTTAGTTATTTGGGTTTTTTTTTTTTTTTTTTTTTTTGTGGTACGCGGGCCTCTCACTGTTGTGGCCTCTCCCATTGCGGAGCACAGGCTTTGGGCGTGCAGGCCCAGCGGCCATGGCTCACGGGCCCACCCACTCCACGGCATGTGGGATCTTCCTGGTCCGGGGCACGAACCCGTGTCCCCTGCCTCAGCAGGCGGACTCTCAACCACTGCGCCACCAGGGAAGCCCTTGTTATTTGGGTTTTTACACTGGCTAATTCATAGCATTGTTTAAATTTTGTACCTTTTTTCTGAGTGTTATAATAATAATAATAATAATAATAATATATGTTGTAAACATAAACCAAAAAATTAAATTTGTAGAAAGTTTTTTTTGTTGTAGCAAACATGTGATCGAGAACGTAGATGTGAGATTTAAGCATGGAAAGCAAAAAGGAGATTTCTTCATCTAAGATCTTGGAAAATCAGCCAAATGTGAGTAAATTTAGGAAATTTTAGAATACACAAAGAAGTGAATGATTAAGCTTTATAAAATATTCTTTTGCTTCATAATCAAGGATACATTTGGGTAAGTAATTGTTCTAAAGAAGAACAATGATTTTGATTTGAAATAGATATTCTGCCATTGGACAAAGTCAAGTGCAGGACCACACACATAGCAGGTTTGCAGGAGCATAGTTTCTCAAGGAAGACAGCATGGAGTTTAGAAACTGGGGTGTGGGTCCTTCACTGCCTGTTGTCCATTCTAGGCCTGTGACAGAGGTCCAGCAGATTCAGGCTCAGACTCTGGGAGAGGAAACATGACCATGGGTTCTGGATTTTGTAAATTGCATGACTGAAAAACACTGGCTCCTCCCATGGCTTGATCACCAGTCAGGTACAGGAGCAACAGGCCTTGACAGAACATTTTCTCCAGCCCTCTCCTGCCCATTCAGGATTTGGGGTTATGAATTGTGTGTGAGAGAATCAGCTCATTCCTTGGTGTGATTAGGGAGTTTATTCCAAGTCTTGTAATTGCAGCTTTATGATGTGGCAAGGTAGTGACAGAATGCCTCATAGGCCAGCATCTCCCCGGGCATGATCGTGGATCTGGGGACCCAGAACGACTGCCTTAGGCACTAGGACCTAGTGGGTTTCCATGGAGATTTACATACGGCTAAAACGTTTTATGACAGACTGTCTGACAGAACTCAGGTAGTCAAGTTAATCTTTGCTGGGTATACCTGATTCAAACCTGTGAGTTTCCCAATGTACTATATTGGAGAAATGAAGAAATCAGTTTTAGGTATTGAAAAGGCAAGTAGGAAGTTACAGTTAGTGTTTTGCTGTGGACATTAGCTTTATTTTCCATCTTTTTTTTAAAGTTTCTCTTTCCTTCAGACGCCACTTTTCCCCATTCTCATCCTACGTGCATTACAGGGACTGATCCTATTCGCTAACTTTAAGGATAGGCTAGTGGGCCCATCAGAATCATAATAAAAAGTCCCCAACCCACCTGAACTGCAAGCTACAATTCTGATCACAATTCCACTGTGCGTGGAGGTTTTTCCCCACACCACCAAGCAATTCTCTGCAACACCAGATTGGTGTCCTACAACTTAATTCCACTCTGACACCATCTACTGGGAGACAGCATCAGATCACAGGTTAAGGGTTCAGGCCTACAAAACTGTACCACCCCCCAACCCCCAGCTTCAGACCCAATCACAAGGACAGGTGTGTGCTTCTGACTGACTGGCCATAGATTGGAGGTTCTAATAACCCCCTCCTCAGGTTCGACTAATTTGCTAGAGTGGCTCACAGAACTCAGAGAAACATTTTACTTACTAGACTATTGGCTTATAATAATAGGATATAACTAAGGAATAGCCAGATTGAAGAGATGCATAGGGCAAGGTATGGGGAAAGGGCATGGGGCTTCCATGCCCTGTCTGAACACACCAGTCTCCCTGAATCTCCATGTGTTTGCCAACCCAGGAGACCTGTCCTTTTGGGTTTTTAAGGCAGGCTTCCTTACATAGGCAGGACTGATAAAATTATTGGCCATTAATGATTGAATTCAACCTCCAGCACCTCTGTCCTCCTTGGAGGCCAGAGGGTGGGACTGCAAGTTCCAGACCTCTAATCACAGGGTTGGTTCTCCCGGTATCCGTGCTCTGTCCTTAGGGTCTTTCCAAAAGTCACCTCATTAACATAACAGACGATATCTTTATTGCTCTCCTTCTCCTCACTTTGAAAACTCCAAGGTTTGCTGACCTCTAAAGAAACAAAAGAGCCGGTTATTTTACCAGCAAAATGAGTTTATTTGGTAATGGCAGAGAATTGCAATTCAGGACAAGCAAACTATGAGGAACCATAGCCAAGTCCAGAGAACAGAGGAGAAAGGCTTGCTCTTCTAGAGGAAAGGAGGAAGTCAGGGAGGATTGTGGTGGTTCTCCACTGGCTGCAGAAGGTGGGCAGCCTATTGTTGTTGGATCAGAAGATCTGTCCTCCTGCTGGGGTCTGTAAGCTGCGGTGAGTGTCATGTGGGTGAGAGCTCCCCCTTCAGGGTGTCCTGACTCCGTGTTAAGTGAGGTTTCCTTAACTCATTTTCACAGGTTTTAGGAGCTCTGTGCCAGGAATAGTAGATGAAGACCACATATATATTTCTTTTTATGCCACAACATCACACAAGCCACGACAAGTATATAGGTCTGGGCTTCTGAGAGTCCTCCTCCTCACCAACATATTAAGAACGTCCGTCTGAGAATTATTGCAACACAGAAGAAAGCAGAACCAAGCAATGGAGAGATGTATTCAAGATTGTATGGGTTCATCACCTGAGCCCAGCTGTGCCTAAAGCTGGTGTACCCATAGGCTTTTAAGTTACATGGGCTAATAAATTTTCTTTTATGCTGAATCCAGTTTGAGTTGGATTTTGGTCACTTGCAACCCCAAGAGCCTGACTAATGCACAGAAAACTGAATCCCATGATACTTAAGGGAGTATTGCTGAATAGCCTGATCACGTTAAGTTATGCAGCAAGATTATGAATTGATAGAGAAAGGTCATTACAGAGTTGAGAAGCAGTGAGAGCAGGAACGGAAGCCTGGACGGACATAGTGTGTGAGAGAGCCTGTGGATAGTACACTGTGGTTGGGGGTGAAGAAATTTTCCTTAATGGTAAGTTTCAGCTGTGGCTGGAATACTTTGGGAAAGAATGAACGTGAAGGGAGGAGAAGCTTTATTGGAGTGAGGAAGCCGAGGAACTGTGTGGCTAAGGCTTTCTGGAAAAGTATGATATACTTGCTTTTTTCTACTCTTCTTTACTTATTCAGTATTCACATCACTACAATATCTTTCACTCCAACCAGTCACCAAAACTATTTTTGCTTCCGTTGCTTATTACATCTTTGTTGCCAAATTTACTTAGTCCATTCTTATTATTGCTGTATCATCTGAGAGCTTTTAGCTCTCCATACTTCAAACAATCTCTGTCATCTTGGTTTCCCTGGCCCCGTCTGTTCTGATTTCCCTCTTACCTACCCAATCTTCTCAATCTTCTTCCTGAGTTTCTCACCTGAAGCCCACTCTTTATTAGTGCATTCTGCAGTTCGATCTTTAGCCCTTTTTTCTTTCCAATTTTTCTGAGAATTCTTACCATTTCTAGTGACTTCAACTCTCCTCCATAAGCTGGAGACTCCAAGAGGTCTACCTTGAGTCTGGGGCTTTCTTTAATTGCTATTTTAATATCACTCTACATCACTGCCTGAATGCCTGATAGTTACCTCAAAAAATAAACATCCTAAACTATACTTGTCACCAATTTTTTGGTGTTTTCTACATATGGTTCCTCTTCATTTTCCTGCTCTGGTCAAGTTGTCTGCATTAGGAATTTCACATGTGAATGATTAAATGTATCCTCATGTTTAACTGGTGAATTTTCTAGGATCTTATTACTACACAGAATTTAGATACTTCCCTAATTGAAATTCTTCAATATCTTGTGCAATCTGGAGAATAAAATCTTACCTTCTCAACTTGTGTCTTAATACTCTAATTCCTGCTTATCTTTTTTTTTTTTTTTTTTTGCGGTACACGGGCCTCTCACTGTTGTGGCCTCTCCCGTTGTGGAGCACAGGCTCCGAACGTGCAGGCTCAGCGGCCATGGCTCACGGGCCCAGCCGCTCCGCGGCATGTGGGATCCTCCCAGACCGGGGCACGAACCCGTGTCCCCTGCATTGGCAGGCGGACTCTCAACCACTGCGCCACCAGGGAAGTCCCCTGCTTAACTTTCTGATTCTATAATATAATACTTGCAGTTCCTAGAACTGTTCATGTTCTCTCATCTTTGTATCATTGGCTCTTTGCTATCCAGCCCCCTGCTGTTTATTTTATCACCACTTTTTTACAAAGCCCCCTTTAGTTTTCACTTTCAGGAAATCTAGTAAGGTCCTACATCCAGGGCAGTAAGGTTTTTCATCCTGTTTGCCTCTTAGTATGATGTGAGCACCCATGTACAGATCACACTAGTCTGTGTGCCTATCTGTGTATTATATTTGTTTTAAACATTTTGAGAGCTTGTTGTTTTTGTACCCTCAGAGCCTTGGCAAAATGCCTGATGCTCATTCAGCATTGAAAGAATAAAGAAGGAAGAGAAAAAGGTGGTGAGTGGAAGAGGGAGGAAGGAAGAAAAGCAGATGATGGACACCTCGATGAGAATGTTTAATTATCCAAGATCGATAAATGTGGATAATATGTAGAGAACTGTGGCCCTAAATGTGCTTTCTTTTAGCAGTAGCTGACATAGCCACTGCTAAAGGAAATACATAGAGTACATGGATTTGAATCCCCTCTTAGAAGCTGTTTACAATCTGGCTCTGACACTTAGTACCTTGAGCAATTTCCTCACCCCTTTGTGCTTCAGTTTCCTCACATGTAAAATTGTGGCACTGACAGTGTATAACTAGGATTTTTATGAACAGTAAATCAGTTTGTACAGGCATACCTCATTTTATGGCACTTTATAGCATCTTGCTGATATTATGTTTTTTAAAAATTGAAGGTTTGTGGCAGCCCTGCATTGTCAGATGATGGTTAGCAATTTTTAGCAAAAAAGTATTTTTTAGTTAAGGTATATACTTTTTTTCAGACATAATGCTATTGCACACTTAATAGACTACAGTGTAGTGTAAACATACATTTTATATTCATTGGGAAACTAAAAAATTCATGTGACTCACTTTATTGCAATATTTGGTTTATTGTGGTGGTCTGGAATTGAGCAGGCAATATCCCTGAGGTCTGCCTGTATTCAGAAAGTGCTTAAAAGAGTGCTTGGCAAATGGAAACCAGATAAGGGTTTAATAAATAAATAAAGAAGTTGATGTTGGGGAATTCACTATATAATTTGTAGGGTACTTCTCTAAAACTACTCATTTATTCTGTGTTTGTGTGTTTGTGTTAAAGAGTCCATAATTAACTGCAGTATTATTGGCCACTGAGAAATATAGTTTTATATAAAAGTGTTATCTTCCATGGCAGGCAAAATGAACACGTCAGATTTTCCACATTAAACAATTTATCAATCTTTGTACATTTCTTATTATTATATTTTGAACATGGAGGAATACTTGATTCCAAAGATTATGATTTGACTTTGAGTAATAAATGTCTTCTTCACAACACAGAATTATGAAAAGAATGATATTTATTACTGTTTTCTTGTGTGCCCTTCAGATTCTTTGCCCTTTAATTGGAGATGACATTTTTCTAATCTTCTCTGCTACTAACAGAATTGGCTATACAATTTATAAATTAAAATGTTATATTTGCACCTTCATTTCAATTGAACTTGAGTGCAAGTCCAAGAGTTTCGACAAGGTTTTATAAGCCTGAGCCCTCATTTCTGTGAAAAATATGTCTCACAGGCTATGCTTTTCAGCTTTGTTTGATGTCATTTCTAGTTATAATTGTTCCATAACAGCTTAGGCATGCTAGTGGGTTTAGTACTACCACAATTACCGAGGAAACTAGAAAGAAACTTTGTACAATTTTCCTATAGGCCTCAGGAAGTGATTGCCCTTGATGTTTGAAGCATGTATTTAAATCAAAACAGCGAAAATGGAATAAATTATTCTAAGCATGTTTTTGAACTGTCTACCAGTTGAGCTACATAAATCAGTTTGGGCTCACAGGCAGAGGATACAAAGGGATTTTACTTCAGATATAAAGGAAAACAATCTAAAGACAGGGAAGAATTTTAATTAAATTGAAAATGTGAATCAAAGTATTAACATTGTTCTGATGCAGATTCTTATTACCATCAGATTCATCATGCCTTAGACAATAGTAAAATTCTGAAAATCTAGTAGAATTTTATGCCACAAGAAATTATCTCTGCTCATATGCAAGGCTGAATTTCTTTGTCTTTTTTGTTAACTGCATTGCTACCAATATTTATGATTAAAAATTAAAACTTCAAGTAAAAAAAAAACAAAAAAACTTCAAGTGCTTTCCTCTTTTCCTTGAAAAGTTCTATGATTTAATGGATGTGGATAAAAATGATAAAAATGATATGTCAAGTAATAATCAAATATGGAGAAAAGGACACTTATTACTATTGATTATTTTGATAAACTTGTCCTGCTCTCATGATTTCAGTGTTTTTTTATTAGATTTCTCAGAAAATCTGAGTATGGGTTAAAAATTAATATGGTATAATTAGATTGCTATAATATTAAAGAGTATTCCTTAATTTTTTAAATCATAGCTTTATAAGTATTTCTTTTCTTAGAGAGTTTAACTTTTTAAAGTGTGGAGAAAAATACCGACATTTAAATAAGCTAAAATATAGATTTTTAGGAGAGTTAGATGGAGGAATGAGGAGAGAGAGAATTATAAATAAAATTTATAATTTTATTATAAATCTATAATAAAAAGAAAGGAAAGTGGTGGAATAAAGAGACAGGTAGAACTACGGGAGAGAAAAAGAAATAAAGAAGTCCAGGAAAATACAGGAGAGAAATAAAAATAACTGAAAATAACTGAGCTAAGATGGCAGATTATAATAAGAGTGAAAGTATTAAAAGTATATTTTGCATTATGTTAGATTTTCAGAAATAGTAAATGTCTCCTATTACTTTCATAACTCAATTATTATCATAGAAAGGTTGTAAATTTCAGGTACCCATTAATTGATATCCAAAGTCCATCTCCTTGTCAGATTCCAATCCTTTTCCTCTTATACCATAAAAGTGGTGGAGACGTTTTGCCACTAGATTTTGGAGAAATTATTTAGTCATACTTCCTTGTTTCATTAAAATTCATTGCATCTAACTTCAGTTGGGTCTTCTGTGCTAAACAGTGTTCTTTTTATTCATACATAAATAAATCCTTATACATGTCTTAATTATAGGTACTGCAGCATTTTCACCACTCTGAAGGCCCTAAGGCCATTCTGACCCTCCCACTAAAAGAGTGAGTTAACTTTGCCTCTTAATTTACAAATAACAACACTCTAATATGAACTTAAGGTTGCTATCCATCTCTGTAAAAATCTCTCTACATTTTCCATGATTTGCTAATCATTTCTCTTTTCAAAGAATGAATTGCCATTCCCCTTTTCCAAATTAACCTCTTCCTGCCCTCCCCAACCATGACACCTCCAGCCTATTCTGGTGACACATCACACCTACATTTCCTTAATCTTGTTCTATTGATCATTTTCTCTTCTATTCTTTCATCTTCTAATTATTCGTCTTCTATTTACTCCTTCCCTGTGGCTCTTTGCTAAGACCTTCAATCATGGTCAGTTGTAAAATATACTAAAACACCTTTCTTTCATCCTGCACCTGATCAAGCTCCCACTCACTCCTCAAGAGAGTCAACAAAGTTATTTCCATATCTTTATCTCTTACTCACCATTCAGATAATTGAAGTCTCACTTCTACACCACCTTGATTTTATCATTGTATTAAAAATCAAGAATGACTCCCTAATTGTCACACCTAATCCACTGCTTTTGATTTTCCTGCTGGATATTTGCAGTATTAACATCACTGACCAGCATATTTCTCTTGAAAATTCTCCCTAAAATCCAAAGAAAGTTATCTCTCTCTTTTTTTTTTCTTTCCTATCTCATAACTCCTTAGTCTTTCACTGATTTACCCCATTTCTAAATGTAGGTATATGCTAAAGGTCTGTTTTCAATTTCATTGATTTTGGCTCTTTATTAGTTCTTTCCTTCTGCTTGGTTTAGGTTTATTTAGATTTTTAAATTTTACTTTCTTAAGGTGGAAATTTAAACTATTAACTTGAGACTTCTTCTGCTCTAATATGAGCATTTATAAACTTCACCCTTAGCATTGCTTTAGCTGTTCCATTGCTTTAGCATTGCTTTAGTGCTTTCTCTCTAAGAACTGCTGTGGTCACAAATTTTGATATATTATTGCTTTCATTCAGTTCTCAGTATTTTCTATTTTTTTCTTGAGACCTCCTTTTTGACCAATGAATTATTTAGAAATGTAGTGTTTAGTTTTCAGATGTTGGAAGATTTTCCTGTTATCTTTTTGTTATTAGTCTACTTTAATTCCATTATATTTAAGGGACATACTTGGTATTATTTCATTTCTTTTCAATTCGTTGAAGTGGTTTTTATAACTCCCCAAATGGTCTACGTTGGTGAATATTCCACCTGCACTTGAAAAGTCTGTATATCCTGCTGTAGAGTGTAGTGTTCTATAGATATTAATTAGTTCCAGTTAGTTGATGGTGTTGTTTATTCTTCTATATCCTTGTTGATTTCTATTAGTTCTATCTCTTACAGAAAAAGGAATGTCCTCTACTTCAAATTATTGACCAAATACTTTACTAAAACTCTGCTCCTGGCCTTAGTTTTGAAATCTGTTACTTTTGTTGCCACCTCATGATTGAGGTTTCCTGAGGCTTCTATTTCCTTCCCTCTGTCCCTGTAGCTTCAAATTTTTGCCACCTGTCTCATGAGTCCTCAATATCCTTCCAGTGTGCTTCCAGCTCTGGTTGCTCCATGGTCACAGAAAGCTGCCAGCATCAGCAATAACACCATGAAAATATAGAGAACACATACAACTTATTAGCAAAGAACCTAAAAGACAAGAAATGGGAAGAGAAACTGAATAGACAGTTTCCAAAGAAGACATATAAATGGCCAACAGGTACATGAAAAGGTGCTCAACATCACTAATCATCTCTCAACATTACTAATAATCAAGGAAATGCAAATCATAACCACAATGAGATATCCCCTTATACCAGTTAGAATGGCTATCATCAAACAGGCAAGAGATATCAAGTGCTGACTGAAAGTGGAGAAAAGGAAACCCTAGTGCACTGTTGGTGGGCATGTAAATTGGTACAATTACTACAAAAACAGTATGGAAGTTCCTAAAAAATTAAAAATAGAACTACCATATGATCCAGCAAGCCCCCTTCTGGGTATATATCCAAAAGAATTGAAATAGGATCTGGTAGAACTTTCTCATGTTCATTGTAGCATTACTCACAATAGCCAAGATGTGGAAATAAACTAATTGTCTATCAATAGATGAATGAATAAAGAAGATATATATATATATATATATATATATATATATATATATATATATATGAGTGAAATATTATTCAGCCATGATAAAGAAGGAAATCTTGCCATTGTGACCATTTGGATGGACCTTGAGGGCACTGGGCTAAGTGAAATAAGTCAGACAGAGAAAGACAAGTACTGTATGTTATCAACTATATGTGGAATCTAAAAATGACAAACTCAGAGAAACAGAGAGTACAGTGATGGTTACCAGGGGCTAGGGGTGAGGGAAATGGGGAGATACTGGTCAAAGGGTACAAATTTCTAGTTATAAGATTAATAAGTTTGGGAAATCTAGTGTACAGCATGGTGATTATAGCTAATAATACTGTACCATAGATTTGAATGTTGCTAAAAGAATAGATCATTAATGTTCTCATTACAAGAGATTGATTGGATGGAAGTGGTAGCTAATACTATGGTGGTAATCATTTTGCAATTTATAACTGTATCAAATCAACACTTTGTATACCTTAAACTTACACAAGGTTATGTGTCAGTTGTATCTCAATAAAGCTAGAAAAAATAAAAAATAAAACTCCACAGAGGGAAAAACAGACTAATGAAGGAATTCTCATGATCATATCAAGTGCAGGAAAAGCTTCACTAATTCATTTATTTCTTTACTTACTTCTTTGGTTGACTTTTTCTTAGTGGAAAATGGTTAATTCAGAAAGTTTGGAAGGCATTTTGTTGGACATTGGTACAAATTGGTAAAAAAAAATGTTTTAGATGATTCAACAGTGAATGAATCATCAACAAATGGTTTCAGTTAAACTTTTCTCAAAACACTCAGCCAGGGTACACCAACCAGTTCGGGTGTCTG
Source organism: Mesoplodon bidens (assembly GCF_964165515.1). Classification (NCBI taxonomy): domain Eukaryota; kingdom Metazoa; phylum Chordata; class Mammalia; order Artiodactyla; family Ziphiidae; genus Mesoplodon; species Mesoplodon bidens. The sequence continues at coordinate 100,578,248 of NC_138176.1, read as the reverse complement.
GTTTTTATAAATTTGTTATTTTTTAAAAAATGTAAATCAGTTAATTTAAGATATCTCAATATTTGGGTGCAACATAACATAAAACATTGTTTTATAATGTGACATGTTTTAGGCAAACAGTAGAGAAGTAGGTGATTACATTCAAGGAATTGAATACAAAGCAGGTCACAAAGTAGGAATATTTAAACTACATTTGTTTATAGAAGATCCTAATATCTTCATGAAAATCGTGACCTCACAGAAAGCCCTGGCTGACAGTCTGAATGCTTTGTTCAGGAAAGAGAAAATAAATTAATGAGATACACATTTTTGGCCAGCTAATCAGCAAAATATTAAATTATTTTCTGGATTTTGATCGTGTATTGGTAAACAGTTTAAATACTCTAATATTAAGAATGACAGTAATTTTCTAACAAAACTGGTAACAGGAGGTGCTAAATATTTTCCAAGTTGAATTGATAATTCTAGTGTATCAGTTGGAATTCTCCAGAGAAACTGAACCAATAATATATAGATATAGATACACAGATATTCTAGATACTCTTTCTCCCTCTGTGTGTGTATGTGTGTGTGTGTGTGTGTGTGTGTGTGTTTATTATCATATCAAGTACTAGGCTCATGTGGCTGTGAGGGCTGGCAAATCTGAAATCTGTAGGGCAGGCTGACAGGCTGGAAACTCAGATAGGGTTTCCATGGTACAGTCTTGCGGCAGAATTCCTTCTTCAAGAAACCTCAGTTTTTGCTCTTAATGTCTTCAACTGATGGGATGAGGCCCATTCATATTATCCAGGGTAATTTCCTTTACTTAAAGTCACTGATTGTAGGTGTGAGCTACATCTACAAAATACCTTCATGGCAACACCTAGATTAGTATTCGATTAAATAACTGGAAACTACAGTCTTGCCAAGTTGATACATAAAACTAACCATAACATCTGGTTATCTGTTTTTGTTTGTTTGTTTGTTTTTGCGGCACGCGGGCCTCTCACTGCTGTGGCCTCTCCCGTTGCGGAGCACAGGCTCCGGACGCGCAGGCTCAGCAGCCATGGCTCCCAGGCCCAGCCACTCCGCGGCATGTGGGATCTTCCCAGACCGGGGCACGAACCCGTGTCCCCTGCATCGGCAGGCGGACTCTCAACCACTGCGCCACCAGGGAAGCCCTGGTTATGTGCATTCATAGTTTGCTTTCATTTAAAGTGAGATATATTTTAGATATATTAGATATAATATCTGTTTATATTCATTAATTCAACTAATTATTGATATTAATAGTAATCAGTATTGATTAATACAACCAATATATAAAATATTATATTTTATATTCACTAACTCTTTTTTATTAAACACTTACTATGCACTAGGTACTGTGCTTTGTTCTGAGACATATACAGTAAATGTGATATTACCTCTATCTATATACTTGAGAAGTTTAAATTTTGGTGAGATGAAATGTTCAGTCTTGACTTTGTAGACATACATAGATCATCCCCAGTTTTCAACTTGAAGAAAGCTCTAAAGTATATTTCATTCATTAAATATTACCTTGTGGTTATATGTGCAAGGCTCTGTACTATGTGCTCTGCATACTTTAAAGGGTAAAAAAAAGTGCCCTTCCCTCAGAGTTTATAACCTGCTAGAAATCCACTTGGTTCTTAATTCTGCCACTATGTGATCTGGGCAAATTACTGTAATTTGAAGTTCAGTTTCCTTATCTATGCATGGGAATTACACTAGACACTATTTCAGTAAGATTTCTTTATGGTCCTAAAATATTATCATTTTAAAGATTCACTGTGTTGAAAATTATTCTCCAGAGAATAATTCTCCAATGGTTACATTATTTATAATGATTTGATTCAAAGTAGGAAATTAGTAATTGATGGCTTATGTTCAAGTGCTGAGGTCTATACATGTTTTGTTTTATTTAGATTCTCAGCTAAATTGCCTTCATAAAACAATGAAAGTTAAACTCAAAGACTGATGTAGAAAATTACCAATAAATAGGAAATGAAGTGGCCAATAGCAAATTACAGGCTTTAACATTATGTAAACAGTAAACAAACATTACTATTTTGAGATAGTCAACTGGTTACGAACTACATTTAGAAAAAAAGTGTTATGTGAGGTTTAAAAAGCTACAATATGCATTAAAGATTATTGTTTGGAAGTTGCATTACATTTGATCACCAAATTAAAATTTATTTTCAAAATTTGGCCATTCAAGATTAAAGGAACTTCTGCCTTGTAAAATACATATTACAAGGAAGTAACGTTTTTAATATTGTAATTCACTGTGTTTGTATTCATTTCCGTAAAAAACGATTGCACAGGGCAAGGATATTATCATGATGCTATTAGTAGCATTCACGTTTTAGGAATTTGAAGAAAAATATACACTGTTTTATATATCCTTTCTTGGTGAGAAAAGAGCAAACCTTCTATTCCGTGACTGAACTGCCTGCCATTCTCTGTGAACACCAAAGCTTCATTCTTCATATTTGCTTTCTATTTTCATAGCGATGGGAATGGAATGTGACCCTCAGCACTCAGCCATTATCCTGCCCTCTGTGGCTATAGCCTTTGACTCAGGCCTGAGTTCCCCATAACTTATTTTTACAACGATCCTGAGATGCAGCCAGCCCACTTGGCAATATTTTCACTCCTACTCAGCTTACTTCAAAATGGGGACTCTCACTGTTTCTCTTTTCAGAGCTTTTCTAGTTTCAGCATGAAACCTTTTAAAATAAAACTGCTGTTATGTGAATGACTGAAGACAAAATGCATTTTTTCCCAACTCCCTGATTTGATCTTGACTATTAAGTTCCATAGAGCCCTCTACTTTCCAGTCTTATTCATAAAGCTATTACCCTATCTAGCAATATTTTCTCAAGAAATTTCTGGATAGTACACACCTTTTTTTTTTTTTTTAATGGCAGCAAATGGGTTCACTGTTTTCATAGAGTAAATCCCCAACATGTCAACATGTGTGTCTGGAATGCTTGCCTTGTTTGGTAACAGATCATTGGAATTGTTTGTGACTATCAGTGACTCAAGAGGATTATTGCAAGATTTGGGACTGGGGCTCTTTCCTTTCTGACTTTGCTGTTCTCCTTCTACAGTTTTGTTTTGCTGTTTAGTATATGCATTTTTTCACCTCAGTAACCCTTCCCCCACCCTTGGTGGTTTTTTATTAGTGTGAATTGATGGGCTGCAAATTTGTAAGCTTTCATTTTCTAGTTTTCTCCCAAGAACTGCTTTTAGTGACAATTAATTAATTAATTAATTTTTCACATGATGAATTTCATAACCAGGGAAGTTGTAGAAATAAATGGCAATTAAAAAACATGAACTTATTTCACTTGTAATTATGGCTTACAGCTTGTTTAGTCTAGTGCTTCTCAAACTTGACTGAGCTTCTGAATCATCAGAAGGGCTGTTTAAAGCCAACTGGACTCTGGGTGCCACCCCAGTTTTGGACCCTATAGTTCTGGGAGGTGGGGCCTGAGAATCTGAACTTCTAATAAGTTCCCTGGCGATGCTGCTGCGGCTGGTCAGGGGGCCACACTATGGAAATCACCTCTGTAGAACAGGACTTTAGTCACAAATAAAATAAAACCAGGCTGTCATTTACTGAACAGGGCACAATGGCATAGTATTTAAGAAACAGTTTTGCTCTTCTCTTCGTAAAACAGTCCACTTTCCTTAAGCTTAGCTCTTGCATTCTGTAAATATAACTCGAATTGAAGAAATGGTCGTATTTCTGACAAGCTGTGAGGCTTACCAAGGTCAATTTTGTTTGTTGTATCACTTAAAATACAATTCTACTTACAATTGCCTGGCATGGATGAGTGAACATTTTTTTTTTATGTACATAATACTTTTTGACACTGGGAAATAACAAGCTATGAAAATAAGGTTGATAAACCAGTAAAGAAGTCTTTCCTTAGATGGTCACAATCTGCCAAGAGCAGATAAGGAAAAGGATCCTGTGGGGACAATGACAAGAAATTTACAGCCATCAAGCCCATGTCAGCACTGGCTAGAAAACATAGAATTCCGACAATTCAGAACAAATACTACAAATCAGAGGCAATCCCCAAACCTCCTGTCAATCCTATACTTTTGAAAGACAACTAAGGAGCACAAAGGACATTGGACAATTCCACACTAATGGTTACATTGTGACTTTCTTTTGTCTTTTTTCTCTTGATCTCAAATTAAATTTGTCTTCAGTAAAAAGTTTTCTCTATGGCGCATGTAATTTCATCTCCAACATAAAATACTCAAGAAGAGACTGAAGCAGAGCAAGGGTAAGTTAAATATTGAAATTATGTGTTAATTATGATGAATTATTTTAGAGTAATGAAGTAGTGTTTAGCAGATTTCTGTTGTGTCTTTATTCTTTTTCAAAGGGTTTTGAAGCTATAAAGTGTTATTGGAAAAATATATTGTCAGATGAAGTTAAAATAAGTGATCATAGATTCATAGATCCACAGAAATTACAGTATGGTTAATTATTCCTTATATGATAGCGAAATATTTTTTACAAACTACTGCTTAATGAGTAGTTTTCTGATTTTTTAATTGTAACATTATAATAGATTACAGGACACATTTTAATGCTACTTCTGACACAGAGTAGTTAAAATGAATGGCAGAGCAGATAATGGATTAGATGGAGTTTGTGAAATATAGGATACTATAGTTTAAAATACTTTATAAGTAGTTGTGCAACAAAGGTAGATGAGGGATAAAAACTATTAACACTAATATCCCTTAATCATTGGGAAAGTGCTGTGTTCAAAACACTCTTCTAAATACCTTACATAGATTATATAATTTAACCTTCCTTCCCCCACCAAAAAAAAAGACACAATAACAAAGTCTGTATTACAATTCACATTCAATGGATAAAAAAAAAAAATTTCTTGGGCTGCCCAACATTACTTCCAAGGCTGCACAACTGATAGCATCCTATGAAGTTTGTGGAATCTTAGGTTTAGAGAATTCAAATAATTTGATAAACTTATGCAAGTACTAAATGCTGAGGCTAGAATTTGAACTCATGCTTATTCTCTTAATTCTTTTAATGTACATTAATGTAAGTTTATGTTAGTGTTTTCAGGACCATTTATATGGCTAAACAAACTTCTCTTGTTGATAAAATAACTTAGTTGGAATGAATCTGCCAAGATGCAATTTTACCAAAGTTGGTTTAGAAAGTAAATGCTGTTAAAATGTGGGGGCCGTGAGGTAGACAATTTGTAAAATACAGATGTAGCATGTTTAATTACATGCAAAAATGATCAACAAAAAATGTGGCATTTTATGGAATTATAAGTGAGTAGGAAATCCAGGGTGAAATAGCTAAGTGACAGTAATTTTTTTCTAAATGTCTGTGAAATAAGAGGAAATAAAGACTCCATAAAATAGAGATATTAATATTGATTTGTAATATGTTTTTCTTTGTATTATTTATTTCCTCTTCTTGTTCCAAATCGTGAAATAATATTTGCATTTGTATTCTTCTAACTGATTGTCATCCTGAATTCACTACTTTACTTGTCAATAATAAAAAGAGTTTCTCAGAAGACTTGGTCAAGGCAGTTGACGCTATGAAGAGCAATGCTTCCTGAGGGGAAGCTTCTCTCCTGGGGTTGCTGTGTTGCCTAGGCTCATCTTAATGTTTTGCAGAAGGTCTGAACCAAATCTTCAGCCTTCAGACACCCTCTAGACTGCTTAAAGAGAGAACATTTAAAAGCATGTCTGTATTTCTTTTAATCAATTTCAGTGGCCTAAGAGAAGAAGAAAAAAGGAGAAGAGACATGCAAGTACAAATAATTTATTCAGAAAAGTAGTGGAGAAAATAGAATGGCTTGAAAGTCAGAATATTTGAATCAGCTTAGAAGCAACATAAAACTAGCAGAAATAAAATGACAATGATGTTAATACAATAAAAAATGTAGTGTGTTCCAGTAATGGCTAAGAAGCAGAAAAATGTTTTAAAATAAGTTGATGATAAAGGTAAACTTTTGCAATAAAAAATGATAGCAATAAAAAATGATAAGGCAAAACAAACTGATGTTAATTTAAAGTTAGGTGGAAAAGACTGACAGAATAGAACTATGACTTTACTATCACAAGGTGTTGCTCATAAGTTGGGAAAAATCTTCTAAGTTATGACATTGTCTAAAACATTTGGTTTTAACTGTAGCTGAATTAAAAAAGATCTTATTATACTCTTTTATAACTATTGAGATATTTTATTAAGATACTAAACATAATCATTGTATAATTTTTTTTTTGTGTGTGTGGTACACGGGCCTCTCACTGTTGTGGCCTCTCTCGTTGGGGAGCACGGGGTCCAGACGCGCAGGCTCAGCGGCCATGGCTCATGGGCCCAGCCGCTCCGCGGCATGTGGGATCCTCCCAGACCGGAACACGAACCCGTGTACCCTGCATCGGCAGGCGGACTCCCAACCACCGCGCCACCAGGAAAGCCCCATTGTATAATTTTTAAAAAGATATCTTTATACAGCCAAATGAAAACATGCAGGTACAAATTATTTTCTTTCAAATGAACAGTATTATTACTCACTGCTTAATTCAATGTCCAGAAATGATTACAGCATTTCTTCCTTCCTTAAGTATAAGTTTGATAGCAGTAATTTTCCTTTGAAAAAGTAATGTTAGAGTAAAAACATTGACATTGGTCTAAAGGGAGCTTTCATGCATCTAAGAAGTAACTGTCAGCAGTAATTAAGCTGCATCTCAGTTAAGGCTTACTGACAGATGCAAGGAAGAATGAACAGACCATCTTGTAATACAACATGTACCTACTGCATAAATGAATCATTTAACAAATACATATTGAGTGTCTTATTATTATGTAAGAAATCTAGGGAAGACAATATTTTTGATGTACTGAATAAAAATATAGATGCCAATTATGTAAGTAAAATGCAGACTGTCATTCATTAATTCACTAAGTAAATATATTTATGGAATGGCTAATATGGCCTTTTTCTCATGAAATTTACATTAACTGAATTTTCTTGAAGAGTGTTGGAGGTTCAGAATGTTTGCTCTGGAAAATGAGGTAGGCAGTTGATGGAAGACATAAAAAGGAATAATTGAGAGCACAGCTGAGATTGGAAGAGATGTCACTGGCACCCTTCAAAATAGAGTAATTTTATCTAGAGGCATTCAGCAATCTGTCGATAGCAGTAGAGAGTGCACATAATGTACTACATTATTTTGAGGTTTAACAGAACAATAGGTGTTCTTAGAAGTGCTATGTGACCTTAAATTGCATAAAGGATGTACATAGAACTATAAGAGGTCTGTTAACTAAGTAATGTGAAATTTCCACATTAAAAGGACAGGTAGAAAAAACAGAATGAGTGAATTATATTAAGGAATGAGAAAGGTGGAGAATCAGACATGGCTGTTAAAAAAAACCCCAAATTACAGGTGATATTCAAAAGGAAGACTGTTATCTCCATCTTCAATATTGCAGAAAACTTATGGTAAAAATTACCCATTGGATTTGTTAAACAGCAGGAAACTGTCATGAGACAGTTCCTGGAACTTCACTGGTGAAAGCCTGATTGTAGAGGGTTAAAAAGTGAATAGGAGGTAAGCTGGTGGAAAGAGCAACTTTAAGGCAGGCATTCTCCTCCAACTCAACAGAATGTACATATTGATTGGAAACTGGGTGCAAAAATTAGGGGATGCCAGGTGAAATCTCTCAAATGTCATATTTCCACTGTTGAACATAAGCAAGGACTGCAGAGCAAACGCAGTGTGTACTTAGAAATTAATCGGTTCTGCTCTATCAATATTGGTGGTGAGAAAAGTCCCACTTTTTTTTTTATTGTAGTGAAATTCACAGTACATAAAATTAAGCATTTTAAAGTGTACAATTCAGTGGCATTTAGTACATTCACACTGTTGTGTTTCACTTTTAATAAACATTGCTTTGAAACATCAAAACAAAGAGTGTGAAGAAACTAGATGGGGAAAATATTTGACTCTGGAGAAGAAACAAGCAAAAGGAAAGAAAAACAGAAATCTGAAATGGGTATTAGAAGGATTCCAATCTTTGTTTTTAATATGGTCTAAGATATCTAATAAAGTGCTACTCAAGCTAATCAAGGGTTGTGGCAAATCCATGGTTTTCACGATAGCTTTATGTCTCCTTATAGTTGTGTGTGCATGATTTTCCAAGTTTTTTTCTTATCTTTGAATTATAAATCATAGACTTTTGTGGGTTTTATCTTTTGTTTTTCAGTTTTCTCCAACAGCAAGTATCTCTGCTAGAGCAGGCTACTGAAAATCAACATTTAAAAAATAATTTTTAAAAGTAGAGCTATAAGTTAATGTCCCCAAACCTATAATTATAGAAATTATTTCTAGGAATTGTATTTAACTAAATAAAAGATCAAGAAAGAAATCTGGTGTTTGGAGAAAATTGAGTGAAATAGTAGAAGTGCCACAAACAAATGATGAGATTAGGTCTCTGGTTGTTTTGGGAGAGACAGGGTAGCAGAGGAATGTGGAAAAGGGAAGAGGGGACATGAGGATTGAGAATGAGAGAACTACAGTAAAGCAGACACAGATGTGGAGTCCAGCTGCTTATTGTCTTTAATCGGACAACTTAGTTGACTATTTATACTTCTTTCTTTTATTAAAAGCACAATGACCTAAGCTGACTCAGATAGTTTTCTTCTGCTACAAACATGAGATCATAGATAAAATGAAACTCTAAAAATAACGTCTAATCAAACACAAAGGAATAAAAGGAAAGATTCAAGGAGCATAAAGAATAATAAAAATCAATATGGTGTGAGCTGATGGCCCTATAATCCACAGTAACTTCTATCCTCCTCTTAGGCTTTAAAGGCTGAAGACTAGCCTTCTAATACCCATACAGGAGGACAGAGGAGATGGCCACAGGTTGTTGAAGGTAATTAAGCTCTACTTTCTAGCCTTGCATAAAATACTACTTGAAAATCCTTTCACAGAGATTCTCCATCCATTAAAAGTGAACTAGAAAAACTACACACAAACAAAGATGTGGACATAAAATTTCTGTTCTGTCTAGTCTTCAGTTTAAAGGTAGAAAAGGTAGCTGGGAAAAATCAAAGACTTGCAGCAAAAACATTTATGCCTAGCTTTCAAATTTATAATATTTACCTACAATTTTTCCAAGAGCATTGAAAGCTATATAACTTTGTCAGAAATAAGGAAACTGAAAGAATATAATCAGATGTGAAAAAAAAATTTGATGAAAATTACCTCTTAAAACTCAATTATAAAACATGAGAAGTGAGCCTTCCATGAGAGTGTTAGTAGATGCAAGAAACAGAAAGTGACATTAGAAACTAAAAATAATAAGAATAATAAGAAGGAAACTACTAAATATACGCTCAGAATTCTTGAAGAGCTTACAGAGAAAGAACAAATTTGAAAAACAATAGAACTTGTAAGTAATATATGTATAATAATTGAACTGAAACTCAATTGAAAGACTAAAGAAGATTATACAGAGCTAAATAGAGAATTGGTGAACTGGGAGAAGGATCTAAGGAAATCACCTAACATGCCACAGAGGAAGCTTATGCAGCTAGTGATAGTGACTGGCAGGGAGCACCAGAGATTTTCTGGGATGTTTGTGACCTTCTCCTTCTTATCCTGGAGAATAATTAAGAATGCCATGTTCACTTTGTGAAAATTCATAGAGTTGTAAAATTAAGAGTGATCTACTTATATAAAGAGGTAAAAAATGTTAGGTATAAGTACACAAAATATGGGATATGTAACATCTGAAATTGTAAATGGGAAAGGTAATATAAAACGTTCTATCAGTTTTAGGGAAGTCAAAAATGGAATGAAAACCAGGAAAATGAACATGATGAGTAGACAGACAAAACACAAAATAAAATGATTGAAATAGCCTAAATATAAATTTACCTCTTTGAATACAAAGGACGTTAGATTTGATAAAATACTGTAACAAATTTTATTTTAAAATGTTATACTTAAAAATAATGACTAATGCCTATCTCTTTGGAAAACAGGAACAAAATAAGATTTTTTCTTTAAGCTTCTCAGGGTTCTAGCCAGTGTAGAAAGAAAAGAAAAGGAAATATGGGGCATTAACTTTGAAAAGAAATAAATAGAATTCTCATGAAGCTTACCAATATCAAAGGCCATTTGGAAAAACCAAATTCTTAAAATTAGACTTCACCAAGATTGCTGGATACAACATATTCAAAAATAAACCTGTGGTGAAGTCTATGGGTAAGAAAAATGTTATGTGTTCCTTTCCAATCTAGTTTTTCTTACTTTTTCCTTCTTTATTGTACTAGCTAGAACTATGAATTCAATGTTGAATAGACAGAGTGAAAGCATATATACTTGCCTAGGCCCCAATCTTAGGGTAAAAGCATACAATCTTTAATATTAAGGATAATGCTATGTGTTTTTTGCAGGTAATCTTTGTGTCTTATTTTGCAGTTTCTATTGTTTTGTCTTCAAATCCACATATCTTTTCTAGTGCAATGTATAATCTTATGTTAATCTCATCCAGTGTATAATTTCATCTCAGATATTGCAGTTTTTGTCTCTAGAATTTTGATTTTTTTGAACATATGAAATACAGCTACAATAATGGCTTTAACGTCCTTTTTCACAACTTCTAACATTTGTCAGTTATCTGTCAGTTTCCAATAATTATTTTTTCCCCTCATTAGAAGTCATATTTTCCTTTTTCCTGTCATTCCTAGTTCTATGACTGGATGCCAAACATTTTGATTTTTACATTTAAATGGTGCCATATTGTTTGATTTCCTAAAATATTTTTGATCTTTGTTCTAGGAGGCAAAACTGAACTGCTTCATTTAGTTACCTAAAAACAGCTGGATTCATTTTGGTCTTGCTTTTATGATTTTTTTAGGTGTTTCCCTAACAGTGCTGAGTTCTGGTCTAATCGTTCCTCATTACTGAGGCAAAACCCTCCTGAGTATTCCATTCGGTGCTTTATAAATCTTGAGATTTTTCAGTCTGGCTGATGGGAACAGGTACTATTCACTGCCCTGTGTAAGCACTAGGCACTGTCCTCTCTAATCTTGTCGAATGTTCTTCCCCCACATCCTCAGGTATTCCCCTCACAGGCACGTGCTGCCCTGTACTTTATTGAATACTCAGGGGAGACTCTGCAGATATCCAGAATTTTCTCCCTATGCACTTTTCTCCTCTCCAGTACTTTCTCTTATAAATTATAGCCACTTAGCTCTCCCTAGGGGCTCTTCTCAGCTTCCTAAACTCAGGGAGTGTCCAGGATTCTGCACCATGCTTAGAACCTTCCTCAAGGCAATAAACTGGGATAAATGCAAGGCTCTTCTGGCTTGCTTTCCTTCTTTCAAACTATCACTGTTTTTTGTTGTCTGGTGTTCAGTGTCTTGAAAACTATTTTTTAGGGCAGTGAGAACACTCTGCATGATAGCAAAAACATTTGTCCAAACCCATAGAATGAACAACACAAAGAGGGAATCCTAATGTAACTATGAACTTTAGGTGCTTAAGATGTGTCAGTGTAAGTTCATCATTTGTAACTAATGTATCACTCTGGTGGGGGATGTGGATAATGGGGGAGGCTATTCATCTGTGGAGTCAAGGGATATATAAGAAATCTCTGTACCTTCCTCTCAATTTTGTCGTGAATATAAAAATGCTCTAAAAATAAAATCTTAATTAAAAAAGACACACTATCTGAAAGGTAAGTAAAAGAGACAAAAGGAGGAAAATGAATGATAACTACATAAATGATTTTCAAATTTATTAATCAAGAAGTGCAAATTAAAACAATAAGTTTTTCCCATCAGATAAGACTTTAAAATAGGCAGGGACTTTCTCACATACTACTGGTAAAAAATATAATTTAACACAAATGTTTCTGCAAAGAAACTTGGAAAATACATTTTTAAATATGCAAAAATTCCACCATTGTTTCTTTCTTTTTTGGTCTGTGCTCCTCGGTTGTTAGAAATGGGATTACAGATCTGTTACCTGTTACTATATTTTGGCCAGAGCTTGTGTTTTATTAGCTATCATTTTCAAATATATTTACTTTTCATTTTTGTTTGTTATAAAATGTGTCTCTCCTCTATGCTGTTTTTCTCATTACTCTAATATTGTTATATATTTCTCTTTTCCATCTTTGGTTTCTCCCTTACTCTTTTTTTCCCTATATCTTCTGCTTTGTTTCTTCCCACTAATCCCTACACCGTATATTTTTCCTGATATCTGAGAGTTCTTGTTTTATACCTTCTGGATTCCTAGACATATATTTCTGGGCTATTATATATCTAATTTTAGCTGATCTTCCAATGCCTGCACAATTTAAAAAAATTTTTTCTCCACCTATATATATTATTGTTTTTATCTTTGTTGCTGTTTATTTCTGGTGTTTTCCCATTATTTATTGAAACATCTGGTTTATTTTTATCTTTTTTTCTTGGAATACACTTGCATGGAGTTAGATTTTGTTTTATTTACTGATTTTTGTAGTATCCTATGTTTAAATGATGAGGGTTTTCCAGGGAAAATAGCTGGGTCCCATTTTCAAACTTATGGCTTTTTCAAGCATTTGCTACCTGAAGGTCCAGTTGTTTTGTCCTGCTCAGTTTCAATTCTGTAATTAGTATCTGGTTTCTGTGTGAGCCATTTTCCTTTGTAAGAGAGTATTAGCTTGATATATCTGAAATTCTCAGTAGGATATGCTGAAAGAGCAATATTTAATCTTCTGTATCTGCTCACACGCTTTTGCATTGCAATTATTCAGCCTCTGTGAAGAATTTTCCCAGTTTCACTGGTCATTCTCATTGCATCTCTTCATGTTTCCACTCAGGTTGGAATACACGGCACAAAGTGGTAATAATTTTTTGGCTACTTTTTTGGAGGGGGAGAGTTGTTTACATGATTTAAGGTTATTTTTTAATTTTATTTTCACTCTGCCATTCCCACCACCAGCTGCTGTTCTATTGCTGCTGCTTTGGTGGTTCAGTCAACCTCATTCTTATTTTGAGATTTGTGGGCCTTCTAATTGCCTCATTTTTAAAAGGCGTAATGAGTATATCTTTTTCTTTTTCCTGTCGTGTTGACTTATTTGGTTTTTAGAAGGAGTTTGGGGATTATTTTAAAATACTCAAGTTTACTATATTTAAGATTGTGAGAAAATAAAGCAAAAATTAAAAGAGAAGATATTTAATAAAAAAGTCAATAACTGTAGTAAGAATACTACTTATAAAGGAATAAATCTAACACAAGAAGTGTAATATATTTATGGAAAATGCTTATAAAGCTTTTGAAAAAAAAGAATGCTAAATAAGTGAAGATATATATTGTGTTTGCGGGTGGCATACCTCAGCATTGCAAACATGCCAGTTCTGGCCAAGCAATTCTATTCATTCATTGTATTTCATAGAATTTGATCAAACACTTACTAAAATGTATGCAAAAATGTAAAAAAAAAGCCAAGATAGCAAAAACATTGGTAAAGAAGAAAAGTAAAGGGGAGCTTTATCAACTCTTATTATTATTTTTTTAACATCTTTATTGCAGTATAATTGCTTTACAATGTGTGTTAGTTTCTGCTTTATAACAAAGTGAATCAGTTATACATATATCTATGTTCCCATATCTCTTCCCTCTTGCGTCTCCCTCCCTCCCACTCTCCCTATCCCACCCCCCTAGGTGGTCACAAAGCTATCAACACTTATTGTAATGAAGGTATTTGTAAGATTACAAAAACATAAATACTAGTAATGTACAAAAGAAAATTTATTGATACTTAAATGGTAAACTTATTCTAGCAGGAGCAGGAACATCACAAAACTGAAAAAATGTTCACTTTAGTGGAGTAAAGGTGAGAAATGGGATTGTAAAGATACTTAAGAGACTTCAGCTTCTCTTATAATATCTAAGTAGTTTAACAAATATTAGAATTACATATGGCAAAATGTCTACATCATTAAATCTGAGTTATCTTTCCTAACGTACCAGGCATATTCCCCCTCCTCCCCCCACTTCTCCTCCTCCTCTTTCTCCCTTTCCTTTGTAAGAGAGTATTAGCTTGATATATCTGAAATTCTCAGTAGGATATGCTGAAAGAGCAATATTTAATCTTCTCCTCTTTCTCCTCTTTCTCCTTCTTCTCTCTCTCTACAGGAAAAGAGACGTTTTTTCAAATATACCTGAATTATTTGGTTGTTTTTCATTGGTCAGTAGATAGTGGTCTTGACTTTGAAAGACTAAGAAAATGTTTATATTGCTCTATTTCTCTCCTCTAACTTCCTGCTTTTATCTTGGTTGGTAGTGTGGATGGAGTCTAAGAATAGAATTTATGAGGAGAAAACAGCTGTTAGCACCGAAATGATAGAGTCCATTAACTGTCCTTACAATATGCATTGTGCATAATTGCATGATTCAATTTTATTTAAGTTTAAAGCTTTTTAAAAAGTGTAGCAGTAAATACTAGACTACTAGGCACTAAAATCTATGATGAATAACCAGTTTTGGATTACACTTTAAACAATGCAAAGCTATTTATTCTTTAAAAAGAGGCAAAAAATAAAATATTGGCTAATCAGACTAACTAAACATCATTCATACAGAGAAAAACTACTTGTTGGGGGTTGCACTAGCCATTTTTAGGACTTATGTTTGAGGCATAGTAATGGCAACGCAAATAACATGGTGGGCAAGAGATATCTGTTACTCAGTTGGAGAAGCTGAAAAGGTGATCCTGAAGTGGAACTTAATATTCAGTTACATTTAGGTAAAACAGATCCTCTGAATAGTGGGTGAGTGTGGTCTATAACCAATGACATTTAATAAAGTGGAGTCCTAGTAATAATGTTATTTTATACATGACCTTTTAGATTATCTGAAAGATGTTTAAAACTGACATAGGGCTTCCCTGGTGGCACAGTGGTTGAGAGTCCGCCTGCTGATGCAGGGGACACGGGTTCGTGCTCCTGTCCGGGAAGATCCCACATGCCACGGAGCAGCTGGGCCCGTGAGCCATGGCTGCTGAGCCTGTGCGTCCGGAGCCTGTGCTCTGCAACGGGAGAGGCCACAACAGTGAGAGGCCCGCGTACCGCAAAAAAAAAACAACCCAAAAAACTGACATAGCACATGTGATGTGATGGTTGATCCAATTTCTCTTATATAGCATGTTAGAACTATCTATAGGGACAAAAATGAAAAAGCAACACATTAAGCATTTTCGATGTCTTCCAAAATTTTTGGTCATACCACATGACACCTTGGCAAATTTGCACATATCCACAGCTAATCTGAGTCTTAGAAGCTGACTGGTGATACTCCCAGAACACAAGAGGATAGAAGACATATAAAGAAAGAGCTTCTACAAGGCCATCTCCTACTCACTCCCCTCCATCTCCCCTGGGAGGTTATCATGAGACAGTTTCTCATCACCTCCTGGGTTCTGATGAGATAGGAGGCTTCTGGAACTCCACACTCAGAATAAAGCTTCAAAACATAAAACTGCTCAGCAGCAGTCAAGAATCAGCTCCTCAGCAATATAGTATCCCACTACTCATGTTGGAGTCATTTGGCCCCTTTTGTTTCAGTGTCATCCTTTTTGGTGTTGGGACAAAGACCATGGGAAGCTGGCTCATTTTGCTAATTTTTGTTTCTCTATAAAGTCTCTGAATCTAAAAGCGACTCCCTGTATCTTTACTAATAAAATCGGTCAGGACTTGGACTGGTTTTATCTTGTGTGTGCTTGAAAAAGCTATATTAAGCTATATTAAGAAATAAATTTTTGCATCACTGAAACGGGAAAACAGGTCATCTTCCCAGCATTGAATCAATAAGGTTGTTAGTCCTGCTTCATGAGTCCTTGCATTCCATTCCTTGGAACCCATCCAGTGCATGCGTACGCACACACACACACACACACACTCTCTCTCTCTCTCTCTGTTTCTCTTTCTCGTTCTCTCTCACAAGTTATATCTATAACACAGCCCAAGGATGTTCCTGATACCTGAGTTCTTATCGTCCTATTTAAGTGCATTATTTTATCCAGAAATAAGGTTCTGTCAAGGGTCACTTCTCCCAGGAATTGAAACAGTGCCCCTGAAATACAATTTTTGCAGCCAAGTCTTAATATTAATGTCAAGTATCTCTAGATCTGACGACCCAGCTGTAAGGAGTACCTCATATTACCTGTTAGACTGTATGATTTCTAGCTGTAATTAATTTAATTTATATTGGTTTTACTGCTATATTCTCATATACAGAATTGTATTAGGTACAGTGTAGGTGCTCAATTATAAATTTGATTGGATAAAAGAAATATTAGAATAGTGTGGTGTAATATAACATAGAATAGGACAGTTTATCCCAGGGTGTGGTGAAAAACTTGCCAGTATTTTAGAAAGGTGCTGACTTAATTTCAGTCTTATGAATTAAAGTGAGAAAGAATGACATATCAAAAGAGTTTACATGGCATCTTCAGTGCCTTGGAATACTGTACAGAGTAAGGAGTAGAAGGTGTAGGGACCATGTTGTCCTCTCTTCTTTCAGTTGAAGTTTTGAGAAGGAGAGAAATAATGAAGAAACCATTAAAAAATTCTCTATAAATTTTTAATAACAATATTTACCATTGCAAACTCTACTTTATGTTACTAAGATAGTGAGCTTAGGGTGGGGATAAAGACAGTTTTCTTCAACTATTATTAAATAATATAGAGGTTGGCAAGAGAAATGCTGACCTGAACTAACAGCCTTTTATTTCTATCTTATTGAGAAAATTTTAAAATGCACTCAAGAACAAAGACTAAATTATGAACGCATATAATCTATCCTCCAATATTAACAGCTGTTAACATTTTATCGCATTTAATTTCTGTGTTTTCATTAAATACTTAAATATTACATACATAGCTAAAGTTTATTTTATTCCCTATCATTTTTTCCTATCTATCATATGCCAACAATTACTGCTACCACAATAATCAAAAAGATCATAAACATAAATGAGACAGGATTTAACTCATGAGAAGTATGTTTTTGGGTTTTTTGTTTTTTTTTGAGAGAGATGCTGGTATTCTGAAATTCCAGCCCACCTACCAGGAAGGGTGGGTTGTGACTTCCTCTAATCTTAAGTCAAAAGAACAGAGCGTCGGGCTTCCCTGGTGGCACAGTGGTTGAGAATCTGCCTGCCAATGCAGGGGACATGGGTTCGAACCCTGGTCTGGGAAGATCCCACATGCTGCGGAGCAACTAGGCCTGTGAGCCACAACTACTGAGCCTGCGTGTCTGGAACTTGTGCTCTGCAACAAGAGAGGCCGCGACAGTGAGAGGCCCACGCACCGCGATGAAGAGTGGTCCCCGCTCGCTGCAACTAGAGAAAGCCCTCGCACAGAAACGAAGACCCAACACAGCCAAAAATAAATAAATAAATTAATTAATTAAAAAAAAAAAGAGCAGAGCTTCCTCAAGATTATTTGGAGGTGGCAGTTTGATTTGTGGTTATTTTTGCACTTGTGGAAATCCAGAGCAAAAGATGACATACTGGCCAGATACTTTGGGGTCACATTCAATGATGCTTTGGGATCAGCCTCCACTCTCACAGTGTGTCCATACAAAGAATCTCAAAGTTATCCATGAACTACATCGAAAGAAAATTTGGGGGAGGTTACTGCCTTTCTAATTTTGTCCTGTAAACCATCAAGAGGAGCAACAGGCTCCTGGAAGTGAAATGCTGGATTCCTAGCATCTGAGGAGGGAGTAGGTGACTTAAAGAAAAGAATGGGGCTTCCCTGGTGGTGCAGTGGTTTCCCCTGCCGATGCAGGGGAAACGGGTTCGTGCCCTGGTCTGGGAAGATCCCCCATGCCGCGGAGCGGCTGGGCCCGTGAGCCATGGCTGCTGGGCCTGTGCGTCCGGAGCCTGTGCTCCGCAATGGGAGAGGCCACAACAGTGAGAGGCCCGCATACCGCAAAAAAAAAAAAAAAAAAAAAAAAAAAAGAATGCATTCACCTAACCAAAGGAGAGGCCAGCAGTGGTAAGGAGTCCCATTCCACTCATTCTCCCACGAGCTGGTCAGAAACCACGATTATCATAATGAAAAATGAGAGGTAGATGTTTAGGTTGGAAAAGGTAGAAGAAAAAAAATGGTTATATTTCTACTACTTCCTGAGGAAGCCCCTCAGTTAATATTTAAACAATTTCAGAGTTTTGATATTACATGGCACTGGACATAATAATTATCAAGACAGGGCAGTATTTTACAAGGATACATTACTGTGGGTATTTTTATTACTGAGAGTTCTGAGAAGAGCCAAAAGCCTGCTCAATATGTATTCAGTGACAGGGAAGCAAATGTAAAGATATATTCCACAAGTCACGCTTACTCATTGTACAAGTAGAAAATCTAAATTATCAGCAAAATTAGTCATATAGAAGAATGGTATTCATGTATTAACACTGTGATTTTTTTTAAAAAAGCAATCATAGGGATGATTGCTAGCATCTAACTGAACAAGAGTATGAAACAAGACCGAATTTTCACTATGATTTCAATTTGTATCTGTGTGTATACATGCACATGTGAGTTTATGTGAAACAAAGTGTCTGATTAACACTAACATGCTTCTGGAATTATGGATAATATTGTCATCATAATTTTAGTTTTCTATATTTCCCAGTTCTCTATAATATGGCCTTATAGATCTTATAATCAGGAAAAATAATAACAGCCAATATTTAGCTTAAAAAATAGCTTAAAAAAGCCTCTAGAATGCAGGAGAATATGAGATCTTAACATGAACAAAGTGAATTTTATGATTAAATTAAATAGGCAAAGGGGGAAGATTTTAATTATGAAAAGTATATGTAATGGACTGAATCATGCCCCCCCAGATTCATATATTGATTTCCTAACCCCCACCACCCAGTACCTCAGAATGTGACTGTTATCTGTAGATAGGGCTTTTTTTGAATTAAAAAATTTTTTTTTTATTGAAGAATAGTTGACTTACAATATTGTGTTAGTTTCAGGTGTATAGCAAAGTGATTCAGTTATATATATATATATGTGTGTGTGTATATATATATACACATATATATACATCCATCCATACATATATATATATATTTTTTCAGATTCTTTTCCCTTATAGGTTATTACAAAATATTGAATATAGTTCCCTGTGCTATACAGTAGGTCCTTGTTGGTTATCTATTTTATATATAGTAGTGTGTATATGTTAATCCCAAACTATCCCTTAGATACGGCTTTTAAACAGGTATTTCAGGTTAATTGAGGTCAGTAGAGTGGGCCCTAATCCAATATGATTGGTTTCCTTTTAAGAAGAGGAGATAAGGACACAGACAGGTAAAAAGGAAGACCATATGAAGACAGAAGGAGAAGGTGGCCCTCTGCAAACCAAGGAGAGAGGCCTCAGAAGAAATGAACTCTGTTGGCACCTAATCTGAAAGTGCTAGCCTCCAGAACTGTGGGAAAATAAATTTCTTCTGTTTAACTCACCATTTGTGGTACTTTATTATGGCGATGCTAGCAACTAATACAGTATGACAGATAATTATGAGCATCATTTATGAATAACTCTGAGAAAAGAACCCAGCATCAAACACCATGAAGCAAAGCCTTCAGAAAATACAAGGAGAATAATAATAGGCATCATTTTACCTCTTTACTACAGAAATATCAAATAAACACAAAATAATAATTAGGGATATAAAATACCTAAATAACATGATTAACATAGCAAATCAACCTGATGCTAGAAATATCTTCTTTTCCAATCTCCACTGAATCTAAACATATATCATATTAGTTAATAATATATAAGAAATATAATATTTACCATATATAATTAGATTCAAGACAGAAGAGGAGGGTAAACTTGGTGACAAATAACTTCATTGTAAATGAAGGAGACAAATGAGGCAATGGTTAAAGAGGAACCTGGATCAAGAGAGGTTGGTTGCTTATATAATCATTTTAAGTAACAGAAATATTATCATGAAAATAATCCAATAGAAAGGGAACAATTAGTAACATAGTAGAAAAAGAGAAGATTTACCAGATTCTAGTCCATGTAGACATGTAGACATCATGCAGACATGTAGACAAGAGTAGATGCTATCTACTACACAAATGCGTAATAAATATTTGCTAGGAGTGCAGGGAACTCATCTAGAATAATAGTAAAGAAGGCAGAGTACCTGAGGCAGGTGTAGATGTGGCTATTAAAGGTGGAAAGTTCTCTTCTCGTTATTTCTGTTTTTTCAGTGAAATAGGAAACAAAGTCATCAGCTGAGAGTGAAGGAGACGACTTTGGAAATATATGGAGCAGAAGCAAGGATGAAATAGTCACCTTGGGGATTGAGAAAGTGACTAGACTAAGGAAAAATGTATGTTCGCCAAGTACAATTAAGGGCTCGGTTGAGTTTGGTAAAGTGAGAGCAATGAGTATGATTGTATGTTTCTCCCCAGCCACGTTCCAGGTGCTCAGCTGTATGTATAGAAAAAGTGAAGATTTGGATTTAACCAGGTCTTTGTGTGATTGTTAGTTGTTGTTGTTTTTTGCGATACGCGGGCCTCTCACTGTTGTGGCCTCTCCCGTTGCGGAGCACAGGCTCCGGACGCGCAGGCTCAGTGGCCATGGCTCACGGGCCTAGCTGCTCCGCGGCGTGTGGGATCCTCCCAGACCGGGGCACGAACCCGCATCCCCTGCATCGGCAGGCGGACTCTCAACCACTGCGCCACCAGGGAAGCCCTGATTGTTAGTTTTTATTTTCCTACAATGTGGTATTCCATCATTTTTATTCAAAAGGTTAAATATGCTTAAAATGTATCCAATACCTTCATAAAGCAAAAAATAAGTAATAAACCCTGCCTATGGATAGAGAAACTGGAGAAATGGCAGATAGCAATGGGAGGGAAGCCAATCAATAAATAAGCCAATGTTATTTAACATTTTCCGTAAGTATATAGTACTTATTCAACTTATACAGCGTCATATTACAAGTATATTTATAAATATTTTGATTATAAAATGACAGGGCTGGATGAAATAAATTTTAGCAGTAAAACAAAATTTTAATGACAAGCACAGGAGTTATAGGAGACAATAAGCTCTGTTTGTGAAAATGATTAAAAATGACTGCTAAAACCAACATATAGAATGAGCCAACTCAGATCTAAAGATAAGTGCCAATTTTAACATAACTATAGTATTTGTAAAAAATAATTGCTATTTTCCACTTCTGGAAAAGTACATGCATATCTGGCTGTCAGGTTTTTCAAAAGCTAATTGGAGGGATTTATAACCAATAATACAAACAAAAAAATGGATAAACCTTAAAAAATGATAAATAGAAGGTTGTGAAACTTTAACAACTGACTCTTATAGTTTCAATAATTTTATAAATATGAATCCTCATTTATTAATTTTGATTACAGTTCATGACATGATATAAGTGCAAAGGGAGCATATGGACTAAATTACTTTGCTTATAATAAAGTCGTGGAGACATCTACAGAGGGAAGAAATTGAACATCAAGAACTGAACATGCCTTTAAGAATATACAATGGAGAAAAGACAGTCTCTTCAATAAGCAGTGCTGGGAAAACTGGACAGCTACATGAAAAAGAATTAAATTAGAACATCCTCTAACACCATATACAAAAATAAACTCAAAATGGATTAAAGACCTACATGTAAGACCAGATACTATAAAGCTCCTAGAGGAAAACATGCGCAGAATGTTCTTTGACATAAATTGCAGCAATATTTTTTGGATCTGTCTCCTAGAATAATGGAACTAAAAAGAAAAATAAACAAATGGGACCTAATTAAACTTAAAAGCTTTTGCACAGCAAAGGAAACCACTGACAAAAAGAAAAGGGAACCTACTGAATGGGAGAAAATATTTGCCAATGATATGACCAATAAGGGATTAATATCCAATATACATAAACAGCTCATACAACTCAACATCAAAAACCAAAAGCAACCCAATTCAAAAATGGGCAGAAGAAGTGAATAGACATTTTTCCCTCAAGGAACAAGTAGCAGGTAAGTAACATTATATCTAAATGTCCCAAACAAAGTTGCATTGTATGGTGTGTTCCAACTCAAGGAGGAGAAAGGAACACAATGTATTGATTGGATGAGTCTAAGACATCTGCTGGCTACATTTGAATAGCTACTCTGGGAAATTTTTTCAGAATTGTCAGTCCTATTTTTCAATGTACAATCAGGAGAAAGAAAAAAAAATGCAAGAAAATATCTGAGATCATTTCCAGAGTTTAGCTCATTCAAATAATGCTCACAATTAGATTATAACTACAAGTTCACAAAAAGACAAATAGGTATGTATATGTACTATAGAAAAATGCTTTAGTGGTGCTCATTGATAATGTCCTTTTAAGTAATAATAAATGGACAGTAGAGTCATATAAAATATAACTATAAAGTAATGGTAAATAAATGATTATAAAACTAATATAGTATTTAGCTGGATAAAATTATTTATTACAAGTCAAAAAGGGAAAGAATGCAAATAACATTTTATTAAATGTTATTTTTGGATTTAAAATTTTAAAACTGCCACATCTTTACAGACTCTGTCTTAAGATATCTCCTTCTTTTACTGTTCAACTACATGAATAAATGATACCAAAAATGCTAGTAATGAGAATTACACTTTTTTTGGCTACAGGCACCATTTCCAAAGACACCAAGAAGTGCATATAACTTAATTATATTTGTGTGCTACACAATGTTTTATGTATACATTACTATGAAATAATACAGACAGAAAGTTCAATCTCAGTAAAGAGTTAAAGTAAATGACTAAAAAAGCAATGTCTGACAATATGGGATTGAAAGTCTGAAAAGGATCTTAGCCACTTGAAAAGTCTTCCTCTTTTTACGAGTTCTATAAAAATAGCCAGTGATTATATTTTTAGAAGTGGTTTATTCCTTTGACCAGCTGCGTAAAAGATAAAAGACTGACTCAGTCTCTTCCATCAAATTTCTTTTGGTTCAAACTTGTGACTTACCTGGCCATTCCATCTAAGTCTTTCTCCTTTGGCACTATTGCTTCATTGCTCTTTCTAACCCTTTCCTCTAGAGGTGATCTGCTACATCAGTAACCTTTACTTCATTTTAAAGAATTGTGTCATTTCTGTGTGTGAGAACAAAAAGGACTAAAGGCATCTTCCTAAAACCTTCACTTCTTTCTTGCATTAATAGAAGCTTAAGTAATGCTGATACTTTAGGGCTGATGTAAGAAACATCAGTTCTCTGCATACCAAAGCATCTGATCTTTCTTCTTTCACACGTTTGGTAACAAAAATAATTCTTTGCATTTGTATAGACAATGACTTACAAAAAAATTCACATTAAAAAAAATATATATATACTAATAATCCTACTCATAGGCTCATTTTGGCTACATATTCCTCATAGGTAGGGTTATTTCTTCTGGCTTCATCTAATTGCCTTCCTTCTTTTGTCCCTTTATACAGATTTTTCTTAAATTAAAAAAAAATCATTTTAACATATATATTTCCTATGTTTTCTTAAAGAACTTTTGGAAAAAAAATTCTGACTAGAAATATAAACCAATTATTTTCATTTCCAGATGAGAAAAGTAAGACTCAGAGAGGGTAAATGATTTCTTTAGGGGTATGTGCGTTTTTGTTTTTGTTTGTTTATATTTGTTTATATTGCCCAGGCTGGCTCTCTTTTTAAATTAATTGTTTTTCTTTTTATGATTCTTCTAAAAGATGTTCTCTAATCATTAAAGAAAGCATAAATGTTTCCTAAACAAATATAACAGGTTACATTTAAAATAAGGGTTAATATCCAGTAACTATTCTATATCTCAAATTCTTCTCTAATATTTATTTTCTTATTAATGTCTAATGTATATCTGAAACAAAAAGACTGATAGATATTTCTCCAGCAAAGATGGATTTATTTGGGATCAGCAAAGAATTGCAGATAGGGATATGCAACCATGGTGAGACACGTTCAAGTCCTCTCATAGCAAAGGAAAGAGATAATTTTTATAGGGAGGAAAAGAAAGTTGGGAGAGGTAGTAAACAAAAAGTCCATGGCTTTTCACTGGCTGGGTACTTGCCAGGAAAGAAGAGGAATCTTTCTTTTTCCTGTTGGACTCTGCTTTCATCTCAGGGTGTGAGAGCTCCCCCTTCTGGTCACTCGACTCTATTTAATTGAGGTTTCTGTTTAATTTTTTACCCTAATTAAACATGCCGACATCTGCTCTTTCATCCTCTTGGATATTAATCTCAAATCTGTTTTGATTGTGCAACCAATTCTTAAACATATCATGATTCGTATTCCCATTATACCTATATTGACTTATTTATATATTTGATAATAGTACTATACAAATACATTTATACATTATGAAGCGTGCTCTCAAAATTTTAATTGATTAAGTAAACATAAAAATGCACATCTAAATAATTATTCTGCTCATACCAATTGTTTCTAATTTATAACTTTGCGAAGATACGAATAATTTATTTAATAATAATAAAATTAATAATAATAATATTAATATTAATATTATTACAATAATGTGAGACAAGGCACATAATCGACAATAAATGGAGATAATAAAGTAAACAAAATGCATCTGAGACCTTACCTGAACCTTATCATTGTCCTGTTGAAAGATGAGGTATAGAACAATTTGAATATACCATTTTCAGCATTCTGACGTTCTATTCTTTCACTTAGTCCTATTATAATGACTCTGTGTATACATCAATACTGTTTCTATATTTTCTTTTAAGCATCTACATCTATCTCAACTCCACCCTCTTTTTATGTGGAATACACTCCTTAATCAATACCCATATGTCTGGTTTCTTCTACTCTCACCATTCTTGTTCTGCCTGCTCTTACTGCTGGCTCAATTTGGCTACACATTTCTCTGATTTTAATCCTAGGCTCTAACTGGAGAGAATATTACAGAAAACTAGTTAATGTGCAATACCGCACGTGTATGGGCTTCACATTCAGCTGGAACTTCAGCACTTTTTAGCATTAATCTTTTTTTGTGTCTGCTATATGTGTCTGCTATATTTTACGTTTCTGTAGCTGTTATCTCAAAGATTCACCACTCAAATCCTCTCTCTCCCTCACTCCTTTCTTTGTTGAAAACCTTACCTTACTTCACAGGGAAAATGAAGGCCATTATATATCAACTTTAATTTACCCATCCATTTAGCAAATATTTTTTGTGCTCCTCTCTATTTTGGATATATAGCAGTTAAAAGTGTTGTTCTGGGCCCTTACAGTTAGTGAGGAAGACTGATGTGGCAGACTCCTAGATGTCCCCCACGATCCTCCTTTTTCATTATAATTGAGTTTAGTACATGGCCATTTAAGGGTGATATGGATGCAGGTGCCAGAACAAGTATTTTATTTCATCCTTATTTTCTGACATTTTATATAATTAATCTATAATAGTTGTATAATTCTTAAAAGTCTATGAAAAACAGAAATTAATGGCTATCATGTAAAGCTTAATAGGTGCCAAACACTGTGCTAAGTGCTGCATATGGATTATTTTGTTTCGTCCTGGTCACATACTCATGAGAGTTTGGTGATCACTAGGTAGGCAAGTCTGTGTAATTATAATGTGAAAAGCTGAGGTTTAAAAGGGTTGAGTAATTAGCTCAAGGTCAAATATCCAATAAGGATATGGATCTGTGGTATAAAAATAGAAAAATCTGGCCAAGAAGCACATATAATCAATTTACGAGAATAAGAATTTCTAAGTATCAGAGCATTTCTAAAATATAAATTTATCCCTGGCTGCATTGACTGAAAAGTTAATGCTAAACAACCTTTTCCACTTTCCTGGCTGACAAAGGCACTTAAAACTAAGAACAAAATTTTGATGTGCCCTAAAAGGCTCAACAAGATGGTCACCATTTATTTCCCACCAATCTCATATTGAACCAGTATCTCCTAGACTCAAACTCCAGCCACATGGGCTCTTTTTCATGTTTGTTCAATAAATGCAACATTATCTCTTCTAGGTCACTTCTTTTTGCATGTGATATTCTTTCTCTCCGGAAAAATCTTCACAATCTTGTGTCCCTATCCTACTTTTCATATTGTACACCATAAAATCTATTGCCATGATTGTAAGGCACAATAATATTTTAATTTAACTCTTTATTGATAACCGTAGATTCCATACAGTTCTAAGAAATAATGCAGAGATATTCCTGTAAACCTTTCACCTAGTTCCTGCCAATTAACACTGTGCAGGATTACAGTACAATATCACAACCAGGAAATTAATATTTATACAAATATTATTCAGTGTTTATTATACCCACCAACATTATTCCGTTTTCACCAGTTTTATATGCACTCACTTGTGTGTATTTTCACACAATTTTATCATGTGTAGAGTCATGTGACTACTGCCATAGTCAACATACAGAACAATTCCATCACAATGATCCCTTGTTATACTCTTTCATAGCCACAGCCACCTCCCTTCCTCCTGGCAACTACTAATCGCTCTCCATCTCTACAGTACTGTAATTTCAAGGATATTGTACAAATGGAATGCATGTAAGCTTTTAAATTTTTTCTCTTTTTTACTTTTTTTGGGAATATATTTTACAATTTTTGGACACCTTTAGCTTAACAGGAAAATTATGAAGATGGTTCAGAGAGTTCTGACATGCCCCACACCCAGTTTCCCACTATTAACACCTTACATTAATACAGGATAATTGTTACAATTAATGAAAAATATGATACATTATCATTAAAGTAGATCCTTTATTCATATTTCTTAGTACTTACCTAAATGTCATCTTTTCTGTACCACCACCCCATCCAGAATACCACATTATGTTTAGTTATCAAATCTCCTTTGGTTTCCCGTGACTGTGACAGTTTCTCAGAATTTTTCTGTTTTTGATAACCTTGACAGTTTTGAGGAGTGCTGTTAAAGTATTTTGATGAATGTCCTTCAACTGGATTTGTCTCATGTTTTTTTCTCATGATCAGCCTGGGGTTATGGGTCTTGGGGAAGAAGACCACAAGGTAAAGTGTCATTTTCATTTTCATTATCAAGGATAGCACAGGCTATCGATACGACTTATCACTGTTGATATTAACCTTGATCACCTGAGGTAGTATTTGTCAGGTTTCTCCAGTGAAAAGTCTTTTTTCTCCCTTTCCAAAATGGTAATTTTAGGAAGGAAGTCATTAAGCCATAGTCCATACTTATGAAGTGGGAGTTATGCACCACTTCCTTGAGGGTGAGGTGTCTGCACAAATTACATGGAATTCTTCTGCAGGAGATTTGTTTCTTCTCCCACATTTATTTATTCGATCATTTACTTAATCATTATAGACTCACGGGTATTTATTCTATACTTTCGATTCTCTTCCAATACTATTTATTTCGTTGTTTAAATTGTTCCAGCTTTGGGCGCTCATCTGATTGGCTCTTGGGTCCCTTTCACATAACCCCCGTCACTGTTTTGTTCGCTTCCTTATTGTTGTTAAGTCCCTCACTTGCTGACAACACAAGAGATTCCAGGCTCATCTTTTACATTTACTTCATCAGTTCTAGAATCAGCCATTTATCGAAGGATCCCTGGCTCCTCATATCAGAGAATGGTATTAAAAACAAATATCTGAGTGCTAGGTGTCCTCAGTATATACATGTTTCAATAGTAGTTTGTTCCATTTCATTAACGAGTAGTATTTCATAGTAAAGGCGTATCATTGTTTAATCATTCAGGGGCTGAAGGACATCTGGGCTGTTTCCAGTTTCTGGCTACTTATAAAGTTGCTAGGGAACATTCATTTTCTCTGGATTAAATGCCCAAAAGTGCAATTCCTGTGTCACAGGGTTAGTGCATGTTCCGTTTTATAAGAAACCGGCTAAACATTTTCTATAGTGTCTTACCATTTTACATTCCACTCCCACCAGCAACGTACAAGTGAACAAGTTCCTCTGTATCCTTGCCAGCATTTCAGATCATTTTTAAGCCATTCTGATAGATGCATAGTGATATTTTATTTCTGTTTTATAATAATATTTTTGCGCCGCTGAGAAGTTAGGATCCAAGGACTGAGAGAAATAAGCACACGCGAGAGAGTGTGGCGAGAGCGAGAGAGCCTGACGTCACAATCTCGCGAGAAAACGCGTCTGCGCCGGCGAGAACCAGTGAGGAGGTGGCAGTTTCGCGAGGAAGCGCGAATGCGCCGGCGGGAGCCCGCGAACGAGAGAAAGAGCGGGAGGGAGACAATTAAGGATGCACCACTGACTGTAAGTTATATCCCAAATTCAGAAATTTTAAAACCTGAGAGGAAAAAAGTGCAGCATAGAATCAAAAGTGACTAAACGTCTCTTCCTCCTTCGTATCTTAGGTAAAAGGCCATTTTCTCACACACACTTTGCCTGGTTTTATGAGCTTGATGAAGTCACCTACTTATGTCTTGTAGTTCTCCCTGTTTCTTTTTTCCAGAGCACTAATAATACTTTGTAATCATATGGCAAGGTATTTCGTTGACGTGTCCCTCTTCCTCACTACACCCCGAAGCTCCACAAGGGCAGAACGTATCTGCTCCGTTTCACACATTATCTCCACACTTGCTCGAGGATCTGGTATAGTGGTATTCAATAAATACTGTTATATTAATACACAGACATATTCTTCATTAATTATTGCAATTTCCAATTCAATATTCTAGAAGTTTTGTTTACTCATTTATAAAACAGAAAATTGAGTTCAATAGGTACTAAGACTGTCAACGGAAAGGACCACAAACTATAAGGAGGCAAAAAGGCAGTTTATTTGGAGACTTTGAATTGCAATTCGGGGATCTCAGATTCAGGAGGAACCCATAATAGTGTCCTACCAGAGGAAAATGGATAGGGGTTTTTAGGAAACCCTTTTAGGAAAAAGGGGGAAGTTAATGCAGGCTTACCTAAGTTGTTTACCAAGAATTCGGATTGGAGGGTAAAATTGTTCTGTACATATGATTGGGTTATAGACTGCATCTCATTCTTTGCTAGGGAAAAGTATTTTTTCTTTAGTGCAGGAAAACTTCAGTTCTCAGCATTATTCTTTCCTTTTGGCAACTCGGCAACTATTCAGCATTTTTAATTTAGAGTGCTCAGCAAAAGTCCAGCATGAGAAGCAAACCTGGAGGTCCTCAGTCATTCCTGACATAGTTCTTTTCACAAGACTCTATAGATTTCCAGCTACAAAGAGGGGATGAGACAAAGATATAAAGAGATGATTTCATTTTCAGACGCACTACTATTACATTAGGAGAGAAAAACCATCAGTATTTCTTTTCTGTAAAGTATACAATATCCATATAATTCCATAAACAAGGCTAAGCAATTTGTTTTCCTTTTGTTTTCTTTTTTCCATCTTTAGAAACCTCTTTTATTTTTATTATTTTTTAAACATCTTTATTGGAGTATAATTGCTTTACAATGTTGTGTTAGTTTCTGCTGTATAACAAAGTACATCAGCTATATGTATACATATATCCCCATATTTCCTCCTTCTTGCGTCTCCCTCCCACCCTCCCTATCCCACTCGTCTAGGTGGTCACAAAGCACCAAGCTGATCTCCCTGTGCTATGCGGCTGCTTCCGACTAGCTATCTATTTTACATTGGGTAGTGTGTATATATATGTCAGTGCCACTCTCTCAATTCATCCCAGCTTACACTTCCCACTCCCCGTGTACTCAAGTCCATTCTCTACGTCTGTGTCTTTATTCCTGTCCTGCCACTAGGTTCTTCAGAACCGTTTTTTTAATTAATTTATTTATTTTTAGATCCCATATATATGTGTTAGCATAGCATACTATTGTTTTTCTCTTTCTGACTTATTTCACTCTGTATGACAGGTCCATCCACCTCACTACAAATAACTCAATTTCATTCCTTTTTATGGCTGAGTAATATCCCATTGTATATATGTGCCACATCTTATTTATCCATTCATCTGTCGATGGGCATTTAAGTTGCTTCCACGTCCTGGCTATTGTAAATAGTGCTGCAGTGAACACTGTGGTACATGACTCTTTTTGAATTATGGTTTTCTCAGGGTATATGCCCAGTAGTGGGATTGCTGGGTCATATGATAGTTCTATTTTTAGTTTTTTAAGGAACCTCCATACTATTCTCCATAGTGGTTGTATCAATTTACATTCCCACCAACAGTGCAAGAGGGTTCCCTTTTCTCCACACCCTCTCCAGTATTTATTGTTTGAAGATTTTTGATGATGGCCATTCTGACCGGTGTGAGGTGATACCTCATTTTAGTTTTGATTTACATTTCTCTAATGATTAGTGATGTTGAGCATCCTTTCATGTGTTTGTTGGCAATCTGTATATCTTCTTTGTAGTGTCTTTCTTTGTCTCTTGTAATAGTCTTTATTTTAAAGTCTATTTTGTCTGATATGAGAATTGCTACTCCAGCTTTCTTTTGATTTGAATTTGCATGGAATATCTTTTTCCATCCCCTCACTTTTAGTCTGTATGTATCCCTAGGTCTGAAGTGGCTGTCTTGTAGACAGCACATATACGGGTCTTGTTTTTGTATCCTTTCAGCCAGTCTATGTCTTTTGGTTGGAGCATTTAATCCATTTGCATTTAAGGTAGTTATCTATATGTATGTTCCTATTACCATTTTCTTAATTGTTTTGGGTTTGTAATTGTAGGTCTTTTCCTTCTCTTGTGTTTCCTGCCTAGAGAATTGCCTTTAGCATTTGTAGTAAAGCTGGTTTGGTGGTGCTGAATTCTCTTAGCTTTTGCTTGTCTGTAAAGATTTTAATTACTCCTTCGAATCTGAATGAGATACTTGCTGTGTAGAGTAATACTGCTTGTAGTTTTTTTTCCCTTTCATCACTTTAAATATGTCCTGCCACCCCCTTCTGTCTTGCAGAGTTTCTGTTGCAAGATTAGCTGTTAACCTTAAGGGGATTCCCTTGTATATTAATTGTTGATTTTCCCTTGCTGCTTTTAATATTTTTCTTTGTGTTTAATTTTTGATAGTTTGATTAATATGTGTATTGGTGTGTTTCTCCTTGGATTTATCCTGTATGGGACCCTCTGTGCTTCCTGGACTTGATTGACTATTTCCTTTAGCATATTAGGGAAGTTTTCAACTATAATCTCCTCAAATATTTTCTCAGTCTCTTTCTTTTTCTCTTTTTCTTCTGGGACCCCTATAATTCAAATGTCAGTGCATTTAATGTTGTCCCAGAGTTCTCTGAGACTGTCCTCAATTCTTCACATTCTTTTTTCTTTATTCTGCTCTGCAGTAGTTATTTCCAGTATTTTATCTTCCAGGTCACTTATTTATTCTTCTGCCTCAGTTATTCTGCTATTGATTCCTTGTAGAGAATTTTTAATTTCATTTATTGTGTTGTTCATCATTGTTTGCTCTTTAGTTCTTCTAGGTCCTTTTTAAATGTTTCTTGTGTTTTCTCCATTCTATTTCCAAAATTTGGGGTCATCTTTACTATCATTACTCTGAATTCTTTTTCAGGTAGACTGCCTATTTCCTCTTCATTTGTTTCATTTGGTGGGTTTTTACCTTGCTTCTTCATCTGCTTTGTGTTTCTCTGTCTTCTCATTTTGCTTAACTTACTGTGTTTGGGGTCTCCTCTTTGCAGGCTGGAGGTTCATATTTCCCTTTGTTTATGGTGTCTGCCCCCAGTTGCTAAGGTTGGCTCAGTGGTTTTTGTAGGCTTCCTCGTGGAGGGGACTGGTGCCTGTGTTCTGGTGGATGAGGCTGGATCTTGTCTTTCTGGTGGGCAGGACCACATCCGGTGGTGTGTTTTGGGGTGTCTGTGACCTTATGGTTTTAGGAAGCCTCTCTGCTAATGGGTGGGGTTGCAACTCCTGTCTTGCTAGTTGTTTGCTAGGGTGTCCAGCACTGTAGCTTGCTGTTCGTTGAGTGGAGCTGGGTTTTAGCGTTGAGATGGAGATCTCTGGGAGCGCCTTCGCTGTTTGATATTACCTGGACCCGGGAGGTCTCTGGTGGACCAATGTCCTGAACTCAGCCCTCCCACCTCAGAGGCACAGGCCTGACCCCCGGCTGGAGCACCAAGACCCTGTCAGCCACATGGCTCAGAAGAAAAGGGAGAAAAAAAGAAAGAAAGAATAAAGTAAAATAAAGTTATTATAATAAAAAATAAAAGAGATTATTTAAAGTTAAAATAATTAAAATGTAATAAAAAAGAAAGAAAGAAAGAAAGAAAGAAGAGAGCAACCAAACCAAAAAACAAATCCACCAATGATAACAAGTGCTAAAAACCATACTAAAAAAAAAACCCCAAAAATGGACAGACCGAACCCTAGGACAAATGGTAAAATCAAAGCTATACAGACAAAATCACACAAAGTACACCACTTCAATTTTGGGATGATTCATTGTCTATTCAGGTATTCCACAGTTGCAGGGTACATCAAGTTGATTGTGGAGATTTAATCTGCTGCTCCTGAGGCTGCTGGGAGAGATTTCCCTTTCTCTTCTTTGTTCGCACAGCTCCTGGGGTTTAGCTTTGTATTTGGCCGTGCCTCTGCGTGTCGGTTGCCTGAGGGCATCTGTTCTTCACTCAGACAGGATGGGGTTATAGTAGCAGCTGATTAGGGGGCTCTGGCTCACTCAGGCTGGGGGGAGGGAGGGGTGTGGAATGCGGGTTGAGCCTGAGGCGGCAGAGGCCGGCGTGACATTGCAACAACCTGAGGCGTGCCCTGTGTTCTCCCGGGGCAGTTGTTCCTGGATTACTGAACCCTGGCAGTGGCGGGCTGCACAGGCTCCCAGGAGGGGAGGTGTGGATAGTGACCTGTGCTTGCACACAGGCTTCTTGGTGACTACAGCAGCAGCCTTAGCGTGTCATGCCCGTCTCTGGGGTCTGTGCTGATAGCCGCGGCTCGCGCCCATCTCTGGAGCTCATTTAGGCGGTTCTCTGGATCCCCTCTCCTCGCGCTCCCTGAAACAATAGTTTCTTGTCTCTTAGGCAGGTCCAGACTTTTTCCCGGACTCCCTCCCAGCTAGCTGTGGCACGCTAGCCCCCTTCAGGCTGTGTTCACGCAGCCAACCCCAGTCCTTTCCCTGGGATCTGACCTCTGAAGCCCGAGCCTCAGCTCCCAGCCCCAACCCAGCCCAGCCGGTGAGCAGACAATCCTCTCAGGCTGGTGAGTGCTGGTCGGCAGGGATCCTTTGTGCGGGAATCTCTCTGCTTTGCCCTCTGCACCCCTGTTGCTGTGCTCTCCTTCGTGACTCCGAAGTTTCCCCCCCTGCCACCTCCTGTCTTAGCCAGTGAAGGGGCTTCCTAGTGTGTGGAAACCTTTCCTCCTTCACAGCTCCCTCCCACTGGTGCAGGTCCCGTCCCTATTCTTTTGCCTCTGTTTATTCTTTTTTCTTTTGCCCTAACCAGGCACGTGGGGAGTTTCTTGCCTTTTGGGAGGTCTGAGGTCTTCTGCCAGCGTTCAGTAGGTGTTCTGTAGGAGTTGTTCCACATGTAGATGTATTTCTGATGTATTTGTGGGGTAGAAGGTGATCTCCACGTCTTACTCCTCCCGCATCTTGAAGGTCTCCCTGTTTTCCTTTTGAAAAGTTCCCCATCCCCATACTGAGACACGGTCAAACTGGCCAGGACGTCTCTGGTTAAGTTGGTCTAACTTCCTAGGAGCCTGCAGTCTCTAAGTATCTCTGGAAGGAGGCCATGGTTCCTGCTGTTTTTATAACCAACTAGAAGTTAAGAGAATACTAAGACATAAAAAAGATATCACCCCCAGTACCCAATAAATACTTGATTTGATAGGATCTACCAATAAGGAAAAACTTGTCCAAACAGAGTGATTTTGAATTTTATTAGTTATTGATCTACAGTTATAACATATTTCAGAAACCCTCTTATATATTGAGGTCAATACAAATTAATTTCAGTGTATTTATTAAAAACAGCTTCATGACACAAATTTATAGTCAAATTTATGACTGGTGGAATAAAAATAAATTATGTGCCATGGTGCAAGATAGCCAATGCATTAAAATCTGATGTGCTTGACATGCCCCCAATAAAAGAGAATGTTATAAATCATATTCAATATAAAATATTAATCAGTAAATGGCATGTCTGCATTTTTTATAGGAAAGGAAGCTAAAATTATATTAAAAGCCTGGGTGGAGTTGTGGGCATTTTCAAATTAAGTATAGGATATTCTTCAAACAATTTGTAGTATGTTCAAGCAATTTTAAATCATTGTTGTTATATCATTGCATATTTTGGAATAAAGATTGGTAGGGCATAATTTAATATTATATATAGAAATAACTTGAGGGAAATGGAAAAATTTACTGGTTTATGTGAGCAATGTAAATAGTCTAACTGGGTAATTTAGTCCAGATTACTTCATATTTAAATAAATATCAATTTAGGTGCTTTTTTATTTATTTTCATGTGTCATAAGAAGGTCTGATGGATTCTTCCATCCCTCATAGTCCATTATTTCTTCTTTACTTTTAGTTATACAAATAGATTGCCACTGGTCTGCAATCTGCATCCCTAGTCTACCCTTATAAGGATACATTGAGTCCAGTTGCATGCAGGCAGCCTTAAAGAAGGTTGCCCTTGAGTCTCTTTATTTCTACTGACTGGAAAATTAATGGTCTATACCTCCTAAGGATAATGTGAGAATTAAATAAGATAATTTGTGTGTAACAGAATAAAATCAGTTATTGTTAGTTATTAAATTATTATTATGCACATATAAGTTATGGATGTTTTTGGTCTTATGAAACATTGTTAAAAAATTGTTAAATTGGCAACTTCAAGGAAAGTATAAATGGATTGAGGCCAGAATCTCCTATGTATTGCAAAATGTGTTCCCAAATTTGACTCTCTCTTGATAGCCAAAACAAAATAAGAAAGTATGACTATTAACATAATTTTCTGTGTCCATAAGAAAATGATATGTGCTAAGTAGAGACAAAAATTTTAAATACCTATATTTTAAAGGAATTTCTTTCATGGACTTTTAATAAATGCATAGCAAGCTCTACATCTGTGTCTATTTTTCTGTCAGTATAATTTGAGGTGAAATTCAAAGCTTAATGAGGTGAAATCAGTTCTGTAAAAGTTAGTGACAATACAGTGCACAGGCAGGAAAGCAGAGTGTGTAAAGGATAATGACCTAGTTTTGAATCCAGGTTTGGCTTCATCTGTGGATCCCCAGGCAAGTTATTTATTTCAAGCAAGTATAAAGCCTTGGACTGCCTTGAAGACTGATTATTCAGATTCATTCAGTGTCCAAGAAAATTTTTAAAATGGATTGAGATTATTTACATTAGTTATTTATACCATCATCGTAGCCAAGTTTTCCACAAGAGTCACCAGAACAAATTCCTCTTCATAATGGTAAAGCAGGTTTCTTACAACTGGTAGAGTCTTCTGCCGAAATAATAGACCCTCATAGGGAACTGGGGACTTAGAAAGCCTGAAGATACTGGATTTCCCAATTTGTATGGTTGTCTTAGTAGTTTTTCACTTATTTTTTCATTTAAGAAAATTTATCTTTGTCAGTTGACATCTTTCCATCAATCTTTTCATCAACCTCAAAGGTTGGTGTCTGAATATGGATTAGCACAAAGACCTAGAACCTAAATATTAGGTTGATTTGGATGAATTAGGAAAAACAAGAAAAAAATCTTTGGGCAATAAAATGATACTAGAAGGCTAGGGTTGCACCCATACCATTCTGAGCAAATACCCTATATGTATTTACCAGTGATAAAGGATTGTTTCAGTAGGATATGACCATTATATCCCAAGATTTGAGAAAGTTTATCATGCTGGATTAAAAATAAATTATAGTTCAAAATGGTAAAGTGTATATTTTTTCTTTAGATTCTGCAGTTCATTGGATTTAACCAAAGGAGTAGAGATGCCTGAGAATTTCCAACAGAGACTGAAACTAAGAAGCCCTAAATCAGAAATCTATAGGTATGTAAAATAAGAACTAAAACTGTGGATCCTTATGTTTTTGTGACTAAATATTTGGGGTGTTAATGTTAGAAACGTTGGTGTTCAGAGGACTCCTTCAACCCCATCCTCTCTGAAATAGAAGTTTATCATAAGTAAAAACATACAAAAGCTGAGAAGTTCTTTGACTTTAACCAAGTTGAAGGTCTCTGAAAAAGGGAAAAGAAAGAGAGAACCAGACTACAGTCAGGAAAAGAAAATTTCAAGTATGGGATGAGTAGTTAATCTGTTGTTACAGACTTTTTTGGAATGACGTGCACATATGCAGCTTTATGACTTAAGAAACTAATTACTACACATACACATGCACACATGCATACACACTACACATTTTTTACTTTTTAAAAATTATCTTCAGAATACAGGATGTCAGAAATGATTTTGTATTTGGACCATGTCTCTTCCAGTTCAGAGTTAGAAGTACTTAGGTGACATAGCATTTTCATTGCTAAAATGTATATAATATACATTATATAATGTATACATTATATAATACATTATATTTTACCCCCAAATTTCTCTTTGAATGATATAAGTGAATGCATGCTACATGGCCAGTTAGGGAGATTCTGAGAGTGTCTATTTGCCTAACATGTTAAAGCAGTTTCACTATTACCAGAGTGCTTCATGATGTATACTAAATGATGTATACTAAGTTGGTCTAAATATATGGTGATCAAAGAGTTAACTAACTTCTGTCCTTCAAGCATGGTTGTGTTTAGGAGAAAATATTTTGCTGCACTGGAGCCAAAAGAGATAAGTGGGAGAGTCTGGAAATATGCCCAACTTCTCCAATCCCAAGGTCCTTGGGAAAATAACTTTTTTTCTTTTCTCATCCTCTTGAGGTGTTTTTCTAACCATGGTTTTTACCAGACTTTCTTAGGAAGTGAAAGCATTTGGCAAGGATATGGATGTTGGTGCCCAACCACTGTCCCCTCCCTCCCAACTACTTTTATTTCTTCATTTTTTAGGTATAATTTATGTAGGAGGTAAAGTTATATTGAAAAAAATTTTTAATTAAAAAAATTACTATATTGGAAAGAAAGTTATTTAAGATAGTTATCAAAATATTAAACTGTTAGGAGCTCTGACATCAGTACTGTTGGCCAGGAGCAGCAAGTGAAGCGGACAGTAAAAAATCTGAGTAAGGACGAGCAGTTTCTGTAAGGAGTAAGTAAGGAGTTTGGAAGTCACCACTCTGTCCTAAGAAAAAGTAAAAATCTGAACAGACTGAAAAATCAACACCTCTTTTTGTATCCAAAAGAGAGGGGAGATCACAGAGCAAATTGCTGTCCCCAGGGTTGGAGAGAAAGACAGGTGAATACAGGGAGTAATGGCTTACCAGAGCAGAGGCATACAAGCAGAATCCACTATGGGAACCAGTGGTGGGGAAGGAAGACCTGAACTGTGATTGACAAATTATTGGAGACCCAGTATGGACAAATCTGAGAATTAACAAGTCCAGAGAAAGCCAGGGAGTTTCTTTCTCATAGGGAGGCCCCTCCAATATTTGGGGATTTACCTCCAGGAGCTCTACCAGCCTCCCACATTACTTCTCAGAGAAAAATATCCTCAAGCTTTTGGCACGGAGAAAGAGGAAAAGGAAGCCATTTAAAAATAGTCCAGAGTATTCTGTTCTTGTTAACAATGCCTACCTTCAGGGGAAGCTAGTTAACCTGAGCCTAACTTGCTGGTGTATTATCAGAGCCTAAGTGATCTGGGGTGGAAAGAAATATCCAACTCCAATCAATAACATTGATAAGCTCTAGCCAGGCTAACTATGGAAAAAAGAAAAAAGACGCAAATTACTAATATGAGAAGTGAGAAAGAGGGGACAGCACTACAGATCCCAAAGACATGGAAAGTATAATAAAGGATTTACTATGAATAAGTCTGTGCCTACAAATTTGATAACTTAGATGAAATGGACCAATTTGTTGACAGACATAATTTGCCAAAACTTATACAAGAATAGACATTTTGAATATGTGTATATCTATTAAACTGAATCAATAAATAATAACCTTACAAAATCTTTTTTGATCTTTTTCACTAAGATCAGTTATAAAGCAAGGATGTTTTCTCTCACCATTCCTTTTCAAAATTGTACTAGAAGTACTAGCTAATGCAATAGTAGATGTACTAGAATTACTAGCTAATGCAATAGTAAATGTGCTAGAAGAAAGCAAGAATTCAGTGTAAAAAATAAAATAATAAGTATACTAGGATAAAATATGTGCAAATTCTTTTACAAGCTTAGAGTATGGAAGCTTTTTTTCAAATACGATTCAATATTCAGAATCCATAAAGGGAAATATTGATAAATTTGACTGTGCCAAAGTCAGATACTTTTGCATGGCAAAATAAAGGAAAAAAACACTGTAAGTGAACTGTAGAAACAAGTGACGAACTAGGAAAAATTATTTTCAACTCATCTATCAGAAGCAGGTCTAATCTTACTAATTATGTAAATAACTCACAGATATATATGAAAAGATGAAAGAAGGAACCGAACACAAGAGAACAAATTTAAATATACTTTAAAGAGTAATTTAAAAAAATATAAACCTCACTCAAAAGAGAAATGCAAATTAAAAAAAAAACCAAGATAACATTTTTCACTTCTCAGATTAGCAATAATCCAAAGGATGAGAAAATAAGAAAATATTCTGTTGGCCAGGCTAAGGGGACACAGTTACTTACATATATTGCTGGTGGGACAACAGGTGGTATAATGCTGATAAAAAGAGTTATAATAATATACAAAATATTTACCTTTATCTTATGACCAACTAATCTCACTTCCCAGAATTTATCTGATATACATTTCTGCATAGATGGGATGCCATAGCTATAAAGTAATTCACTAAAATATTGTCTGTAACACCAGAAGAGTGGAAACAACCCAGTGTTCATCAATAGGGAATTAGTAATATACCACTCTGGTAAAGCAGGGAAAGAAAATAAGATACTTTCTATATACTGATATTACAGAACTCAAGCTACATCATCAAGTAAAAAAGCAATTTTCAGGTTATTGTCTATATCAAGTTTACCTTTTTTTTTTTAATGAAAAGTGAAAATAAGTATATATTTATATTTGCACAAAGCACCCCAGAGTGGTGTACCCATAAGTAACAACAGTGGTCGCCTCTGATGGAATGAGGTGGGGTAAATTAGGGTGATCTTGATTGGGTGAGTCAGACTTCTCGTTGTTTACAATTTTGTCCTTTGGATTTTTGAACTGTGTAAATGTATGAAGAAATAAATATTTAAAAGTCAGTGAGTCAAAATTATATATTCATAACGTTTCTTCGCTGCTGAAATAGTTCCAGACCCTTCACTTCACTGGTGAAAAAAAAATGTTGAGGTTTAGAAGGCTTAATGGCTTGGTTAAGTTCACTAAGCTAGATTGTAATGCATCCCAAATTAGAACTGAAGTAATGTACATTGGTAACATCTGAAATTCTGAGTAGATTTTCTAAGACATCTCTACCAGTTCAGTCCTAACAGAGGCTGCAGTGTCAAGAATATATGCTTATCCAGGTGCAGGGTCAAGATGGAAATGCATTTGCATTCTTTCTCAAAGTATCATAGATTATAAATGTGATAGGTCAAAATAAAACATAAAGTTACAAGGATGAACTAAGAAAAAAAATTTAAGGAGGTATGATAACATGGGGAGACATCCCTCATAAAGATGTGTAGTTTGTGAGAAGAAACAAATCTGTATGCTCTTGGTTGTGCTTATTGAGAAAGGAAATTTATAGATATAAGCCATTTGCTTTTGATAAATTATAGTTTGATATAAAATGAATAATATTTTAAGAATTGTGAAAAACTTTTCATTTTTTAAATAAAAAGACTTACTCCATAATTTCAAGTTTAAAATGTATGCTTTGTGAAGTGAGATTGTGCTATTAAACACAGTGAAAACTTACAATGCAATTGAATGGTATAAATAAAATGAATAAAACAAATGACTCTTCCACAAACATTTTAGGATCTAGAGTTATTGAATATTTTTAAAATGAATGTGAAGTTTATAATATAAAATGTTGTCTATTGACCTTTAAAAGTTTTTAAATCATTAGCTTCAATTTAATTTAACTTGATTTATATTCTTCTAAATAACTCTAGTATTACATGAAAAATTTGTTCATATAAAATCAGGCATTTTCATGCTCTCTGTCATAACGAGTTGCATTTTTTTTTTTTGGCCACACTTCTGTAACATGTATTTCATTGTTATCATAAATTCAGGTCCTTAATCTAAATCAAGCTAACTTTTTAAAAATTATAATACAGTGAATCAAGGAACAACTAAAATGGACAGAAACCAAATTTCTTTTGCTCTTTTGTGTTTTCTTATCTTAATCTTTATAATATCATTTGTATAGAACACCAATGTTTACAAGGCATTAGATGAATATGGAAATCTTCAAGCTGGACTTGTGTATCTGTTGTAGGGGTTTAGGGCAGATCTGGAAAGATCTGAATTTTCTGTTGCTCTTGTCTATTACTCCTATTCTATGCAATTCAGGTTTCTTTTTCTTTTTTCTTTTTTTTTTTTGTAGTTGGAATAGTTTTTAAGTTTAGGTAATGCAAACTTAGATGATGAAAAAGGTATTAAAATCTGATACTTGGAGCTTAAAGTATAGCAGTTGTTGCCCCAAAGTAGATTTAGAGAAATTATTTTGTTTTGTCATTTCTTTGTATCATATTATAGGGTGTTTTGATCACCTCCTGTTAACGCTGCTGGTGAGTAAGGGATTCTCTGCTCTAAATAGTATGAAATGGCTGATACCAAATCAGGTTTGTTTGCCCTGTGTACACATGCCAAAATGCTGAGACACTGAGATTTGCTGCAAAGACAGGGTTTATTCGCAAGGCAGCCAAACGAGGAGACAGGAGAACAAATCTCAGATTCGCCTCCCTAAAGGCAAGGGGCACTGAGAACTTACAGGATAAAGAATAAAGAAGCATGGTAGTCTGAGGCATGGGGAGTGTGGGGGAAGGGGATTGGAAAAAGTGTGGTAATCATCCTATTGCAGACATAACTGGACTACAGGCCTCTGCATGTTCTGAGGGTGGTTTTCTGCCCTCTGATGTCAAAAGTCACTGAGGACACTTGTAAATGCCCAGTTGAATGGTTGGTGGTCTTCTCTGTCTTAATCAGCTCAGCTTGAATTAGATGCAGCTGACTCCAAGTTCCTGGAAAATAACTTGAGCAAACATCTCATTGTTTAGGCTGTTTGCTGCTTGGAGGACAAGGAATTCTTAAAAATGACACTGATTAGTAAAGTCAGGTGAATTGGATTTCACCCACAGTTTCATGGCCAAATACATGCCACCCAACAATCAAACAGAAGTCTATTAATCAAATATACTCACATCCCAGAGGAGGACTTGGCATGCCACACAAGGATACAGTGTTGTACTCAGGAATACAGTGAATAAACAGGGGCCTTAGGAGGTACGGTTTATAGTAAAAAGAGGTTGGGGTACCTGTGGGAGGGTATGATTGGCTTATTTGAACAGTTTCGAGGACTTACAAGCAAGTGAAGCCCATTAGGTTGAGGAGAATCAGGTGGGGTCCAGCTGGTCCAGCTGATAGAAGATCTGGCCAGGTGGGAACTTTTCTCCCTGTGTGGAAGCATACCTGGTGAGAGCAAGGGGCCTTGTACGGTTCAAAATGTCAAGGCAGCAGTGCATGAAATTTGGGGCCTTATGATACTTAGAGTTGTAGTCTAAAATATTATGTTCCTCTTGAAGAGAGCTTTTCTATTTAATTTTTCAGTTCTGTCTTAAATGAAGTTTTCTTTTTTTTCCCCTGAAAGCTCCAGAAATATGTTATTCTTCTATGTAAAATGTTCAGTATTGCATAATTAAAGATTTTACATAGTACCTCCAGTGTCTAAAATAGCTAAAAGGGTGGACTACAGATTAAACAAAAATTTTTAAAAAAGATTATATTGATGTGTAAAAATTTAAGAGCAGTTATAATTTTATGGAGTATTCTATTTTGATGATTTTTTTTAATTCATAAAATATATGGAGGCACTGTGGAATGTGATGGAATGGAAAGAGAATACAGAACAAGTGTAGGAAACAAAGGTTCTAATCCTGATTCTTTTGGATGTAATTTAGTAGTTCTAGTCTTCAGCTTCTTCAGTGGAAAATAAGATGCTAAAACAAGAGTTTTATTTTCCTCCTGTGTCCAATATTAGTTAATTTATCTAAGTTTAAGCATGGTTTAAAAATACTTGGCCAGTTTGCATGTATATTTTAGTTTTTGTTCTACAAAAAATAGCCCAAAGGTAGTAGAACAGATGGCTATCAGAAGAAAATGGTGTCTTTCAGTTGATACCAAAAGGAAGGGAAGCCAAGGGAAAATGCCCTCACTGAAATATTTTGTTGATATTCACCTTGGTAATTATGCACCAACTCATTCATATTATAGAATTATTGCAAGGATCATAATTATTTATTTAAGGTATTTATAAATACTTCAACTTAAAACCTATAAGTTCATTATATCCATGTTATCAATAATAAAACTTGTACAGATAAAATGTAGCAGCTGCTCTTTAAAAGAGAATTTGGTCACTTTGAGTATACAAGTTGAAGGGAAGCATCTTCTTTCTTTTACAGTGATTCTATTTATTCTTTCAGAATTTATTGAATGCATATTGAGAGAAAATAGGTTAACAACAACAAAAAATGAAAGGGAAGCTGTTGCTCTATTTTCATTTCCTTTAATACTTCTGGGAGTTGAAATCACACATATAAAGATCTAGCTTTGGTAGAAAGAACAAATGAATCAAAATGAAACTCAGATTTACTGCAGGCAAAAGAGGCAGAATGTTTTTTTTCTATGCAGTTTTGGGGATTGATTGCAGAATTTTGGGTGTGTGATACAATGGGTTTGCTATTCGTGGGGTCTTGAGGCATTATGTAAGTCATTCTCATTTCTCCATTTTTTTCTTTCATCTGTGGAAAATCTTTGGGAAGTAATTTGTTTTAGAATGTTAGAAGATTCTGATGAAATGAGACTTACTTAGATGAGGGAAAACTTAGGATTGGCCTGGAATTTAGCTGTGAGTAATGCTAGGGGTTCTTTTGTCTTTTTCTAAGTTGCTCAACCACTTTTATTGGACTAGGACAAATGGAGAGAAGATAGCAGAAATTTTATGTCCAGGAATAAAAGTCATGGAGTTGTCTGAAGCTTCCCTTTTATTCATCTTCCTGGATGCCAGTCCTTATTGTTTGGGTAAAAAGTAGATTTGGAATCTGCAATGGTGTCAACATTATGTCCAGACTGAACATTAGGTAAATAAGCTTTATAAAATCAGCTGCAGGGCTTCCCTGGTGGCGCAGTGGTTGAGAGTCCGCCTGCCGATGCGGGGGACGCTGGCTCGTGCCCCGGTCCGGGAAGATCCCACATGCCGCGGAGCGGCTGGGCCCGTGAGCCATGGCCGCTGAGCCTGCGCGTCCGGAGCCTGTGCTCCGCAACGGGAGAGGCCACAACAGTTGAGAAGCCCGCCTACCGCAAAAAAAAAAAAAAAAAAAAAAAAAATCAGCTGCAACTGAACATCCATCTGAGCATGAACCGAGATCCTTTCTAGACACTATGCCATTTTATTTCCTTGGCAGTATTATCAAATAAATATTCCATATAAAGTCTATTCATTGACTATGGAGAAAAATTGATTTTTTTTTTTTTTTTTGTGGTACGCGAGCCCCTCACTGCTGCGGCCCCTCCCGTCGTGGAGCACAGGCCCAGCGGCCACGGCCCATGGGCCCAGCCGCTCCGCGGCATGCGGGATCCTCCCGGACCAGGGCACGAACCCGTGTCCCCTGCATCGGCAGGCGGACTCCCAACCACTGCGCCACAAGGGAAGCCCGAAAAATTGATTTTTTGATTTTGTTCTTTTG
This sequence comes from Mesoplodon bidens, assembly GCF_964165515.1. Lineage (NCBI taxonomy): Eukaryota > Metazoa > Chordata > Mammalia > Artiodactyla > Ziphiidae > Mesoplodon > Mesoplodon bidens. The sequence goes on along the minus strand of NC_138176.1, from coordinate 100,534,146 downwards.
CAGCTTCCTCTGAGAAGACTTCTTCTCAGAGGTGTCATCTAAATGTTCTTTATTTTAGCACATTATTTTACTATTGATTGATTGTTAGAATTAAAACACACACAAAGTTCACTAGCAGCAAGTGATTTGAAGTCAGTGATCAGGTTATTCATATTTGTTTTCCCATTGTTAAGTAGAGTGATAAAACACACAAAGCAAATGATACTTAATTTTATTCTTAATTCCTCTTTTAATTAATTCTTGTAGTTCCCACACCTTGATTATCTACTTAGCAAAATTATGCCAAGCTTTAAAGGCTTATCTCAAATACAATGTTTTATAAAGCACTTATCTTTTCTTTCCATACAAATAATATATTCTTTTTCCTTTCAAATCAACAATATTTTATGTGTTTCTTGTCTTGCTTATCTTTTTCTTCTTGTATGTGTATGCTTTATCACTAGCATTAAATTAAAATAAGTTATTCTCTTCAAAATATCTGTTGAATAACGTCTAGGGTCCTATTTTAGGTTTTCGAATTGCATCCTTGAAGAAAAGAGACAAGATGCTTTGCTGGGTGGAAATTATATTCTAATTGATGTAGGCAATATAATAAATACACTAATTAAACAGAATGTTAGAAAATAATAAATATGATTGGAATAAGCAAAAGTAAAACAATATAAGAGAAATAGAAGCAACAGGAAGTTGGTGTTGTAAAGTAAAATAAGGTGATCAGGGTAGGCCACACTGAGAAGATGACATTTTTGTGAAGACTAGATTGGTGATTAGGGAGTTAGCCATATCCTTCCCTGGGTTTGGGGGAACTTGGAAGAGTGCTCCAGGCAGGGGAAACAGCCAGTACAAAAGTCCTAATGCAGGATCATGGAAGACAAATCTGAATTATAGAGGCCAGTATAACTGGAAGGGGACCTGTTTGGAAGATTGGGGTGAGGTAGGAAGTAATGTCAGGATGATCATGAGGGGCTAGATCATTAGGGGCTTTATAAGCCCTTTAAAAGATTTTGCCTTTTACTTAGGTGAAATATGCAGACATTGCAGTAATTTTAGCCAACGAGTGACATGATTTGACTGCATTAAAAGGATCTCCTAAAGCAAAAGAATACACTTTCTTCTCAAGTGCACACGGAATGTTCTCCAGAATAGATCACATCTTAGGTCACAAGTCAAGTCTTGGATAATTTAAGAAAATTGAGGCGTATCAAGCATCTTTTCTGACCATAACACTATGAGGTTAGAAATCAGTTACAGGAAAAAAACAGCAAAAACCACAAATACATGGTGGCAAAACAGTATGCTGCTAAATAATCAAGAGATCAATGAAAAAATCAAAGAGCAAATCAAAAAATACCTAGAAACAAATGACAATGAAAACACGATGATCCAAAACCTATGGGACACAGCAACAGCAGTTCTAAGAGGGAAGTTCATAGCAATTCAAGCTCATCTCAAGAAACAAGGAAAATCTCAAATAAACAATCTAACCTGACACCTAAAGCAACTAGAAAAAGAAGAACAAAGAAAACCCAAAGTTAGTAGAAGGAAAGAAATCATAAAGATCAGAGCAGAAATAAATGAAATAGAAACAAAGAAAGCAATAATAAAGATCAATAAAACTAAAAGCTGGTTCTTTGAGAAGATAAACAAAATTGATAAACATTTAGCCAGACTCATCAAGAAAAAAAGGGAGAGGACTCAAATCAATAAAATTAGAAATGAAAAACGAGATTACAGCTGACACCGCAGAAATGCAAAAGATCATAAGAGACTACTACAAGCAACTATATGCCAGTAAAATGGACAACCTTCAAGAAATGGACAAATTCTTGGAAAAGTACAACCTTCCAAGATTGAACCAGGAAGAATTAGAAAATATAAACAGACTAATCACAAGCACTGAAATTGAAACTGTGATTAAAAATCTTCCAACAAACAAAAGCCCAGGACCAGATGGCTTCACAGGCAAATTCTATCAAACATTTAGAGAAGAGCTGACACCTATCCTTCTCAAACTCTTCCAAAAACTTGCAGAGGGAGGAACACTCCCAAACTCGTTCTTTGAGGCCACCAGCACCCTGATACCCAAACCAGACAAAGATATCACAGAAAAGAACCTTATAGACCAGTATCACTGATGAACATAGATGCAAAAATCCCCAACAAAATACTAGGAAACAGAATGCAACAACACATTAAAAGGATCATACACCATGATCAAGTGGGGTTTATCCCAGGAACGCAACAATTCTTCAGTATACACAAAAAAATCAATGTGATACACCATATTAACAAATTAAAGAATAAAAACCATATGATAATCTCAACAGATGCAGAAAAAGCTTTTGACAAAATTCAACACCCATTTATGTTAAAACTCTCCAGAAAGTGGGCACAGAAGGAACCTACCTCAACATAATAAAAGCCATATGTGACAAACCCACAGCAAACATCATTCTCAATGGTGAAAAACTGAAAACATTTCCTCTAAGATCAGGAACAAGACAAGTATGTCCACTCTCGCCACTGTTATTCAAATTAGTATTGGAAGTCCTAGCCACAGCAATCAGAGAAGAAAAAGAAAGAAAATTGGAAAAGAAGAGAAGAAGTAAAATTGTCACTATTTGCAGATGACATGATACTATACATAGAAAATCCTAAAGACGCCACCAGAAAATTACTAGAACTAATCAGTGAATTTGGTAAGGTTGCAGGATACAAAATTAATGCACAGAAATCTCTTGCATTCCTATACACTAACAACGAAAATCAGAAAGAGAAATTAAAGAAACAGCCCCATTCACCATTGCAACAAAAAGAATAAAATACCTAGGAATAAACCTACCTAAGAAGGCAAAAGACCTGTACTGAGAAAAATATAAAACACTGATGAAAGAAATCAAAGATAACATAAACAGATGGAGAGATATACCATGCTCCTGGATTAGAAGAATCAATATTGTGAAAATGACCATACTACCCAAAGCAATCTACAGGTTCAGCACAATCCCTATCAAATTACCAATGGCCTTTTTTCACAGAACTAGAACAAGGAATTTTACAATTTGTATGGAAACACAAAAACCCCAAATAACAAAGCAGTCTTGAGAAAGAAAAACAGAGATGGAGGAATCAGGCTCCCTGACTTTAGAGTATACTACAAAGCTACAGTAATCAAGACAGTATGGTACTGGCACAAAAACAGAAATACAGATCAGTTGAACAGGATAGATAGCCCAGAGATAAACCCACGCACATGTGGTCACATTTATCTTTGATAAAGGAGGCAAGAATATACAATAGAGAAAAGACAGCCTCTTCAATAAGTGGTGCTGGGAAAAATGGACAGCTTCATGTAATAGAATGAAATTAGAACACACCCTAACACCATACCCAAAAAGAAAGTCAAAATGGATTAAAGAGCTAAATGTAATGCCAGACACTGTAAAACTCTTAGAGGAAAACTTAGGCAGAATAGTCTATGACATAAATCACAGTAAGATCCTTTTTGACCCACCTCCTAGAGTAAGGGAAATAAAAACAAAAATAAACAACTAGGACCTAATGAAACTTCAAAGCTTTTGCCCAGCAAAGGAAACCACAAACAAGATGAAAAGACAATCCTCAGAATGGGAGAAAATATTTGCAAATGAAGCAACTGACAAAGGATTAATCTCCAAAATTTACAAGCAGCTCATGCAGCTCAATGTCACAAAAACAAACAACCCAATCCAAAAATGGTCAGAAGACCTAAATAGACAATTCTCCAAAGAAGATGTACAGATGGCCAACAAATACATGAAAAGATGCTCAACATCACTAATCATTAGAGGAATGCAAATCAAAACTACAATGAGGTATCATCTCACACTGGTCAGAATGGCCATCATCAAAAATCTGCAAACAATAAATGCTGGAGAGGGTGTAGAGAAAAGGGAACCCTCATGCACTGTTGGTGGGAATGTAAATTGATACAGCCACTATTGAGAACAGTAAGGAGGTTCCTTAAAAAACAAAAACAGAACTACCATGTGACCCAGCAATCCCACTACTGGGCCTATACCCTGAGAAAAGCATAATTCATAAAGAGTCATGTATCACAATGTTCATTGCAGCACTATTTACAATAGCCAGGACATGGAAGCAACCTAAATGTCCATCAACAGATGAATGGATAAAGAAGATGTGGCACATATATACAATGGAATATTACTCAGCCATAAAAAGGAACGAAATTGAGTTATTTGTAGTGACATGGATGGACCTAGAATCTGTCATGCAGAATGAAGTAAGTCAGAAAGAGAAAAACAAATACCGTATGCTAATGCATATATATGGAATTTTAAAAAGTGGTACTGATGAACCTGGTGGCAGGGCAAGAATAAAGGCGCAGACCTAGAGAACGGACTTGAGGGCACGGGGGGAAGGGGAAGCTGGGATTAAGTGAGAGAGTAGCATTGATATATATACACTACCAAATGTAAAATGGATGGCTAGTGGGAAGCTTCTGCATAGCACAGGGAGATCAGCTCGGTGCTTTGTGATGACCTAGAGGGGTGGGATAGGGAGGGTGGGAAGGTGGCTCAAGAGGGAGGGGATATGGGGATATATGCATACATATAGCTGATTCACTTTTTTGTACAGTAGAAACTAACACAACATTGTAAAGCATTTATACTCCAATAAAAATGTGGGAAAAAAAGAGGATCTCAGTGTAATTATTGTGGTGAGAATAGATATTAGCAGTGCCAGGGATAGAGCAGGGAGACTAAGAAGATTTTGCAGAAGAGGGATGACATTATCTCAGATCACAGAGTATCTGTGAAAGTAGTAAGTGGAGATATTCCAGGGAAATTTGCAATGGACAGATTTGGAGGAGACTCTAAGGAGTTTAGTTAAGGAGAGGTTGATGTTTATTAGACATTCTATAAATATGTGAGTAGGTGCACATTCTTTTGCTAAGTGTTGTTTACACCTAGTTCTTTATTATGTAGGAACTAGCTATACAAAAATAAAAACATCACTATGTTCTCTTCTTACTTCATATAATGGTATTATTAGATAATAAGAGAAGTTTATGTTCTTTCCTAAGGTAGTCAATTTAATACTTTGAGAGCTAGAGTAAATATTTTTCTTTAATTTCTGATTCTTTGATAAAGATTTTACCAATTCTATAATGTATTAGGAAATAAGAATTTTAAAAATTTACACTTTGTGGCCCATATTCTGTAGATTTGTGAAAACATGCCATATTTTTCACAATGACAGTTTTAAGGTATACCTAGCATATTAACTTCCTGGTAAAATGTCAGGTATTCTGAAAATTAGCCCAACAAATGAATCAGACACACCGAGATAAAGTCTTTGCCAACCCAGAAAATGTGCAGTGCACCTGTGCCTGAACACCCCTTTATTCTTTTCATAATTTATCATGGAAATGTGAGTTGACAGTTTTATGTATGGAATGCAAATCTGGCTCACTTTATCAATGCCATGCATATTAATATGTATGTATGATAGTTTTTGTTGCTTGTAGAATGGCCTTTAGACACTGCTTCAGTTCTGTGCACTTTCATAGGTGAAATGTTTCAATGCATGCTTTCCATGGGCTTGTTTTTATAAAACTAGTAAACTAGATTGTAGAAATATGCTCAGTGATTGTCACTCTGTTATTATATTCCTATACATGATCAAAAAACAAGAGGTAAGATTCATTATCATATATATGCATGCATAATACATTTGCCAATGTAAATGTTGTTTGTATTTATGGAAACTCAATAACTTTATTGAAGCAAGAGAGTCATTTTGGAAGAGTAATCGTTATAAAATGAAGGCACACATTTTCATAAAGTTCCAGAAATTATCTGAATTAGAGTAATTATGATCCACCAAGTGATACTTAGCTTTCTAATATAATTATACAAGAAAATAAAACTTCATAATCCCCAATTACTCTCCCCACATGTCAAATATCATTATCAGCTAGACTTGGTTATGAAGATGAAAAGTCTCCCTTCCTTTTATTCCCTTAGCTTTTCTTAATGTTATACTTCAAAGATTTAAGAGTTTGTGTTTTGTAGTCAAGAACTTATATTTAAATCCTCCATCCAAGCATTTCCTGGGTGACAGGATTAGCCAAATCTTTTAAACCCTAAATGTCAGTTTCTCCAACTATAAATGGAAATAATAATCGTAATTGATTAACACATTTTAATGATATGAGTAATTGAGATAAGAGAGGTAAAATGTTTACTGTTCCGTCCTACACAGATTTAGTACTCAGTATGATTTCTATTATTATGATTATCTTCATCATCATACATGTATGATTTGTAATAAAGATACACCTTTTCCCTGTTTATAGACAGTAGCTCTATCCTATAAAGCACATAGATTGTATTTCTGCTCAGAATACTTACACTTAAAAGTGTTATTTCTGTCTTGTATATTCTGTAATTACACTGATCCATTTCCATGTGTGTATAAACATGACCAGATTTCTTTAATGATAACAATACAATACTCCTCAAATATAGATCCCTTCTCCTAACCTGCATTGCCCTCCAATTGTCACCTTCTACCTCTCTGCACCGGTACCATCTCAGGTTCTCGAAAGAATTACTGTGCTTGATTTCCTTATGCCCCACCTCACACTCACTTCTTCATTCTGGATTTGGCCCTAATCTTTCCCTTCAAATCCATGTGAGAGTTCCATAATCTTCATATCTGTAAATACAATGGATATTTTCCCAGCTTTTTCTTGTGCTACTATAGTGGCATTTGACAGAATTGGCTACTTCCTCTATTTTCAATATCTCACCAATGACATCAGTGTCCCAACTTTCTTTGTTTTCCCCCTAGCCTTCTGGCTGGTCCTTCTTAGTCTCCTTGCCTCATCCTTCAAAGCTTTTTTCAAATATTCTAGTTTCTCGGGAACTCTTGATGTCCTCACCAAAGTTCACAGATTTTTAATTCTTTCAATTTTTCAGTTAATTTTTGTGGAACAGTAACAAAAACCCAGCTACAACAAAAACACCCGATTGTTCTGGCTCAAAAAGTATATAGAACACATATTTGATTTCTTTCCCTCACTTTTACATCAATACATCAATAAGTCCTGTCACCTCTATGTTTGAAGTATATACTAAATCTGATGACTTTTCTCCATTTCTACAATCATTATCTCCACTGGGATACAATCTTACTGTTTTCTATGTAGCTATAAGATTAAATAAGAGGAATAAGTACAATATATAGCATAGTTAGATTTGTTATGTCGTGACAAGTGCTGTGGGGAAAAATCAAGGAAGGGCAGTAGGTATGTTCTAGAAGTGGATGTGGCTCCAGTTTTAAATAAGAATTTGAATGTAGGCCACACTGAAAAGGTGACATATGAATAAATGTTTGTAATGTGTGTTATTCCAAAGAAATTTGCTTAAATAATTCAAGCTCCCTGAATTTTTTATAAGCAAGGTAAATAACTCAAGGACTTCACAAAAATTAATTCAATATAAATCATGACATGTGAAAATTAAATCATGTAACATGTTAAATGTAATCTTGAATGGTTTTTTCTAAGTTTTAGCAGAAAGTTATGAAGGCAAATGGTATAGGAGGAAATTACCAATGGAGTTTCTATTTATGCAAATTCTAAGATACTGTGAAAAAACATCAGCCAGTATAAGCCCGTATATTATTCCTGTGGGCTATAAAAGAGCAGGGGAAAACATGCAATATAGAGCTGAATTTATAATTTGTAATGGAGGTCTTCTTTAGAGAGCAGGAGCTGCTGGTATACTGTGGGTTTCCTCTAACCTCCTATGATGAGGCAGTATCTCCTCCTTATCTCAAGCCAAATAAGAGTGGACTTCAAGTCAACCAAGTCTGGAAGTCTAAATGCAAGACACCAGAGCTAGTTTCCTTGGAACAAGGACAAAAGTACTGCTTTGAGAGAGAGCTGCACTTCCACTGGCTGCCTAGCAGATGTATTGGTTTTTTCATGTGCTAGAGAATACTGAACAATAGTGAGTCATCCCTAAAAGACCCTTTGCAAGAGGACTGCCAACCAGGAGTGAGGTAACCTCCACAGGAAAGACTGGAAGTCTAGCGTGGCCTATAAGAGATGGGACATGAGTGATGGGGACATATATAACCACATGACAGAAGGAACACCATCAACCACTTTAGGAACTCCAGGAAGCTATGCAACTATGAAGAAAGTCTCACAAGAGAAAGAGCTTTTGGCAATCCAGATGGTGCTAGTGCTGATTTACAACCTTTCCAGGCAACAGAGACTTCTTACCCTTATCTCTCCCCACTTCTCTTGTTTCAACTTGGAGGGTTCCCTAAAGTTTGGGGCAGGAGATCAAGACAAAGCAAATATGCGTTTCCTTTCCTTTGATTGCTTATCGGCTGAAGAGAGGGAAATTGTAGATTTGAAGAGAAGTTAAAGATTTGATTTTAGACAGACAGGGATTTATATTATCTGGAAGGAACCAGAAATCTATGAGATTTTCCTGAGGTTTCATTTAAAATTAGGAAAGAAAATCAATCTACAGAATGCCCTGGAAGGGGAAGTTATGAGGAAGAATAAGTTTCTCCCTGATTGCATTCTACCACATCCAATTTTTCAGTGAACTAAGTGTATTAATTTTGTAAATTTCATTAAGCTCTCCATTGAGTTATAATTGGTTCTGTTAGGAATTTTGTTGATTAAATTAATCTGTATCTAAAATTAGAGATCAGTTCATTTAATAAGAACAATTTGGCAAATTGTTCTTAATGATAAATTCAGGAATAATTGTGAATGACTTTGAAATGCACAAAAATCATTGGGTGTTCTGTCTAGCTCATCCTTCACTACCTTTGAGTTGTGTAACCACTCTAAGTTTTAGATAATTGATAGCAGTGGATATAATTTTCTCATAGGCAGGTAAATTTTCTTCTGTAGAGGTACCATTTGATTTCCTTCTCCTCTCTCCCAAAGAAGTCAGTTTTCCATCTATTGATCAAATTCATTTCAACATTCCTGATTACTTAATATGTGTCTCTTCATTGTTCCTTGAACTGTTTTGCAATACATTACTGGTTCTGTCACTAATTAATGAGTTAAATAAAAATGTTGACATGTGTTCATTTTCTGTATGAGGGTTATGATTTTATTCTTTTTTATAGTTTATCCATTTTTACTTTTTATTGTTTAATTGAAGTATAGTTGATTTATATTATTAGTTTCAGGTACACAGCATAGTGATTCAGTATTTTTACTGATTATACTCCATTAAAAGTAAGATACTGGCTATTATTCCCTGTACTATATAATATGGCCTTGTTGCTTATCTGTTTATACATAGTAGTTTATATCTCTTAATTCTATACCCCTATCTTGCCCCTCACCCTTTCCCTTTCTTCACTGGTAACCACTACGTTGTTTTCTATATATGTAAATCTGTTGGTATATAACTGTGTGTAGTATTCTTTTATGATTTTTTTGTGGTATTGGTGGTTATTTCTCCTCTTTTAGTTTTTATTTGGTCCTCTATTCTTTTTGGTGAGCCTTCTTGGCTAGAGGTTTATACTTCCTTTTCCTCTTTATGTAAAGGGAGAAGCTAGAAATCATTAGGTTTGTTTGATGTGCTGTGCTGTTGTAAGAATTGCAGAGAAAGTTATCAGGTCGGAAGATATGCTCAGTCTTCCCTAAGTTTATAGAGGTAAAGTATTATTAATATAACTATTTTAGAAACTGTATGCATTTTTGGAAGATTCTGGAGATTTGTCAATAAGCTTCTTTCCATAATATGTATTTACCCTCAGGGAAAGTACTGATCAGTTCTGATAAGATAGTTATGTACTATGCTGCCATAGAGAATTTTAGTCTCCTCTCCTAATAGTATTACTTATAGAAATGAACTAACCACAACCAAAAATTAATCCAATATCATCTACAGTTAGTTTTTATTTTACTATTAGGCTTTATTGAAGACTCTCCTACAAGCTATAGGCCAGAGAATGTGTTTTCTTTTTTTTTTTTTTTTCTAATTTTTTTTAGGTCTTGTTTGCTGAGCGGGCTTCCTCTAGTTGCGGGGAGCGGGGACTACTCTTCGTTGTGGTGCACGGGCTTCTTGTTGTGGTGGCTTCTCTTGTTGCAGAGCACGGGCACTAGGCATGTAGGCTTCAGTAGTTGTGGCTTGTGGGCTCTAGAGCGCAGGCTCAGTAGTTGTGGCTCGTGGGCTTAGTTGCTCTGTGGCATGTGGGATCTTCCCGGATCAGGGCTTGAACCCGTGTCCCCTGCATTGGCAGGCAGATTCTTAACCACTGCGCAACCAGGGCAGTCCCCAGAAAATGTGCTTTCAAGAAAGAAAGTCTCAGAGCTTTGTGGAAAAGTACTCCATCAGGCACTTCAGACTATTGACACTAAAGCGTAGACTCGCAGGTAGAGCCTCTGAGCAGACATCACTCAGATAACTTTCAGACCATACCAGTGACCTGAATCAGAACTTCCAAGGCTCATTTTAATCCACAAAATGTCAGCCACCTGCAAGCATATGGGTAACCTAGGCTCCAGCAGAAAAACAAACAAACAAACAAATAAAAAAACCCCAACTAATTAATAGGATTGAGTGAACCAAGGAGAGAAATTACATTGTGTCTATTTATTTTCAATATTGTTGGTGTTGTTTGAATGTGCCATTTTCCAGATATGTATGGAAGTCCTTTTTCTTTTTTCTTAAGCTATTTGCAACTCAAAACAATACAGTAACTGCATTTATAATTGAAATAATACATTTAAAATGATTCTCACAGATATGATTCTCACTAACCTTGCAGAATTCTTAAAATCTGAGTCTCTTTACTTTTTATGGAAAAATAAAAATAGATTGAATTGGTTTTGTAAGAATCTCTTCTCCTTTTACCAGTACCTAATTGACAAATTGTGTAATTACAGCCACACCTGGAGTGTCATATGGTTCAGTGATGCTCATTGAATTGGGTGTGACAAGCTGGTTTTTAATAACAATGCTTGCTTTATTGACAGAGCCAATACCTGGGTTAGGAAAACTGGCCTTATACCTGGGTTACAGGGCTGAGTCTTCTAGGTGGTAAGGAAGATAAATTCCTGATAGGCCAGGAGCCTTAGGAAATTTTGAGGATCTCTGGAAGAGAAGAATTCACTCAAATGTAGAGGCACTGTAGTTGAAATTTGCTGGAGACAGTTTCTTGGGTTTGTTTTCCTATCCTCTGGATAGCAAATAAATAGAGGTATTTACAAGTATGATCTGAGGTTTTTTTTTTATGAAAACTTTTTCATGGAAATGAATTTTGTGTTCTTGTGGGTTTATTCAATACTCTATGGCACTTGATTTGCAAAAGAACTCTAAAGGAAGCCTACAGGGTTAATAAAAACTCTTACTGGATCTACATAAATAACCAGATCAAACCTAACAAGACCAGTCTATTTGTCTGTGACCAATAATAAAATTTATTTGATATTTGATGAACATAAGGTGGGAAGACTGTCAGAAAAATCAGTGTGAGTGGACAAATGGAAATGGGCAGAAATTATTACTGGATGTCTTGTTTAGTGCACAGATCTTACTTATCTCTGTCTTTTATTATCTTTGAGCTATTTTTACAACCTTGTAAATTGTAGATAACTGCTAGTGGTGCAAATAATTCTTGTTCATATACATACAGATGCATTTTGATGAGTGGAGGTGCAGTTGATTTCTACAAACCCTGTGGACGAGTCAAATTCTTTTATCTATTAACCATTAATTTCAGTATTCCTGTTTGCTTATACAATATATGTATCTGCTTTTAGGATAATCCATTGACCAGATGTAACGTCTTTCAAGCTCTCTCATTAATTAATGAATTAAACTATATATTTGAAATTTGTTCATATTATATTTAGATGAGATTCATGGTTTTACCTTTTTCAAGATTATGCTTTTATGTTACTGACATACATATCATTTCAGTTTGTCTTTTAAGCCCTTAGTGTCATTTGTTTCAAATTCTGCTGTGTAACAGGTTCTATTCAAGTAGATTTACAGGTCCTTTCAATTCTAAGAGCCACTCAATGCTGTAGGTATTACTATGTTCATTTTACACGTAATGAACTAAATTTTCAAGATGCTAAGTGGCAAAGTCATGATTAAATTATTTCTAATGCCTGTACCCTTAGTAAAAGTTTGTTAACTCTTCAAAATGTTTAAAGCTCCAAAATGCAAATAATTAATACTATCACTCATCATCTACTTCAGTATAATAAATTTGGTTTAATTGTTTTGATTATCAATCAGAAAGTAAACTATAAAAGAAATATTCTAGGAAAGTTCTTAGTGATATGAAGGAAGCTGGCATCTGATGTACACATTCTGTTGACAAAAAAAACATAAATAACTGTGGAGAATTTGCTGGTATATCATTAATGGTATATACCTCTATAAAACTGGCCAACTTCCTAACTTCCAACCTTCCAGTGAACCTGTTAACCTTAGCTGGTATTGTTTTGAACAACTTTCAGAATCATCTACTTTATCACGAAAAGCCAGGAATTGCTTGTTCATTTTTATGTTGTTTTCAGTTTTATTTTTTATAAAAACAGAAGCCTTGATGGAGCTGGCTTTCTTACATACCTCAGCAATATGACTTGCTCATGCTTAGATATAAGGTAGTATTTTGAATGTCTTGCTATAAAACATTTTTCTCTGTCTAAATTGCAAAGCTTTTGCATTTAGCTTTCTTTTCAAAGTTTATTCTATAACTGTAGGTTTTCAAGAACTATTTTTGTGAGAACAATAAATTGTTATTCCCTCTTGTCCCAGAATTGTATTACCAAATGTCTACTTGCCTTCAGGTATTCACCAACTTTGGCTTTATCTTAAATTAGAAAGTCCAGAACAAAAACTTCACTTGGGCTTGTGATAGTTTTGGATAGTTTATATCTTAAGTTCTCTTATCCTTCATAATTGAATTTTGATAAGCCACAGAGAGCCTATCTTCCCCTGTTGATTTCTATATGTCCAGCAACATAAGAGGATCCATTGTGTGGGTAATTGTGGCCTTCAGTCTTAACCAATGTTTACCCCATAAAGTTGTGAGAATTAAATAAGTATATATATTGAGTAAGCCCCTTTTGAGCACATACCAGATTTCAATTTCCTCTCTTCTTTTTTTTTCTTTATGTTTAATTTTGTCTATTCTAGCACTAATTATCAATGATACCGTAGACATACCTACTATGCTCACTCAGTTCTTCTTAGGATTAGCTCCTCTTCTCATTTGAAAGTTGTCTAACTCCTCTACTTGGATATTTCTTTGGAAACATGTGTTTATACTTTCATGATTCTTAGATCTTCTTTCTCTGCCTCTTGTGTTTTTTTGGCTTGTTTTTCTGTTTGTTGCCTTACTAATTAGCCCCATATTTAATTCGAGTCTATGTTTGTTTTACTTCCTTTTCTTTCCAATTCTTTCCTTTATAACATTCATATATTCAGGTATGTACTTTAAGCTGTTAACACAAGTGAGATGAAGAAGCTCATCACCCACATGTGGGAGATAGACCATACCTGGAACTGTCCCCACGGAAGGCCCACCATGAAACACATTGCCAGTCTGGACATCATTTCTCAAAACTGACATCATTTTTCATTTTAAAGAGCTACTGATCTTATTGCAGATTTTTCTGTTTTGCAAGGCAAGGTTTTAATTAACCATTTTGGGAGTTTGTTTCTAAATGAACCTGCTACTTAAAAATGCATCAGACCCATTTAGAAATGATCTTGAGAACTTTTTCAATCCATATGGAGCATTGCTTGCAACGTATTTTTTTCGCATTTGAATGTACGTGTGTGTGTGTGTTTGTGGTGTTTAGCAGCAAGAGCATGTTTTACAAAAATAGAGCACTTTGGAAGTCACCTAGACCTCAGCTCTGGCCCGACGTATTTTAGCCTGCAACTTTCAGCTCTTCATGATGGTTAAATCCATAATGGTTTAACTTCATAAATTAAAAAATAAAAAAAAGTGTCAAATATTCTTACCCTCTCTTTATGATGGAGCTTTCAAATGCATCAGGGTTTCTCCACCTTTATCTGTAAATTCTTCCTCAAAATTAGCAAGTCAAGACTGATTTTTTTAGCTTCTCTAAGAAATACATCATTTGAAAGTTCTTGATTTGGGATTATCCTACCATAATGCCAATCTCTACTCAGAGTGGCATGGGTTGAAAGCAACCCTGGAGCTATTTTGACTTACTTTCTTTTTCTTCTGCTGTGTTCATAACAGTTTCAACCTCCACTTTTTCTTTTTCAGATAAGGATCTTAATTTCTTCTTCCTTTTCTACTTAAGCAGGTACCGTTTTCATCAGTCATCATAATTTACATTGGGCTAATTGATAAAAGCTAATCTTTTTTTGTTTTCTATTCTCACCTTATTGTAATACAGCTACATCTTAGAATTCCTTAAACAAACTTTGCTTTCCATATGTTCTTCCTCCATTCTGTCCTGTTACTTCTAAGTTCTAAACTCTTTAATTTAAAAACCCTTCACTTTTCAATACTTACTTATAGATTCAGCTATTAAATTCATTTTTCTCACCAATGGCTCCTTAGTTTGATTTATCAATTGTATCTTATATGCTCCACAATCCTTATGTTATATTGTTCAGCCAAGTCCAGCATCGCTTTGTTTGCTATATCTGTAAGTGCTGTAATTTTACGAATTAAATAATAAAAATAGGGAACAGTTTTTATACAGAAATATGGTCTAATATTAAAATAATATCTGGGATGAATTTCTTAAGAATTTGCCATCCATATCTGACTTCAGAATCAGTGGAATCTCTTTATCCATTCTGACACTAGCACTGAATGCAGAGCTTTCATTTTATCCAGTGTTGTAAAGGTGCTCTTGGTTGTATTTTTCTTCATTCAATCATTTTTTAGTCATTCACTCATTCATCAAGCATTTTTTTGAGGGTGTTCTCTATATCAAACCCTTTTAAATGTATATAAAAACAAGATGTCACTGTATTCAAAATGCTTAAGTGTAATGGGGCAAGAAAATAAATACAAAATTAACATGCAGTGCTGATAAGTATCACAATTAAGGTATGGTGGAAATGCTATGAAAGAATAACCTTCAGAAGTTTTGAAATGCTATAAGGGGAAAAGAGAAGATGGGATTGTCTGAAAGGAGAAACGGCACAAACCTTTTAGGCAGAGGGATCACTTGTAAAATGGCAGGTACTTGTGGAAAAGCAGTGTGAGGTCAGGCGTGGTGAGTATCACTTTGTATGAAGTATTTGCTCTCTCCCCCTTCCTGTCTTTGTTTCTTCCAGTATTTCATATGAACTTTCCTTTGTTACCCTTACAGTCTGCAGAAGTCTCTAGAACCAATACTAATCTGATGCTTTATTTTTCATGAAATGATAGTAGCTGTTAAAACTCAATTTGCAAACACCATGGTAACCATGTAGTTAGATATATTTTCTTATTCTCTGTAGACGTAGCATTTGAGCTAGTCTGTCAAAGTAACCTCTATTTTAATAAGTAGAATAGTCATGAAGTAAATTAATGAATGTCTTAATATGTACATTTGTGCATCTTTATACTTTCACATGGACAGCTCTAACTGGTTTGATTCAGATTCACTTCAGTTCATACACTCAAGAACACATTTATCAGACACCAGACAGCAGGGCTCCTTTAGACAGTCAATATACTGCAGGAGAGATGCTGAAAAAGTAAAATTCTAATTATTCTTGATATAGGACATTCTAAGGGTGTCTTGTGCCAAAATAATGAAAGTTATTTTTCTTCAGGAAACTGAAGAGACGATGCATGAGGCATCTTCAGGTTCCCACGGAAATGGAGTTAAATAAGAAACATGTGGCACTTTCTGATGGATATAGGTCATCCTGAAATCACTTCACATCTGCTGGCTAAATAGGGAAATAACTGTAAATCTTTTCAAAAACAAAGGAGAGAAAAATGTAGCAAATATATCAAGTAATACTTTTACGACATCATTTAGCATGACTCTGTATAGAAGGTTTATTTATAATGGTAGAATTATTTGTTACACACCATTTAAAAAAAAAGAAAATTAAAAGTATAGATGGGTTACAATGCTATATGTGATCTTGTAAACCCTAGATACTTCACTTTGCTAGTTACAAAACTTCTTTTTAATCTTTAGCACCATTTAAAAATTTTATAAATGTTTGCATTTTCAGATTGGTATAAGCTCACATCATTAGAATAGTCTATGTTTTTAAAAGTCTTTTGTAGGAATTTAAATGAGTATTTCTTGCCCTCAAATGTGCATATATGTGAAAAAATTACATTGAAGGAGTATTTATAGTGGATAAATATACATTTTTTATAACTATATATATACTTAATAGGAAATTTGTAAAAAGCTCACATATATGACTTTAGACACTTAATCTTCCTCTTTAAAAAAGTTTCTGGAACACACTTCTACCCACCATACTCCATTTCCAACAACATGCCATTTAATTATTGAAACATAATTATATAAGAATTTTTATTTTTGATCCTAACAATGGAAGTCATTTTTAGTACTTTCTTATCACTTTAAGAAGTAACATAAAATATGTATCCATGAGGGTTAAAATATAAATATTACTAAACAGTTTATCACTACATAACTAGTTTTGAAGATACATGTTTTGAATATACAATATACATGTAGCATATATTAGCACTATAAAAGTAGTCTCATGTGACAAGTATAAAAATAAATTCTCATGTATATTCACGTAACATAAGAGAAGATTGTGACCTTCAGAAAAGCCCTGTGGTGGAAATATTTTTATCATAATCTGCATTGCTATTTCCCTTAAGTGTCAGAGAAAAACTACTGATTTTTTCATAAGAATTAAATAAGAAAGAAAGGAGTCAAAGCACTTCTTTTATTGTACTCAAACTCAACCACTTATCTGGGAAATGGTAGTAGTGGTGGAGGCAGGGATAATGTGGGAATTTTCACCTAGCAGCACATAGTGTTGTAAACTAATAAACACCAAATTTGCTTCTTTATCTTCCTCTTCACTTCTTCAGATAATTCCCAAATGACATCAGCTGCAGAAAGGGAAGCCTTCCAATCAGACTGAGAAATGAGAAAGGATGGCACACTGAGTTAAGCATCTGTCTGATTTGAAGATTGAATTCTAGTTCTATATGCCATGCTTTTTTCTCATACTAGAGACTGACCATTATTAAATATTAGGATGTGTGATAAAATTCTGGCCTACTATGAATTTTCAACCAAAGGAAAGAAAACCATTTCAGGAAACTGCCAATATATCAATAAGATACTGAAATTTAATGATATAATTTGTGTTATAACATTTTGAAGGGATATTAGAGGCCAGAGTCAAACTCGTTTTCAGATGCAGAGGCAGTTAACAATGAGTTAATGACTTGTTCAAGGTCATTGTTAGCTTTTATTAGATGTAAATTGCATATTTTATTTAGTTTCCTAGCTCTTATATGCCTAGTGGTACTTCTTGATTTTTTCCCCCACTATGATATAAGATTATTCATATATTGGATGGGGACTTCATAACAGTGAGGTAATCCTACCCCCAAGAAAGAACAGAGTGGTAATGAGATGCAGTTGGGAGGATGGGTCTAGTTTAGAAATTCCCCTTTCCCTTCTTCACAGTTCAGATTGAAGGGACTTTCTGTGAGAATTAAGTGTTGTAGACTAGGGTTTTAATTAATTCCCAGCATTCTGAGGGAATTTACAGGAGTGATATGTTATATTGTAACAAAGAAATTATTGGATATAAACATCATGCCCCCAGTACCCTTTAAGATATAGCCTGAGAGAGAGAGAGAGAGAGAGTGGGGACGGCGTGGTGGGGGGGAAGGAGAGTGTAAATAAAGGGGCAGAAGTCCAATTGCAAGCTACCTGGACATGTTTTTTATGCTAAGTGAATGGCACTCAGTATCCACTCCCTCCTGAGTATCTCTTCAGCACTGCATAGAAGCAGAGCCTATCCACTCCATAGTAACAAGAGAAATGGAGGACAAATAGTTCTTTTGTTAAATCCTTATGACCTTTTTAGTAATCTCTTTAATTATTTTAATAGGAAAAGTAAAAGATTTGAAAATAGGCATAAGAAATTCACGGAAAGAAGTGTCAAAGAATCTCAAGAGTAAAGTGGTATGTAAAGAAGAATTTCTTACCAATTTCAAATACTTAAGTCTGGTCTCTTGTTTCATAGCTATAACAAGTTTAATCACAGTGGCAGTGGAATAGAGGTCATTTTATCTGGTATAAATAGGATGGAAACTCTGTCCCATTACCCACGTCTCCCAAGGAAGTGATCTGATTATCTTTGAGTTGGAACAGAGGGGGGTAGATGGGATGGAGCAGAGGAAGCAAACTGTTACGGCATCTCCAAATCACTGAGTATCAGTGTCTTTGCCATCTTGTTAAAAAATGACAGCCTTATTTTGTTCACTCTTCTTTATATTGCCTAGTTGCAATCTGCCTGTGACTTTTAAAAAATTTTTGCCAGAGTTACTCTATGATCTGTGGTGAATTAGTATCTCTTCTTGGATTTTCTGGGAACTCCCTGAGTATGGAGGATAATAATGTGTCTGAGAATTGGATTTTTGGCAGTGTATGGAGGTTGATTAGGTTTTAACTTTCTATTCCATTCCCTTTCATTAGAATTTTGTTTTAAAACTCCCAGGGAAGACAAGTTAAAATATTTTACTCCAAGATTTCAAGATATAAAAAGGTCGCTATAGGGCTTCCCTGGTGGCGCAGTGGTTGAGAGTCCGCCTGCCGATGCAGGGGACACGGGTTCGTGCCCCGGTCTGGGAAGATCCCACATGCCGCGGAGCAGCTGGGCCCGTGAGCCATGGCTGTTGAGCCTGTGCGTCCGGAGCCTGTGCTCCGCAACGGGAGAGGCCACAACAGTGAGAGGCCCATGTAACGCAAAAAAAAAAAAAAAAAAAGGTCGCTATAGCATAGCTACTCCTTAATTAAATATAGGGGCTTAAAGAAGAAAGAACATCAACTCTATATTTGGTTAAAACAAAGAATCTAGATATATTTAGAATGATAAATTAGACTTGGATACTTCTAAGGCCAACTGAAAGTTATAGTTCTTTATGGTCTCTATTCTTTAGGAATTACCAGCATATATTTTTACCTAGTATCTCTACAAGAACCCTGATCTTCTGGCTGTTAGCTAAGAAAGGGTTAGTTGGGAAGAAGGGATTAGGTATTTATTGAACAACTCCACTGTGCCAGGTACTGTATTATATGTTTTACATTTAAAAAAAATGAATACAGTAATTTTATGAGGTGTGTGTTATTTTTTAGACCACACATATGTGTATGCACACATACACAAGACACACAAAACACTTAGAAATTAAGAAAATTAAATATATATTACTCCTAGGATATGAAGTATTTTTTGAGACTTTAAGATTCTTCATCTCTACCATTTGTGAGCTGTGATCACCAGATCCTATCTGATTATTTGAAGTTCTGATGGAAAAGAAAAAGGTTTCTGACTTAATCTTTAGACTGTTACCAACAGCTCACTGAAATTGGTGGCAGAGGAAGAAGGAGAATTTTTTCACAGCCAGTCCTTCTGTGATACTGAAGGATGCAGCTTGAGAAGTTGTTCTCTGATTTAACCAAATGTGTCAATCACTGATCTCTATACAGTCAGAGAGCAGGGGATGAGGATAGGGGGCATAACTGAATTGCTTTCAATTCTCTTCAAGCCTTTCCAACTCCGGGGCAAAACCTCTTTCCTCCAGGTAGCCATCTTTTCTTAAGGCATACCTCTTAACTGGGCTTCTCACAACTACATGGTGCTCCTCTGATCCAATTTCTATACTATAGATATTCCCAAATGATATTTGTAAAACTTAAATCCAGTCATGTTACTCACTTTTTAACCTTCTAGTGACTTCTCATTGTCATTAGGATGAAGTTAAACATTCTTAAACTGTTTTATTAGCCCTTATATCATCTGACCGCTATGATCTGGGAAATGAGGGATAATTTTCAGGAGAAAGGTGAATGGGTAATATCACCAGATGCAAAACAAATATTTCTGTGTAAATATATTGAAGTCTATAATTTGCAATAAATACCCCTAAGTTTTTTACCTTATAGGAAAGTTCACCTGCTCTTTAGAGATTTTGAAGAATTTTAGGGAAGGCCTGATTTTTTTTCTGTCTTGTTTTTTTAAAAAATATCTGATTCCAAAGCTCAGGAAACAGTATGTGTTAGCAAACCTCAGACTATTGCTTTGAAACCATTTTACAAAACTCTTTCTGGGGGCTTCCCTGGTGGCGCAGTGGTTGGGAGTCTGCCTGCCGATGCAGGGGGCGCGGGTTCGTGCCCCGGTCCGGGAGGATCCCACGTGCCGCAGGGCAGCTGGGCCCGTGAGCCATGGCCGCTGGGCCTGCGTGTCCGGAGCCTGTGCTCCGCGGCGGGAGAGGCCACGGCGGTGGGATGCCCGCGTACCGCAAGAAAAAAAAAAACAAAAAAAAACCTTTCTGACTAAAAGTTACTCAGTTATAGAGTATAAAGGAGAAATATAGAGCATAAAATATATTGTGTTCTTACTCATCAAAGGAAAATCATCAGTACCTTTCCTTAGAATGGAAACCTGACATATGATAACATTCACATGCTGTTCATGTTTCTATTATATGTTGGAAGGAACATTTGAAATGAGGGACATATAGATAAATAAAATTATTATGTAGAACTAACCATTTTGATTTTTTTCCAACCATTTTTCAGTTCACGGTCTGCTTGTATCTCTCTGCTAATATACTTTGAAGAGGCAGAGTTCTTCTCAGTGACTGCTATGACTTTGATTCAGCACAGCAAAGACAAGCTAGTTGGGATAAATGGATATTCAATTTTTTTCTGTTTGCGAAAGATCATAGAGTTATACTTGTAATGGGTGGTTCCTGCCTCTCTCAGTTAAATCAGCACAATTGAAATATGCTTTGCTGTTTTAAATAGCATCTTGGGCAGGCTATGTACCTGCCGACAAACATAGTTGGAAATATATTTGACATAATCTTATATACTGTTCAATTATAAAAATGAGGAGTTTTATTTCTTGAGTTACTACTTTGGATCCCCCAAATCCAAGTCACTCTTTTGTAAGAAGATATAAGTGTTAGACTATTTATTTCATCTACGATGTACTAGAAAGACTAGTCAGAAGACATGATTGAATCATCACTCTGCTACTTAACAACTGAATAACCTGTGCTTAGTTGCTTAAATGATTTTAGCTTCAGTTTTTCCAGCCATGCAGTGGGGCAGTAGCATTAGTTTCTGAGAATTTTGAAAGGATTAATAGATGATTTACTTGAAAGTGTTTTGTACATAGCAAAGAGCTATTTTTGTTATTATTTGAGAGATTTAGGCAACAATTTATGGTGTTTTTTTCTTTTACAGTGAAGTATTTTGGTTAAAAGGTCATGAGGGGTGAATGTAACAAAGGAGTTACAGAATAATAATGTCATTTTAGCTGGCATAAACAGCCTGCATCGCAGTCATTACACGGTATCTTTGTGTCTCACAGTGTATTTTACGTGAGTATGGAATATCCACTGTAGTGTTAAATCATTGCGGATTATTTTTTTACTGTTGTGTAATCTAACCTATGTCTTTTATATATCCTATGAGAAATTTATTTAACAAATTTTGAAATGCACACCATAAATGAAAGTATAGATAAATATGACTATTAAAATAAGACACCATCAGGGTTTCCCTGGTGGCGCAGTGGTTGAGAGACCGCCTGCCGATGCAGGGGACGTGGGTTCGTGCCCCGGTCTGGGAAGATCCCACATGCCGCGGAGCGGCTGGGCCTGTGGGCTATGGCCGCTGAGCCTGTGCATCCGGAGCCTGTGCTCCACAACGGGAGAGGCCACAACAGTGAGAGGCCCTAGTACCACAAAAAAAAAATAATAATAAGACACCATCAAATACAAATTTAAATGACTGCTTAAAGACAGTATGTGTTACACAAATATAAAGCAAAAAGGATCTAAATGTCAAGTGTATACAGATCTTATAAACCAGTAAGAAAATTAAAAAAAAAAAACTAGTAGAAGAATTGGCAAACATATTAAAAGGGAATTCAGAGAAGAAGAAACTATGGGAGCCAGTACATTTATGAAAAAAAAAAGAATGGTGTACAAAATTGCAAATTCAAAGTATTGTCAAATAATTAATCGTCAGGCTGGAAATAAAATACTAACATTCCGAAAGTACCAACTGTTATCAAGGATATGGAGCAAAGAAAACTTAGATATTAGGCTGATGAGAATAAATAAAGAATAAAGCATTTTGGAAAGTAATTGAACAAAATTTAGTAAAGTTGAAGATATGTATATTCCACAGCTCATCATTTCTACTCATAGTTAATTCCATGAAAAAGTTTTTATATGTCTAAGAACATTTATTAGAACATTGGGTATAAGAGCAAAGTATTTGAAATGACTTAAATGTTCATCAAAAGGAGAGGGTTGAGACTTCCCTGACAGTCCAGTGGTTAAGACTCCACAGTTCCACTGCAGGGAACATGGGTTTGATCCCTGGTCAGGGAAGGATTCCCATATGCCCCGTGATGTGGCAAAAAAAAAAAAAAGGAGAGGGATAATTTATTTGCACTATACTTTTTACAAATAATATTATTTAGCGGTTAAAATATTTGAATTGGACTACATGTATCAACAAAGATCAATTTCACAAATATAATTTGAAGTAAGAAAATTAGAATGGAACTTTCAGTATTGTGACATATTTAAAAATATAAAAATGTACAAAACAATACTGTGTATTATGTATGGAGTAAAATTATGAAATATGAGGAATGAAAAACTACAGTTCAGGATAGCAGTTCTGTCTTGACAAAGGAAAGAAATGAGGGGCATGAGATCAAAGAAATAGAACACAGGGAATATTAGTTGTATTTATAGTAATTCTATTGAAAAATATTGATGAGATTTTAGCTTCCAGAATTGGTGCACTAGTAAATTTAATCAGCAGTCCTGCTGAAAACACCTGGAAGAGCTGGTTTACAAAGCATAGAAAATCATCTGTTTGAAGAAACTGGCAAGTTAGCAAGACTGAAAAATTAATGAACCAAGCATTGGAGAAGCTGTAATTCAATCAATGGGAATCTGGCATTTGGGGCTGCCTTAGCCTTGGGGGTATTTGTCAATTCTGGAAGAGGTGACTGAGAGGCTAACACTCTTAACTGATCTGACAGTCTTGTGGACTAGCAACATAAAAATTGGAGTACAGGAATTTCCTTGAGGAAGAATGTATCCCAGATAAATCCACCATCTTTGGGCTGGGATCCTGAAGTGTTAAAATACAAAATCAAGTTTTTTAGCTAGATGTAGGATGACTTTCTGAGAGAGTGAAGCCCAGCGTCAGTTAGCTTTAGTCAGAAAGACTTGATTTAGTTTATTTGGGTTTGCTATTTCCCCTATATCCCCAATAGAAATTGTCAAAATTGTGGTTACTTTTGGAGAGAAGAAGGGAGATAGCTAGTAATGGAAGAGGACAAGGAGGGAGCTTGTTGGTGTCAGCAAATATTTTGTTTCTTAGCCTGGATGGTGGTTACAAGATAATAATTTTGTGATAAATCTTGGGCTGTGTATTTTTGTTTTGTGCATTTACAGGCATGTTGAAATATTTCATCCTAAGTAAAGCTAAATACTACTTTTAAAAAGTTAGTAGGCATTCAATAAATGTTAACTGATTTTCAGCTAAAAAACTGTCAGGTGAAATAGACAAAAGTATTAAGATTTGATAAAGCTTGTCCTTAAATGCATGGATGTTTGTTTTATGGATTGTTTTTTGTGTCATAAAAAATGATATGTTTGGGCCTCCCTGGTGGCGCAGTGGTTGAGAGTCCGCCTGCCGATGCAGGGGATACGGGTTCGTGCCCCGGTCTGGGAGGATCCCATATGCCGCGGAGCGGCTGGGCCCGTGAGCCATGGCCGCTGGGCCTGCGCATCCGGAGCCTGTGCTCCGCAACGGGAGAGGCCACAACAGTGAGAGGCCCGCATACCGCAAAAAGAAAAAAAAAAAAAAAAATGATATGTTTCACAAATAACATTTTTATTTGCCAATCATACCTCAATAAGGTTGGAAAAAATTAGTAAAAGAATAAAAAAAAAACTGTTAACAGAATATACATTCTAAGAAAAGACTGGGGAAAAAAGTCATTGTCACACTCATTCCGAGGAAACAAAATATTACATCTGGCTTGTAAACAATTCATAGGTGATATTTATAATAGCTCCAAGTCATTCTTGAACATTTTTTATAGGGTCCAGGTTTCTTACTTTATCCACTATAATTTAATTTATTGAATTCTTTTGTTTTTCAGAGAAAAATAAAAGAAAATATTATGAAATCATTTCAAAGTGTTTAGAAATAACCACTAACTAATGCAGATATAGCTCCTTAAGCTAATTCAACAATCCTGTGAAAAGACAGCTAGAAACCAGTATTATAGATTTTTCCCTTTGAATTATCTGGAATAGTTGCACAGAAAGTAAATTTGGTAAAAGCCATATGAATGGAAATCACATTTTAAAATTCTAGATCTTCAAACCTTTTTCTTTCAATTGCCAGGACATCTCTTTTAGTATACTATATATATTTTTCTTCTCTGAGAGGTCAACTCTACCATTGATTTTGAAAAGTCTTCTGATTGAGTTACTAGAGCATTTTTAAAAGTAGGTGTCTTTCTTTTCCCTCTCAGTGTTCCTGATATCTAAAATATGCATGAATTTTTATTCTTCTGTCACCCGTATTTGAAACATTTCTTGGTATACTCAGGCAGCATTTGTAGCCCCACTTGCTTGGCTCCTATTTCAGTTGGTGAATAACGTTACTGATACTTGTTTACTTTTCTTACTCTAGAGATTAACATCAAGACACATACCTTGACTTAAAATCTTTGTATCTTCCTTCACTAGTAAGGATTTAGTAAACACCATTTAAATCAGTGAGTGAAAATGAATTCTTAGATATATTCTCTGCAACCTGTGAAACAACCTGTGGGAAAATATGAACTATAAATGTTGCTATGTATTAGATTAGAAAGTTAAAAAATAAAATTGGGTCCCCACTTCATACAATATTTAAACAGTCTCTGGGTAGATGAAAGTCTTAAATTAAAATCACAATTTAACAAATGTTATCAATAAATTTGATTATTTTTATTACTGGGTATAATAAAAGGTTTTTAAAATCATTAGAAGTATAAACAACAAAGGTAATTATTGATAAATATAACTATGACAAAATTTAAAATATCTATTCTGTGACGGACCTCTTAAAATATAAAAGACAAATCACAGAAAGAAAACCTTTGTATTATTGACCAATGGTTAGTATTCAGATTACAGAAAACTTTGACCATTCAGTAAGGGAAGATAACACAGTAGTAAAATGGACAAAAGATAAAGATGTTCACATAGGAGGGATTGTAAATGGACACTAACCTATGTAAAATTATTCAGTCTTACTACTAATTAGGAAAATACAAATTAAAAGCACAATGGGGGCTTCCCTGGTGGTGCAGTGGTTGAGAGTCCGCCTGCCGATGCAGGGGACACGGGTTCGTGCCCCGGTCCGGGAGGATCCCACATGCCGCGGAGCGGCTGGGCCCGTGAGCCATGGCCGCTGAGCCTGCGCGTCCAGAGCCCGTGCTCTGCAACGGGAGAGGCCACAACGGTGAGAGGCCCACATACCACAAAAATAAAAAATAAAATTAAAAAAAAAAAAAAAAAAAAAAAGCACAATGGGATACTATTCCCCAGTCATTAGATTAGGAAAACATTAAATTCTGACAATACCAAATGTTACAATACCAAATGTTTTAGATATGGTGCAACAGGGAAATCATATGCTCATGATGAGAGTGTAGACTGACACAATCACATTAGAAAACATATGATAATATAAGATAAAATTGAAGATGACCAGATTCTAAGGTACAATTTTACCTCTTGGAACCCAGCCCAGAGAAATTTTTGCATAAATATACAAGATAACAAGTAAAAGAAAGATAATTATACTGTTGTTTTTCGTGATGAAACTTAGAAACAATCCAATACCAGTGTCTGGTAACATGAAAATAGAAAAATAGTGACTGTATTAGTTAACCTAATGCTGCCATAAAAAAATTACTACTGACTGGGTGTCTTAAACAACAGATATTTATTTCTTACAATTCTGGAGGCTGAAATTCCAAGATCAAGGAGTTGGTCGGTAGTTTGGTTTCTCCTGAGGCCTCTCCCTGGCTTACAGATGACCATGTTCTTCCTGTGTCCTTACATGTCCTTTTCTCTGTGTGTGTGCATCCCTGATGTCTGTCTCTCTTCTTATAAGGACATCACTCCTGTTGGATTAGTGTACCACATTTATGACTTCAGGTAAACTTAATTACTTCTTTGAAAGCCCTGTTTCCAAATACAGTCACATTAAGGGTTAGGGTTTGAATTTGCAGGGGGACATGATTCAGTCCATAACATTTACATATTCATGTAGTGGATTACTGTAGAGCAGTGACAGTAAATGAACAATCAATAAGGATGAAACTTAACAAATGTTAAACACAAAAAGCAAGTATCATAAATTTTTTAGATATGGGAATTAATATATAATATTTATTGCTTAGGAATAAAATAATATGTAGTAAACTTGTAAATAACTGCATAAGAATAAAACATTTGAGATAGTCCTTTCTTCTGCAGGAGAAGGAGGATTCAGTAGTGTTTGTGTATACTAGACACTTCAGCTCAGTTGTGGCTGGATGGTGCATATATGTTTATTAATTGCTCTATTTTTTGTTTGCATTAAAATTTACACTCAAAAGTATATTTTGTGCAACAATTTTGTGTCAAACATTCTTGTAGAATCTTGGCATACATTACTAAATACACTAAGATTCCCTGCTCTCATGGAGCTTGCATTCTATTGCAGTTTAGATCCATTTGTTATATTATATGTTATTTATTTTAGACTCAGTCCTAACTTGCTTTTAGATCTATAATTTTAATGCTAACATTTTTGTAAGCTGCCTTAATTATGTCTGTAAAAATTTCTGGAATATAAACAAACAAATGAATAAAGAAAGAGAAAATCAGGTAATCCTCACATTGTCAACAGATGGAATACAGCAAGTACATCTGTTAGTTATTTGTTTAGAGCATAATACATATTTTCTTATTTCAGTAATGTTAAAAATATTGATTAACTACTAATAGCCCAACTTAAAAAGGTAACAAAAACAGAATATGAATAGCCAGTTCAAAAATGAAGTAATCCCATGCCAGTAATTGATAAAAACATTTCATTATTATTAGTTATCCAACAAATACATATTGAAATAATAATTTAATTTATATTACAAGCAAATATATATGTCTATGTCTGCATATATATACACACATAATAAAAGTTGGAGAAGTAAGTTAGTTTTTACAACATTTAAATAACTTATATCCATATAATATCAAAATTATAGTTTTGAAAAATGTTGAAATACATAGCAAAGACACATATTGGAATATTTAGGGAAAAACAGAGGATACAAAATTCTGTGACAAATTCTTTGTTCCCAATTATATAATATAAAATATGTATGCAGAAAGATGTAAATAATGGTTGACATTTAATGAGTGCTTACTTTGTTTCAGACACTGAGCTGAGGATTTTATCAGGATTATTTCACTAAATCCTCATAAGAACCCTATAATGTAGGTACCAATATTATCTTCATTTGACAGATGAGTTTTAGAAAGATTAAGTTCATAAGACTACTTATTGTGGAATCCAGGATATGTACAAAGTAGTGAGAGTCCAGAACCTTAATTACTATGCCAATTTACAAGTTAACTGGGATTACTCTTCATGATAAAAATATAATTAGCTAGAGATTAAAGTTATAATCCTGCTTCTAATGGTAAGGCCAATGCTGTCCCCAATGTTATGCAAATTTTGGGGGGCTTATATTATTATTTGCTTTTGATTCGTTGAAGTGGTATTCCTTATGGCAACAGAAGCTGTGAATATGAGAACAGTTCTCTATTCTTAAGAGTCCTAGGTCATCCTGATACTAGAAGATTGTTGCTTGCTACCTTTTTTTCAAGCTAGAGTTTCCTAATCCCGTTTTTCTTCCTTCTCTCTACTCCCTCTTCCTTTTTTCTTTGCTTTACCTTCCCCTTATTAACTGTTCATTTCTAATGCAGAGTAGTTTAACTCTCATTTTATTGTGTCCTTCCAAGCCGTGTTGTCTGTGTGACCTTTCAAGACATTTTGCTAAATGAAAAATTTCCCAAAACAGTAGATATTGTTAATGATTACTTATCTGCTACACTTTAAATATGAAAATCTAAAAAGATAAAATATGTAGCATACAGTTATAAGATTACATACATATGACCAACATGCATTTGAGAAATTTTTCAAGCTCACTAGGAGTTAAAGAAATTCTGTTATAAATAGTCACAAAATCACGTTCTCCTCAGATTGGAAAAACTTTAAAGTACATTACTAGATGCTATAAAACATGTTTTGGCAGTATCCACTGGTGTGAACTTTACATTGTTACTTCTGGCAAGTTCTTTGGCACTATAGTAAAAGGAATCTTCATACTAAATTCATACGTTTTGAGCCTATAATTATATGAATATCTTATAAATAGAAGAATCTTCTATTTTTTATATACAAAAGTAATTCCTAGTGTCTCTTGTCACCATTTTTAATAGTACTTATATCCAGATAATAGAGTTAATATTCATTATAGTCTATATAGAGCTTGTTATATCCTAAAAGTACATTATGGTCATTATAAAGTGCTAATTATTTACAAATGTTTATATATAGATTAATATATAAATATGTGCAAAGTTTTAATTCTAATTCAGAGTAATTTCCTCCTTCAAATTTATTTATTTATTTATTTATTTATTGATATCTTTCTTCCTCTGTTCACCTATATACCCGTATATGATCATCCTTTCTGACTTTATCTCTGAAACCAATAATCTTCATGGGTTTGCCTATTAGTTCTGTTCTGTTTCTTCATTTTCAACACTAGAATCTTAGTACTTTGTGAGATTCTGTTTCTTTCTCTCAGTTATCCCACTTGGGGTGTTTTGTCCTATACTGTGTCTTGCTCCACCTCCTCTTGCCCACATAGATCTCTTCATGTCTGATTCTTTCTGTCTTATGTATTTCTAATCCTGTCTTTCTTTTGTTGGCCTTTTAAAATTAGCTCTCTAGCTAGATCTATAGCATATATGTCCAATGTGGCCCTATTTCAGTGGCATTTTAAAGGCAAATAATCAACCTTTTCTTAATACTTAAACATATTCTGATACCTAGCTTGGGAAATTTTAGCAGGGAAATTAGTGTCTTCACTATTTGGGAGGTGAGGGAAGGGGTAAAGGATGTGTGAGATTTAAGTTGGAACAGAAACTGGTCTTCATTCAAATAACATTCAGAATTCAAACAACAAAAGTACTCACAGATATGAGAAAGAAAGAAAACCTAATTAAGTTGTGTTCACTGGTGCTTCAGAATTAAGAAGCAGAAGATAGTTTCACTTGGGACATAGAGGAAAAAATTCTCCACTTGAATATTTTAATCATTATTTGTATTTATGGATAGCTCTGAATCCCAAGTTTCACATATCCATGGGTGTAGAAGAAGCTACACCTACAGAAATAATCTGTATCTCTATTTGCTGGTCTTCCACCTGATTGACGATAGGGATGCCATCCTTAACCAGGAACTTCTGCCTTTAAATTTCTGGAAATCTCCAAAATGGCTGCAAATGAAGCTAAGCTGTTGTTTACCAGCTTTGATTACAGTGGTAAAGCAAGCTTCTTCACCAAGGCTTGAAGGAACAGTGAGCCCCCAAGACACTGTTGATCTCACTGAGCACTAACTGCTCCAGGCTTCTTCTGTAATGTGGCAAAACTGGGAGCCATTGCTCCTCCCCCACCCCCACCCCTGGCAACCCCCTTACCAAGCCCCGAAACCATATTAGAGGTGTTTCAATTAATATACATCACTGCTAGCTTTAATGAAAGAGGTTGAAAGCTGTGTAGGTCTGTGTCACACACACAGTCAGGAAGCATTCCACAGCAAAATTGCCTAGAGACCAAAAATTACAGCTGTAAATGATGCATTCCTTTCAATTCACAGAGTCACTGACACACACAAAAAAGACACAGATATTATCCCAAAGTTCCACCGGCATCACCACCAAAATATGTGACACAGTGACTTGATGACATTTAGTTTTGATACTGGACATATTACTGGTTCTCTTTAAACCTTCTAATCTTGGTAGAATTTCAGTCATCAGAACAGAGCCCTAATTTGTAGTATGTTTAACTGGTGTCAGTTCAGGTTCACCTCCAAAATGTTTATATGATACAGCTTCATTGTGGGTTGAGTCCAATTCCCCTCTATCTCCAAAGGACTCTTCAGCTGATAATGTAAATTAGCGGATATAAATCAATATGTAGAAACAAGGGAAGGAGAAACTCCATCTTGCTAACATCTTCTAAGCATCAAATTCAAATGTAGATACTGGAGTTTGGATGTAACCAATTCCAAATATGACTAACAATAGACCTTGGGCTTACCTGACATGTCTTGTTATTTACAGATTGTTTATAATTTGGGTTCCTGTGTATCCAGAGCTCTTTATGTTTAGTATCAAAAGTAAACTCCTTGGCGATTCAGCTTCCATCACCATCTGATGGTGACTATTTTGAATTGCATTCAGACATTTTAGAGGACTGGTATTGTCCCTTCTTCTGAATCATTCTACTGAAGTTGCATTAGGAATTTTAGAAAAGGGAAAGGTCAGTATCGTACAATTTGTCCTGTACCACCCCTGGAAAATGAAGGATTTATACATAATTCAATAAATAAGTATGTGGAATCTTAAAAAAAAAAGACACAAGTGAACTTATTTATAAAACAGACTCAAAGACACAGAAAACAAATTTATGGTTACCAAAGGGAAAAGGTGGGGGAGGGATAAATTAGGAGGTTGGGATTAACATATACACCGTGCTATATATAAAATAGATAACCAACAAGGACCTATTGTATAGCACAGGGAACTCTAATCAATACTCTAATAACCTATATGGGAAAAGAATCTGGAAAATTATATATATATATATATATATATATATACACACACACACACACACACACATATATATATATATATAAAACTGAATCACTGTGTTGTACACCTGAAGCTAACGTGACATTGTGAATCAACTATACTTCAATTAAAAAATAAGTAAGGAGGGGCTTCCCTGGTGGCGCAGTGGTTGAGAGTCCACCTGCCGATGCAGGGGACACGGGTTCATGCCCCGGTCCGGGAAGATCCCACATGCCACGGAGCGGCTGGGCCCGTGAGCCATGGCCGCTGAGCCTGCGAGTCCGGAGCCTGTGCTCTGCAACAGGAGAGGCCACAACAGTGAGAGGCCCGTGTACCGCAAAAAAAAAAAAAAAAAAAGGAGGACATGAAAGAAAGGTTATTCTTAAAACTTTATGGTGTAATTCCTCTGAATCCTGTGAGAGTCTATGTTCTTGTATACTAGAAAATCTAATTACAAAATATTAGTTTCTAAGGGATGATTTTTCCTCAGCAGATATTTATATACCAGTACACTAAATGCAATGAGAAGTTTGTAAGTAGCTTAAGGTTTATTTTTAACATTCCAGGTGTTCAGTTCATCTGCATATAAATATGACACTCACACAAGCATGCAAGTTTTTTCACCAGAGTAAATGAGGCCCCTCTAGCTACATTTCTTGTACTTTCTTCAGAGATCAATTCAGCACAAACCACATTATTTATTCAGGATGACATTAAGATGTTCACTCTTCACAAGAATAAACACATTGATGATGTTAATGCCAGCACTTCATTTTCTGTGGAACGCTTACACTTAAATACAGCAGAGGAGTGCATGACGTTTTCTTTGCGTTTTTCATTTCAACGTGATTATAGTTCTCTATTTGTGCTAAGTCACTTCTGCCAGATTTCTCAGATTTAACTTAAACTTTTAATTATTATATATACTTCTAGTTTTCCAAATAAGTAACCTCAACATGATTTTATCATTGCTACTTTTTGGTGGAAGCCGACAGTAAAAATTTAAAGAAACCTAAGGACACCAACTTCTATTTTCCCAAAGGATTCCAAAGGAAAAATAAAAATGGAAAGCACTGAACAACATGAGGAAAGTTACGATAGTCATATAAAACTCTGGGTAAAACAAACCTCCTAAAGAAGCCGATGTGTCTTTTTACAGTGAACTGAGCATTTTTATTGTCCACTGGAGCACATACTATAAAGTGTCAATGAAGAAGTTTAGATAAGTCTGTAAACTAAGATTCTGTCTTCTTAGGGAATAGTAAACAGCTCCAGGATATATCCACAGAGGCTTTTTAGTACTTCCTAGACAAGCAATAGAAGTGGAAGGCAACAGTGTGGCCGAGACAACATCTGTTCTTTTCCATATATAAAGACTTTGCTCTTGGGCTTCTCTGGCTCTAGAAGCTTGCTGATGCCTGTTTGGGGTTAACATCATATACATGATTAATTCTTGAGGTTCTTGGCCCTGAAGTTATTGATAATCATTCAGTGCTGTACATTTCACTTTCTCAAAGAAAATAAGTGATTCCCAGATACCACAGAGTAGATTTCAAAAAGATGTATTAAAACCCTTTGAGGACCATCAGACTATTTCCAAGTGAAACATTATAAGTAAAATTTAAAACTAGAGAAAAAAAATGAAGTAGGTATTCCTCAGAGATCTGGGAGAGAGTCAATAAAAGCCATAGATATAAAATGTATCCCAGATAATTTAAAGGCAAAGTGCTATCACATTGGCCAGTGTTGAAATAAAAACTTAATTATCTCCAAAGGATAGTCATAACAGGAATAATTTAAGAAAAATATTTTGCTCTTCCAAATAGAAATCATATCAAACAATGTCATCATACTTAGCTGACTAACTGAACAAATAAAACCCAATACTATATGTAACAAACAAAGCATTCCAAATATTTATGGGATAAGTAGTGTACATCACATACAGTTAATTTAACCTAGCTTTAGAAAAACATGCAAAGAAGAAGAAAAGTAATAATTTTATACTCTAATTTTAAGAATAAATTCTACTTCTTCAGGAGCATGTGACAGTAATCAATCTCAAAATTAGAAGGAATTTTAGAAGTAAGTTGTTATGGATATAATAGCTTAAAAGTATTTTAAAATATGTATTTGATTACCTGAAAGGTAAACTTGCAGTTGGAGAAAAATTCAGTATTTACAGAATGGTGTACAATGAAAAATCAGTTTTTCCCCTATTCTGATCACCTAAACTCTCCCCTCCCAGAAGCAGTCATGATAGCATTTTTATGCAAACGTTTTTTGACATTTTCCCACATATTATAATGTAAAATATTTCCATAAAGGTCACATAGTTTTGCCTTATTCTTTTTAAAGATTGCAAAGTACTCCATTGTTTGTGTATATCACAATTTTTTTTAGAGTTTTGTAGTTTCCAATATTCTGGCATTACAACCTATGATGGTACTAACTTGTATTTGTGTGTGTATGTGTTTTCCTAGATGAATATATCTGTAGATAAATGACACATTTCACCAAATCTTTACTATTGATTGTAAGATAAGCCACTAATTTTTGCATCATGCAGAAAGAGAAAGACACCATCATAAAAATAATATATGATATCAGTTATAAAATGCACCTGGATTTTAGAGATGTTAAAATATGTCTTTGAATCAATGAAATATGGTAACAATTTGTGCATCTTAGAATCAATGAAATGTAGTACTAAAAAGTAACATTGCTAAGTCACATTGCCAAATTGCCACCTGTTGTAGTATAAATAACTTACACTTCATTGACAATGCAGGACAATACCTGTTTCCTTTGTCCAAAACAGTGCATATTAAATTTTCAATCTTGGG
Source organism: Mesoplodon bidens (assembly GCF_964165515.1). Taxonomy (NCBI): domain Eukaryota; kingdom Metazoa; phylum Chordata; class Mammalia; order Artiodactyla; family Ziphiidae; genus Mesoplodon; species Mesoplodon bidens. Next base: position 100,500,035 of record NC_138176.1, on the reverse strand, counting down.
CAGTCACATACATTAAAAAAATAGTATCTTTTAACATGTAGAAATGACATGGTATTTCCTGTTCTAAAGGCTGCTCTAGATTTTTTAAACTGAAGATAATATCTTATTATGGATTGTCATGAGGAATAAATAAGATAATGCATGTAAAGCAGCGGTCCCCAACCTTTTTTTGTCAGCAGGGACTGGTTTCATGGAAGACAATTTGTCCGTGGACAGGGGGTGGGGGGATGGTTCAGGTGGTAATACAAGCGATGGGGAGCGGCAGATGAAGCTTCCCTTGCTGGCTCCCCCACTGCTCACCTCCTGCTGTGTGGCCTGGGTCCTAACAGGCCGCGGACTGGTACTGGTCCACGGCCCAGGGGGTTGGGGACCCCTGAAGTAATGTATTACTGGAACATAGTGGTTAATCTTTACATATTAGCTTTTACTATTGTTATTATCATTAGTACTACCACTTCTGTGATACTTTGTTTATGAATAGAATAATCTTAATTTACTTGTCACAAAATTTTTATTCAAAGGAGTTAGTTTTTCAGTAATGAGCACATATGTAATGCCTAAGGAAAATGACTCCATCTTTTAGGATGCCTTTTCAAGTAATAAGTATTGTGTTTAGATATCCAAAGTGATGTCAGAAGTAGTTTTAATAAAACAATAATTATCACACTCTAGTATCATGACTAAGACATATTTGTTCCATTAAATAATCCTTATTACACAATTCTGAGCAATCCTCATTTCAGTATCTAGCTTTTCCTCTACTTGTACCTTTAGCTAGTGCCTTCAGTTCCTAAGCCTTTCTCTAATTCGGCTGTATGAATTGCCATGCTTCTCACTATCTTCCCCTTCTATAGTCAGTTGGTATTCAGCTTTTCTCCATTTCCTTTCCTCTTTATTCTTTATTTCATCTTGAAAAAATGTTGAAATTTCATCTATTGTAGTTGTGTTCAGTGTTCATGTTTATTCTAAAATTATCCATAAATGGATAATTTTAACTGTACACATTTTAACTGTACACATTTATTTTGTACAGTTCTTATTTTACATGAATATAGCTAGTAAAATTTCAAATTAGTTTATCAAAATTGCCCAGTAAAATTAGATTACCAGTTATTCATTTAATCAAATTGTGTTATATTAAAATAATTCAGAATCCTAAAGAAGAGTGTGTGATATTTTACAATTGATTTTTATAAAAAGTCTCTTTATGATCCGACTTTTTAATACAGATATTAAGTGTATTTTTACTTTTCCAGTTTGCCTATTTTTCTAGGTTTCTCATTTATAAAAATAATCTTATTGTCCCTAAACAAGCACTGCACTGCTCATTCAATTCTTTTGTGTGTTTCTCCTTTCTGTATCAAGGACTCTCCATTTTCCCCATTTTTCTATTAAATTGCTATCTTTCAAGACACAATACTGCTCTCTTCCTTTCTTTACTCAATGTGTCTTCTTGCTTTAAAGCACCAAGACAAGTTTTCAATTCATCAGATCTTCTGGAATCTCACTACTAATACCTTTTTCATATCCTCATTGTCTATTTCTTGAACTATAGTAGGAGACTTCTATCTGGTTTTCTGCTACTAATCTCTCTCTTTAAGTCATTCTCCATATTTCTGTGAGAATTAATTTCTCCAAAAGTTTCTTAAGTAATTTCTATTCTGAAAAATCTCTCTTGGTTTGTTCATAACCACAGAATAAAACCAAGCAGCATAATATCGATGCTTTTCCAGCCTTGTTGTCACCTGCCCCTCTGACCTCTTCCCCTGCTCCACCTCTCCACTCCTGTGTCACTACAATAACTCCTATTTTAGGGAATACATGTATTTAACAAATAATAGGTAAACTTTTATTAATATATAAAATTAATTTTTCTTCTGACAGTACAAAATAAATATTGAACCAATATTGAAGTTAAAAGAACAATAGATTATTATTCTCCTGGTAGACTCAATAGAATTAGTCAATGAATTAAATAATGATGACAAGGAGAAGAAAAAGTCAAATATGACTCTGATATTTGAGCCTGAGTAATTGGGAAGACAGTGTTGCCAGTAGCAAAATCTAAGGAATATGCAAGGAGGCAGGTTTAGGGAAAGCTAATATATTCAGTTTGGAAATAGGTTGAAGTGCTTATGAGCACACTCCAGTGGAGACAACAAAGCATAGCTGGAAGTGTGATCATAAAGATTTGAGGAGAGGTTAGGCTTAGATATGTGCTTTGAAAACTTTACATAAAGGTGAATATCATATCACAGAACCATTTACATCACTGAATATTATATTTATTTACATCTTTATTTTATACAAAGAAGAAATGTTTCACTGTGGCTTATGTATGCAAATCAGAAATTTCAGAAGAAGCATAGAATTTGTTATAATTATTCATTTGTTACCTATCTACATACTTTATCTTAAACCAACCTCCTGTGCTAAAATTATAACAAATATACCTATTTAGAAACAAAGGACTAAATTATTATTATTTAAATCCAGAGAAAGAATAATACATAATGTAGTAGATTCTTTCTGATATTCAAATACGATTTGAATAGCGGTATGCAGTATTGTGCCTCTTGGTTGTCATGGCAACTGCATCTCAAATTTAGAGCAGCAAGTCTTCATTTTCTATGAATTTTCAAATCACAAGAATGTATAAAATAACAGGTTATATAATGGCTTCTTTTTTATTTTGATGTAGCAGATATAAATGTATCTCATGTAATATAAAATATAGATCAGTTAAAGGCATAACTGTTCTTACTGGTGATAATTTAGAATTGGACTAATAGGCTATTTCGTATTAACTACACCAATTTTTAACAACAAAATTTTGAAAAAAATACGTATTAGCTGCCAGAAGGTCATTTCTATCTTCTGCTAAAGGTTAACTGTCTGGGCAATAATTGCTTGAGGTTTTTTGAAGATAAAGAAATTATGATTTTGTCTAGTTCTATTTTATCTACAGTCATGTCATGTATTAAATGAAAATTGAGTTCCCCCTTGTTTTCTAGCTTTTTCTTTGACACTCAGATGCCTAATGTTCTAAATAACAATCCTCTACTGCTTATGGTCCTCTGTATAAAATAATAATAATTTTCTGTACTGAAATAATGAAAATGGCTTATGTCAGTATTTTGTTTATCAGCTCAAAAATATGGTAATTTTCCAACCCCAATAAGTTCTTATTTTTAACTTATAGCAAATCAAGTATATTTTAGCATGTAAATCAGGATGTAGACCTCTTTAATGGTTAAATACATTATAGGTCTAAAGAGTTGAGGTATGAAGGAAAGGATTTAAAGATTTCAAAAGTCACTCAAAGAATCTGTTTGCTACATAGGTAGAAACATACTTTCTTACGTGGAGCATCCATACAGAAGTTGAAAAAATATGTAATAGAGATAATTTCTAAGATATTTCTTTACTTAATGCACCCATGTGAATTTTGGCTCTGGTGAATTTTAATACACTCTTTTACTTGAAAGCTTAATAATTCTATGTGATTATTTGCCTTGTTACAGACTCATGAAAAGAAAAACACAGTATAGAACTTAGTATATTTTAAAAACCAAGAGTGACTACAATAACATTTTATTACTAACGACTATTTTATGCAGAAACAGTATAATTTACAATAGGTAAGCAGTTAGAATATAAAAATTTACACATCAAAATTGACCTGCTCTAAAATAAATTTCTATGAATATTTCAAGCAAGCTGGGCAAAATGTAGCAGCATTGATTTCTTCCTCAGTAAGGAAATAAGTAATGCACGCAGCAAGTGACAATGCGCAGCCTTATGTTGATGGAGATAGCCCTCTCTTCTATTTGTGACTGCGTGCAGCTAGGGAATGAACCATTTGGGCTGAAATGATTGGTTTTGTTGCCCTTCTGATTTTGCTGAACTCACTATTTTAAAAAATCTGAATCAATAAGCTATTCAGGCAGTTGTGCAGATATGACTTTTTATTCTTAAGTTAACATGTGATGGATTTTAACGTGAATCTAATCAGAGGAGAGGCCCATTTCCAAGCAGTGAGTTTCAGGCTAAGATTTCTTGTGCAGGTAAGTCCAGAAATCCATGTATTAAAATGTGACTCTGCTTTAACAAGGGGAAAAATCATGTTGTTGAAAAGTACCCCCAAAAGTCATGACATTTAAAATAAACTTTATTTAAATCATCCAAGTATTGGACATTTTATTTCTAAACTCTGGGCCTAAAAACTTATTTCTGTTTTTTAAAAAACATTTTGTCTTAAAGCTACTCTGCTTATATGATGACTTAAAATGTTCAGGTTGTTCTCATGTATTGGAAAGAGCAGGAGGTTTGGGTCAGACTTATTTCAAATGTGATTCCACCTCTTTGTAGTTGTGTGATTTTAGGCAATAAAAATTACACTAAGCTATCTTTATCTAAAAATCAGAATAAGTATTATAACCCAGGAAGCTGTTGTGAGGAAAAAAAAAGAAATAGTAGGCCACCTGCCACCTAGCACAAAAGAGACATCTGATAATTATCAATTCCTTCCCTTCTTCTCACTCTCTATTCTGGTATCGAATGGTCATTTACGTTGAACTTTGCCTGTCATTAATATACAGATTCTGTTGGACAACAGAAGACAAATCAGGCTTAAGGATGTATTGAATAGAGAAGAAAAATTTCTTAGAACAAGCATTTCGAGTAGGTTATAAATATTGCAAAGAAATGTGATGATAGTTTTTGGAACATCTGTACAAACAAAATAACTTTGTAAGTAAACAGAAGAATAGGAAATGTGACTTTTTTCTACAGATATTTGGATTGAACATCTACCCTTTGATTTATGTAATTTTATTGTTATGCTGCAACTGCTTTCACTCTGAATTATTCATTCAACATAAGATAACGATAAAGGCAATGTCTTTCTCCAGCTAAACATTCTCTGACATTAAGAAGGCTGTTTAAATGAACTGCGGAGTTTTTTTTTTTTTCCCTCCGTTTTATGATCTGAGTAGATGTTGGTCTTCAACAAACCACATTTTGGGGAAATTTATCACAGCTTTAAGAAAAGCTACACATACACTAATGGAATAGAATTGTCTTTGAGCCATGTCCTTGAATGGCCATTAATTTCTCTTCTTAGTTTCCGGCTTGTCTGGAGAGAGTGTTGTTGAAAGACCTGTGATGAAAATAACATCACAAACGTTGGTTTCTGGTGCTTAAGGGACTCCAGATGGTTACAAGTTTCTGGAAGTGCTTGTGCTCATATGATTATTTTTCTCAGCTTATGCTTTCAAATGTGAAATGAAGGAATAATGGATCATTAGTGCAGTATTTTGAGTCTTTATCAATAGAGTCCATACTAATATATGTAGTATATTAAAACTTAACCAATTGTTTTTTTGGTATTTAGTTACATATTTTAAACCCAAATATTTACAGGTTATGTAATACATATCTTTTGCACAAGACAGCCACTGGCTGTACCACATTGAAATTATTTAGTATTACTTACTCTCTTATGTTACTAGAAATATAGATTTACTCTTTAAACTGGAACTCCTTGTCTGTAAAAAGGATATTTAAACTAATTTAAGATTTTCTGTCAATATTCTATATTTTGATCTTTCAATTGTATTTTAAAGATAATCCTATAAATTTTAATTAGCAATAGCTGACACAGCATTTGGAACAAAAACATGCTTATCTATTGAATTAATTAATTGTATGAGTTTCCAAGACATAAATCAAATGTGTATAAAATGCTGTAACGTATTAAATAAATTAACTACTACTTGAAACAACACATGCCTAGCATCATGCCTAGTACCTGGCACATAGTAAACACTCAAGTCAATGCTCAGACTTACTATTGATGTTATTCTTATAAAGTTTCTAGTCATCCAAAACACGTTACAGTAGCAAACATATATTAATTATCTACTGTGTGCTAGGCACTAAGTTATGTGTTGTATATTTAATCATAATTTCATCACAACTCTGAAATAGAAATATTTATCTCTATTTTTAAAGTAAGGAAACTGTAGCTCAGAAAGTTGAAGTAATTTGAACAAGACCCATAGAATCAGAATTCATATCTGATTTTATCTGACAATAAGCCTAGCTTCTTTCTATTGACCAACTAATTTCACTATTAGCGGGGTCTTAGATTAACATACACATTGAATGAAATTTCTTTTTACGATTTGAATGAGTGCATTTGATTCATTCATAGCATTTCAAAATTTAGTGGCATATAACATCCATTTATTATGTTCACAGATTCTGTGGGTCAGGAATTCAGTCAGGTCACACTCCGTGGGGTTGGGCACCAAAATGTCTGGGGCTTCAGTCAGTGGACAAGACAGCTGAGCTGAGGGCTGAAATCAGCTGAAAGCTTGCTCACTTGCTTTTCTGGCAGTTGATGCTTGCTATTGTCCAAGACCTACCTGTGGTCCCTCTAGGTAGCCTGGACTTCCTTACAGTAAGTAGCTGAGTTCCTGGAGTAAGCATATCAAGAAAAAGGGAGGGTCAAAGAGAGGCATGTCCTTCTACTGACCTGGCCTCACAAGTGACAGAGTATCACTTCTTCCTTAGTCTATTGGTTGGAGCAGTTGCAAGCACACCTGAGTTCAAGGGAAGAGGAGATGAACTGTACCTCTTAAAGGGAAGTGAAAATGTTCTGAACTAGCATTTGGGACCAGAAATAATCCTGTGGCAAATTTTGGAGGATACCATCTGCCATACTTTTATAAATAATAATAATTTTAATTAAATAAGATACATATAAATGCTAAGTGAACATGCAGTGGACTAGTGTGCTAAAAATTTATGAAGTTTTCCTGAATAAAATATGTCCTAAAAGCCTTGTATAATAATTAGATCAATACTGTCCAGTAGAATTTATATTATACATATCTAATGAACATACATCTAATGAAAACATATTTCTATTGAAAAACCCTAATCAGCTATGTACAGTAAAAGTAGAAGGTAAACCCTAGTTTTGCTCTTAAATTGAGCTTTCCCAGAATGATTTTTATAAGAAAGTAAATTTGGCAATAATTAATTATGAGCTATTTAGGGAAGTCACTAAAAACTTAATCTGTTCAATCAAAACTAACATAATCTAAATTTGGGCTACAGTTTTGCTCTTTTATCCAAGTCGATAGAACAGAATATAGAAAACCAATTAATTTTAATCTTTAAATAGCAGGAAAATCCACATAGGGAAATTTAAACTGAATTTCTACTTCAGTCATAACCCAGAAAGTGAATCTTCTGACTTAGAGACTGACATTCTTTTGGGAGTATCTCAGGATCTGTATGTATTCACTAACACAAATCCACAAAAATTATCCTATCTGTGGATTTAGAAGTGGAGATTTAAAGACAAGTGATGTGTTTAATCAAGCTATTGATCCCGATGATTATTTTAAGTTAATATATCTGTTTGGATAAGTAACAGAGGCCCACTGAAGGTGCATCAACAAGAAAGTGTTCATTATCTCATTAACAAGCATGCTAGCCGCCAGGGGTGGGGGTGTGTGTGGGGGTGTTTGGTTCCTGGGCTAGATGAAAGAACTCTAGGTCTTAAAGACTCTAGCTCAGCTTCTCTGCTATTTCCTGGTCTTCTCTTCATAGTCTTAAGAGGGTGGTGGCCATTGCAGACATTGCTTGCAGAAAGAAAATATCTGAAGCAAAAGAGTAGCCATGTCCTTGTTTTGTGTACCTTTCTGAGGGTAATGACATTGTTTTTCTGTAAGCCCCCGGAATGTTTCCTACAGCACTTTGTTTAGGATTGCATCACATGCCTGTACTCAAACAGAGGAAAAGGAAATTAGATTATCATGCTTGGCTTAGTCTAATCAACCTTCGTTGCCCAGGGCTAGGAAGGGATCATGATTAACATGACCACCAAACATGTGAACAAAATATGGGTCCTATTAGCAAAGAGGAAACAGAAAGGTTATTGCATAGACCAGCCTGGGACCTCTCAAATTTTAATCAGTCACCTGGGGATCTGGTTAAAATGCAGATTTTACTTTTAATGTGCTTCCAGGTGATGTTGATACTGCTAATTTGTGGATTACACAAAATAGAAAGGACACAAACTATGGGCTATAGCGCCTCAGCTATTAATCCTATGATATTCCCTTTTTGCTTTGTTAGTGATGTTTTCAAATGATGTAGAGTGTTGATGATTATGTGGAAATATAAAAACCACAATATAATATGTAAATTCCTTTGCAACAATAGACCCATAAACCAAACAAATAGATGTTTTTCAATATATATAATATCATTTTTAGTTAAATATCACTTGTATTTATTTTCCACACAGGCACATAAACTTAAAGTTTACCAGTGAATAATGGAATAGAATATATAAGCAATAGCATAATATATGAGTGAAAAATATTTATAAACTTTTGACGCATAAAAGATTTTTCAATTGTATGTATTAAGTATAAGCCAAGGCACAGTTGGAACATTTTTTTATACTTATCATGAATTTTGTAGAAATTATAGTATCCGTCATTCACCCAGTCTTCCACTTTCTAAAAATGTATTGAGCCCTTATGTTACTAACTTTAAAAACTGACTTATCCCCTGAAAATTGGTTTTGTTAAAGGATAATTCACTTTTAAATTGCCTAGTAATTTTGAATTATAACCCAAATATGTGTAACTCATTACTCAAAAAGCCAAGATTACTTTATAGAGAGGTAACACATGTCTTGACTAAATTCTCCACTAGAAACCTGGCACCAACTCACTTAACTTCTAAATACACTACCTACCATATATCAGAAGACAATGTCTTCAAAGAAAAATAACTTAAAAATTATATATTTAGCAACTGGTAAATTCTTATAATCAAAAATTCATAATGTTCTACAGTTTTTTAAAAGTCCACTCTAAGTATCTCTGGAAATCCTAGTACTTGGAAGCGTAGTATGTTCAAGGATATTTTCTCAGCACATCTCACAAACCTACTTCATCTCCCTCTTCTGGCTCTGCCTTTGTATGACAGGGTTGGCCCTCACCATTTGGTGCAATCTCTCTGCTGGCATTGGTGGCTATTCTAATTAATGTTAATATTCTAATTAAAACAGCTATCTCTGTTTTCACTCTTGGTGAAAGTTCTGATGTTCAAAGTAGGTAACCCAAGAAAATTCATTCCTCAAAGATAGCTGTCTGATTATGTGTAGTATTTCTTAGTTTGTTACTTAAAGAAAGAGTTCTAGTTCTATAAAATAAAAGAAAAATGGGCAAGTGGGGAATTCATGTATTTTGTTCCCTGCTGTATCCCTAGTGTCCAAAAAAGTGCCTGGCATGTAGTGAGTGTTCAGTTGGTGGTTGAATAAATAAATATTTCTATTTATACAATTCAGTATTCCTTGCCTTTTTTCAACCAAGATTTGAAAACAATTTCATTTTCATAATAAATAACTCAATAGATATAGTGATGATACCAATGATTGACACCTGTACATAGGAGATCTTTTTCCTATATCATAATATCCTCTTTAAATAGCTTTATAGTGTCTTCTTTGAATAACATAGCATTATTTTGTACATGTAGAGCATAATTTTCCTGCTGCCTCAATGATTGAATGTAGATGCAAAGATGTAAAGGCTTTCAAATGTATACTTAGAAAAATATTTGTGCTGACAAATGGAGAACTTTGGGATAAATTTTAAAAATACGGCTTTGAAAATGTTAAGCTCCCTCCTTTTAGATTGTATTGTTCATAGTTACATTGTGGCTCATGCAGCACAGGCAATTCCCATTTTTCTACTGTTGATTCTGTAGGCAGCATAAAAAAGAATAATGCTTTTTCATTATCATGATGTGTGCAACCTAGGTGCTAAATTCCTAAATGAAGACTCAGCACCAAAATCATAGAGCTTCTTAACAATGTCATATTTTATGATAATTATTTAATACTAAATAATTATTTTTAAAAAGGAAAAATGAAACTCCATATCCTATAATTAAATGTAAATATATTGATCAACATTATTATTTGCCTATTACAATAATCTAACATTTTCTCCTTTCATACCGTCCACGGTTTAACGAGATTCTACACATTGCATTACCAAAGAACATTAGATCAAGGAAACACCATAAGCAAATAATAACTATTCCTGCTGAACTAACAATTGCTAGGTCTTAAGTTTCTTCGTTTGTGAATGATGTTATTGGACTATTATGATTGAAATGGCTAGCTGTTGATGAAAACGTATGATCCTTCTTCTAGGAGAGTGCCAAGTGTCATTGAAAGGCGGCTAGTCTTCTCACACGCATTTATAGTCATATGAAGTATGAACGGCAATAAAGAGTATCTTTTTCTAAAGAGGGCATTTAAGGATCAGATGAGGCTTCTCCACAGCTTCTGTTTCTGCTGTTTAGAAGCAGAGGACTCTAAGGCCCAGAAGACTGGGGAGTCACAAGATGTTAAAGATCTGAGTCTCTGAGTCATTATGTGGGGGAAAGACACTCACTAATCAGGAACATTGGGCTGCTTTAGCCTACTTCATAAGTTAAAAATAAACCATTGTATGAAGCCACTGATATCTTGGAGTTTGCTTGTTCCAGCAGCTGACATCACCCTAATGAAACCAGGAATCACTGTATTCTACTTTATATAACTGAAAACATTAAATAAAAAATTACATATATAAAACAATATTAAAAGCTAAACACGAGTATATCACATATATAATTAAGAGACATTAATAACATAGGCTTCTGTTTTAAAATGATAATTAGTAAATAATGATGAAATACATAAAATGCCTGTTATTGGCCAGGAACTAAACATTCATTTAAACATGACAAAGATTCTGTGAATTAGTTATTATTTTTTAAACAGCTTATTTATTTAAAAAAATATTTATTTTGGCTGTGCCGGGCCTTAGTTGCGTCACGCAAGATCTTAGCTGCGGTATGTGGACTCTTACTTGCAGCATGCAAACTCTTAGTTGCGGCATGCATGTGGGATCTAGTTCCCCGACAAGGGATCGAAACTGGGCCCCCTGCATTGGGAGCACAGTCTTACCCACTGGACCACCAGGGAAGTCCCGAATTAGCTATTATTATTCTCCATTGTACACACGTGGTAACTGAAGCTCAAGAATGGTAATTATCCCAAAGTTGTAGACTTAATAAGTGTTGGAATCTGGAGTTGGATAGCAGCCTTTTTACAACCAAAGCTGGTTTAGTTCAATTGTATTTGCTATCTTCTAAAATAGCTCTTTGAGCAGTTATCTCATTTTGCCTCTCCCTTTCACCACCACAACTTGATAGTAGTCTACACAAGATGCCTCCACTTTCTGGTCAAATAATCAGTCTACAGATCGTTGCAATCAGACTGTAACTCTTACTACTTAACTAAAACTAGTTAATTCAACTTTCATTTTACATAGATTTCAGAAGACTGTAACTGATAAGGAACAACCAACCCGAGAGAGATATTGTGTTTAAAATCACAATTGAGAATAACATGTCTTACGCTACTGTTTGCATAAAAGTTAAAACAGGAATTAATAATGTATATGCTTGTGTGTACAAAGAATGTATTGGAAAACTATATAAGAACCTTGTGACTTGGTTCTCTGACTTGGGATGTAAAAGAGAGACTTAAATTTCATAGTAGGCCTTTTGTAATTCTTAAGTTTTTAAATTTAATTCAGAAAATAAGATAAAATGCACAGGTTTCCCAGAAGTATATCCATATTCATTATTCAAGTTGTTGCTATATTATACACCTGTGACCATATTTCTTTCTAGACAATATCTTTTGTTCATTTTCTTGCTGAGTCTTCCATGTGGAATGTCTTTTCTCTGCCAAAATCTAATTTATATTTCAAGGTCATTTGAAGTTTACCTAAAGTTTTCCCTGATTTTTTCCTCATCAACAGAAAAACAAAATCACACTCTAATCTGTAGTCCTCTATTTGTATATTTCTTGTGATACTAAGCTAATCTATTGTGAAATGTGGGTACATGAATGATCAGATAATAAATTCCTTGAAATGAGGAATTATCTTGTATTCATTTTTGTTCCACAAAGCCTAGTCCTATGTGAGAGAGAATAATGCAATAAATTATCAAGCTCTGGTTGAGTCAGTCCTCTGTGACGTGTGAAGTGATGTCTTCCAATTTATCCAGCCACAATTCAGATCTCAAACACTTCCATACACTTATCTTTCCCTCTCAAATCATGCATCATAATCCCTTTCCCAAGACATAGACTATATTATTTGTTTAATAGATCTTTATTGGAGTATAGTTGCTTCACAATACTGTGTTAGTTTCTCTTGTGCAACAAAGCGAATCAGCCATATATGCATACACATGTTCCCATATCCCCTCCGTGTTGAGCCTCCCTCCCATGCTCCCTATCCCACCCCTCTAGGTCATCGCAGAGCACTGAGCTGATCTCCCTGTGCTATGCTGCTGTTTCCCACCAGACTCCGATTTTACATTCGGTAGTGTATATATGTCGATGCTACTCTCACTTCGCCCCAACTTCCCCCTCCCGCCCCATGTCCTCATGTCCATTCTCTATGCCTACCTCTTCATTCCTGCCCTGCAGCTAGGTTCAAGTACCATTTTTTGTTTGTTTGTTTTTTATTCCATATATATGCATTAGCATGCAGTATTTGTTTTTCTCTTTCTGACTTCCTTCACTCTGTATGACAGACTCTGGGTCCATCCACCTCACTACAGATAGCTCAATTTCATTTCTTTTTATGGCTGAGCAATATTCCATTGTATCTATGTGCCACATCTTCTTTATTCATTCATCTGTCGATGGACATTTAGGTTGGTTCCATGTCCTGGCTATTGTAAATAGTGTTACAATGAATATTGTGGTACATGTCTTTTTGAATTAGGGTTTTCTCAGGGTATATGCACAGTAGTGAGATTGCTGGGTTATATGGTAGTTTTGTTTTTAGTTTTTTAAGGTACCTCCATACTGATCTCCATAGTGGCTGTATCAATTTACATTCCCACCAACAGTGCAGGAGGGTTCCCTATTCACCATATCCTTTCCAGCATTTATTGTTTCTAGATTTTTTGATAGTGGCTATTCTGGCGGGCATGAGGTGATACCTCACTGTAGTTTTGATTTGCATTTCTCTAATAATTAATGATGCTCAGCATCTTTTCATGTGCCTCTTGGCCATCTGTATGTCCTCCTTAGTGAAATGTCTGTTTAGGTCTTCCGCCCATTTTTTAACTGGATTGTTTGGGTTTTTTTTTGATATTGAGCTCCATGATATTTTGGAGATTAATCCTTTTTTTGTTGTTTCATTTACAAATATTTTCTCCCATCCTGAGGGTTGTCTTTTTGTCTCATTTATGGTTTCCTTTGCTATGCAAAAGTTTTAAGTTTAATTAAATCCGATTTGTTTATTTTTATTTCCGTTACTCTAGGAGGTGGGTCAAAAAAGATCTTGCTGTGGTTTATGTCAAAGAGTATTTTTCCTATGTTTTCTGTTAAGACTTTTATAGTGTCTGATCTTTCATTTAAGTCTTTAATCCATTTAGAGTTTATTTTTGTGTATGGTGTTAAGGAGTGTTCTAATTTCATTCTCTTACATGTAGCTGTCCAGTTTTCCCAGCACCACTTATTGAAGAGGCTGTCTTTTCTTCATTGTATGTTCCTGCCTCCTTTGTCGTAAATTAGGTGCCCATATGTGTGTGGGTTTATCTGTGGGCATTCTATCCTGTACCATTGATCTGTATTTCTGTTTTTGTGCCAGCCCATACTGTCTTAATTACTGTAGCTTTGTGGTATAGTATGAAGTTGGGGAGCCTGATTCCTCCAACTCTGTTTTTCTTTCTCAAGATTGCTTTGGCTATTTGGGGTCTTTTGCATTTCCATATGAATTGTAAAATTATTTGCTCTAATTCTGTGAAAAATGCCATTGGTAGGTTGATAGGGATTGTACTGAATCTGTAGATTGCTTTGGGTAGTATAGTCATTTTCACAATATTGATTCTTCTAATCCAAGAACATGATATATCTCTCCATCTGTTTATGTCATCTTTGATTTCTTTCATCAGTGTTTTATAGTTCTTTGAGTACAAGTCTTTTGCCTCCTTAGGCAGGTTTATTCCTAGGTATTTTATTCTTTTTGTTGCAGTGGTAAATGGGAGTGTTTCCTTAATTTCTCTTTCTGATTTTTCACTGTTGGTGTATAGGGATGCCAGAGATTTCTGTACATTAATTTTGTATTCTGCAACCTTACCAAATTCATTGATTAGTTCTAGTACTTTTCTGTTGGCATTTTTCAGGATTTTTTCTGTACAGTATGTCATCCGGAAACAGTGACAGTTTTACTTCTTTTGCAGTTTGTATTCCTTTTATTTATTTTCTTCTCTAATTGCTGTGGCTAGGACTTCCAAGACTATGTTGAATAAGAGTGGCAAGAATGGATATCCTTGTCTTGTTCCTGATCTTAGTGGAAATGCTTTCATTTTTTCACCACTGAGTATGACACTTACTGTGGGTTTGTCATAGATGGCCTTTATTATGTTGCGGTAGGTTCCCTCTATGCCCATTTTCTGGAGAGTTTCTATCATAAATGGGTGTTGAATTTTTTCAAAAGCTTTTTCTACATGTATTGAGATGATCATATGGTTTTTATTCCTTAATTTGTTAATGTGATGTATCACATTGATTGATTTGCGTATATTGAAGAATCCTTGCATCCCTGGGATAAATCCCACTTGATCATGGTGTATGATCCTTTTAATGTGCTGTTGGATTCTGTTTGCTAATATTTTGTTGAGAATTTTTGTATCTATGTTCATCAGTGATATTGGTCTGTAATTTTTTTGATATCTTTTTCTGGTTTTGGTATCAGGGTGATGGTGGCTTCATAGAATGAATTTGGAAGTATTTCTTTCTCTGCAATTTTTTGGAAGAGTTTTAGAAGGATTGGTGTTAGCTCTTCTCTAAATGCTTGATAGAATTCACCTGTGAAGCCATGTGGTCCTGGGCTTTTGTTTGTTGGAAGATTTTAAATTACAGTTTCAATTTCATTACTTGTGATAGGTCTGTTTATATTTTCTAATTCTTCCTGGAAACTGTACCTTTCCAAGAATTTGTCCATTTCTTCTTGTTTGTGCATTTTATTGGCATATAGTTGTTTGTAGTAGTCTCTTATAATCCTTTGTATTTCTGCGGTGTCAGTTGTGATTTCTCCTTTCATTTCTAATTTTATTGATTTGCGTCCTCTCCCTTTTTTTCTTGATGAGTCTGGCTAGAGTTTATCAATTTTGTTTATCTTCTCAAAAACCAGCTTTTAGTTTTTTTGATCTTTGCTATTGTTTTTTCATTTCTATTTCATTTATTTCTTCTTTGATCTTTATGATTTCTTTCCTTCTACTGACTTTGGGTTTTCTTTGTTCTTCTTTCTCTAGTTGTTTTAAGTGTAGGGTTTGATTGTTTATTTGAGATTTTTCTTGTTTCTTGAGGTGAGATTGAATTGCTATAAACTTGCCTCTTAGAACTGCTTTTGCTGTGTCCCATAGGTTTTGGGTCATCGGGTTTTCATTGTCATTTGTTTCTATGTATTTTTTCATTTCTTCTTTGATTTCTTCAGTGATCTCTTGGTTATTTAGTAGCAGACTGTTTAGCCTCCATGTATTTGTGTTTTTTACAGTTTTTTTCCTGTAATTGATTTCCAATCTCATTGCGTTGTGGTCAGAAAATGCTTGATATGATTTCAATTTTCTTAAATTTTCCAAGGCTTGATTTGTAACCCAAGGTGTGATGTATTCTGGAGAATGTTCCATGTGCACTTGAGAAGAAAGTGTATTCTCCCACTTTTGGGTGGAATATTCTATAAATATCAATTGTCTGTCTGGTCTGTTGTGTCATTTAAAGCTTGTGTTTCCTTATTTATTTTCTGTTTGGATCATCTGTCCAGTGGTGCAAGTAGGATGTTAAAGTCCCCTACTATTATTGTGTTACTGTTGATTTTTCCTTTCATGGTTGTTAGCATTTGCCTTAGTATTGAGGTGCTCCTATGTTGGATGCATAAACATTTATAATTGTTATATCTTCTTGGATTGATCCTTTGATAATTATGTAGTGTCCCTCATCTCTTGTAACAGCCTTTATTTTAAAGTCTATTTTATCTGATACGAGTATTGCTACTCCAGCTTTCTTTTGATTTCCAGTTGCATGGAATATCTTTTTCCATCCCTGTACTTTCAGTCTGTATGTGTTCCTAGGTGTGAAGTGGGTCTCTTTTAGGCAGCACATATATGGTTCTTGTTTTTGTATCCATTCAGGCAGTCTGTGTCTTTTGGTTGGGGCATTTAATCCATTTACATCCAAGGTTATTATTGATATGTATGTTCCTAATACCATTTTCTTAATTGTTTTGGGTTTATTTTTGTGGGTCTTTTTCTTCACTTGTGTATCCCACCTAGAGTAGTTTCTTTAGCATTTGTTGTAAAGCTGGTCTTGTGGTGCTGAATTCTCTTAGCTTTTGCTTGTCTGAAAAGCTCTTGACTTCTCTATCGAATCTGAATGAGATCCTTGCTGGGTAGAGTAATCTTGGTTGTAGGTTTTTCTCTTTCATCACTTTAAGTATACCCTGCCACTCCCTTCTGGCCTGCAGAGTTTATGCTGAAAAATCAGCTGATAACCTTATGGGGATTCCTTTGTATGTTATTTTTTGTTTTTCCCTTGCTGCATTTAATATTATTTCTTTGAATTTAATTTTTGTTAGTTTTATTATTATGTGTCTTGGTGTGTTTTTCCTAGGGTTTATCTTGTATGGGACTCTCTGTGCTTCCTGGGCTTGGGTGACTATTTCCTTTCCCATGTTAGAGAAGTTTTTGACTATAGTCTCTACAAATTTTTTTGCAGACCTTTTCTGTTTCTCTTCTTTTTCTGGGACCCCTGTAATTCAAATGCTGGTGCGTTTAATATTGTCCCAGAGGTCGCTGAGATTCTCTTCAATCGTTGTCACTCTTTTTTCTTTATTCTGCTCCTTGGCAGCTATTTTCCACCACTTTGTCTTCCAGCTCACTTATTCGTTCTTCTACCTCCATTATCCTGTTATTGATTCTAGTGTATTTTTCATTTCTGTTATTGTGTTGTTCATCTCTGTTTGTTCTTTAGTTCTTCTAGATCTTGGTTAAACATTTCCTGTATTTTCTCAATGCGTGCTTCCATTCTGTTTCCGAGATTCTGGATCATCTTCACTATCATTACTCTGAATTCTTTTTCAGGTAGATTGCCTATTTCCTCTTAATTTATTTGGTTTTTACCTTGCTCCGTCATCTGTGACATATTTTTTTTCCGTGTCTTTTTTTTTTTTTTTTTAATGAGTGGGAGTGTGTTCCTGTCTCTCGGACTCAGAGTTTCCACCACAGGAGCTTCAGCCTGATCCCCAGCTCATGAAGCAAGATCCCACAATCTGTGTGGGGCAGCAAAAAAACAAACAAACAAAAAATAGCAAAGTAAAAAATAAAATTAGATTAGGAAAGTAACAGATATGTTAGAAAGTAACAGATATGTTAGAAAGAATATAAAAATAAAAATACAGATGAATCAATAACTGGAAGGTACCTCAGTACCACAATAGTAAAAAAAAAAAAGAGGAGGAGGGAAAAGGAAAAAAAAAAAAGGAGTGGGGAGGCCTTGGCTGTTGAGGGCATGGCCTAAGGAAGGGTGAGGTTTGGGTGGTGGGCGGGGCCTATGCTTATGACCCACAGGCTAGAAAAGGCCTGGGAGGCTGTGGGGGGGTGGGGTTTAGGCTCAAGGAGCAGAATGAGCCCAGATGTTCCCCACACCCCTGGTCTCAGAGGGCAGGGGACCTCACCTGGGAGCCCAGCAGGCTTCCTGGGCTCAAGTGGATGGGGCAAACGCTCTTGTTTCCTCTCTTGCTCCTCTGGTTTGGGTGGGCCCCTCCCTCCTACTTCTTCTGTTTTCCCTTCGGCCTCCTTCCTATGCCCCCAAGTACCTATGCAACGTGGAGTGGGCTTTGGAGGGCAGGGGACTGGCCTGGGAGCTTAGAAGGCTTCCTGGGCCCAAGTGGGTGGGGCAGTTGCCCTCTGCTTCTCTCCCACTCCTCCTGGATGGCTCCTCCCACCTGCCTCTCCTGATCACCCCAGCCTCCTTCCTATGCTTCAGGACCCACGCAGCCTGGATGGAGCTTTGGAGGGGCGTTACCAGCTTGGGAGCTCATCAGTCTCCCTGGCCCAAGTTGGCAAGGAGATCACCCTCCACTCCTCACCCACTCTTCCTGGAGAGTCCCTCTCGCCTTCCTCTCCTGATCTCCCCAGCCTCAGTGGTGCCGATCCTGTCTGGCCTCCACTTCTCCTCCCCCCTCAGTACCCCCATGTTCTACCAGTTCACTTGCGGGTTCCTCCTGCCTCCTTGGGCATCAGAGTCCCCCACCAGCGGCCCCCAGGTGCTCCAGTTGTGGAGAGACGCTAACTCCATGTCTTCCCACACCACCATCTTGACTCCGCCTTCTATTATTTTTCTTACAAGACACATGCTCTCTTCTTCATGATTATAGGAGAGAGAAATTTTCATCTTTCTAGTCATCACACAAGAAAAAATAATGAAATGCAAGATGTGTGTGCAGATACATTCGTCACTCTAGAAATGGTTTTATGTTTTAATACAAGTTTTTAAAATTCTTCAGCTCTTTTTAAATTATTGTCTTTTTTCTCCATGGTTATTAGCAGACACCTTTGAGCATGTCAGTATAAACTGTAAAAAGACACAAATGTAAGAAAATTGGTGTGCTTATAAACCAGAGTGAAATCCCCAATCTGTTTCTTTTTTAATAGAATTAGTAGTCATCTCTTCTAGATTCCTAGATTTACCTTAAATCAATCTCTTTTAGTATTTAGTTCTAATACTAGGATACAATAAAAGGAATCAGTGAGTAAAAGATATGCATTAAAGACATCTATTTTTTTCTGGGTATATACATTCTTTGAAAAATGAGAAAAATACATAAAGTATAAAAAACATAACAAGATTTGCTTTAAACAGTAACATTTTTCTTAAATCCTTTATAGAAAATGAAATCTTAATGGAAGTTGAAGTTCCATTTTATTAAGAACATTCATTAAATGTGATTTTCATAAATTTATCTATGAATTCTGAAACCAGAAAACACTAAGAATAATAATATGGGAAATACTAAACACTAATAATAATAATAGGGAAATTGAGCAGATTATTGAAAGAATATAAGTAAAACACTTAGGGTTTAAATTTGTTATATAAATGTTTATTACAATAGATTTCAAAGCAATAAAAAAATGTCCACAACCTGAGTGAATGGTGTAATAAATGTCTAATCGAGATGTCTTAGATCATAACTTAGAAATTTGTTAACTACAATGGGTGAGAAACTATGGTACAATAGATCTCCTGCATCTTCCCAGATGGCTATGTTGTCCAGTATAAAATATGTATGATAGATTTATTTGCATTCTTTCTATGTGGTGTTTATGTAACTTTAGCTGGGAACCCAAGCACATTGTTAATCTTCAGGGAGTTCTTTCTGTTAATTATTCTTCACAACACTTCAGGAGAAGTCTGTATTATTATCCAACTCATTTTAAAGATAAACAAAATAGCATAGGTGTGTGTATGGATTTAGTACAATCCCAGAGATGAGATGAGGAATACTCAAGTTTTGCACTTTAAGTCTCACCTTTTCATCATACAAGTAAAATAATTTTGATTTTTTACTTTTCACCCTAAAAGTCTATGAAAATATAGTGTAAGTCTGTTAATACTCTCTGGAATATTTTTATGTGAATTGCTGTCAGTGTTTTTTCTCTTCTGTAATTCTTGAGATTAAAGAAGGAAAAACTAAATGTAGCCCACAAGGTAGAATTCTGATGTATTACCTTGCATTGTAGATGGAATAGAGAACCATTTAAAAGGTTTGCCTGAGTTTAAAATACACCTCCTGAAAATGTTAACAGATTCCTCAAGTTTTGGAGGATACTTGTGGGTTTATGCTTATAAATAAAAAAATATGAACAACTTGTATTTTCTAGGCATTTTGGGGGCAGTTTGCAGGGTGATTCTTGTTTTATTATTTTTTTCCTTAATATTGAGGTGCTTGAAGTCAGCAGAAATGTGTGATATTAAATTTTGCTTGTTATATATTAAACTTATTTCAGAGTATATATAGCTATCTGGTTTTTAAAATCTCTTTTTCCATTTACATAAAATGGTATTTTTATTATTCAAAAAATAACTTGAGGTTAGCGTGGGCCTGAGTGGGATCTGGGACAAGATCTATGGCATGGTTCTGGACCCAATGACTGCTGCTCTTGTTTGTGTTTCTGGCAGGTACCTCAGCATATGTTATGCCCACTGTAGAACCAGGGCCATAGCATAGCAGGTCAGGTCAACATCAAAAGGAAATTTGTGACCATTCTCCTTTCTGTTTGTGCAGCAAGTCGTGGACTGGTGGCCTGAACTCCTGATAGGGGCCAGTCATCTACTGCACCTATAGTATTCCTGAAGAGACCTAGGCAAGGCTCAGGAGTGTTGACCAGTCTAATCAATGTGGAAACTCCATGAGTTCACATCATCAAAAATGTCATATAAAACTGTACCCTCTGGAGTACTGGAGAGTATGGCACCCTTGCCAGGAATGAGAACATGGTGGCCAAAATCTGTCAGTGTTTTCATCAACTGATGTATGATATCAAGAGCAAAGGTGGATCATTTCACTAGTGATATCTTAGCTGAATATTTTTCACAGGTCACTGAATTGAGAAGTGGATTGTTAGGAATTTATGGAATAAAAATAGGATGAATCCCTGGATGAAGATAGAAACTAACCCAAATAAATATAGAAAGTGGGATCAACAAACCCTTGCTTGTCAGAATGTTCCAGAGTTTAAGTTTCTCTGAGTATTTTATTAACTTTTTTTAAATTCAAAATTTTTGATAAATATTTTTGTTAAAATCTGTTAAAAGTGAAACTATGAGCAGTAATCATAATAAATAGATCTTATCATCATGGGTAGCAGGTTGGTTCTGCTATAGTTAGAAAGGATCAGGGGTATATTCAAAATAACAACTGGTAAAACATTGAGTACCTAGGATAAATGCCAGTGCTGGTGAATAGTGGCTGAATTATCAGCCTTGGAAAGAATGAACGACTTCCCTCCAAATAAGTGTTTTCTAATATAGAATGCCATTTTAAAGCCTATATAGAAGGTTCCACCTATAAAACAAATGCGTTATAAATACCTGGCAAAGATCTGTGATTTTCAGGAGACATTTGGTTGCTTGATTTTTTTTTTTCATGAGAATGCTTTGTCTTTTTACATTTGGAAAATTTGATTCATAAAATGACAGTTAAGAGGTAAAGTAATACAAATTTACAACCAAATCTTCTTTTAATTTACTTTTTTATTGAGGTATAATTAACATCCAACATTATATTAGTTTCAGGTGTACAACATAATGATTCGATATTTGTATTTGTATCGATATTTGTATGGATCATCACAGTGAGTCTAGTTAATATCTATCACCATATAGTTAAGGATGTCTTTTCTTGTGATGAGAACTTTAAAGATTACTCTTAGCACCTTTCAAATCTGTGATACAGTATCATTAACTGTAGTCAAGGTACCATACCTTACATCCCCATGACTTATTTATTTTATGACTGGAAATTTGTACCTTTTGACCACCTTCACCTATTTCGCCCAACCCCCCATACCCTGCCTCTGGCAACCGGCAATCTATTCTCTGTATCTATGAGCTTGGCTTTTTGTTGATATTTTTTTTTTTAGACTCCACATATAAGTGAGAGCAAATGCTATTTGTCTTTCTCTGTCTGACATTTTTCACTTGGCATAATGCCCTCAACAAGGTTGATCCATGTTGTCACAGTATAACTAACTCTTATATCAACTAGGAATCAACGGAGGGAGAAACAATCAGGGATTTCTTGGGAAATAAATAAAAATGTAAAAGTTTGGAAAAGAAAAAAATGACTTGACACTAATAAGTTATAACAAAAATCTTTTGCTGAACAGCCTTTTTTGGTATATTACCCCTAGCAAAATAATAATATGCTTTACAAATAATATATCCTTTGCTTTGTTAAAAATATTACTTTAATCACTGTGTCAGTATGAAAGTTTAGTGAATATTTATTGCACCTTGCAGTTCTTTACTAGATATCAGTTTCCAGTAGTTACTGTATTTTCATTTTTAAATTTATGTTAAAAAATCTTTTATTTTTACATAATTTTTAAAGATTAATTTCCATTAAGAGTTATTACAAAATATTGGCTATTTTCTCTGTATTGTACAGTACATCTTTAGCCTATTTTATACCCAATAGTTTGTAACTCACCTTCCCCTATTCCTATAATGCCCCTCCCACCTTCCCCACATAACCATTAGTTTGTTCTCTATATCTGTGAGTGTGCTTTTTTTGTTTTATTCACTAGTTTGTTGTATTTTTTAGATTTCACACATAAGTGATATCATACAGTATTTGTCCTTCTCCGTCTGACTTATTTCACATAGCACAGTGCCCTCCAAGTCTATCCATGTTGCTGCAAATGACAAAATTTTTTTCTTTTTTTTTGCGGTATGCGGGCCTCTCACTGTTGTGGCCTCTCCCATTGCGGAGCACAGGCTCCAGACGCGCAGGCTCAGCGGCCATGGCTCATGGGCCTAGCCGCTCCACGGCATGTGGGATCTTCCCGGACCGGGGCACGAACCTGTGTCCCCTGCATTGGCAGGCGGACTCTCAACCACTGTGCCACCAGAGAAGCCCAAAATTTTGTTGTCTTTTATGGAAAAGTAGTATTCCATT
The DNA here is from genome assembly GCF_964165515.1 of Mesoplodon bidens. Classification (NCBI taxonomy): domain Eukaryota; kingdom Metazoa; phylum Chordata; class Mammalia; order Artiodactyla; family Ziphiidae; genus Mesoplodon; species Mesoplodon bidens. The sequence continues at coordinate 100,477,179 of NC_138176.1, read as the reverse complement.
GTGTGTGTGTGTGTGTGTGTATGTGTGTGTGTGTGTGTGTATACACCACATCTTTACCCATTCATCTATTGATGGACACTTATACTGCTTCCATACCTTGGCAGTTGTTAATAATGCTGCTATGAACATTGGGGTGCATGTATGTTTTTCAATTAGTGTTTTTATATTTTTCAGATATATATCCAGGTGTATAATTGCTGGGTCATATGGTAGTTCTATTTTTAGTTTTTTGAGAAACTTCCTTACAGTTTTCCACAGTGGCTGCACCAATTTACATTCCCATCAGCAGGGTACAAGTGTTCCCTTTTCTCCACATCCTCACCAACATTTGTTATTTGTGTTCTTTTTGATGATAGCCATTCTGAAGGGTGTAAGGTGATATCTCATTGTGGTTTTGATTTACATTTTCCTGATGATTATCGATTTTGAGCATCTGTCCCTGTGTCTGTTGGCCATTACATTTCCTGTCCCTGTGCCTGTTGCATTTCCTCTTTGGAAAAATGTTCAGTTCTTCTGCCTATTTTTTATTTGGATTGTTAGTTTTTTTGATGTTGAGTTGTATGAGCAGTTTATATAAGTTGGATATTAATCCCTTATCAGTCATATCATTTGCAAATATTTTATCCCATTCAGTAGGTTGTCCCTTTTGTCAATGTTGTTCTTTGTTGTGCAAAAACTTTTAAGTTTAATGAGGTCCAATTTGTTTATTTTTGCTTTTGTTTTCTTTGCTTTAGGAGGTGGATCCAAAAAAATATTGCTGCGATTTTTGTCAAAGAGTTTTCCTCTAGGACTTTTATAGTATCTGGTCTTACATTTAAGTCTGTAATACATTTTGAGTTTACTTTTGTATATGGTGTTCAAGAATGTTCTAATTTCACTCTTTTTCATGTAGCTGTCCAGTTTTCCCAACACCACTATTAAAGAGAGTGTCTTTTCTGAATTGTATATTCTTGCCTCCTTTGCCATAGGTTAATTGACCCTAAGTGTGTGGGTTTATTTCTGAGCTCTCTATTCTGTTCCATCAATCTATGTGTCTCTTTTTGTGCCAGTACCATACTCTTTTGATGACATTAGCTTTGTAGTATAGTTTGAAGTCAGGGAGCGTGATTCCTCTAGCTCTGTTCTTCTTTCTCAAGATTGATTTGGCTATTCGGGGTCTTTTGTGTTTCCATCCAATTTTCAAGTTACTTTTTCTAGTTCTGTGAAAAATTGGTATTTTGATAGGGATTGCATTGAGTCTGTAGATTGCCTTGGATACTGTGGTCATTTTAACAATATTGATTCTTCCAATCCAAGAATGTGGTATATCTTTCCATGTGCTTGTGTCAACTTTACTTTCTTTCATCAGCGTCTTATTGTTTCCTGAGTACAGGTCTTTTACCTCCTTTTAGGTTTATTCCTATGTATTTTATTATTTTTGATGTGATGGTAAATGGGATTGTTTTCTTAATTTTCCTGTCTGATACTTTACTGTTAGTGTATGGAATTGCAACAGATTCTACAACTTTACAAAATTCATTGATGAGCTCTTGTAGTTTTCTGGTAGTGTCTTTAGAATTTTCTATTTATAGCATCACATCATCTGCAAACAATGGCAGTTTTACTTCTTCTTTTCCAGTTTGGATTCCTTATATTTATTTTTCTTCTCTGACTGCTGTGACTAGGACTTCTGAAACCATGTTGCATAATAGTGGTGAGAGTGGGCATCCTTGTCTTGTTCCTTATCTTAGAGGAACTGCTTTCAGCTTTTCACCATTGAATATGATGTTAGCTATGGTTTTGTCATATATGGCCCTTATTATGTTGAGGTATGCTCCCTCTATGCCCACTTTTTGGAGAGTTTTTATCATAAATCAATGTTGAATTTTATTAAAAGCCTTTTCTGCATCTATTGAGCTGATTATATGGTTTTTATTCTTCAATTTGTTAATGTGGTGTATCACATTGATTTGTGGATATTAAAAAATCCTTGCATCCCTGGGATAAATCCCACTTGATCATGGTGTATGATCCTTTAAATGTATTATTAGAATTGGTTTGCTAGTATTGGATGGGCCAACAGTTGCGTTCATTTTTTCCATAAGATGGCTCTGGTAGCACTTAGTTGTCCTTAACTTCACTTGAAACAATTTTGTTAGATTGTATGTGACAGCTGTCATATCAGCGTGCATTTAAAACAAGACTTATCAAAATTGGTGAATTTTTGTGTAGCCATTTTAATATTGAAGATGGAATTAAAAAAGCAACATTTTCAGCCTATTATGCTTTATTATTTCACAAAAGGTAAAAACGCAACTGAAACAAACAAAAAAAGATTTGTGCAGTGTATGGAGAAGGTGCTGTGACTGACTGAACATGTCAAATGTGGTTTGAGAAGCTTTCTGTTAGAGATTTCTCACTGGATGATGCTCCATGGTCAGGTAGTCCAGTTGAAGTTGATAGCGATCAAATCGAGACATTAATTGAGAACAGTCAAAATTATACCATGCAGGAGATAGCCAACATACTCAAAATATCCAAATCAAGCATTGAAAATCATTTGCACCAGCTTGGTTATGTTAATAGCTCTGATGTTTGGGTTTCACATAAGTTAAGTGAAAAAAACCTCTTGACCATATTTCCACATGCGATTCTCTACTGAAATGGAATGAAAGTGTTCCGTTTTTAAAACAAATTTTGATAAGCAGTGAAAAGTGGATACTGTAGAACAATGTGGAATGGAAGAGATGATGGAGCAAGCAAAATGAACCACCACCAACCACACCAAAGGCTGGTCTTCATCTAAAGAAGGTGATGTTGTGTATATGGTGGGTTTGGAAGTGCCTTCCAGAAAACCAAACAATTAATTCCAACAAGTACTCCTCCCAACTGGACCAACTGAAAGCAGCACTTGATGAAAAGCGTCCAGAATTACTCAACAGAAAACTTCCATCAAGATAACACAAGACCGCGTGTTTCTTTGATGACCAGGCAAAAACTGTTACAGCTTGGCTGGGAAGTTCTGATTCATCCTCCATATTCACCAGACATTGCACCTTCCGATTTCCATTTATTTCGGACTTTACAAAATTCTCTTAATGGAAAACAGTTCAATTCCCTGGAGGACTGTAAAAGGCACCTGGAACAGTTCTTTGCTGAAAAAGATAAAAAGTTTTGGGAAGATGGAATCATGGAAGTTGCCTGAAAAATAGCAGAAGGTAGTGGAACAAAAGGGTGAATACATTGTTCAATAAAGTTCTTGGTGAAAATGAAAAATGTGTGTTTTATTTTTACTTAAACTGAAGGCACTTTTTGGCCCACCCAATATTTTGTTGAGGATTTTTGCATCTATGTTCATCAGTGATACTGGCCTGTAATTTTTTCTTTTTTTTTTTTTTTTTGATATCTTTGGTTTTGTTATCAGGGTGATGGTAGCCTCATAGAATGGGTTTGGAAGTGTTCCTTCCTTTGCAATTTTTTGGAATAGTTTTAGAAAGATAGGTGTTAACTCTTCTCTAAATGTTTGGTAGAATTCACCTGTGAAGCCATCTGGTTCTGGACTTTTGTTTGTTGGGAATTATCGTTTGTCAGTCGTTTGTAAATGACTGGTTCAACTTCACTACTGGTAATTAGTCTGTTCATATCTTCTATTTCTTCCTTGTTCAGTCTTGGGAGATTGTACCTTCTAAGAATTTGTCCATTTCTTCTAGGTTGTCCGTTTTATTGGCATATAGTTGTTTGTACTGGTCTCTTATGAATTTTTGTATTTCTGTGGTGTCAGTTGTCACTTAAACTTTTTCATTTCTGATTTAATTGATTTGGGCCCTCTCCCTGTTTTTCTTCATGAGTCTGGCTAAAGGTTTATCAATTTTGTTTATCTTTTCAGATAAAGGTGGTTAGCTTTTAGTTTCACTGATCTTTTCCATTGTTTTATCAGTCTCTAATTTATTTCTGCTCTGATCTTTATGATTTTTTTCCTTCTGCTAACTTTGCGTTTTGTTTTCTTCTTTCTCTAGTTGCTTTAGATGTATGGTTGGGTTGTGTATTTGAGCTTTTCTTTGTTTCCTGAGGTAAGCTTGTATCACGATAAAATTCCCTCTTAGAACTGTTTTTGCTGTGTTCCACAGGTTTTGGATCATCGTGTTTTTGTTTTCATTTGTCTCTGTGTATTTTTTTATTTCCTCTTTAATTTCTTCAGTGTATTTTATTATTTTTTAAAATTAGAATTCAATAGGTAATTTTTTCTTCCCTTGCTTAGTATGGTATCTTCAAAAGAAATTTGTTTTGGTAAAGGCTGTACAAATTTTATAAAGAGAAAATACTGTCTGTTTCACTCAGGGTTTGGTTTCACACAACAGAAATCATAGTGACTAGTAAGCTTGAAGATATTTAGTGTCACATATTAGGTCTTTCACAGAATTTTTTGAAGGTCAGAATAGTAGGCTATAGTTCATGCCTCCAGAAATAGCTTTCAGACCCAAGTGTCACTCTGCCCATGCAGGATGGTTAAAGCCGCAATAACGCCTCTGGAAAGGTATGAAATTCTTCAGGCATGTACTGAGAGCAGAACCATGCCACTTCTGACAGTATCAGTCACAGCAGAGCAGTGCTTCACGTCTTGCTTTTCTTCACATTTAACCCTGTTTTACAGCTAAATGACCCCATTAGAGTATTTGATTTATGGACTCTGAATCATATCCATGACCCTAGCTACGTGGGAATCTGGGAAAGATAGAAATTAGGATTCCAGAATCTGCAACACTGGAAGGCATACTTAGTAGGAGTTGGAATCATCTTTGAATCAACCATTCCACAGACTCTGCCCAAATTCACTCATTAGGAAATTCAACAACAACAAAAAAGTTTAATAGGAAGCCAAAATGGCAAGAGTAACATAATGTATGTATTTATCCTACAAACAGAGATGGTTCACTTTGTCCTTACAAAAGAGAGCATACATCTTTTGGTGGTAATCATTTTTCCTATGGTTCAGATACAATCTCAAATTGATATCTTGTGACCTATTAATTTAATTTTTATTGGCACCAGTGGGGCATATACACGATATACAACAAGGAAGAAAATTGTGTCATTATCAGAGTCCTGTTAGCTAAGGAATCATAGTTCAGGGGTTACCTTTTACACTGTGTTCTATGACTAGTTTTGTGCTCCAAGTGTGTGCCATTTACATAGAATTCAATGTGAGTGGTGTCTAAATAGTACCCTGAATTTGGACATTGAGGCAGTTCTTATAATCTTCCCATGTTTATTTATGACTTCTTTCATCCACTAACCTTTATATTTTCCTTTGCTCTCAGCAAAATACCAACTCAGGGCTCTGTGCTTGATAGGGTGGCTCAAAACCCTTATTCCTAAAACTTTTGAGCTTTAGTATTCCTGCCTGTATTGAGTTGATATAGATTCCCACTAACTTTGACCATTGGATGTACAGTACCAAAGGTACCCTAGAGAATCCTCTAGAATCCATCTGTTCTCTTTTTTTCTATTCTGTAGCAGAAACCCAAACTCCCCTTGATAATAGGGATTGATCAACCACATCAGTGTAGTAAACTCTTCTCTTACCCTGACTCAGAGACTCAGAAAGTTCAAATGGCTAGGATGGAAGTCTTGACTTTAAGCTAAATGGAGCAATTATTGTGCCCCTGGGCAGAAACTTTATTCTCTTAGAACTAGATCTCTAAACTAACAGAGGTGAAAGTATAAAAATGGGGAAATAAATGTGAAGGGACACTGGAGAGACAGGTGAGAGGAACTACTTTCTTTTCCATCTCTTGGTTCCTATACCTATGTATTCCAACTAAAGGAGAAATGGTATCATATATTGTTTGCAGATTCAGGTAAATGTATTGCATCCTATAGGGTAGGTCTGAGCACCTACTAGATCTTAATATTTAACTGGTGCTATGATCAATTCTTCAGTAATAAATAATATTGGAAGTGGTAACTGACCATATGGTAAAGAGAAAGTTGTATACATTCCTTGTTAAATATGTTGTGATAAATTTCAAATAGATCTGAGATTAAAAAGTAAATGTAGAAGTATTAAAAATAATCATAATAGTAAAGTGAAATTGTTTACAACCTAGGTGTAGGGAGGATTTTTCTAGCCATAACTTTTATCCTACTTGAAGGAACTAAAGAAAACAGTGTAGAACATAAATCTGACAGTGTAGAACATAAAAAAGACATTTGCATGGGAAGAAATATCCAAAGAGGAGTACACAAAAGTACACAAAAATAAGATTTGACAAACTGGAAAATATACTTTCATAATATAAATGAAGATTTAATACTCCTAATGGATGCAGAGAGCCTACTAATTAAGAAGGAAAAGATAAATAACCCAACACAAAGATGTGCAAGGGAAAGCCCAGTTACAAAGGAAAGAAATAAAAATGACAATCTTATGATATTCCTGCTAAACTAAAATAGGATAATTACAGCAAAATAAAAATGAATAATTAATAAATGGATTTCAACCCATCATATATACAAAAAGTCCATGAGTTTTATCCAAAAAAAGAGATAAAACTTCATGGTCAACAGTGGACATTTCTGAGGACAAAGTCCGAGGCTATACAGCCACTAACTAATAGAATTTATTTTTTCATATTGACTTTCAGGAAATCAGAAATAAATTTGCAACTTAACCATAACAACTTATCTTTCCTTTGATCCAACTTACTATTTCTGTGTTTTTGTGGTTCATTAAATGCTCATACATATTTTTTGTAAGCCATTTCTCTTCATTTGTGTAAGAAGATAACACCTTATAAAATAATACTTTTCTCAATATATGTGACTATATACATCCACTAATATGAGAAAAATGAGAGGTTGAATGGACAGAGTGTGTGAGGATAAATAGTGATAAGATCCTTCCCATATGGAGGGTATAGCTATTTGCGTTGCAAATTAATAGGTAGGGGTGAAGACTGAGGAAAGAGAAATGTCAGGTCACGTTTGGGAGTTACAGACATATTTCATGTTAGCAACCAATGATGATTTGGTTTAGTGAGAGTGGCCAGTATAAGTCAGTCTTCCAAGAAAGAAAAAGTTGAAAGAGGAATGTAATGGTGCCATGAAAGATTATTTGGCCTGAATGTTACTGGATATAAGCAAAGTAGCAAAGAGGAAATAAATGAATGAGTTATCATATTTAGTAGTGAAATAACTTACAGCAGCATTCTCTGTGAAGAACAAAACTGATTAATCAGATTTATTCAGCAATTTCTCTCTTTCTCTGTCTCCGTCACACATACACACTTTTAATATTGTGACAATTTATCTATAATTTAAAAAACTATATTTAATGGCACATACATCAGAAAAGGGTGATAAAGATGTGTCATCTTAAGAAAAGTAGTATATAAACTATTGAAAAGTATTGAAGAAGTTAATGTCAAGAGAAATGGATAGACATAAATAAGTTACCTATTAATATATATAAATGTTAATAAACCATGGAAATTATAGTGAGTAAAAGGTACATAAATAAGAGAGTGTTATCTATAGCTTTCATAAAGAACACTGAAATTCATTTTCAGTGCAATCTATGAAAGGAGGTGTAATTTGAATGCAGAAGATAAAAGGAGGAAATAAATATAAACTCTGGAACTTAGAATAAAACAAAGAAGAAAATTGGGATATCAATCCAAGGAGCTCAACTGATAATTTCATGAAATTGTTGTAGATATGGAGATGTAAAGTGGGCTCTAGAAAAGATTTAGAGGAGATGTGAATAAACAAGATGGAAGGGAGAGTATAAAGTAAATGTATTCTATCATGGGATGTAATCAACTGTTTAATCTCTTTACCATATGCCCCATTAGATTATGCTGACAACTAAAAGCACATTTATCTAAATCTTTAAAGTATTTAGACATTAACCAATATAATGAGTCATCTAAATTGTACATTGCAAATAAAAATTAGATCAACCATTTAAACTGAGGCAATAAGAAATGACATTAAATTATTCAATGACAGATAACTCTATCCAGTTAAATGTCATACACATTTTTAAGAAATTCCCTTGTCAGAAAGGTAGCTAACTGGTGAAATGATAAACAGTATGATAAATTTAGAAAAAGGTCAATTAGTAATCTACTGTTTTTGAAAACAACATCTTCTGGCATTTATTCCGTTATAGTTGTGTTATTCCCTTTTGTTTATGGAATGAATATGGGTAAGTTTCATGACATACACACCTCATTCAGACTAAACAGAAGTTATGTTTGAAATTTACATCTAAAGAAATCAGAATACAGTTCTAATCAAATCCTTTCCTTTTAAATGACAACATAGAAAATTAGGTGCTAAACATACTTGGAAGGAAAAAATATTTGTGACCCAGAATTTAGCACATTAAAGAGTTCATTACAATAATATGTAGACAAGTCTGTTTTGAATATATTTAGCAAACGCCAAACTATTTTTTAATTCAGTTAGATGAGTTTCAGTTGTAATCATGACAACTGATTCGAAAGAATTGTCCAAAGACACAAGAATAGGATGTTATGCTATTATAGAGGGAGAATTGGAGTAATTCTGAATGGTGATTTTCTTTGCAGTTTGAAAAGATGGCACTGTTCCCATTTTATGGTTATTAGTGAAATTGTGTTAGACTGAATAATACTCATCGCCCAAAGGTATCCATACCCTAATACCTGAAACCTGTTAATACAGTAAACAGTTCCAAAGGTACTTTGCAGATGTGATTAAGATGATAGAATTTGAGTTGGGTTGTTATGGGGTCCAATCAAATCACAGGAGCCCTTAAAGTGATGTACCTTTTCCTGCTGAGGTTGAGAGAGAGAGATGATGCAGCAGAATGGGAGGCAGAGGAGACAGAGAATTGTGAGAAGCATTCCACCCACTGTTGCTAGTTCTGAAATGTAGGGACCCACTTATAAGTACAGGGAAAGAGGACCCTGGGAGCCAAGGTGGGTCTCAGGTGACAGCCGGCAAGGAAACAGGACCTCAGCTGCAAGGTGCAATTCTGCCAACAACTTGAATGAGCTTGGAAACAGATTCTTCCTGAGGGCCTCCAGAGAGGAGCACAGCTCTGCTGAAATCTTGATTTTGGCCTGTGAGACAGAGCAGACAAAACCAGCCAAAGAACGCCGGACTTCTGACCTACCAAACTATGAGAAATAAATTTGTGTTGTTTTAAGTGTCAAAATGTTTGGTAATTAGATCCAGTACTAATAGAAAACTAATACATTTCTTCAGCTTTTCTTATGTGAATTTCTTATATCAAAATGTATTTTCTACTGGCTAAAATTTTAAGGGGGTATTGGTACATATTATAATCTTGAATTATTTGCTATAAAATGCCTGCTATTTAACTACCTATATAACATAGTTTCATAAGGGCTGAAAGATAGTGTAATGGAAAAGAAATAAAAGTTTTAAAACTTTTCAATAACAGTTAAACAACTTAGCTCGGTTAATTATTGCACAAATTTCTAATCTTCAATTTCCTCATCTGTCATTTGGTGACAATAATGTCTACACAGAATTGATAGAATCTATGTAAAAGTAGCATAACACAACTTGAAACACATGTGCATAATAAAATCAATTTCCTTATCATCTTTTCAGGACAAAATTATCTGCCCTACTACCCTAAACATAATTCTTGGTGACTTCTTTAGATTGAGAGAACCTATATATATATTTATTTTATGTTTGTGATATATTTTCTTCTAATAATAGAGATGGTCTTTGTTTAAATTAATCAAAAGCAACTCATGAGCAATTGCATTGCAATTGCTTGCATTCTTGTGGATTTATGTCATAAGGTAGGAATTGGAATTTTTCTGGGCATGTTTTGGTTAGAATTAAAGAATGTTCACATTGGTTCACTGCAGGGAAGTAATATCTAGCACAGCTTCCCGTAATTACCTTGGACAATAAGATATAATTCTGGGGAATCCAGGCTGATGGGGTAGAAAGACAGGAAGAGTGTTCAGTAAGGGAAAACGAGAAAAGATGATACAAGAATAATCTTTATTTACTTAGTGATTTTTTCCCTAAGATTAGCCCTTCCTAAAATCACAGATTAATTGTATACTTTTTATACTTACTTTATTTTCTTAATAAAACAAGTAGAACTTATAATGATTTAAGGTCTTTAGGAATTGGGAATAGGATATATATTTTATATTTTTTTCTTATGAAGTAATGTCTTAATAGTCCTCTATATTCTTCATGTATTTATAGTGTCTGTAATATAATATCTGGAATATAATGGGTGAGTGCATGGTTTTATTATCTACCGATGATAAATTCATAAATAAATTTATTATTTAGTCTAAACAGAGCAGAAGATAGAAATCAAAACATTTCACTTTTATTTGGGAAAACGTAGGCAATTATTTTTATCTAATACTATATAAGCAACTTAAGCATGTAGATTTCATATTTGGAGGGAGCAGTTTCAATATTTTTTGTTTTGTTTTCATTTGGCTTTTATTTTGTTATTGCTCAATAAAGCAGTAATTATATTCAATATTTACTTTGTGCTATGGGAAATACAAAAGGAATATAGAATATGTTTTATGTCTGCAGTACAATCTAACACATAGTTTACGAACTGGTCTGAGTCAGTCTAGTGCTCCAGATGGTGCAGTTACAGGCTGGAAAAGCTTCTATCAGCCTTAGCCTGTGAGTGTCTGCAGCTGAGACCCTTACCTCAACCACATTTTACATACAGTATGTACAAGAAATAAACTTTTTGCTGTTTTTATTGTTAAGCCAGTGAGATTCAGGGGTTGTTTATTATCACAGCATAATTAAGCCTCTTCTGACTGATACGGACATTGGTACATAGAGTTATGGCCGTACCCTAAAAAATACCTTCTCATGTGTCATCAACTTAGTAGTTGGGTAATGGTGGTTGGAAAAATAGTGAGTATGGTACACAGTAGCAAAACATTTGGTAAAACTGTTCAGCAATAACTTGAGAAGTAGACGACTCTGTAACAAATGTATATTAGTGGCGTGTGTTGGATGCTTCTGGCTGCTTCTGTCAAGGTTTTCTATGAAAAAAGATGAACTCAGAAAACAATTGCCTGGAATAAAAGAGAGTAGAGCAAGAAAGGGAAGGCTTTGCAGGACTGGAAAGGGCAACTGCTTCAGGACTTTAAATAATAGGTCATAAATTTGAAAAGGTAGTTGAGAGATGAAAACCAATCAATCCTAGCCTGGCAGCAAGGATCAAATCAAGTTTATGGCTGTCACACATTGTTAAGATCTCCTTGGGGATTAATGTGGTGGTGAGTAAATCCCTTCCCTTTTTAAATGGTCACTTAGTCCTCCAGCATTCCATATAGTCCTGCTTAACTCAGTTGTGCCTGTTGGGCCTGCTATGGACTGAATGTTTCGGTCCCACCTAAGTTAATATGTTGAAGCCCTAACTCCCAGTGTGATGGTTTACGGTGATGGGGCCTTTGGGAGATAATCAGGTTGACATGAGGTCACAATATTGGTGCCCTCATAATGAGGTTTGTGCCCCTGTGAAAAAAAGACATCAGAGAGCTCCCTCTCTCCACCACCTGAAGACATCAAGAAGGTGGCCATCTGAGAGACAGGAAGATAGTTTTTAACAGAACTGGACTATGCTGGCACCCAGATCTCAGACTTCCTCCTTCCAGAACTGTGAGAAAATAACATTTCTGTTGTTTAAAGCACACAGTGTTATGGTATTTTGTTATGGCAGCCCAAGCAGACTAAGACAGGCCATTACACAGATTTTCTGTTTTATCATCACCAGAAAGATGTGTCCAGTCTTACCCTGGGAATATGGTGTAGTCTGAAAACCTGACTGCCTCTTACATCGACTGTAGTTTTCTAGGGTTGCCTTAACAAAGCACCACAAACTGGGTGACTTAAACAACTGAAATTTATTGTCTCACAGTTCGTGAGACTAGCAGTCCAAGATCAAGGTGTCAACAGAGTTCTTTCCTTCTGAGGGTTGTGAGAGAAAATCTGTCCCATGCCTGTCACCCACCTTCCAGTGATTTGCTGGCAGCCTTTGGCATTCCTTGGCTTGTAGAAGCATCACCCCAGTCTCTGACTTCATCTTCAGATAGTGTTCTCCTTGAGTGCATGCCTGTGTATCCAGACATTTTTATCTGTGGGGTGTCTGTGTGAGTGTGTGTTGTGTGTGTGTGTGTGTTGGATCCTTTTTTATTTTGAAAAGTTGCAAAAATAGTTCAGAGATCTCCTGTGATTTTCACTCAACTTCTCTAATGATGTTTAGATTTCTATAACCAACATTAGGCCCAGTATATGGAACTGTCTCACCTCACCAAAGGTGCTCTGTCACACTTCCCATTTATAATCCCTTCTACCCCAGTAATCATTGGTCTGCATATTGGTCTGCATATTGTAATTTTGTCATTTTGAGAATGCTGTATAAAAGAATTTTAAAATATGTTACATATTGAGATTGGCTTTTTCACTCACTGCAAGGTCCTTGAGATCCATCTAAATTGTATCATATATTAAGAGTTGGTTTTTTTATTGCTGAGTAATATTTCATTGTATGGATAAACCACAGTTTCTCTGTTCATCAATTTTACATTTAGATATATGATCCATTTGAGTTGATTGATTTTTACTCTTGTTTTTCTGTTTTCAATTTTATTGATTTCTTTTACCTTGAATTAACATTTGCTTTCTTCTGTTTGCTTTGGATTTACTTTGCTCTTCTTTTCCTGTTTTTAGAGGTGGAAGCTTACATTTTGATTTGATACCATTCTTACTCTCTAATGTAAACAGTTGTAAACTTGTAAACTCTCTAATGTAAACAGTGTTATAAATTTCTCAGAACTGCTTTGGCTACATCCCACAAATTTTAGTATGTTATACTTTTCATTTTCATTCCGTTCAATTTTTTTTTCCTTTTCCCTTGAGACTTTTTTTTGATCCACAAACTATTCAGAAGTCTGTTGTTTAATTTCCAGGTGTTTGGAGATTTTCTCATTATCTTTCTTTTATTGAGTGATCAATTGATTACTTTATATTCAGATAACATACTTTGTGTAGTTTCAGTTTTTTAAAGTTTTTTGAAGTTTGTTTTGGAATCTGTCATGTGACCTATCTTGTTGACTGCTTCAATGGTACTTTTAAAGAATATGTATATTGCTGTTCTTGGGTGAAATGTTCTAGAAATGTCAGACCTTTTGGTTGGCAGCCTGAGAGGCTTGTCTGCTCACCCACTGGGGCGGATGGGGGCTGGGAGCAGGCTTTGGAGGTCAGATCCCAGGGAGAGGACTAGGGTTGGCTGTGTGAAGACAGCCTATGGGGGCTAGTGTGCCACAGCTAGCCAGAGGGAGTTTGGGAAAAAGTCTGGACCTGCCTAAGAGACAAGGGACCGTGGTTTCAGGGTGCACGAGGAGAGGGGATTCCTTCCTCATCTGCCCACAAAAGGCAGAACACTGCCTAAACGAGCTCCAGGGATGGGCGCGAGCCGTGACTATCAGCTCGCACCCCAGAGATGGGCATGAAACGCAAAGGCTGCTGCCACTGCCACCAAGAATCCTGTGTGCTAGCGTGGGTCACTCCCCCCCCCCACCCCGTGAGCCTGTGTCACCTGCCAGTACCAGGGTCCCGTGATCCAGGGACAACTTCCCTGGGAGAATACATGGCATGACTCAGGCTGTTGCAATGTCATGCCAGCCTCTGCTGCTGCAGGCTTGCCCCGCATTCCAATTATGACTACCATACCCCTCCCTCCCCCTGACCTGAGTGAGCCAGAGCCTGCTAATCAGCTGCTGCTTTAACCCTCTCCTGTCTGGGTGGGGAGAAGATGCCTGAGGGCAACATACACGCAGAGGTGGGGCCAAAACCAAAGCTGAACCCCAGGAGCTCTGTAAACAATGAAGAGAAAGGGAAATTTATCTGTGCATACTCAGGAGCAGTAGATTAAATCTCCACAATAAACTTGATGTACCCTGCATCTGTGGAATACCTGAATAGACAAAGAGTGGTCCCAAAATTGAGGGAGTGGACATTGGGAGCAACTGTAGACTTGGGGTTTGCTGTCTGTGACTGATTTGTTTCTGATATTTATGTTTATCTTGGTTTAGTTTTTAGTGCTTGTTATCATTGGTAGATTTGTTTATTGTTTGGTTTCGTGGCTCTCTTTTTTTTGTTTTAAAAGTATTATTATTATTTTATGTTAATAATTTTTTAAACTTATTATTTATAATTATAATATTTTTTTAAATTTTCTTTATTTTTTATTTCTATTTCTTTTTTTTCTTTTTTTCTTCCTTTTTGTCTGAGCCATGTGGCTGACAGGGTCTTGGTGCTCCAGGCTGGTGTCAGGCCTGAGCCTCTGATGTGTGAGTACCGAGTTCAGGACATTGGACCACCACAGACCTCCCGGCCCCATATCAATTGGCAAGAGCTCTCCCAGAGATCTCCGTCTCAAAGCTAAGACTCAGCTCCACCCAACGGCCAGCAAGCTCTGGTGCTGGATGTCCCATGCCAAACAACTAGTAAGACAGGAACACAACCCCACCCATTAACAGAGAGGCTGCCTAGAATCATACTAAGTTCAGAGACACCACAAAACACAGCACTGGAGGCGACCCTGCCCACCAGAAAGACAAGATCCAGCCCTAACCACCAGAACACATGCACCAGTTCCCTCCACCAGGAAGCCTACACAACCCACTGAACCAACCTTAGCCACTGGGGGCAGACACCAAAAACTACGGGAACTACAAACCTGCAGCCTGTGAAAAGGAGACCCCAAACACAGTAAGTTAAGCAAAATGAGAAGACAGAGAAACATGCAGCAGATGAAGGAGCAAGGTAAAAACCCACCAGACCAAACAAATGAAGAGGAAATAGGCAGTCTACCTGAAAAAGAATTCAGAGTAATGATAGGAAAGATGATCCAAAATCTTGGAAATAGAATGGAGAAAATAACAAGAAACGTTTAGCAAGGACATAGAAGAACTAAAGAGCAAACAAACAATGATGAAGAACACAACAAATGAAATTAAAAATTCTCTAGAAGGAATCAACAGCAGAATAACTGAGGCAGAAGAATGGATAAGTTACCTGGAAGATAAAATAGTGGAAATAACTACTGCAGAGCAGGATAAAGAAAAAGAATGAAAAGAATTGAGGACAGTCTTAGAGACTTCTGGGACAACATTAAACTCACCAACATTCGGATTATAGGGGTCTCAGAAGAGGAAGAGAAAAATAAACGGTCTGAGAAAATATTTCAAGAGATTATAGTTGAAAGCTTCCCGAACATGGGAATGGAAATAGTCAATCAAGTCCAAGAAGCACAGAGAGTCCCATACAGGATAAATCCAAGGAGAAACATGCCAAGACACATACTAATCAAACTATCAAAAATTAAACACAAAGAAAAAATAGTAAAAGCAGCAAGGGGGAAACAACACTTAACATACAAGGGAATCCATATAAGGTTAACAGCTGATCTTTCAACAGAAACTCTGCAAGCCAGAAGGGAGTGGCAGGGCATATTTAAAGTGATTACAGGGAAAAACCTAGAACCAAGATTACCAGCAAGGATCTCATTCAGATTCGATGGAGAAATTAAAACCTTTACAGACAAGCAAAAGTCAAGTGAATTCAGCACCACCAAACCAGGTGTACAGCAAATGCTAAAGGAACTTCTCTACGCAGGGAACATAAGAGAAGTAAAAGACCTACAAAAACAAACCCAAAACAATTAAAAGAATGGTAATAGGAACATACATATTGATAATTACCTGAAATGTAAATGGACTAAATGCTCCAACCAAAAGACACAGACTGGCTGAATAGATAGAAAAACAAGACCCATATATATGCTGTCTACAACAGACCCACTTCAGACCTAGGCACACATACAGACTGAAAGTGAGGGGATGGAAAAAGATATTCCATGCAAATGGAAATCAGAAGAAAGCTGGAGTAGCAATTCTCATATCAGACAAAATAGACTTTAAAATAAAGACTATTACAAGAGACAAGGAAGGACACTACATTAATGATCAAGGGATCAATCCAAGAAGAAGGTATAAAAATTGTATATATTTATGCACCCAACATAGGAGCACCTCAATACATAAGGCAATTGCTAACAGCCGTAAAAGGGGAAATTGACAGTAACACAATATTAACAGGGGATTTTAACACCCCACTTTCACCACTGGACTGATCATCCAAACAGAAAATAAATAAGGAAAAACAAGCTTTAAATGACACTTTAGACAAGATGGACTTAATTGATATTTATAGGACATTCCATCCAAAAACAATACAGTTTCTTCTCAAGTGCTCATGTAACAATCTCCAGGATAGATCATATCTTGGGTCACAAATGAAGTCTTGGTAAATTTAAGAAAATTGAAATCGTATCAAGTATCTTTTCTGACCACAACACTATGAGACTAGATATCAGTTACAGGAAAAAATCTGTGAAAAATAAAAACACATGGAGGCTAAACAATACACTACTAAATAACCAAGAGATCACTGAAGAAATCAAAGAGGAAACCAAAAAATACCTAGAAACAAATGACAATGAAAACACCATGACCCACAACCTATGGGATGCAGCAAAAGCAGTTCTAAGGGCGAAGTTTATAACAATGCAATCCTACCTCAAGAAACAAGAAAAAAAACTCAAATCGACAACCTAACCTTACACCTAAAGCAATTAGAGAAAGAAAAACAAAAAAACCCAAAGTTAGCAGAAGGAAAGAAATCATAAAGATCAGATCAGAAGTAAATGAAAAAGAAATGTAGGAAACAAGAGCAAAGACCAATAAAACTTGAATCTGTTTTTTTGAGAAGTTAAAGAAAATTGATAAACCATTAGGCAGACTTATCAAGAAAAAAAGGGAGAAGACTCAAATCAACAGAAATAGAAATTAAAAAGGAGAAGTAACAACTGTCACTGCAGAAATACAAAGGATCATGAGAGATTACTACAGGCCACTATATGCCAATAAAGTGGGCAACCTGGAAGAAATGGACAAATACTTAGAAATGCACAACCTTCAGAGACTGAACCAGGAGGAGATAGAAAATATAAACAGACCAATCACAAGCACTGAAATTGAGACTGATTAAAAATCTTCCAACAAACAAAAGCCCAGGACCAGATGGCTTCAGAGGAGAATTCTATCAAACGTTTAGAGAAGAGCTAACACCTATCCTTCTCAAACTCTTCCAAAATATAGCAGAGGGAGGAACACTCCCAAACTCATTCTATGAGGCCACCATCACCCTGATACCAAAACCAGACAAAGATGTCACAAAGAAAGAAAACTACAGGCCAATATCCCTGATGAACATAGATGCAACAATCCTCAGCTAAATACTAGCAAACAGAATCCAACAGCATGTTAAAAGGGTCATACACCATGATCAAGTGGGGTTTATCCCAGGAATGCAAGGATTCTTCAGTGTACATTGATCAATCAATGCGATATACCGTATTAAAGAATTGAAGGATAAAAACTATATGATCACCTCAATAGATGCAGAGAAAACTTTTGACAAAATTCAATGCCTGTTTATGATAAAAACTCTCAGAAAGTAGGCATAGAGAGAACCTATCAACATAATAAAGGCTGTATATGACAAACCCACAGTAAGCATCATACTCAGTGGTGAAAAAATGAAAGCATTTCCACTAAGATCAGGAAGAAGAGAAGGATGTCCGCTCTCGCCCCTCTTACTCAACATAGTTTTTGAAGTCCTAGCCACAGCAATCAGAGAAGAAAAGGAAATAAAAGGAATCCAAATCTGAAAAGAATAAATGTGTTACTGTTTGCAGATGACATGCTACTATATATAGAGAATCCTAAAGTTACTACCAGAAAACTACTAGAGCTAATCAATGAATTTGGTAAAGTAGCAGGATACAAAATTAGTGCACAGCAATCTCTTGAATTCCTATACACTAATGAAGAAAAATCTGAAAGAGAAATTAAGGAAACACTCCCAGTTACCATTGCAACAAAAAGAATTAATTACCGAGGGATAAACCTACCTAAGGAGAAAAAAGACCTGTATGCAGAAAACTGTAAGACAGTGCTGAAAGAAATTAAAGAGGATACAAACAGATGGCGAGATATACCATGTTCTTGGATGGGAAGAATCAACATTGTGAAAATGACTATAGTACGCAAAGCAACCTACACACCAAAGCCATCTGTTTCAAACTACCAGTGTCATTTTTCACAGAATCAGAACAAAGAATTTCACAATTTGTATGTAAGCACAAAAACCCCGAATAGCCAAAGCAATCTCGAGAAAGAAAAACAGAGCTGTAGGAATCAGGCTCCTGGACTTCAGACTATATTACAAAGCTTCAATGATCAAGACAGTATGGTACTAGCACAAAAACAGAAATATAGACCAATGGAACAGGATAGAATGCCCACAGATAAACCCACGCACATATGGTCACCTTTTCTTTGATAAAGGCAGTAAGAATATACAGTGGAGAAAAGACAGCCTCTTCAATAAGTGGTGCTGGGAAAACTGGACAGCTACATGTAAAGGAATGAAATTAGAACACACCCTAACACCGTACACAAAAATGAACTCAAAATGGATTAAAGACCTATATGTAAGGCCAGACAATATTAAACTCTTAGAGGATAACATAGGCATAACAGTCTATGACATAAATCACAGCAAGATCCTTTTTGACCCACCTCCTAGAGAAATGGAAATAAAAACAAAAATAAACAAATGGGACCTAATGAAACTTAAAAAGATTTTTCACAGCAAAGGAAACCATAAACAAGAAGAAAAGACAACCTTCAGAATATGAGAAAATATTTGCAAATGAAGCAACTGACAAAGGATTAATCTCCAAAATATACAAGGAACTCATGCAGGTCAATATCAGAAAAAACAAACAGTCCTATCCAAAAATGGGCAGAAGAGCTAAATAGACATTTCTCCATAGAAGTTATACAGTTTGCCAACAAGAATGAAAAGATGCTCAACATCTCTAATCATTAGAGAAATGCAAATCAGAACTACAATGAGGTGTCACCTCACACCGGTCAGAATGGCCATCATCAAAAATCTGAAAACAGTAAATGCTGGAGAGGGTGTGGAGAAAAGGGAACCCTCACGCACTGTTGGTGGGAATGTAAATTGATACAACCACTATGGAGAACAGTATGGAGGTTCCTTAAAAAACAAAAAACAGAACTACCATATGACCCAGCAATCCCACTACTGTGCATATACCCTGAGAAAAGCATAATTCAAAAAGAGTCATATACCACAATGTTCATTGAAGCACTATTTACAATAGCCAGGACATGGAAACGACCTAAGTGTCTATCGACAGATGAATGGATAAAGAAAATGTGGCACATATATACAATGGAATATTACTCAGCCATAAAAAGAAATAAAATTGAATTATTTATAGTGAGGTGGATGGACCTAGAGTCTGTCATACAGAGTGAAGTAAGTCAGAAAGAGAAAAAGAAATACTGTATGCTAATGTATATACATGGAATCTTAACAACATCAACAAAAAGTTTCTGATGAACCTAGGGCCAGGACAGGAATAAAGATGCAGATGTAGAGAATGGACTTGAGGACACAGGGAGGCGAAAGTGTAAGCTAGGATGAAGTGAGAGAGTAGCATCGATATATTTACACTACCAAATGTAAAGTAGATAGCTAGTGGGAAGCAGCTGCATAGCATAGGGAGATTAGCTTGGTGCTTTGTGACCATCTAGAAGGGTGGGATAATGAGGGTTGGATGGAGATGCAAGAGTGAGGAGATATGGAGATATATGTATTCATATAGCTGATTTACTTTGTTGTAAAGCAGAAACTAACACAACATTGTAAAGCAATTTTACTCCAATAAAGATGTTTAAAAAAATGTACTAATTTTAACAAAAAGTGGTATCAGCCCTGTAGTGGTCTTAACTGGAGTTATTAGTAAAAATGATGTATATTGCAACTCATTTCTGTTTTAAAATAAGATAAACATGTTACATATAATTAATTTTATTCCTGCTCTTTTTGTCTTCTAATGTAACATCATTCTTGTTCATAAGACATGATGAATATTTCTTAATTATTCCATTAGACATTGTCTTCATGGACAATCAATCATGTGTTCTAGTCCAATGAGCATGGACTGTACAGAAGTGAAACAAACATTTTAGAAACTGAATGAATTTTAACTTTCATGTAAGCAAATACACTTCTGTAGAAATTTACAAAAGGAGAAGAAAAAAAAGGAAAAATCACCCAGTGCTTAAAATAACCATGTTATTCTGCTTAAGGATTATTCTGTTCTATATTTGATTAAATGTTTCACAGAGAATGGTTGAGAAGTATAGTTACCTTATGTGGTAAATGTCTTTTCAATAAATATATTTCCAAGGAAGTAGAATAAAACAAAAAAATGAATCTTTTCATTCTTAATATCCATTTAGTATAATTTTGAGTTTTCTTTACAAATAACCATTACTAGTTAAAATTTATCATGGGAAAAAGATCGTTTTTAACACTTGCAAGATATTATTAAATTTAATAATATCACCAGAAGATAAAAGGCATATCAACAGTTTTCAGAAAGGAAATTGCTTTTCTCTCAGAATTTATACAACTCTATAATTACCATAAAATGTTCATGTGATACAAAGATTAATAAATAATGGAACAAATATTTTATCACTGTCTCCAGGCTTTTAAAATTTTGGTAGTTATGCTTTTAGAAATCTTTCTTTTATTATTCATTCTTTTTTTCCTTCTTTCTTCCCTTTATCTTTTCTCCTCTTCCTTCCCTCCTTTTTTATCTTCCTATATAAACATAGACATTTACATACACACATAATTATACAAACTTATATTTCTTAGGTTGCTAAAATGGTACTCTTCCTACCTCAATTTTGTGTCACTACTACAGGTACTACATCCTAAAGTGAGTATAAAATACATGCTGATTTTCTGTTTCTCAATTCCTGAGAGGTGTGTTGAAGTCTCCCACTAAAATTAGAAATATTTATATTTCTCCTTTCAGTTATATCAGTTTAGTGCTTCATGTATTTTGCTTAAAAATTTTTTTCCTATTGAAGAATCATTGACATACAATATAATACTAGTTTTTGAGTACAGCCTAGTGATTCAACATTTATATGCATTATGAGATGATCACCACGATAGATCTAGGTACCGTCTGTTACCATTTAGAGTATTATTGATTGTATTCCCTATTGAGTGTATTACATCCCCATGACACTTATTTTATAATCTGAAGTTTGTGTCTCTTAAGTCCTCTCACCTATTTCACCCACTCCTCTCCCCACCACCAGCAACCACTAGTTTGTTCCGTGTATCTTTGAGTCTGTTTCTGTTTTGTTTCTTCATGTTTTGTTTTTCAGATTCCACGTATAAGTGAAATCATAGAGTATTTGTCTTTCTATGTCTGGCTTACTTTACTTAGCATAATACCTTCTAGTTCCATTGATGTTGTTGCAAATGGCAAAATTTCATTTTTTTATGGCTGAGTAATACTGCTTTATATATATAAATACAAAACTTCTGTTTTGTCTATTCATTTGTTGATGGACACTTAGGATGTTTCTGGATCTTGGCTGTTGTAAATAGTACTGAAATGAACATAGAGGCACATACATGTTTTTGAATTAGTTTTCTTCATTATCTTCATGTAAATATTACCCAGAAGTGAAATTGCTGAATTGTGTGGTAGTTCTATTTTTAATTTTTTAGGAACCTCCATACTGTTTTCCATAGCAACTGCAACAATTTACATTCCACTAACAGTGAACAAGAAACAAGGGTCCCTCTTACTCTGCATCCTCGCCAGCACTTATTTTTTTGTCTTTTTGATAGTAGCCATTCTGGCAGGTGTGAGGTGGTATCTCACTGGGGTTTTAATTTTCATTTCCCTGATGATTTATGATTTTGAGCCATTTTTCATGTTCTTGTAGCAGTCTGTCTGTCTTCTTTGGGAAAATATCAGTTCAGGCCCCCTATGCAACTTTTAATCTGATTAGCTTTTTTGATATTAAGTTGTATTAAACCCTTATCAGATATATGATTTGCAAATATCTACTCTTACTCAGTAGGTTCCCTTTTCACTCTGTTGATAGTTTCTTTCACTGTGGATAAAACTTTTAGTTTGATGTAATCTCATTTGTTTACTTTTGCTTTTGTTGCCTTTGCCTGAGGAGATCAATCCCCCAAAATATTGCTATGACTGATATTAAAGAGCTGACTGCCTATGCTTTCTTCTAGGAGGTATATTTCAGATCTTACATGTAAGTCTTTAGTCCATTTTGAGTTTTTGTATATGGTGTAAGCTACTGGTCCAGATTTATTCTTTTGCATGTGGCTGTCCAGTTTTTTCCACACCATTTATTGAAGAAGCTGCCTTTTCCTCATTGTATATTCTTGCCTCTTTTGATATAGAGTAATATAAGCATGGATTCACTTTTGGGCTTTCAGTTCTGTTCCATTGATCTATGTGTCTGTTCTTGTGCCAGTACTATGTTGTTTTGATGACTGTAACTTTGTAGCATAGTGTGAAATCAGGGAGCGTGGTGCCTCTAGCTTGGTTCTTCTTTCTCAAGATAGCACTGGCTATTCAGGGTCTTTTCTGGTTCCATATAAAGTTTATGATTATTTGTTCCAGTTTTGTGAAAAATCCTATCAGTATTTTGATATGAATTGCATTGATCTGTATA
Organism: Mesoplodon bidens; assembly: GCF_964165515.1. NCBI lineage: Eukaryota > Metazoa > Chordata > Mammalia > Artiodactyla > Ziphiidae > Mesoplodon > Mesoplodon bidens. The sequence goes on along the minus strand of NC_138176.1, from coordinate 100,454,431 downwards.
TTGCTTTGGGCGTTTTAACAATATTAATTCTTCCAATTCATGAACATGATATATCTTTCCATATTTTTGTGTTGTGTTCAGTTTCTTTCATCAGTGTCTTATAGTTTTAAGGTACAGATCTTCTTGGTTAAACTTACTCCTAGGTTTATTGTTTTCAAAATAATTGTAAATGGGATTGTTTTCTTCATTTGTCTTTCTGATAACTTGTTATTAGTATATAAAAATGTGACTGGTTTTTGTATATTAATTTTGTACCCTAAAATTTTTCTGAATTCATATTTTTTTAGTTCTAAATTTTTTTGGTGTAGTTTTGGGGTTTTCTATATATAGCATCATATCATCTGCAAATAGTGACATTTTTACTTCCTCCTTTCCAATTTAGATGCCTTTCATCTCTTTTGCTTGTTTAATTACTGTGGTAAGGACTTCCACTGCTATATTGAATAAAAGCAGCAAGAGTGAGTGTCCTTGACTTGTTCCTGATCCTACAGGAGTAGCTTTCAGCTTTTCACAATTGAGTATAATGTCAGCTGTAGGTTTGTCATATATTGCCTTCATTGTGTTCAAGTATATTCCCTCTACACCCACTTTGCTGAGAGTTTTTTTATCACAAATGGATGTTGAATTTTGTCAAATCCTTTTTTTGCATCTATTAAGATCATATGATTTTATTCTTCAGTTTGTTAATGTGGTGTTTAATATTGACTGATTTGTGGACATTAAAATATCCTTGCATACTTGGGATAAAACCCACTTGACCATGGTGTATGATCTTTTTAATGTATTGTTTAATTTGGTTTGCTAATATTTTGTTGAGGACTTTTGTGTCTGTGTTCTTCAGTGATATTGGTTTGTAATTTTCTTTTTTTGTGATGTCCTTATCTTGTTTTAGTATCAGGGTCATGCTGGCTTCCTAGAATGAGTTCAGAAGTGTTCTTTTCAAATTTTTGGAATAGTTTGAGCAGGTTAGACATTAATTTTTCTTTAAATGTGTGGTAGAATTCACCTGTGAAGATGTCTGGTCCTGATCTTTTGTTTGTTGGGAGTCTTTAAAATTACAGATTCACTTTCACTACTGGTAATCAGTCTGCTAATATGTTGTAGTTCTTCCTGATTCAGACTTGGGTTATTGCACGTTTCTAGAAATTTATTCATTTCTCTAGGTTATTCATTTTATTGGCATGCAATTATTCATAGAAATCTCTTATGTTCCTTTTTATTTCTGTGGCGTCACTTGTAATTTCTCCTTTTTCATTTCTGATTTTATTTATTTGGGTCTTTTTTTGATGAGTCTAGCTAAATGTTTTTCAATTTTCTTTATCTTTTCAAAGAAACAGCTTTTAATTTCATTAATCATTTTTATTGTTTTTTTAAGTCTCTATTCCACTTATTTCTTCTCGAATTTTTATTATTTCCTCCCTTTTACTAACTTTCCCTTTTGTTTTTTCTTCTTTTTCTAGTTTCTTTAGGTGTAAAGTTAGGCTGTTTATTTGCAATTTTTCTGGTTTCTTGAGGTAGGTCTGTATCACTATGCTCTTCCCTCTTAGAACTGCTTTTGCTGCATCCCATAGATTTTGGAATTTTGTTTTTCTGTTTTCATTGTCTTAAGGTATTTTTTGATTTCCTCATTGATCTATTGTTTGTTTAGTAACATGTTGTTTCTATGTGTTTGTATATTTTGTATTTTTTTTGTAGTTAGTTTCTAGTTTTATACTTTTGTTATCAGAAAAAATACTTGATATATTTTCAATCTTCCTAAGTTTATTGAGCCTTGTTTTGTGGCCTAATATGTGATCAACCCTGAAGAATATTTCATGTGCATGTGAAAAAAATGTGTATCCTGCCATTTTTGGTTGGAATGTTCTTTATATATCTATAATAGTCCAATGTGTCATTAAATGCCATTGTTGCCTTACTGATTTTCTTTCTGAATGACCTAATCATTACTGTAAGTGGGGTATTAAAGTCCTCTATCATTATTGTATTACTGTAAATTTCTTTTTTTATATTTGATAATATTTGCTTCTTATATTAAGGTACTTCTATGTTGGGTGCAGAAATATTTACAAGTGTTATATCCTCTTGTTGAATCAATCCCTTTATCATTATGTAATGCCCTTCTCTGTCTCTTGTCAGCTTTTTTTAAAAAGTCTATTTTGTAGATATAAGTATCGCTACCCCAGCTTTCTTTTCATTTTCACTTGCATGGAATATCTTTTTTCATACCTTCATTTTTAGTCTGTTTGTATCCTTAGATCTGAGTTTCTTGTAGAGAACATATAGATGAGCCTTGTATTTTTATGTATGTAGCCATTCTGTGTCCTTCAGTTGGAGCAATTAGTCCATTTACATTTAAAGTAATTATTGATAGGTATTTACTTATTGCCATTTTGTTAATTGTTCTCAAGTTGTCTTTGTAGTTATTGTGTTTCTTGCTTCTTCTCTTTTTCTCTTCCCTTGTGATTTGATGACTTTCTTTAGTACTATGTTTTTATATCTTTCTCTTGATTTTTTGTGTATCTCTCATAGATTTTTGATTTTTAGCTACCATGAGGTTCATATATAACAATCCATGTATATATCAGTTTATTTCAAGTTGATGTTCATTTAAGTTTGAGCACATGTCAAAAGCAATATATTTTCACTTCCCTATGTTTTATGTTTCGAACATCACATTTTACATCTTTTTGTGTTTTTGTACTGCTCAAGTTGTTATTTTGGATACACATGAACTTACCACTTTTATCTTTTATTGCTCATACTAGCTTTCTAGGTGGTTGATATACTACCTATATAGGTAACTATATAGTAACTATATGTTTGCCCTTACTAATGAGGTACTTTCTTTCATGATTTACTTATTTCTGGTTATGGCCTCTTTTTTCCATTTTAATAAGACCTTTTAACATTTATTTATTTATTTATTTATTTTTGTAATGATGAACTCCTTTAGCTTTTGCTTATGTTGGGAACTCTTTGATAACCATTCTGGGTAGATAATTCTTGGTTGTACTTTTTTTTTTTTTCCATTTCAGCATTTTAAAGTTCTGGCCTGTAAACTTTCTGCTGAAAAATCCAGTGATAGTCTTATAGGGTTTCCCTTGTATGTAACTAGTTGTTTTTCTCTTGCCGCTTAAGAGTCTCTCTTTATATTTAAATGTTTACATTTTAATCATAATGTGTCTTATTATGAGCCTCTTTGGGTTTACCTTGTTTGGGACTCTGTGCTTCTTGGACTTGGATGCGTATTTCCTTCTCCAGGTTAGGAAAGTTTTCAGCCATTAGTTCTTCAGGTAATTTTTCTGTCTCTTTCTCTCTTCTTCTTCTTCTGGGACTCCTATAATGTGAATATAGTTTGCTTGATGTTTTTCCATCAAATTATTCTAACTTTTTAAATTCTTTTTTAAATTTTTTGTTCCATTTTGGGTGATCTCCATTACCCTGTCTTCCAAGTCACTCATCCATTTTTCTGCATCATCTATTTTGCTGTTGCTTCCATCTGTGTATTTTTTGTTTTGGCTATTGAATTCTTCAGCTCTGATTAGTTCTTTTCTGTATTTTCTATCTCTTTGTTGAAGTTCTAATCTAGAGATTGTAATGTACATGACTAACTGAATACAATATAATAGCTTAGAGTTTGTGACTTATGAATGGATGTGAATTTGAGGGACCACAAGGAAGATTGTAATTGGTTGAATGGTGGTCCTTCAAATGATATGTCCTCATTCCTGGAACCTGTGAATTTTACATTATTTGGAAATGAATTTCCACAGATATATTAAGGATCTTGAGATGAGGATAACATCCTGAATTATCCAGGTGGGCCCTAAATCCAATGACATGTATCTATATAAGAGTGAGTTAGAGGGGTATTTCATTATAGTTGGGAGCCATTTTAAACAACAAAATCACCAAGAAAAGACACAATACTGTGAGAAAAAAGAAGTGATAAAAAATTGACCAAAGAAAAGACACTTGTTTATAATATGAGAACTCAAACAGGAGGGCAGAGCTTTGCCCTGCTGTCCTCAGCTGAAATCGTACATTTCAAGCATGTGAAGGTTTTTGCTGCACTGTGTAGGGCCACAAATGAACACAAGATACCATTAGAATTAATTTTGAGGTTACAAATAAATGCTAGTGAATAGGTGCTTTTGCAAACATAGAATCCATGAAAAATGATCAACTGTATATTCCTTGAGCCTAGGCTAAATGCTTAAGGGAAAGCATGTAGTGATGTTTATGGCACTTTTGTAGCACTTGTTTAGCAAGCCATCCTACCAGATTTTTCAGGAGCCATTGAGATCATGCATTTGAATCTCTAGTACCAAGAAAGTATCTGTATATAATTTATCTGACAAACTCTGCATAATCCTCAATTTTGGCATTCCACTGATCCACAGCCCAGTAGTTCATGAGGAAATACAGTCTATTTGTCAAATATATTATTGAAATGAAAGTTAATCAGTAATTCTTATCCATTTAAAACAGAAAATCAACAAATCAAATAGTCCTGTGCTTTACATTTATAATATCATTAAATCTCTAAACATTTCTTTGACAGATTATATTTTTGTTTTGCCAAACATGAACTCAAACTCAGAATGGTTTGTCAACTTGCCCATAATTTCATAGCTAAATATGATGGAAAAATTGTAGTAAAACAAACTCATATATGTCAAACTGCAAAGTTCATGACTCTGTATCATCCTCTGCCATTTGCCATGGACTTTTATCAATTTCTTTGATTCAACAATAAAATTCCTTTAAGTGCCACTAATTGCAAGGTATTATGCTTCTTTCTGATATTATTTTCTGATATTTCTGCCAGTTTTGAGAATCATAAGTTAAAGCTTCTCAAAAGCTTGGTTTTCTGAACAGACTTCTCCCGGGAGACCCCTTCAGGGAATTTCTCTTTTACTCAAAGGATAAAATATTAAATCAAGTGTGTGACAAAAGACAATAGAAGAGTTTTAAAATAATTAATCATGGTGACTTCTTCTTTATCTCTGCACTGAGATCCACCTGAATACCATTTTTCAGTTTGTTAAATATAAATAATTACTTTGAACATAACCTTAGCCTCCTCTTTTTACCCTTTATATGTATATTTTGTTTGTTTGTTTGTTTCAATTAGAGAGAAATTATTCCCTTCCATGTATATAAATTCATGTTTTTTTAAATTTAGGCATTATTCTTCATTTACAATAAAATAATACTTTCTAGATAATTTGAATAGTTTCAAACCTACAGAAAATTTTCAAACACAACACAAAGATTTTTTTTCCTGTGATACTTGAAATTAAGTTGCCAAATCTGATACTCTATATAAACAACAACATTCTTGTATAAAGCCATAATACAACCAATCAAAATCAGGAAGTCATCACTGATATTTTACTGTCATTTATCCTCAAGCATTTTTCAGATGTCACCAACTGTCCCAAAGTGTCCTTTATAGTAAAATTATTCAGTTTAGAATCACTTGTTGAATTTAGATTCTGTATCTCTTTAGACTCCTTGAATGTGGAGCAGGTCCTCAGTCTTTCATTGACTTTCATGATACTTTTGGGGCTTATAGGCTGGTAATTATAAAAAATGTCTCTGGAGTTTGGGCTTTCTAATGTTTTCTCTTGATTAGATTCCACAGAATAATTACAGAAGTGATATTTTCTCCACTTACTGCATCTGTGTTCCTCGAAAATTTGTATGTTCAAGCCCTAACCAGAGTAAATCAGATTCAAAATGTGACTATTTGCAAATAGGGTCCTAAAACCTGTAATTAATTTAAAATGAGGGCATTGGAGTGGGCCCTGACCCATTCTGACTGATATCCTTATAATAAGAGGAGATTAATACATGCAGATACCAGAGGTGTGTGTGTACTGAGGAAAGACCATGTGAACACACAGAGAAAATGTGGCCATCTGAAAGCCAAGGAGAGAAGGTTCAAGACTGTGGTGTAGGAAGAGCCTGAAATTACTTCCCCTCATGGATACAACAAATATACTCCTACATGTGGATCAGTTCCCTCTGAAAAGAACCTGGGAACTGCTCCAGCAGTTACAGCATTCTGCTTCTGGACTAAAATAAAGTCAGTGCACATGCAGAGACAAGCTGCACAAGACTGTATATATCTGCATACTTTAAAAGCTGCTGCCTGAGTGTGTGGCATTTAATCAGACTGAGACTAGGTGCTCAATGAGATTTCCCTCTTTGGAACACTGACAGGCCTCAGCATGCCCTCAACAGCAGGAACACATCAAGAATTAATCAGGTGGCACCTGGCACATAGCTGGGGTGGGTAAATGTCCTGAGTCCCACCCTTTCCATGCAGTAGAGGGCCACAACTGGGTCAGCAAGTGCCCTGAGCCTCAGCATCCCCACACAGTAGCTGACCCATAACTGGGTCTAGTGAGTGTCCTGAGCTCTGCCCACCCTGCACAAAGACCAAGCCACAACCTTGCCAGGCAATTGTCACAAACCCTGCCTTCCCCACATAGCAGCCGTAGCCATATCACAGCCAGCAGATGCATGCAGCCCACATGAGTGATGCCTACAAAGTGCCTGGTTCTGATGGCAAGGGTAGATCAGATTTGTGGTTACTAGAAGCAGGGAGTGGGGGAGGGAAAATAGGATGAAGGCAGTCTAAAGGTATAAACTTCCAGCTATAACATGAGTAAGTACTATGGATGTAATGTACAACATAACTAACATAATTAACCCTGCTACATGTTATATATGAAAGTCACTTATAAAGCAAGTATGAGGGATAAAGAACAAAGTAGTAAAATTAATTAAAAGTGTAATAATTAGGCAAGGGATAAATAAAATAAAAAGATGTAAAATGTGTCATCAAAAACATAAATATGTGTGTGGGGGCAGTGAGCAGCAATATAATGCTTTGGAATGTGTTCAAAGTTAAGTTACTATTAACTTAAAATGAATGTTATATACCTAGGATGTAACATGCGATCTCAGGGTAACCACAAAGAAAAATCTTATAGTAAATACATAAAAGGAAATCAGATAGGAACTTAAACATAAAATTAGATAAATCAGTCAAACCACAAGAGTTGTTATGAGAGTAAATTCTACTATCTCTCATCACAAGAAAAAATATGTTTTCTTTTTCTTTTATAGCTATGTGAAGTGATGGATGTTTACTAAACTTATTGTGGTAATCATTTCATGATGTATGTAGGCTAAAACATTATGCTGTACTCGTTAAACTTATATAGTGCTGCATGTCAATCATTTCTCAAAACTAGAAGGGAAAAAAAAACACAGTAAAAAAATCTCAACAGAAAATACAAATAAATAATAAAGGTAGAGGCTTTGTTACTTATAAAGCAAGGACAAAGGTTAAGAGGGCAGACAGCAGAAGCAAGATGAACTATAATCCTGCAGCCTGTGGAACAAAAACCACATTCACAGAAAGATAGACAAGATGAAAAGGCAGAGGGCTACACAGCAGATGAAGGAACAAGATAAAACCCCAGAAAAAGAACTAAATGAAATGGAGATAGGCAATCTTCCAGTAAAAGAATTCAGAATAATGATAGTGAAGATGGTCCAGGACCTCGGAAAAAGAATGGAGGTAAAGATCGAGAATATGCAAGAAGTGTTTAACAAAGATGTAAAAGAATTAACCAAAAAACAGAGATGAACAGTACAATAACTGAAATGAAAACTACACTAGAAGGAATCAATAGCAGAATAACTGAGACAGAAGAACAGATAAGTGACATGGAAGACAGAATGGTGGAATTCACTGCTGCAGAACAAAATAAAGAAAAAAGAATGAAAAATTAAGACAGCCTAAGATACCTCTGTGACAACGTTAAATGGCATCCCAGAAGGAGAAGAGAGAAAGGACCTGAGAAAATATTTGAAGAGATTATAGTAGAAAACTTCCCTAACATGGGAAAGGAAGAGGCCACCCAAGTCCAGGAAGGGCAGAGTCCCATACAGGATAAACCCAAGGAGAAACATGCTGAGACACATAGTAATCAAACTGGCAAAAATTAAATAAAAAGAAAATACATTAAAAGCAGCAAGGGAAAGCAACAATTAACATACAAGGACATCCCGTAAGGTTAACAGCTGATTTTTCAGCGGAAACTCTACAAGCCAGAAGAGAGCTGCATGATGTACTTAAAGTGATGAAAGGGAAGAACCTACAACCAAGATTACCCGGCAAGGATCTCATCCAGATTCGATGCAGAAATCAAAAGTTTTACAGACAAGCAAAAGCTAAGAGAATTCAGTACCACCAAACCAGGTGTACAGCAAATGCTAAAGGAAACTTCTCTAAGTGTGAAACACAAGGGAAGTAAAGGACCTACAAAAACAAACCCAAAACGATTGAGAAAATGGTCATAGGAACATACATGTCAATAATTAGCTTAAACATGAGTGGATTAAATGCTCCAACCAAAAGATACAAGTTTGCTGAATGGATACAGAAACAAGCCCCATATATATGCTGTCTACAAGAGACCCGTTTCAGACCTAGGGACACATACAGTCTGTATGTGAGGGTATGGAAAAAGATATTCTATACAAATGGAAATCAAAAGAAACCTGGAGTAGCAATACTCAGATAAGATAGACTTTAGAATGTTACAAGAGACAAGGAAGGACACTACATAATGATCAAGGGATCAACCCAAGAAGAATATATAACAATTATAAATATATATGCCCCCAACATAGGAGCACCTCAATACATAAGGCAACTGTTAACAGCTCTAAAAGAGGAAACCGATAGTAACACAGTAATAGTGGGGGACTTTAACACCTCACTTACACCAATGGACAGATCATCCAAACAGAAAGTTAATAAGGAAACACAAGCTTTAAATGACACAATAGATCAGATAGATTTAATTGATATTTATAGAGCATTCCATCCAAAAACTTGTCTTCTCAAGTGCACACAGAACATTCTCCAGGATTGATCACATCCTGGTCACATATAAAGGCTCAGTAAATTTAAAAAAATTGAAATCATATCAAGCATCTTTTCTGACCACAATGCTATGAGATTAGAAATCAATTACAGGGAAAAATTGTAAAAAACTCAAACACATGGAGGGTAAACAATACATCACTAAATAACCAAGAGATCACTGAAGAAATCAAAGAGGAAATCAAAAAATATCTAGAGACAAATGACAATGAAAACACGAGGATCCAAAACCTATGGGATGCAGCAAAAGCAGTTCTAAGAGGGAAGTTTATAGCTATACAAGCCTACCTCAAGAAACAAGAAAAATCTCAAATAAACAATCTAACATTACACCTAAAGGAACTAGAGAGAGAAGAACAAACAAAACCCCAAGTTAGCAGAAGGAAAAAAGTGGTAAAGATCAGAACAGAAATAAACAAAATAGAAACAAAACAATAGTAAAGATCAATAAAAGTAAAAGTTGGTTCTTTGAGAAGATAAACAAAATTGATAAACCATTAGACTCATCAAGAAAAAGAGGGAGAGGACTCAAATCAATAAAATTAGAAATGGAAAAAGTTACAACACACACCACAGAAATACAAAACATCCTAAGAGACTACTATAAGCATCTCTATGCCAATAAAATGGAAAACCTGGAAGAAATTGACAAATTCTTAGGTATAACCTTCCAAGCCTGAACCAGGAAGAAATAGAAAATATGAACAGACCAATCACAAGTAATGAAATTGAAACTGTGATTAAAAATCTTCCAACAAACAAAAGTCCAGGACCAGATGACTTCACAGGTGAATTCTATCAAACATTTAGAGAAGAGCTAACACCCATCCTTCTCAAACTCTTCCAAAAACTTGCAGAGGAAGGAACACTCACAAACTCATTCTATGAGGCCACCATCACCCTGATACCAAAACCAGACAAATATACTACAAAAAAAAGAAAATTACAGACCAATATCACTGATGAATAAAGATTCAAAAATTCTCAACACAATACTAGCAAACAGAATCCAACAACATATTAAAAGGATGATACACCATGATCAAGTTGGATTTATCCCAGAGATGCAAGGATTCTTCAATATATGCAAAGCAATCAATGTGATACACCATATTAACAAATTGAAGAAGGATAACCATATGATCATCTCAGTAGATGCAGAAAAAGCTTTTGACAATATTCAGCACCCATTTATAATAAAAAACTCTCCAAAAAGTGGGCACAGAGGAGACCTACTTAAACATGATAAAGGCCATGTATGATAAACCCACAGAAAACATCATTGTCAATGGTGAAAAACTGAAAGCATTTCCTCTAAGATCAGGAACAAGAGAAGGATGTCCACTCTCACCACTATTATTCAGCAGAGTTTTGGAAGTCCTAGACATGGCAGTCAGAGAAAAAAAAGAAATAAAAAGAATACAAACTGGAAAAGAAGAAGTAAAACTGTCATTGTTTGCATGATACTATACCTAGAGAATCCTAAAGAAGCAACCAGAAAACTACAAGAGCTTATCAATGAATTTGATAAAGTTGCAGGATAAAAATTCATGCACAAAACGCTCTTGCATTCCTATACACTAATGATGAAAAATCTGAAAGAGAAATTAAGGAAACACTCCCATTTACCATTGCAACAAAAAAAATAAAATACCTAGGAATAAACCTACCTAAGGAGACAAAAGACCTCTATGCAGAAAACTATAAAACACTGATGAAAGAAATGAAAGATGATACCAACAGAAGGAGAGATATACCATGTTCTTGGATTGGAAGAATCAATATTGTGAAAATGACTATACTACCCAAAGCAATCTACAGGTTCAATGCAATCCCTATCAAACTACCAATGGTAATTTTTACAGAAGTAGAACAAGAAATCTTAAAATTTGTATGGAGACACCAAAGACCCCGAATAGTCAAAGCAGTCTTGAGGGAAAAAAGGGGAGCTGGAGGAATCGGACTCCCTGACTTCAGACTATATTACAAAGCTGCGGTAATCAAGACAATATGGTACTGGCACAAAAACAGAAATATAGATCAATGGAATAGGATAGAAAGCCCAGAGATAAACCCACGCACCTATGGTCAACTAATCTATGACAAAGGAGGCAAGGATGTACAATGGAGAAAAGACAGTCTCTTCAGTAGGTGGTGCTTGTAAAACTGGACAGGTACATTTAAATGAATGAAATTAGAACACTCCCTAACGCCATACACAAAAATAAACTCAAAATGGATTAGAGACCTAAATGTAAGGCCGGGCACTATAAAACTCTTTAGAGGAAAACATAGGAAGAACACTCTTTGACATAAATCACAGCAAGATATTTTTTGATTCACCTGCTAGAGTAATGGAAATAAAAACAAAAGTAAACAAATGGGATATAATGAAACTTGAAAGCTTCTGCACAGCAAAGGAAACCAAAAACAAGACGAAAAGATATCCCTCAGAACGGGAGAAAATATTTGCAAATGAATCATCGGAGAAAGGATTAATCTCCAAAATGTATAAACAGCTCATGCAGCTCAATATTAAAAAAACAAACAACCCAATTCAAAAATGGGCAGAAAACCTAAATAGACATTTCTCCAAAGAAGACATACAGATGGCCAAGAGGCACATGAAAAGCTGCTCAACATGACTAATTATTAGAGAGGTGCAAATCAAAACTACAGTGAGGTATCACCTCACACCAGTTAGAATGGGCATCATCAGAAAATCTACAAACAACAAATGCTGGAGAGGGTGTGGAGAAAAGGGAACCCTCTTGCACTGTAGATGGAAATGTAAATTGATACAGCCACTCTGGAGAACAGTATGGAGGTTCCTTAAAGAAGTAAAAGTAGAATTATCGTATGACCCAACCGTCCCACTACTGGGCATATACACAGAGAAAACCATAATTCAAAAAGACACATGCACCCCAATGTTCATTGCAGCACTATTTACAATAGCCAGGACATGGAAGCAACCTAAATGCCCATTGACAGACAAATGGATAAAGAAGATGTGGTACGTATATACAATGGAATATTACTCAGCCATAAAAAGGAAAGAAAGTGTGTCATTTGTAGAGACGTGGGTGCATCTAGAGACTGTCATACAGAGTGAAGTAAGTTAGAAAGAGAAAAACAAATATAGTATATTAATGTATATATGTGGAACAGAGAAAATCGTACAGATGGTCTGGTTTACAGAGCAGAAATTGAGACACAGAAGTTGAGAAAAAATGGATGGACTCCAAGGGGGGAAAACAGTGGGGTGTGGGGGTGGTGGTGGGATGAATTGGGAGATTGGGATTGACATGTATACACTGATGTGTATAAAATGGATGACTAATAAAATAAATAAATAAATACATAAATAGACATAAAAAAAAGTACGAAGGATAAAGACCAAAGTAGTAAAATTAATTAAAAATGTAATAATTAGTCAAGGGATAAATAAAATTAAAAGATGCAAAATGTGTCATCAAAAACACAAAATGTGTGGGGTGGCAGTGAGCAACAATATAATGTTTTGGAATGTCTTTAAAATTGTTACTATTAACTTAAAATGAATTTTATATACATGGGATGTTACATATGATCTCATGGTAACCACAAAGAAAAATCTTATAGTAAATACATAAAAGAAAATGAGATAGGTACCTAAACATAAAATTAGAGAAATCAGTTGAACCGCTAGAGAAAAAAAAATGAATAGAGAAGAAATACAAATGCAGCCAGAAAACACTTAACAAAATGGAAATAAGTATATACCTATCCGTAATTACTTTAAATATAAATCGACTAATCTCTCCAATCAAAAGACATAGGATGGGGCTTCCCTGGTGGCGCAGTGGTTGAGAGTCCACCTGCCGATTCAGGGACACGGGTTCCTGCCCCAGTCCGGGAAGATGCTACATGCCGCGGCGCAGCTGGGCCCGTGAGTTATGGCCACTGAGCCTGCGTGTCCGGAGCCTGTGCTCCGCAACGAGAGAGGCCACAACAGTGAGAGGCCCGCATACCGCAAAACAAAACAAAACAAACAAAAAAAGACATAGGATGGCTGAATGGATTAAAAAACAAGATACTTTTGTATGTGACTCTATAAGCCTCTCACTTTAAATGTAAGCAGACACACAGATTAAAAGAAAAGGCATGGAAAAACATTCCATGCAAACCAAAAAAAAGGTATATTTATATATCAGACAAAATGGACTTTAAAACAAAGACTGAAATAATAATCAGAGATAGGTGTTACATAATGATAAAGGGTCAATAAAACAAGGGTATATAACATTTGTAAACATATGCACCCAACATAGGAGTACCTAAGTATATAAAGCAAGTATTAACAAAAATAAAGGTAGAAATAGACATCAATACAATACTAGTAAGGGACTTTAATACTCTATTTTCATCAGTGGGGTGTTTCACTAATACAGAAAATCAATAAGGAAATATTGGCCTTAAGTTAGACTTATTAGATATGTCCAGAATATTCTATACTAAAACTGGAGAATACACATTATTTTCAAGTGCATATGGAAATTTGATCAAGATATATCACACGTAAGGCCACAAAAAAAGGCTGATTGCACTTAAGAAGACTTAAATCATATCAAGCATCTTTTCTGACCACAGTGGTATGAAACTAAAAATAAAGTACAAGAAGAAAGCTGGAAAGAAACACAAATGTGTTTAGGCTAAACAACATGCTACTTAACACCAAATAGGTCAATGAAGAAATCAAAGAGGATATAAAAAAATACCTTGAGACAAATGAAAATGGAAACACAAAGTTCCAAAATGTATGGTATACAGCAAAAGCAGTTCTAAGAGGGAAGTTCACAGTGATACAGGCCTACTTCAGGAAACAAGAAAAATCTCAAATAAATAATCTAGTTTAACATTTAACAGAACTAGAAACAGAAGAGAAAACAAAGCCCGAAGTTAGTAGAAGGAAGGAAATTATAAAGATCAAGATGAAAATAAATGAAATAGAGACCAAAAGAATAAAACCTCACACAATAGAAAAGTTCAGTGAAAGAAACGGATAGTTCTCTGAAAAGTTAAAAAAAAGTTTTGAAAAATTTTTAGCCAAGACTCATCAGAAAAAAAGAGAGAGAGAGGACCCATATAAATAAAATCAGAAATGAAAGAAAAGTTTCAAGCAACAACAGAGAAACACAAAGGATCATAAGAGATTACTAGGAAAAATTGTATGCCAACAAATTAGAAAACCTAGAAGAAATGGATAAACTCCTAGAAACAGTCTCCCAACGCTAAGTCAGGAAGAAGTAGAAAATCTTAAGAGAACAATCAATCACTAATAAAATTTAATCTATAATCAAAAACTCCTCCCAAAACCAAAGTCTAGGACTAAATGGCTTCATTGGTGAATTCTACCAAACATTTAAAGATGAGTTAATACCTGTTCTTCTCAAGCTACTCATAATAGTAAAGCAGAGGGGATGCTTTCAAAGTCATCTAGGAGGCCACCATTACCCTAATACCAAAACCAGCCAAAGACACTGCAAAAAAGAATATCACAGGCCAATATCCCTGATAAACATAAATTCAAAAACCTCAAGAAAATATTAGAAAACTGAATTCAGCAAGAAAACTGAATTCAGCAGTACTTTAAAAGGCTCATACACCATAATCAGGTGGGGTTTATTTGAGGCACAAAGATGATTTATCATCTGCAAATCAATCAACATGATATACCACATAAACAAAACAAAAGATAAAAATTATATGATCATCTCGATAGATGCAGAAAAAGCTTTTAACAAAATTCAACATCCATTTTTGATTAAAACTCTCAATAAAGTGGGTATAGAGGAAGTGTACCTCAACATAATAAAGGCCATATATGACAAACCCACAGCTAACATAATACTCAGCTGTGAAAAGCTGAAAGCTATTTTTCTAAGATCAGGAAGAAGACAAGGATGCCCATTCTAACCACTTTTATTTGAGATAGTATTGGAAGTCTGAACCATAGCAATTATAAAAGAAAGGGAGATAAATGGCATCCAAGTTGAAAAGGAAGTAGTAAAACTGTCAATATTTGCAGATATGAAAATTCTAAAGATGCCACCAAAAACCTATTTGAACTAATAAATGAATTCAGTAAAGTTTCAGGATATAAAATTAATATACAGAAACTTGTATACATCAATCATGAACTATGAGAAAGAGAAATGAAGAAAATACTCCCATTTACAATTTCATCAAAAAGAATAAAATACCTAGGAATAAATTTAACTAAGGAGGTGAAAACCCTGTACTTTAAAACTATAAGATATTGGTGAAAGAAATTGAAGATGGTACAAATACATGAAAAGGTATACCATGCTTATGGATTGGAAGAATTAATATTGTTAAAATATCCATACCACCCAAAGCAATCTACAGATTCAGTGCAATCCCTATCAAAATATCAATGGCATTTTTCACAGGACTAGAATAAATCATCCTAAAATTTGCATGGAACCACAAAAGACCCTGAATAACCAAATCAACCTTAAGAAAGAAGAACCAACCTAGATTTCAAACTGATTTCAAATTCTACTACAAAGGTACAGTAATCAAAACAGTATGGTGATGACCAAAAAAAGTTTCATTTCAAAGAGCCCAGAAATGAACCCACACTTAAATTGTCAATTAATCTACAAAGGAGTCAGAATACACAATGGGAAAAAGTCTGTTCAGTATATGTTGGTGGGAAAACTGGACAGCTACATGTAAAAGAATCAAACTGGAACACTTTCTCACACCATATACAAAAATAAACTCAAAATGGATTAAAGATTTAAATGTAAGATCTGAAACCATAAAACTCCTAGAAGAATGCATAGGCAGTAGTATCTTTAATATCAGTCTTAACAGTATTTAAAAAAAAAAGTCTCTTCAAGCAAAAATAAACAAATAGGATGGCATCAAACTAAAAAAGCTCTTGCACAGTGAAGGAAGCCAGTAACAAAACAAAAAGACAATCTACCGAACAGGAGAAGATTTTTGCAAGTGATATCTCAAATAAGGGGTTGATATCCAACATTTATAAATAACTCATACAATTTAAAATCAAAAAGGCAAATAACCCACTTAAGAAATGGTTAGAAATGTACATTTTCCCAGAGGAGATATACACATGACCAACATGCACATAAAAAGATGCTCAAGTTCCTTAATCATCAGGGAAAGGCAAATCAAAACCACAATGAGATATCACCTCACACCAGTCAGAATGTCTATTATCAGAAAGAAAACAAATAACAAGTGTTGGAGATGATGTGGAGAAAAGGGAACTCTCATGCACTGTTGGTGGAATTGTAAATTGGTACAGCCAATATGGAAAACAGTATGGAGGTTCCTCAAAAAACTAAAAATAGAACTACTCTACAATCCAGCAATTCAACTTCTGAGTATTTATCCAAAGGAAACGAAAACACTAATTTGAAACAGTATATGTTTATTGCAGAACTATTACAGTAACCAAGTATGGAAGCATACTTGAAGCATATCCTACATGATAGATGATAGATGAGTGATGATAAAGTGGTATATACATATGCAATGGAATATTAACCATGAAAAAGAATGAAATCTTGCCATTTGTGACAGCATAAGTGGACCTTGAGGATATTATTCTAAGTGAAATATGTCAGACAGAGAAAGACAAATACCATATGATTTCACTTATATGTGGAATCTAAAGAACAAAACAAATGAACAAACAAAACAAAACAGACTCATAGATAAAGAGAACAAAACCAGAGGAGGGAGTGGGGTTATGGGTGAAGTAGGTGAAAGGGAATAAGAGGTACAAACCTTTAGTTATAAAATAAGTCGTGCATGTAATATACAGCATAAAGAATATAGTCAATAATATTATAATAACTGTGTATGGTGATGGATGGTAACTAGATTAACATGTCATCATTTCGTAACATAAAATATTGTCATTTGTACACTTGAAACTAATATAATATTGCACGTCAATTATAATTCAATAAAAAATAAAAATTAAGAAATCCAAGGAGATAGATCTCAGAAGAAACCAAACACCAAACCTACTGCAACATTGATCTTGGACCTCTAGGTTTTAGTACTATGAGAAAATAAATTTCTGTTTTTTAACATATCTTGTCTGTGGTGCTTTCTTAGGGTAGTTGCAACAAACTAATACTGTTTATAAAAGGATTTTTTCCTATAAATAAGATGAACAAATAACATGTTACCTAGAGAGTGCATAACATTTTCACTAAATAATAAAAAATAATTTGAGAGGCCATATACAGTTTTTAGAATTTCATGTTTCAGCTTATTTCTGGAATAGTGGCTTCTCTAGTACTTTTACTCTGTTATAGTTAAATAGTTAAATAAGTTATCTTTCAAAATGATTTCAAGCAAAATATTAAAATACAAATATGAAATAAAATACATGAAAGGAAGATTAAACTTGATGAATAAAATATTTTTCTGATACATTATTTTGCAAATAGACTGATTAAATATGTAGCTCACTTAGCAAATTATGAAAATGAGCAAAGTCCAATAGATAACTTGACCCTCATAATTGGTAATGTTGACTTTGTCAACAATCTAGAATATGCATGAGATAATTCTCTGAAATATGTAATGTGAGCAATAAATTATGTAAAATCAAGAGCTAAAATATATAGCTTAGTCAGTAAAACTTGGCAAGCATAATAAACAATTTACTGAAACAGCAAAATGTGCAAAAAAGAGCAGGGAACCTTATTTATTAAACTGTAGTATTGAATCATCAATAGATATTTTCAGATCATTTGAGTTGAAAAACAAGCTGTTATAATGATCTGTGCTGCTCCATCAGCAAATTATGTACCTCAATCATTGAGCTATATGAAAAATTAATTGGTTAACTATAGGATTTTATGATTGCAACAAAGGAAATTCATTGAGATACTGAAGAGTTTATGTGCATAATTAAAAAATCTTAAATGGTATCTTAGAGGTTTTTGCAGCTTGCTTGTATTAAATTCCCTTCAGACTCCCCCCACCGCCACTACATACTTTTTAGCCAGTGTTGACTGACAGATTATTATGGGCTACAAAGTTAAATGCTTAAATACAAATGAGTAATAATAATGAACTGCTTTGAGTATGTCACTTATGACTATGACCTAGTAATGAGTGCCAGACTATCTCTTCCACTTTATGTAACTGTAAAACTGGACAAAAAACATGAAGCAACTGTTTTCAGAAACTGGAGTATAGGGAATGTAAGATTTTTCTCTGAGATTTTTAGTCCTAACAAAATGTAAGTTTATGCAGTGAGCCCCATGATATCTCTAACTCCATGGATAGGGACAGTTCCTAACCATAGAGTAGTAAACCAAGGACTAAGAAGAGCAAAATGGTTTCACTGAGCTGAAGAAGCAGAAATTACAGTTCAAATCAGTTGGACCTGAGCACAGGAGAAAAGATGATTGTGCAGAGAGGAGACCTCAAATTCTATGTGTGGTTTATTATGAGAAATTGGGTGAGGACTGTGTTATATATTTGCAGGGTGAGACTGCAGGAATCCTACAACAGAATAAATGCTAGAGTTAAAAGGTAGGAATAAATAGTAGGGATCAATTAGTCTTTGGGGACATTGAGGTTCTGACAAGTAAGAGTGGAGAGACCATGTTAACTCCTCATATACATTCCTGCGTATATTTGATATGCTAGAAATGCTGAATCCTAGGAGTAAGGTCCATGCCAGAAAATAAGACCTAATCTATGCCACACTAAAAAAAGCCTAAAACAAACCCTAACAAGACTTAAAGGTATTTTAAGTTGAGTACTGACTCAATAATTAAAATGAAAAATATTACTAACTGGGCTTCAGAGAAATTTGAATATGACAGAAGAAAAGTTCAGTGAACTTGAAGACAGGTAAATGAATGATCAATTCTCCAATGAGAAATTTGAAGTATTTATACTGCGTATGGATGTGAAGGGTAGCTGGTAATAAGAGTTAGATTGCTGGAAAATTGCAGGCACTTTGAGATCAGATTAGAAGATTCACTCTGTTGAGTGTGGAAGAGTGTTGGAAGTAGAGGCTGAAGAAATTTGCTCACAAAATGCTTAGGAGACTCAAGAAAATGAAGTAGAGATGATGAAATCAGTGTGAAGGACAAAATCTGTTGTGTGGGGCAAATAAATGCAACAGAGCTTCCCAATTCATTGAATTTTGAATTGGAATAGAAGAGAGTTTGATAAGCAGGAATCCAGGAAGTGATGACCAAAATTTCTTAGATTGCTTAACTGGATATATGGAAAAATGATTCATTAATTAGTTTAACACATATTGTTTTAATACCTACCATGTATCAGACATTGTTTGTGGTGTTGGAGATAACAGCAGTAAACAGTATAGTCAGAAATTCCTGCCTTCCTGGAGATTTTACATTATAGAAAAGACAGACAATAAAAAAAAATGAATCATCTTAAAATGCTCACTTTTTGATGTGTGAACTGAAACTCTGCCAACTATCAGGCTAAGAAAAAAGTAAAAATATAATCTTATGCCCTAAGTAAATTCTCTGAAATATAACTTAGAAGTAATTAACATACACTTACATTTATTTTGGTCACTATGAGTATACCTTTGGAGATTGAATATTAGAAAGGAAAAGCAGCAAATTTAGCAACATCTAGTAAACATTGTAGCAATTCTACTTGGAGAAATGAACTCTGGAAGACAACCATGTGTACAAAAGATTACAGTTTACAATTTTGAAAAAGTGAAGAGCTTAAATGTCTAAAAATAAATGATTGATTTAAAAACACATCAATACAATTATACTAGTAGTTCTTAAGACTGTTCATCAAAATCAGTTGAGGAGCTTGATAAAGCTACATATTTTCCTACTTCACCCAAACTAAATAAGTCAGCATTTCTGATGGTGAATCCTAACTCTCAATATATATTTGTTGACATATAGTTGATTAAAAATATTATATTAGTTTCAAGTGTACAACATAGTGATTCAATAATTTTGTAGATTAACTCCATTTAAAGTTATTATAAAATATTGTCTATATTCTGTGTGCTGTACAGTATATCCTTGTAGCTTATTTATTTATTTATTTATTTTGCGGTACGTGGGCCTCTCACTGTTGTGGCCTCTCCCGCTGCGGAGCACAGACTCCGGATGCACAGGCTCAGCGGCCATGGCTCACGGGCCCAGCCACTCCGTGGCATGTGGGATCTTCCCAGACCGGGGCACAAACCCGTGTCCCCTGCATCGGCAGGCAGACTCTCAACCACTGCGTCACCAGGGAAGCCCAGCTTATTTATTTTATACATGGTAGTTTATACCTCTTAATCCCCTACCCTTGTTGTTCCCCCTCCCCTTCCCTCTCCCTGCTGTTAACCACTAGTTTGTTCTCTGTATCTGTGAATCTGTTTCTGTTTTGTTATATTCATTGCTTTGTTTTATTTTTTAGATTCCACATATAAGTGGGCATTAAAAAGTTTGCAGAGGAATAATTAGTGACATATATGATACCTAATATATAATACCCTGTTAAGCAAAAGAGTAATACCAAGGAGTATGTGCATTATAATATAGTTTTATTACCTACAACACACACACACACACACACACACACACACTGAAACACATACACAGTTTCACAGAGTAGTTTTATAACACTAAGTAGAGCAACACACTTAAATAATAATTATTATAATGATTGTAAATTATGATATAATGACTAATATTTAAGAATTTGCACTTCAAAGCCTATGTCAAGATATTCAGATGCTTCTGTTTCTCTTTTGTTAATTTAAAAAACTTCTTGAGAGAAAGAGGTTGCCTTCCTTAATTGCCTTTCTAAGAAGGCTATATTTTGGAATTGAAGACAGCTTCAGGAACACACATCCTAAAAATAGAAGACTGCACCATAATTTCATTGCCTTGAAAGATAACACGTTTGGATTAATATGTTGGTAATGCTTACTACATGCAGTGTAGTGGTATAGCTAGCTAGATAAATGACTCTCGAGATGAAGACTCAAATCCCTGCTTTAGTAAACTAGCAGAATGACTACAAGTTTCTTAAACTCTGTTGTTTCTCTCACCCTTAAAAGCTACTTATCTGTTCAGGAAGACCTCATGTATAAAAAGTCATTAAGACTCAAAATAAGAAAGTTTAATAGGAGACAGAAGAGAGAATTCAGATAGAGGATGCCAGTGAAATACAAAATAACCTTCAAACTTCCTGATCAGCAATTAGTCAACTGAAAATGACTTTTACTTATGCTTTGAAATATGACTGTAACATTCTGGAAGCAATTTCTTATAAACTATATAAACCTTGCTTTATCACACATACTTGGTAAATTTAGTATTTGTATTATTTTTTTGAACAACATAATTAGCCTACAAAAAAATGAGTAGAATATAATTTCAGAAAATTAGCATAGAACAGAATTCCCATATTGGGAAAATAATAATGAACATAATTATACTTGGGGTGAGTAAAACTCACTTCAGGGTGCTGCAGTGCCTTGGGTTGTTGTTATGAGTCTTTGTTCTTCCTGTGTAAGTATTTCACCGATACAGGGAGATGAGGATGACTAGCACCAATTCTATGACATACTCAGAAAATACATTATATAATAGATTTTGTCGTTTAGTTTTATTCATATTTGTTTTGTTTATAGGTTTATTATTATTGGGATATTATATAAACAATTTTGTTATATATAGAAAATATGTTAATTTTCTACCCAAGGATATAGGTAATGATGGATTCTCATTATAAGTTGAAAAATATTGACCAATTTGCTTTATGGAGTGAAAAATAAAACAGAACACCCAGTGAGCTCATTTTCTCTGAAAAATTATTAGGGCTGTAAGAAAATTCCCCAATTTACTTCTATCAGGGCTCTTGTATAGAATCAACAACAAGGGTGGACCACTCATGTGTGCTTTGTGAATCCAAAATTTTAAGATTTTTTTACAAGATATTTGGGCATATTACCAATGTGTATTCAACAGTTAGTACTAAATGAATGATATTGCCAGTCTTTCCCGAGGCAAGAGTCAAGTGAATTGAGAAGCAGAAAAAACAGAGATTGAATCTAAATCTGCAATTTTGATTGTTTGATCTCAGGTAAATTTATTTAACTTTTCTAGATATCGCTCCACACGTCTGAAACAAGCAAATAAACAAAAAAACCAACGTGAAGCTAAATGCAGGGTAGAAGGTACTTGGGTTGCAGTTTTTGGATTAATGGGTGATAATGCAAGAATCCCAACAGATGGTTTGACTCAGAATTAGCTGAAGAAAAGCTCTGTCTTCTTATTTCTTGGAAGCACAGTGGCGTAGTAGAAGAACTTCCAATTTCACTTCTAAATTCTGTATGACCTTGTGAGAATTCACATAACTTCTCTGAGATCTTATCCTCTGATATTAAAATGAAGAAGAAATACTCAAGCTTTGATATCTTAGATGTATAATTTTGCTATTCTCAATTACAATTTCCTTATGCCTAAAATGAAAATAGTTTTACTAAGATTGGTATATGTTTATGGGAATCAAATTTGAAATTATACATATATAATTATAATTTAAATTGTGCATAAACATTATATGTGTTTGAATATATTGTAATATATTTTGACTATATATGGCAATATTTAGGCAATATTAAAAATATTTAAGGCAGTATTAAAACTATATAAGTACTTGATAGATTCTTTTTCTCCCCTATCCTTCTTGTTAATTTTGACTTCCACAATTGATACCAATACCTTTCGGAGTAAGAAAGCTAGAGAATGTGATGACATATACATTTTTCATGTCAGGTTTTAGAAAAAAAAGTTATGTTGAATTTTAAGAAATGTCCAAAGTTTTTCAATCTCCTGGAATTTTAATAATATGTCATGAATATATAAAAATTCTTCTACATTCATTTTTATGCCTCAAAGCATAGCCTTAGATAACATTGAGATGGATGGATTTGATGTGGAAATACATTGATAAGAGTGGAGGATTCAAGGAATAAAGCTGGTTTAAAGTAATCTTTCTACACTTTTTTAATTGGAGTTCTGACAGCCAATGCTGAGATATTTCTGTTTAGCGTTGTGCTTTATATAGGGCTGTCAGATTCAAAGTTGAGACATTCTTCTGTTAACCTTCCTTATTGATTAAATGAGTAATCATTTCAGAAAATAATAGAAACATTAAATTTTCCTTTGTTACATAATAGCCAACCCAAAGAAATAATTTCACCCCAGCTTTCAGAATAAGCATAACTCATCTTCACTCTGGTTAAGGTAGCTTTCATTACTCTTAATTTTCTTATTCCAAGCTCAGGACAACTCAGTTGCAATTGTCAACCTTTAAAACAAAAGGGTAAGAAGTTTGGCCAGCAAAATCGAATTTATTCAGGAACAGCAGAGGAATTGCATTTTGCAAGAGACATGCAAACTATGGCTAACCATAGGCAAGTCTGGAGAACAAAGGAGAGGAGCTTTCTTTTTATAGAGGAAGGAGGGTGTTGGAAAGAACTGTTTTGAATCAAAGTTCATTGGAGGAGAGCAAGAATTCAGGGTTGTGGAAGCTTCTCACTGAATTGTAGTTTCTCATTAGGTGGATTATTGCTGGGCAAGGAGAAAATCTTCCTTCTTCCTGGGGTATGTAAAGAAAGCTTCTTCCTGCTGGAGGATGTAAAGTAATCTGCGAGTGGTGGTACACGCATGAGAGCTACCCCATGAGGGCTTCCTGACACCATTTGAATCAGGTTTTCCTATATTCATTTTCACATTTTTTTGATTAAGATTTTTCTCAAACGCATCACTGATCAAGAGTCAGGTTTTTCTTATTTAGTGGATTTGTCCCTCAATGCCGGGAGGGACCTTTCCTGATTGTCATGTCTCATATCAGAGGGAAAGTGTACAGATTGGAAACCACTGAGGTCATATTTCAGTAACAAGGGAGGATAGGAGGGAGAACTCTCAGACATTTCTCATCTAAAGTCTATATCTTATCAAGTTCATAAGTGTTGGAGATCATCTAGAAGTGTTAAGCTAGCATCACCTTGTTGGGTACATTGTTTCTACAAGAATTTGATAAGCAATAAATACAAAGCTTAAAAACAGTGTGTAAAGCAGAGTTAAAAATAATATGAGAAATCAGTTTGTATGATGGTTCTAAACCAGGACTCTAGTACTGAAGGTGGCCAAGTAAACAGATGGATCATGGAGAGTTAAAGGATCATGGAGTGTTAGGTGAAATTTGTTGTAACCAGTGCATTTGTTCCCTCATCTTGTATACTTGAGTTTCTACTTTTCCAGACATTTGTCCATGTGCAACAGGTGGTATTTGCTATGGCATAAAAACCTCCTTGTTCAACAAGTAGGTAATCAAGGGCTATGTAATTATCCAAAGCTGTTTTATCCAATGAGTCAAGCGATTGTTGTTGGGCTGCTATTGCTTTGGCATGGAATTGAATAGCTCTCCTAATGTTAGGGAGAGATTTCTGATCGTAAGTTCATTGGCACTTACTCTGACCCAAGGGAGAAAGGTTCTTTCTGTGGAAGCAAACCTGGCATCATGTATGTGTCTGGGTTGTTTCCATCTGAATTTGTGGCTTGGTACTGGAAAAGTGACAGCCATGGAGGCCAGTGAAATTTTAAGGGTCTGTAGACCACACAGGAAGTTTTATTCTGGTTACTCTTGCCTTGTGTCCCTTTATTTGCAAAGAGCCTGGACACAAATTTCCCCATGTTTGGGTGTTAACTAGAGTCAGGGAAATGGACTAGGGTGGTCTCTAGAATCATAGACAGATCAGAGTTTTTGCTGATAAATCCAGCATTCTGAAAATTTACCTCCTTTAGCAATAACCTGCGAGATACAGATGTTGGTGTTCATCTTTCCAGGCCAGTGCCAGAATAAAGGAAAGAAAGGGAAGAAGAATGTTTTTTTATTTAAAGTGTGAAGTCTTGATCCGGCAGTCTATATTGATGTCAGGTATTTCTCTTCCTCATCAATTTGATTCAGAGGTTTTCAGCATTTGTATAGAATTAAATGTCATCTTTGAGATGTGTATCCAAATTCAAGTCCCTGAAGTTTAGTGAGGAAGACTTACTATAGTCCCTTCCAAGGAGATTCAAGGGAAGTTTTTTGTTCTTTAATGATTCCAGATCTGAAGGGTGGAAGAAAATTGGAAACGGTAGTTTGGAGAGTCGTAGCCAGGCACCTGAGCAAACTATAATTCAGGATACAGTCCAGTTTACAAGTATGTAACAAAGCTTCAAAGACAATCAACATATACCTATAAAAATACAACATAAAGAAGGCTTAGTATTTCTCCTTATTTGTCAATGCTTCCCATGTAATTTAACATGTCAAATAAACCAAATCAGTTTAATATCTCTTTTTTTATAAAAATATTTTGAGATGTTCAAGGGACATTCTGAAAATTCTCAAAGGTTTTTTTCCAAAAGATTTTATTTAGGATTTGATTTTTGGGAAGTTTGTAAATTATATCAAAAGGTTTTGGATATTTGACTAAATTGAGTCACAGATTATTATGAAACAGTTCTTAATTATCTATTTAACCAAAATGACAAAAAGATTTCAAAGGCAAACTTAGAAGGTTACATAGTTCTGAGCAAAAGACTCTGTTTTTCTAAGTAATCAAAGACCTGATATAGACAATGGGAAGCATGGGAAGTTATTTTGATAAAATGCGGACCTTTGTTTTCTAGGCAGATTACTTCAGGAGGTAAAGAAAAACCTTTCATAATCTCTATTCAGGAGCAGACCAATAGTGAAAGCAAACTTAGTTCTTTCAATAGAGTAAAAACCAGATTCTAATTATACGAATTTACCTTTAATTGTAAAGTTTATTCACTCAGTTAATTTCATTCCAGTCTTAGCCAGCCCTGACCATGCGTGCAGTTCCTTTCCAAAGATTCCTTTTCCACAAACCTTCTATAGCTTTCTTCTTTACATTCAGACTTTGTCCTATGGTTTTTTTTCTCTTTCCCATTCTGAAATAACCAGACTCTCTTAGGAAAAAATTACTTTCTCTTTTCTCAACAAAATGCATTTTGATTCCTCACACCTTCTTTTACTGAAAACACACATCTTACTTTTTTTGCACATGGATGTTTTTTTGTTATTCTAGTAACTTTAACCACATATATTAGAAGTTTTTTAGCCCATAGAAACCTTTAATTTCCAGTGAAAGCTAAGAAGTAAGCAATTGTCAACTTTCTTTTATATTAACATTATGTAGCTTGGCAACTTTATGAATATTTTTGATAATTTCTAGAAAAATACTTTTTTCTCATAGAAAATTCCTATCAGGTTCTGTTACTGAGTCCAAGCTCCTATTGCTTGCCACAGGACAGGCCAGTAAATGATGAGACAGGTTGATGGGGCAAGGAATAGTGACTTTATTTGGAAAGTCAGCAGACTGAGAGGATGGTGGACTAGTGTCCCAAAGTATCTTACCTGAGTTAGAATTCAGGTTTCTTTCATATTAAAAGGGAAGGAAATGTGGTTGGTTGTTGCAGACTTCTTGGTGTTGGAATCCTTTGTTCTTGCAGCTGTCCTCGGAGGTCAGGTCACAATGTTCCTATAATCCTCCAGAAAGACAAATGTTATTCTCTGTTCTGAAACTTTTTTATCTCTATATTTATGGAAAAGTGTATACCTTTAAAGGTCAGAGCCTTGAGATTTTGACTATCCTGTATATTTCAGGCTGTAGGCAACATTTTTAACTTGTAGCAAAAGCAGTAGAACACAAAGTTTAAAGTAAAAGAAATAGATCCAATATGGAGTCAGATTTGTTCTTCCCTATTACAGTTCTGAATATTAGCTACCCTTTGGGCCAAATTTCTGGTTATAGAGTTATTAAATCCTTTCTATATCTTATCAGGTTTCAGCCAGGACAAACAGGAAATATTTCTGACAGTATTAAATAACTCCATGGACTCAAGAGTCATCCTCAAAGAGGGTAAAAAAGGTTATTACCATCCCAAGATCCAGAGTCACTACCAGTGATAGCCAAAAGAAGGAACCTGTATGTTCTAGGCAGGTAGAAAGTAAAGCCAAGCACTTAGGACACAAAATGAGACAATCAATAAAGCAATAGCTATCCCTAGGAGAGAAAGAATCAATAACCAATGGGTCTGGACTTGAAAGGAAAGGACAGCATAAAGTTTTATTTTTCTCTCTCAACTGTACACTACAGACAGAGATTTGGAAGAGCTAATTCCAGTAAGAAGTTTCACCTTTTTCTGACTTCTGCCAGGTTTTTTTGAGTATCCTGTCTGCAGGTTTGGAGTAGGGTTTAAAGTGTAGAGTGTAGCTTTGATATTTACCAGAATTTGGCAAGTTTTTTAAATTAATTTTTAATTTTAGTTTTCCTTTGGCTGTTTAAAGGAATAATATATCAGCTTATGAAATAATTCCTAAGAGTCCTGTCAACTTTAGGAGGGCCCATGTGTTGAGAGAGGAAGTGGTGGGTATTGGAGAAAAAAGAAAGTTTTGTGAGAGAATTAGAATGTGAAAGTAGGGAGTACACAGGAGAAGAGGTAGATGCAGTAGGGGAAAAAGTAAGTTGGTATGGGAGTATAAAGGGGGTGAAGAGGCCTCTGATGCCTTTGTATCTTTTCTTAGTATTTATTTGCCTCAGTCAGTTTGAATGAGTATTTTGTAAAGAGGTAATTTTGGATTCTGAACACATTTGAAAGCCTCAAGGAACCAAATGAAATAGGCATTCCATTCAGTTTGTTTTATTTTAGGGCCAAAGTCTTCAAGTTTAGTTCTGTGAAAAACAGGTTTGGGGAGATCAAAGCTCCACATAATGGCTGTTGAATTTCTAAATTATCTTTGGTTAGGTTGGTCCATTTAGTTAAAAATGTGCATGAGGAGGGACTACAGTTTTTAAATATAAAACTGTCTGGGTCCCAGTAGGAACACCCTCCTTAGATAACATAGGAGATTGGGATACCATACTTAAAAACCAGAGATTCAGAAAACAAATGAGTACTCATCAAAAGGGTGATGCCTTCATAAAATCAAAAACAGTTCCAGAATAAAGTTGGAAATCTTGGCAAAAAGGAGAGAGCTGTAATCCAAGAGGATACTTACCATATCAAAAGGAAAAAATATGATTCAAGGAGGCAGAGAGCAAAGGGGCTCAAGTGAGTACCACGCCTGGTTTCCAGGGTGATTAATTCCTCAGGGGTTTGTCTGTTTCAGACCCCACTTCTGACACAAAGTAATATCAACTTTTAAAACAAAACACTAAGCAATTTAGTGAGCAAATTCAAGTTTATTTGGGAATAGCAGAGGAATTGCAGTTTGGGATATGCAAACTATAGTGAACCATAGGCAAGTCTGGAGAACAAAGGAGAAGAGTGTTCTTGTACAGAGGAAAGGAGGAAGTTAGGATTACCTGTTTTGAATAAAAGTTCATTACAGGGGAGCAAGAGTTCAGAGTTGTGGTGGCTTCTCATTGACTGAGTTGCAGCAGTTTCTCATTGACTGTGTTGTTGCTGAGTGAGGAGAAAATCTTCCTTCTTCCTGCTAGGTTATGTAAAGTAAGATACAACAAATGGTAGAACCCCTTCCGGGTTTCGTGACTCCATTTTGAATGAGGTTTTCCTTTATTCATTTTCACACAGTGATGTCACATTTTTATATTTTAGCAAATTGACACATTATGCTGAATCTTATGAGTGAAACTGGATTAATCATACTATATTATACTGTAACACAAGTGGACAAATTCCTAGGTTGTTTTTTGTTTTTAATTAAATTTTATTGGTGTATATAGTTGCTTTACAATGTTGTGTTAGTTTCTGCTGTACAGCAAAGTGAATCAGCTACGCATATACATATATCCCCTCTTTTTTGAATTTCCTTCCCATTTAGGTCCCCACAGAGTATTGAGTAGAGTTCCCGGTGCTGTACAATAGGTTCTCATTCATTAAGTATTTTATAGAGAGTATCAATAATGTATATGAGGTAATTTTGATAAATAAATCAATCCCAATCTCCCAACTCATCCCACCCCTCCCCCCTTTCCCCTTTGTATCCATTCATTTGCTCTCTATGTTTGTGTCTCTATTTCTGCTTTGAAATAAGCAAATAAGATCATCTATACCATTTTTGTAGATTCCACATATATGCATTAATATATGATTTTGTTTTTCTCTTTCTGACTTATTTCAATCTGTATGACAGTCTCTAGGTCCATCCACATCTCTGCAAATGACACAATTTCGTTTCTTTTTATGGCTGAGAATTTCCATTGTTTATATGTACTACATCTTCTTTAACCATTCCCCCTTTGATGGACATTTAGGTTGCTTCCATGTCCTGGCTATTGTAAATAGTGCTGCAATGAACATTGGGGTGCATGTATCTTTTTGAATTATGGTTTTCTCAGGGTATATGCCCAGTAGTGGGATTGCTAGGTCATATGGTAGTTCTATTTTTAGTTTTTTAATGAACCTCCTTACTGTTCTCTATAGTGACTGTAACAATTTACATTCTCACTAACAGTGTAAGAGCGTTCCCTTTTCTCCACACCCTAGGTTGTTAAAGAACTTTTATAACACCAAAATAAAGTGCCCATAGTTCTCACTTTTCACTGTTTAGTGAAGAGAATAATTTGCTATGTGTATACTGTTGTAATTTGTAATTGCCTATTATTATTTATGTCTGCTTAAAATATTCTCCTAAAATCTTCAACAGAGAAGCAAAATGAAAACAGTGAAAATGTTTTTAAAAATACTCTATTTTAGAAGTTAAATGAGGGTGGTGGGCTAGAGTCACAAAGGTCTAATAGTGTTGCTTAATTATGGTGATGAAACTGTCCTCAATACTGTAGACAGGCCTATATAAATGCAAAGTAGTAGCTGCAGTGGTGATAGGAGAACACAACTGGATATATCTTTACCTTTTTATTTTTGACTTCTCAGAGCCTGGCTGACCTGTGTTACAGCATATGCAATATCTGGCTGTCTTTAGCCTATTGACATCAACACCCCCGTGTATTTAGGCTTATAGGGCACACAGTTAATAGAAGGTGTTTCACTCTACTCTGCTGTTAATACTGAGATCTTCAGAGACAGTATGGCCACCTTTTAACCCTGATCTGTTTGTTTTTTATTTCTTTAAAAGTATGTAAATATTTGGAAGGAAAAATGGGATTGATGTCACTGTTGCTCCAGCCTGTTAAATGCAGGGACTGTTATGACTTCAGTGCTGCAAATTGCCGAAGATACAGTTGAGACAGAGAGGTGAAGCTCTGCTATTAATTAATGGAAAAAGGAAATCTCTAGAAGAATGATCTCAAAATCCCAAGACAATTTGAAAAGTATTTGTCTTAGATATCAAAAATATTTTTTTTCTGTGAGATGACAGCAGTAACATGCATTTCATGAGTATATTTATGAGTATAACCAAATTCACTGGTATTTATTTTCACAGTTATTAAAATATGACACAAATAAAAATTTTCCAATTATTAGGATTTATGCTCTGAAATTGTGTTCATAATTATCTAGTTGATATAGCATGGTACTATCATCCCTTTAATTGCCTGGCTTATTACAACGATTGGCCTCTTTTTTATCTAGCTCATTCATACTCCTGTTTAAAAACTATTACCTTTCTAATGAAGAAATGACCCTTGATTCTTGTTGCAATAACTGAAATGGTCGTTAAAAGGGTATTGGGGTCATAGCTAATATTAAAAATGTTGATTTATAATACTGAGTGTAAAGGACTAAATTGTTTATCTTTGGCTATGCAAGTACCACCATGTTCTCCAAACTTGAAAACTGCAAATCACAGAGCAATCCACATCCATTTTATTCTCTGAAATAAATCTAATTTTGCATAGAAGGTAGAGATTAAAATCATACCAAAGGGAGGAATATAGTTCTCAAATAATTAGTTCTGCTTCTTTGGTTCCATCTGGGCTGATTTTGCTTATTACTGGCTTCACCAAGCACAGAGATGTGCTGGTTGTTGAGCAAACCTGAGACCACAGATATGTCAAGATGATACAATTAAATAGGGTTATTTATTACCTTGCAAAAATAAGGTCAACAGACATTTCCACATGTCAATCACAATGACATGTTTTATAACCTCTGACTTTAGCATGTCAGGTAGTGAGTGAGTAAGGTCTCCAAGGATGTTCTACAAGTGCATGTGAGTGTGAGGAGTGGGCATGTGGTTTTCAGATTAGTTCTTGCTTCTTGACTCATAGGGGGTCTTTCAACACACTCTAAGACTCTCAATTGTTAACTTTTTTTATTGGAGTAAAATTGCTTTACAGTGCTGTGTTAGTTTCTTCTGTATGGTGAAGTGAATCAGCTATATGTATACCTACATTCCCTTGCTCTTGGACCTCCCTCCCAGCGCCCCCCCATCCCACCCCTCTAGGTCATCACAGAGTACTGAGCTGCGCTCCCTGTGCTACACAGCAGGTTCCCAGTAGCTATCTATTTTACATATGGTAGTGTATCTAGTTAACTTTTTATTTTTGACAACTGTTTACACAAAACTTCAAGGCAAAAGAATACCATACTCTTCCCCATTACAATCAGTGTACGAAGGAGGCTTTCAGGATATCCAGTGCCTCTTTTCCCCTAGTGTGGCTAAAAATTGCTTAGATGATTATAGTATGTGTCAACAAAACCCAGAGAAACGTACTCTCACCAAAACCATTGTTTGAAGCTTACTCCTTTTGAAGCTATCCTGAAAAAGGCAGCATGTAACCCATAGAAAGTGTAGGCAAAGCCGGTAGCATGGTAAATCATAGACCAAGATGTCCACTGAAAAAGGAAAGAATGACAATAAAATATGAAGGAATGAGGCTGTCACAGAAGCTCATGATAGTAGTACATTTTAATTGACATTTTTTATTTCAGTATCTTGTAACTATGTGTTTGAAATGCTGAAATTCATCTCCCAGAGGTTAGGCTACAGATGAGTTTGTCATGGAAATGCCTCTTGCAGCTTTCCTCATATTCATAGAATTGGCATATTTGAATTTTTATTTTCTTCTTTGCTGAATATCTGACAGGAATTCAGACAAGTATCTTTCTTAAAAATAAGCCCACCTTGATGGTCCAAGTTTCTCAGGTTAAAAAGCCTGAAATCATCTGAAACATATATTGGTCCTTTACCTTCTATAGTCACCAAAGATGGTTATTCTAATTTTGCTAAACTGGCTTCCACTTTTCTAAACATCCTCTCTACTACCACACTCTATTCACATTGTCATTTCTTACTTATCTTTCCTGCAGTTAATCTTATAAATGTATTTTTGTCCATAATTGTGAAAATAAAAATGAATTTCATAGTATACTGTGAATCATGTTGATATCATAGAGTCATTAATGTGTCTCACATATTTGGACTACTTAACCCATAGAATATGGTACAAATTTGTGTGAAAGTATGTTTTACCATTGTGTTAGATATTGTTGGAGTTTTTAGATAACCTAGGAAAATGGCTACTGATACTTCAGGGCATTTTAAAATTTACCAAATTAGAGATTGTTGCTATTTCACAGCCATTGACCTTTCAGTGTCCATTTGAAAAAAAAATGATAAAGATAATCTGATTTCAGCAATAATACAGTTTAAATACATTTGCATTTTATTATATTCATTTGGAAAAAAATAAGCTGTGCAAAGACATACTATTTGTTCTATGAGTAGTTGGTGCACATATACATTTGGATTCCTGGACTTGCATAACAATAGCTTTCCTCCTACTGTATGATTCTGTGCCTCAGCAGTAATGAAAATAGCTAACTTTTTTAAATTTGCAGCTCAAGTCACCTCTCTCTCTCTCTTTCTCTCTCTCTCTCTCTCACACACACACACACATATAAACACAAACACACATACACAACTTTTCACACCCTAATCTTTGCTTGGACATTTCCACTTGTGCTTCTGGTCTCAGCTTCAGATCAGTTTCTGCAGGTCTTTCAGTTTCTGCAGGAATTCTTTTCTCCATGACTGGACTTTGCACCTTCCCTAGGCAATGTTAAGGCAAACTGTGGTTTTATGTTTCCTACAGTAAAGGTGAGCCGCCCAATTCAAGTCTTTATCAACACAATTGTATTAAGTGTTCATAATATGTATTAAGTAAAGCAATGAGTGAATGAACTCTCTTGCCTGGTATCTCTCTCCATAGGTTCTGAGCCACTGCTGTAACATGAACAAGCATACATCCAGCATAAAATTCATAAAAGTTACCTTTTCCTATTACCCAAATTTACATGCTAGTTATAAAAGTAATTTGAGACATCCTTCATCTTTCAGGATGTTCTTTATGTTTCCAGTATGTTCTTTTAACATTTTCTTTTCTTTTTTTTGTGTGTGTAGTAGCTTATTTTTCTTAGTGAAAACTGACAGTAGAGCACACTTTCTTACTCAGTTTTTCAGCAATAGTAATAAGATGTTTGCTAAGTTATTCATGCTTGAGGATGTATCATGTGATCATGGAGATAAATTAACTGTTTTATAAGCACCATATGTTCACCCACTGAGCTTAAAATCCAGAAAATTAGCACTTTAGAGTTCACATTATATACTATACTTATATCGGTTTGAGAGGAGAGTGCATTCACTTATTCATCTAGCTGTCAGACTACATCTAAGCACAAAAACTCTAATCTAGAGAAATCAGACAGAATAATGAATTTTCATTCATTCTTTTTTAGTTTATTTAATTTTTTACATCACAGATTGAATTTAATGTTGAAGTGGACCATTAATTTCCTTTATCTTCTTTAATATTTTCTTGGAAGGAAAAATGAAACAGAAATACTTGCAAAGTGTATAATATAAGGCTCATTTCCTTAAGTATTAGGATATCAGTTTTAATATATCACCAAAGCAAATCTTTTTGAATATATTGTTTTGTGGTTGTTGTTCAAAGGGTAATAGTCATGCTAGGGAAATAGCCATATTTCACATGTGCAAATTAATGATTTTCTAAATGACAGCTTCAGAAAAACTTTTATGTATTTATTATAGCATATATCTCATATGTTAAAAGCTTCTTTCAAGATAATTTTAAATTTAATTTTCATTAAGGTCCAAATCTTGATATTGAGCACATTACTGCATAATTAAAATTAAATAGGTCTATGGAGCAAATTGAAACACCTTATTAAACTTCTCTCCTTGCTCTGATTGAACTACTTCAAAGGATATAATTAAGTTAAAAAAGAAGTTTAAGCTTGCCATATTTACTATATCTTTATACTAATATTACATTCAGAGAGATTTTTAAAAAGTAATGGAACTAAATTTTAGTTTATTTATTTATTACTTTCCTTACTCTGTGTTCATGTTTCTGCAATGTGTTCAAAAAATATTAATTTGAAAAAGATTATCTCAGTGGCAGAACAAGCCAACAGTTTTTTTTTGTCAAAAATACAAGATAATTCCTTCCTGCATGCCACAAAATTGTATGATATTCAAGCTGTACTCCAAAGTTATTTGGTATATGAAGTGTAGATTAGGATTATTGTGCAACAATATTGAAATATAGTTTCTTGTGTACAAGGTTAATAATCATCAATGAGCACTCATTTTCTCAAGAGAGAGAGATAAAACTTATCTCTATAAAAATCCTTAATTTTTAAAAACAATGAATAAAGTCTCACCTAAATTTTAACTAAAGTTACAACTTGTTACTCTCTTTATTACTTATTCCCATTCTGGAAAACTTGTTTTGAAGCTTCATTTGAATGTCTCATTATAAACAGCAAAAAAATTTTTAAGATGAAAGAGTTTAAAATATTGAAATGTGTTAAAATGTCAGATTTAGTAATTTTTAAAATGCTCAAGTATTCAATTTCAACTTTATTTTAATAAGGTACTAACTATAATTTTTAAAAATATAATACCAGGGACATTTTCTTTCCCATGCTTTGACCTAACCTGACTACCAGGTTTGCAAGTAAATTAATTTGATGGCAGAA
Source organism: Mesoplodon bidens (assembly GCF_964165515.1). Classification (NCBI taxonomy): domain Eukaryota; kingdom Metazoa; phylum Chordata; class Mammalia; order Artiodactyla; family Ziphiidae; genus Mesoplodon; species Mesoplodon bidens. The sequence goes on along the minus strand of NC_138176.1, from coordinate 100,419,430 downwards.
ATTGCATAGAATACTTAAGCAAAAAGTATTTTGTAATGGGAGAGGCTGACTGTGTAACTATAGCATTTGTCGCAAGCGGTTTGATAAAATTCAGATCAGAATTTCTGCTGTTCAGACCCAGACTCCTGAATTTTAATAAGCTCCCTGATATAAATGAAAATATTTTAATAAATCTTTGAATGCTTCTAACCTCATTTTCTTGCAGCTTCCTCTGCCAACTCAACTCAAACTGTGATTCAATAATGGTAGATATTGCAGCAAAACTAATTTTCCTTTTTCTATTCATACTTTCCTGGAAGGTATCTCTTGTCCTTACTTTCAGTGGAGTAGGCAAACAAATTAATAGGGAAGGTTTAATTACCATTAACATTAAGTACCATTTTATAAATTTTAATTTTAGCTAAGATATGAAATAGAAACTTTACATTTATTCAAGTGATACACTATTGTGATATTTTAAAGATACTTTAAAAATGTATATCAATTACTAAGAAAACTTTTATGTGTTTTTATACAAAACTGTTACTTTTATTATCAACATTTATAACATGAATTCTTTTTAGTCCTAATTCCCACATGGATAGACTCAAGCAAAGGAATCTTCCAGCCTTAAAGATAATACTGCCTCAAAAGACTTGATGAGTACTGCACGAATAGAGGGAAGTATTTATTCAGAATGAAAAAGTAAAATGAAGAAGTATAAGTTAAGACAAATTAAGATATATCTAATATTCAGTAGGGGTTATAGAAATATAGAAAATTGATCTCCATCCTTGGCAGTTTATAATCTATTTACTGAGGAGGCTGAGAAGATGTATAAAACTTGAAAATTAGACTATAGAGTCTTTAATAAAAGATTTTTGCTTTTGATGTGTAAGTTTATACAGAGGGAAATATTTACATAATGGCTTCTCAATCTGATATTTTTCAAAAGAATCAATAGTGATTCTTTTATTATAAAGCAAAACAACACAACCCCCCAATAAAACAAAACAAAACATACTGTAGTTATTCCATCAAAGATTCTGATTATAAAGTCTAGACACATGTTCCAGACACATATGAAAATTAAACAAATAAACAAGTATACTGCATATAATTATAATAAACAACCAGTGTTACAAGGCACAATTATCAATACTGTGCTCATGTATGTATGCATTAATTACTTAAAATAAAACAGATATGAGGGGGACATGAAGAAAGATAGTAAGCTAAGATCATGACATTTAAGTTATGCCATTGAGTTAGATTTGAAAATAAATACATGACTTGGATTGGAAGAGAAGAGTGGGGTGGGAATTTCAGAAAAAGCACATCATTGGAATAAGGGCTCAAATATAGAATGCCCCTGTGTGTAGAGAGGGCAGTAAGGAGAGTAGTAATTAATGAGAGGAAGTGTGGAGGTATGAGTAAGATGGTTATTAAACTGAAGACAAACAGTATATTTGTGGAACCTCTGTTTAAAATCATGAGAATCCCCCATTCCTATAGACAAAAATTCAATAGTCCTTTAATATTGCATACAAGGTTTATCAACACCTCATTTCAGATTCATCTTCCAGTTTCTTCATTGTATCTTACTTCAGCTGTCGAGACCTTTTGAATTTCCTTGAACTCATCTGTAAGATAATTGTTTTTCACACCAACCACAGGCTCCTACCCACACCCCCCATCCCTGTTTCTCTAAATATTATCACTGTTGTGACTCCTTCCTGGATGGCCTCTCCTCATCCATGCAATTTCCCTAAGTCAATTGGCACATTTTTACCTTGTACATATTTTTATTAGCATTTCCCCGCTCCTTACTGTATATCTAGTCTTGTCCCTATCATGTCCTTTTCTTTATTCTTGTGAGTTAGTTGAGGACTGTGTTTTTATATTCAGTGCATCCATCACAGATCAGCAGATCAGCAGAGTATTCTCTCAGTGACTGTTTATAACTCAAAGATTATAATGGTATAAGACAGTTCACAACTTAAGTATAAAGCACATGTGACAGCAAATTGGCTATTGACAATTCCCTATATATAGGCCACTATACCTTTCAGTATACGAATGTCACACCTCAGGTTTGTAGATTATCAGAGAAGAAATCAGGGCATGAACCAAAGGCAATTATCTGTAAAGTAGCCATCTGCAGGGTCTGAAAATAATATCCAACAGATATGCCTTATATTGGAAAATGACTAAGGGACACAGTCGAGCTCATGGAGGAGGTTTCTGTTTGGAGTATATGACAATAAACTTTAGTAGGAAGTGGACAGGGAGGAAACAACCAAGATACATATGCTGTGTCATAGTAACAGTAAGGTATCCTTATACCCTGAAACGTTTGAATTCTTCATGAGACCTGCTAAGACGTTTATTTATTTTTTTTCTCATTCGACAGTGTAAACCTAGAATATTTCATCATCTATGTTAAACAGAGTAACTTGACCTCTTTCACCTTTACGTTGAAAGAACCAAGATAATATGAATAAATAATCAAATAGTGTAGAAGAGAAAAAATCCTGTCTTTTGAGATCAGAAACCAGATCTAAAATTTTTATAAGATTTTATAATCAGAATTAACCTATTGGTGTAATACTGTCTTGTCCTATAACAATAGTTGCAAGAAGAATTGCTTGGCTATTTCATTAATTTTAAAAACTATAAAATAATTATATAGAATGTTATCCATTAACTTCCTCTTCTCTCTTAAGATGAAACTGGATATTAATTATATTAAGTCTAAAATATTTGCACATGTCCTCTTCAAGGGTTTGATCATTTAAGATCAAAGCCAAGAGTAAGTCTGAAACTCTGAAAGGAATGCAATTATTTTTTCACAGCTGTTTGCTATTTTGCCCCTGCAAGAACAATAATTCAGTAGAAATGTTTTGGAAGCAATGAATGAGTTTAAATTGTGATTGAGGGCATGTGTTGGTAAAGCTGAGCTACTTATGTTAGCTAGTGAAACTAATCCCTGTCTTGGATGACAGAAGGTCCCTAAAGATTCTTAGGAATTTCTATATCATGATTTTTTATTTGTTTGCCTTAGTCAAGGTTGTTATGAAAAGGAAAGAGTTCCTTGAATAAAACTATGAATAACACTTTGGTTAAATGACGGAATTTTATCAGAGGGCTAAGACATTGATTCAAATACCCAACCATGTAATGTAGTGCTTTTGTCTACTTTGTTTTCTTAGTAAAGATTAATATTACTCTCTAGTTACATGTAACCAGGAAGTCAGATTTCAGGTTTGGGTCCTGAAGTACTCTGTTTGCTTTGCCCTGTTCTACTCTATCTTCTGTTGCCTTGTCCTGCATGATTTCATCTTAATTATTGTTTTAGCCCTCTTTGTGTTAATTAATGGACATTTCTCTCTGCCTTTATTTTGTTTCTTATGAGAAACAATGAAAATGTTATCCTTTACTTCAGAAACAAATATACAAAACAAAAGGACAAACAAACAAGCAAAGAAAAAACTCAAACACATACTTGGCTGCTTCTTGTTTCTGCTGGGCTTCCATTCTCTTACTTTCTATATATCTTCATTGATGTTTTGCCAGCATCAAGAGGAGGTCAAATTGAAAAACGGTTGAAGTTCCTCACTTTATGAAGACTGCTCTGATTGCTTCTATATTGACTAATTCAAAGTTGGAAAGGAATTTGAATGGAACTCTGAGATTTTATTAAGGAAAAGAGAGCTTCTAGGAGTCATTCCCTCTGCAAGATTGACCCCTAATATTCAGTCCTCACTTATCTGTGCTATTTATTTTCAATCTTCCATTTGATCTAGAAATGACTTTTGGATTAAGTAGTTAAAAGTAGAAGTGAGGGACAAAGAGCTGCTGTGATACTTAGGACATAAAATCTAGTCGCAGAGGAAAGAGTTGAGGTCTTCAAGAAAACTATGGCCAAGCTACAAAATTAAAAGTGTGTTTTGCTTTCTGTGTGCTCTGTGTCCTGCTCAAGCAGAATGCAGAGTTATTGTCACCAGTATAGGTATATGTGTTGACACACGATCAACCCAGTGGTTTTCAGTGTTCATTGAGCTCACCTTTAACAGGTTTCTGACCTCTTTGGGATTTATAACAGTTTGTAGAGAGGATTGGTGTGAAAGATACCTTTTTTCAGAAGAGTTATATAATTTTTCTCATATATAATTTTGTAAAATTTTCCTATTACACATTATTGCACCTAGGCTCTAACTCAAGTAGGGAACCTCATAGTCCTATTCTTTTCCTTTGTTCTATAATTCTTTTATCTACTATGTTCCTGACACTGTCCTGCATGTATTCTTTTGCAGAACATCCAATAAAGGATAAAAAAAAATTAGAATATCAAGGCAAGATTTGGGAAGATCTTCCTAAAATCTTACTAGCTCATTGCAGTACTATAAAATGTTCTTGGTAGCACCAAGAAAGAAGATGCCAATTCCTATCTTCTAGGATTTGAAAGAAAATCAAGCTTTCAATTGATAATCTAAGGCTGACTTTTGCCTCACAGACTTGACTTATGAATAACATACATAATACACTTCCCGCCATTCACTCTGGAAACCTCTACTGAACTTTGTACTTTTTGAACTCTCTACTTCATCTATGGAAAAATTAGTTCTTGTGATAGATTCCTTGCTTCAGCAGACTTGCTGTGATACCATATACTGTTTCTCTTAGGGGAAATTCTTTCATAAACACATGGCCTAAACTGTGCTTATGACACAACCTTTCATCCTGAGGAGCTGCTTGAGCATCTTCAAGCAGCTCTAGGTGTGTGGCCAGCAGGATTATCCACAGGTAACAGGATGCTGAATTAACTCTTTGGTGCCTCAAGGTCTACAATGAAGTAGCAGATATCAACACTGAACATGAAACAGACATTTTCATGCGGATTTAAGAGAAAATGTTTTCAGAACCTCTAGCCAGCTCAAAGATATTAAAAAGGGTTAATTGGATTAGGGAGGAAATTTCTTTGCACAGAGGGATTGTTATGCTCTGAGTCTCAGAGTGATGGGGATGATGCTTTCTTCTCACCTCACCCTAGTGAGGGACTAGCCAATGGGACTACTTGGTAAACATTGACCTACTTACTGCACTTGGGAAAGATGAAAAACTTCTGCCAGACAAAAGTAAAAAAGCTGAAGCAGACTGTGGATCAGAGGTTGATTCCAGCTGGGGACTTTATAGTCTGCTCTGGTGGCACAGCCAGGGAGGGCAGGTGCATCCTGTGAGGTCTGCTCTATCAGGTTGCTAGGGCAAGGGATAAGCAACTGTTTACATGGGCTAGATCTGAATCCGAAATAAGAGAGCTAGTGAGGGACTTGGGGTTGTCTTGTCTTCTATTTTCTGGAACCCAGAGGGACAAGGAGTCCTCAGTTGAAACAGCCTAGGTATAACTTGCTGGACACACAGGAGCTAAAGAAGGAGTTATGAGTGTCCACTCAGGATGGAGATGCAATCTTCCTGGTCAGAAAGTTTGGGAGAGAGGTGCCCATCAGATACCACTCAGGAGAAAGTGTAGCTTTAATCATCTGCAGGCACAGAGATGGCCAAGGTACTCAGATAAGAAAGGACCCACCTAACTCCTCCTCCTTCTTCTGAGCTGGAGTTCAGAGTCAGCAAAATGACAACAAAAAACCATTGAAGGAGAAGTGAAAAAGGAGGGGGGTAGAAAAAATGACCATTTCCCTTTTCTAGACAAAAAATAACTTGAAATAGGTGCAAACTAGGGGAGGGGAAAAATTTATCTCTAAGTCAAGTTCTGAGTTTCGTTTATATCTGATATTGTCTATTCTAATTGCAAAATTGAAATTATTTGAAATTTAAGCTACCGTAGGACCAGTTATTATCAATAATGGAGGAAAAGCCACAGGTATGCTAGAATTTTCATCCAGAGGCAGGTGAAAATTATCCACACTGAATAAATTTTAGGAAGTTGGAGTGAGGGTAGTGGAGACACAAAAATAAAACTGTGTTTTGTTTACTTCGTAAGTTGTGGCTGTTCTGTGCGTAATTGGGCTGTACATATTTTGCTTTACTGGAATTTTTTTTTAACTTCCTCTTCCTGGTGTTGGGATTAAGGGGATATATTGATATCATGTTAGATAAATTGGGTAGAAATTTTACAATGCATTCTCAAAACATTTATTGGTCCTTAAAACTTACTAATAAATCACTGTTTTAGGTGACTTACAACTTCTAAATCACTACTGGTTCTCCAGTTTTCTACCTTGTTGTTCATTTTATATCTTACAGAGATTTATGGTTTACACATGTTACAATCCTTAACTTATTTGACACTCAAAATGATCCTTTATAGTAGCAGGGCAAACATTGTTTTACCTATTTTAGAGAAAGGGAAACCAATATACAGAAGTAAAATCATTGCCCAAGCTTACTTTGCTAATAAGTGGCAAGACCAAGATTCCAACTCAGTCTTCCAATTACAGGTTTCACAAAACCAGCTCCCATGTTTCAGTGCCCATGTCCTCTCCTGTTTGTAAGATGAAAATAATCCATAATAGCTAAAACAATTTCTCAGCATTTTTATGAGAGACACTTTACTGCTTTTTATTATCTCTCGTTCTTAAAAATAACCCTATGCGGTAGAGATAACTCTTTCCATTTTGCAGATGAGAAAACTGAGGTTTTCATAAAGGTAAGAGATTTAACCAAGATCATATACAAGGCAGTGTCACTGATGGGTTTTGAAGCCCAGGCAATCTAACTTCAGAACCTGAAAAATTAACCTCTGCATTCTCCATATTTTTGAACTGAGAACTTCATAATAAGTTCATGGGTCTTCACATATATCAGAATTTTATGTGTTAGAAATCTAAAGTGTTAATAATTCTAAGCAAACTGCTATGACTAAACTATCACTTTTCTTAGAGAGGTGTAAAGAAAATTGGGCCTGAACTCAGTATATTTAGTTTTCATGTCTGCTTTGTTTTTGGATAATTGTGGTATTAACCAAGTTGTTTAATTTCTCAGTATCTTTTTTCTTATATGCCTATCATATAGAAACTATATTTAAATTCATTATGCAACTAGAAAGTATTATACTTAGGCTTACATAGTAATAGTGAATTAATTTCTAAAGAAAAAAAAGTATAATATGCTATTTTTGTCCATTTGGACTACTCTAACAGAGATAATGATAGAATTAGTGGCTTATAAGTGAGAAAAAATTTTACTTCTCACAGTTCTGGAGGCTGGAAAATCCAAGATGAAGGCACCAGCAGATTCTATATTGGGTGAGGTCCTGCTTCTTGATTCACAGATGGCCATCATCTTACTGTGACCTCACGTGGTGGGAGGGGCAGGGGAGCTTTCTGGGGTCCCTTTTGTAAAGGCACTAATTCCATTCATAAGAGTACCTCCCAAAGCCCCCAACTCCAAATTCCATAACATTGGAGATTAGGTTTCAACATATACATTTGGGGATAACGCAAAAATTCAGTCTGTGCATATGCCACTAAAATGATGTAAGTTTCAGAATTAAAATGTGGCAGATATTTATTTCTCATCTTTTATCAGCTGATATTCAGCTGGCATTTGGTCGGTCTCTGTGCTGCACCATTTGTTAAATAAGTTTTATGTATACATGCCTCTAATAATCTCAAATCAGAGTTTCAGGCATATGAAAAACAGTAGTATATTAGCACATGGCACCTGAAAAAAGGATCTTACTGTCCAATCAAAATGCCAGAATAAATGCCATTTTTTAAATATATGTTTACCATTTAACAGTGAAACCTTTAACCAGTGGATTAAAATGTTGAATTGGAATAAAATGTATTGCCATTCATTTAAATATACTAAATTTTATACATACAACATTTTTATAGATTAAACATTAACACTCTTAATCTATTATTTTTACACCAGATTCTGACTGTTATATTCCAGTCGATGAATGATTATTTTGAATCATCAAATGGTACTGCTGCCTGCTAGCTATCTTTGTACAGCAGCATTTGTGCAATTATTTGAATATTCTATTGCATTTTATGTTATTACTTATAAAATGAGTGGGAAATGGGAAAGTGATAAGAAACTTATATCTCATAAACTTAATTTCCTTGAGGCAAAGTTAGAAATTATCATGCTTCATGCAATGAATCTTAAGATTCATTACATTCATTGTTCTTAAGCTAGTTGGTGTTCCATTGTGAAAGAAAATAATAAAGTACATGTATAAAATAATAGAAAGATTTGAAAAATATGTTGTTTAAAAATCAGGTTTATTTAGGGAATTTATGAGTCTTCTAGACTTTTTAAGATACCATGAATTGTAAAGTGCACTATTATTTAAAAAGTATCTCACAAGGAATGTACAGTGTTGAATTCAAAATAAAAACATCTATTCAAGATGTACACTGATTTCAGAAATGGTGAAATGTACATTATTATTTTTAATAATAAGCATATTATTATTTTTAATACTGAAAAATGTTTTGTCTATCTTTTTCATATTTTACTCTGATATGCATTTAGAATGTATTATCTATAAAAGTTAAGAAACTAGATCCATTTTCTTATATATAAAAGCTCATTTAAAAGTGATTAGTGCTGGGCTTCCCTGGTGGTGCAGTGGTTGAGAGTCCGCCTGCCGATGCAGGGGACGTGGATTCGTGCCCCGGTCTGGGAAGATCCCATATGCCGTGGAGCGGCTGGGCCCGTGAGCCATGGCCACTGAGCCTGCGCGTCTGGAGCCTGTGCTCCGCAACGGGAAAGGCCACAACAGTGAGAGAGAGGCCCGCGTACCGCAAAAAAAAAAAAAAAAAAAAAAAAGTGATTAGTGCTTAGTAACGGCAGAAAGTATTGGTATAATGTATATTTATTTTTAAGTTTGTTTATAGATAATAATAACAAAGACATGATTTTTTTTGTACCATATTTTGACTCTCAGACCATATTTCTTAGTTCAGCTTAAATGGGGACAAAGATTAAGAGGCAAGAATTATTTTCTTTACACATTCTTAGAGGTTTATATAGTAGGCCTTATTGAATGAAACTGTGTTCCTAAAAGTAAATATTTAGCCATATTTTATATGTCAAGTTTATATATTTTGTGTTCCTACAAGAATCGAAACTAGTAGATAATCTATGGAACAGTTGAGGTATATTTCTTTTCATTTGTTATTTTCTTCTGGTTCATACTAATTTTTCTTTGCTTCTTCACTATAATCTTTTATCTCTTGCTCACAAAAATTGCTTCACTGTGTGCTAATGGCTAGGAGTTCTAGCAGTGTATTTCTCAATAAAACTTAGTTTATAAAGCAAAAGGTATAAAATATTTTGGATTAGGCTATCAAGTAGGAATTAGAGAATAATCATGGTTGTTTTTCTTGTTTATATTTGGCTAAGGAGCTTATTGGAGATGATGCTTAACTATTTTTCTCTTTGTGAATTATCCAACAGTCTTCCCTGATATTAATGATGACTAATGATCATTTTTAAAGATGTGAGGATGATGGAAGAGCCATTTATGATATTCAGGTTTCTGATTGGTTTAGTAGATAATTATGCAGAGAATAATGAATTTTGTTTCTGTTTGAAGAGTAGAAGTACATGTAATATAAAAGAAGTAAGATTGTGAAAATTGTGATTATTTAAATTTTGGCCATCTGGAGTGTTCTTTTGCCCATTGGGCTTCTGATTATGGCTACTGAACAGACAGTGGGTCTGGAATTGATAGGTGAGTTTGGAACAGATATACAGTTTTGAGGGTCATCAGCATTCATGTGAGAAAGTATAAATAGTATAGGTTCAATAATTAAGTTTCATATATGGAAGCAGAAGAATAAAGGACTGTAACTAGACTCATGGGAAACTCCATTTGCTTTCCTCTTTTCCGGACCTAATGCAATTGCTTCAGATTTTCTTTTTAATGAGTAGAGATTCTTACAGTTTCTTAAGCAAGGCAGTACCTTGAGTTCTGCTGCAAAAATAATAAGCTATTCAAGTATGGAATTTATGTGAGTCAGTCTTTCTGGTTTTGTGAGGCACCATGGAGTTTTTAAGAATAATAGACCTAATTTGATTTAGTGACTCAATAAATAAATGAAACTTTTTTTATAAGCCATCAGTAATTTTCCACTGTTTTAAACTAGAAGTGAAAAAAGCAGAGCTTTCATGTGGAAAATATACTCTAAGTTCTTGACAAGTGTCTGAAAAATGCATGTCCTTTGGTCAGAGAAAGTAGGTAATTTACTGACTTCTCATTCATTCAGTCTTTCATTCAGTAAGAGAAAAGAATATTTTTAGAAAAAAATTATAGTTTTCATTTGCTCCCTTACGTCTTGTGAGACTAACAAAATTTTAAAAAAAGAAAATAGTGAAAACTTAATTGCATATTTTAGCTGACACTATCAAACTATGTTTTTTTTAAAATTAATTTATTGAAACAAACAAAAACAAAACAGGTCACCCATTTCTTCCACCCCTCTCACCCTACTTCTGATAAGCTTCAGTCTGTTCTGTGTATCTGTGAGCTTATTTTTTTCTTTTTTAAGATTCCACATATAAGAGAGATCATATGGTCTTTCTCTGTTTGAATTTTTTTACTTAAAATACTGAACTCAAAGTTCATCCATGTTTTTGAAAATGGCAAGATTTCATTCTTTTTTATGGATGAGTAATATTCTAGTATGTATGTATGTAAACACACACACAGACGCACACACACACACACACACTGGAATATATATACACACATACACACATACACATATATACATACATACATACACACACACACACATACATACCCTACCACAACTTCTTTATCCATTCGTCCTTCAGTGTACACTTAGGTTGTTTCCATTTCTTGGCTGTTGTGCATAATGCTGAAATGAACATTGGGGTTCATATGTCTTTTCCAGTTAGTGTTTTTGTTTTCTTCAGATAAATACCCAGTAATGGAATTGGTAGATAGTATGGTAGCTCTATTTTTAATTTTTTGAAAAACCTCCATACTGTTTTTCATAGTGGCTACACTGATTTACATTTTCACCAGCAGTGAAGTAGGGTTCTCTTTTCTCCACATCCTCATCCTCATCCTCACCTTGAGTCTTCTTATCTCCTGAACTATCTACTTTCTACTTTGTCTTTCTGCGTTATTTTGACAATGCCTCTACATTCACATATTTAAAGCAGATAACCTTTTGTATCACAAACCCAAATATATTGTTATTGTTTCCTCTTTGTGCACAGAAGAAACCCCAATCATCCTAACATGATTGGTATTCAAGATCTTTCATTGTTTGGCTGAAACCTGGATTGGCTGGATTCCAGATAAAATCTTCAGTTAAAATGAATTTCTCCCTTATCCTTTCATAATCACCTGTTTGCTAGTTTCTTACAGCTCTTTTTCAATATGAATTTCGTGACTATACACAAGTCTGTTCATTTGGGGATAAATCATTAAGGGCATAAATTGATTCTAAGTCATTGATTAATAGAGACTTTGCATCTAATAGATGCTCAATAATTTGCAGCTTTGATTTAATAAAAATTATAAAACTTTGGATGTAAATTGCTTGATGATTCTCTTTCAATTAAATTTCTAGTTCAAATAAATGGCTTGAGTGTTCAGAAATATTTTACCTACTTTCACTGTCTACCCCATTATTTTATATCTCCATTGTTGTTCAGTATTCTACATTAATGCAAAGGTAGGTCTTAATTTTGTACTTTATGTACTTCATTAGCCTCCTTTATAAATTCGGAACATAGCCAAAAAACTCAGAGCATATACTTCCTTTGAGTTTGACTGTGTGTTACTGCAGACAACTTGACGTTCTTTTTCATGTAGTAGACTATTGCCATTCACTTGCTTAGCAAGCACTATTTATGACTAGGTCAAACCTAAAAAGCAAAACCTTACCCAAACTCTGAGTCTTACAAACAGTGCCTTTGTAAATTTATGATGTATAGTTTCAAAAATTATATTCATAATAAACAAATAATTAAATCGGATATATGAGAAAAACAGTTCCTTATAATTTACTTTTGTTTTTACTTTGGATCTTGGCTTTTTAAAAATAATTGGATTTTACTGACCTTTATTTTTTTCCCTGAGAATAAATTTTTTTTTTTTTTTTTTTTGCGGTACATGGGCCTCTCACTGCTGTGGCCTCTCCCGTTGTGGAGCACAGGCTCCAGACACGCAGGCTCAGCGGCCACGGCTCATGGGCCCAGCCGCTCCGCGGCACATGGGATCCTCCCGGACCGGGACACGAACCCGTGTCCCCTGCATCGGCAGGCAGACTCTCAACCACTGCGCCACCAGGGAAGCCCCCCTGAGAATAAATTTGACACCACATATTTCCTCAGATAAAACACACTCTCATCTTAATTTATTTACTTTAAGAAAAATAAACTGGGGAATGGACTGAACAATGTTCATTATTATTATATTTTTATGTTAACTGGCACTGGGGAGCAATAAACTATTTCTTTCTTATTTCTGAAATCAGTTGTCCTACACTTGGAAATATGTGAAAAATGTATATGTTAATGATTCAAATAATAAAAATGTAGTGGACGATAAAGGGAAATGAGGAAGAGAAAAGGGTGAAAACACATCTGATAGTTTATTAAGATTAAAAGACTTGTTTCGGGGACCTCCCTGGCAGTTCAGTGGTTAAGACTTCATCTTCCAATGCAGGGGGTGTGGGTTTGATCCCTGGTCAGGGAGCTAAGATCCCACATGCCTCGAGGCCAAAAAAACAAAACATAAAACAGAAGCAATATTGTAACAAATTCAATAAAGACTTTAAAAATGGTCCACATCAAAAAAACTTTAAAATAAATAAAATAGAACATTTATTTCTACTCTATGCATGCATTTATTTATTGAAGACTAAAATATGTATCTATTTGAATAAGCAATATGCATGGAGAGAGACTAAAATATAGTATTTGCCATCTCACTGCTCTCTTCATCCTCAAAAATGTAGGGCTTCATAAACTTATTATGAGGTTTTATAAACTTATAAAATCTGCATTTCCAGATTTTTATAATACATGCAAAATACATTTGTTTTATTATGAATAGTTAAGAATTCTGTGTGTAATACCCTAGGTTATTTTATCATAAACTAGATTTTATTTTGATTTCTTAATGTGAGAATCTTTCCATCTTTAAGGAAATTAGAGCTTTTCTTACACCTCCATTAATGTATGCTTGCAAAAGACAAGCCCCCCACCATCGCCACCTTCAATACGCAAATGGGGTAGTGAGTCATAAAAAATGATGCTCTGTTTTCTTCTGAAATTCAACACATGAATCAGTTAATTTATATGGAGATCTGCTAAGCTCACCATGCCATTTGTATTTCTTAATCCTTCTTTTATTAGCTATATTTATGAGAAAATTATACCATAATTTTCCTACAAGCCTCAAGTCCCAACTAATTTGTGTAGTCAAAAATATTTTCAAGTGGCTTTTCTTTTCAGCTAAAGAATTATTCATACTGTGTGTCTCAGTTTGACTGAATGTTTCTCATTATTTGTACATGTGTACTTTATTCTGTTGGTAAGAATAAGCACTCAGGACTTGAGGTTTGTTGTACTTGTCAGTGGTTCTTGGCCTTTATCCATCAGTTCTATTGCCTTTCCCAATGGTGGGAGTATATATATATATATATATATATACATATATATATATATATATTTTAGTGCTAATCACTTATTAACATTTTTTTATAAAGACAAGGTTGATTTATGAGTAAGGGGAGAAAGAAATTGTCTTCTAAACTCTAGAATTCTGACAATTGATCTGACAGTTGTAGAAGTTTTTCAGCATTTTTTAACATGGTGAAAATAGAAAGGGTATTTGGAACACAAAATTATGCCCATCAATTCTTAGTCTATATGCTTCTCTCCTCCTCACACACTGAGTATCTAAGATTCAAATTTTATTTTCATCAATATTTGTGAAAGGTTACATTTACAGAGTTTTGTTATTTTTGGCTCTTCTTTTTGAATTCTAATTTTATAAAACCCCAAGGTTCAAATAAGCACTTAAAACATTTTATTGTTTCATTGAATTTATTATGCTATGGATTTGAAGAAATGTAAGTTCTGATTCTCATTAAAGCAACAGGGGCACACACATTAAGGAGGTCAGACTGTAAGGTAGATATTCAAAAAGAGGATATGTCGAGTGGACCATGCATATCTCCCACAAAACATGCCTAGTCAGCTCAAGAAGGGAGGCCCTGTGACTGGAGAAACATAGGCAGTTAGGAATTAGTGAGAGGTCAAAAAGGCATCTGGGATTCAGTTTTTACAAGCTTTAGAGCATTGTAAAATCATTTGGCTTTAATAAGTCCCATAGGAAGACATTAAGTTTTGAGCATATACATGACATGCACTAAATTATATTCTAAAGAATCATTATGGATTATGAGCACTTTGATTGTGGACCAGTTAAGATATTGTTTTAAAATATGGCAATAATCCAGGTGAGAGATGATGGTGGCTTTTAGTAGTAGAATTGATCAGAAGTGATTGGATTCTTGTTATTTTTGAAAGATTTACTGATAGATTTGATGTGGGTGTGAAAAAATAGAGGTATCAAAGATGAATTCAAGGATTTTGACTTAATCAGTTAGAAGAATGAAATTGCCATTTGTGTAAGGGGGAGAAGGCTGTGAGAGCAGGCTGTGTCTGGTAAAGGTGAGAAGTTTAGTTTTCAACATGTTAAGTTTCACTTGCCTATTAGTTAACTATGAAGGTATGTAGGTATAGAAGGCTGGTATTTAAATGTTTATGGCTGGAGTTCAGGGGAAAAATCTGGCTGGAGTTATAAATATTGAAGTTGTCTGCACAGAAATGCTATTTTAAGTCCTGAAACTGAATAAGATCACTCAAGGAGACAGGGTATATAGAAAAACAAAAACAAACAAACAAAAACAGAGAGAGAGAGAAAGAGTTCTGGAACATTCCAATATTAACTAATAGGAAGATGAGAGAGGACCAGCCAAGGAGACAATAAAGGAGGGCTGGCGATGTCAGAGGAAACCAAGGACAGTGGTGTGGGGTCAGAGGAAACCAACAGATAAGGAAGTGTTTGAAGAATGCTTACACATCAAGTAGATTGCTGATAGAAAATAGACTATTAGACTTAGCAATATTTTTAGTCCCTGATGATTTGTAAAAATGTTACCCACATAACACAAAGAAAGAATTTTAGTGGAAGTATGGCTGACTGAAGCTATTAGAATGGTCTCAAAGGAAAATGGGAAGAGAACAAGGCAGTTAGATTAGACTGTGAGTATGAGAAACATTTCATAACAAGTTGCCATAAAGGGGAAGGAGAAAGTGAGGTCAAGTTTTTCTTTTTCTTAATCTGTAAGAGAAATAATGACATGTTTGAATATTCATGGGAATTACTAGTAGAGAGATGAAAAGTTGAAACAACACAAAGAAATATGAATCACTGGAACAATGTTCTTAAGTAGGCAAAGAAGGTTGGAATTTAGAGGAGAGGAGAGTATTAAGAGCACAGAGTTCATTCACATCACCAGACGAGTGATCAGAGTTATGTGAGCACAACTTCTGGCAGATGGGTAGATAAAGTGATGGGATTTCAAATTCGTTTTCATCTGCTTTGGTTTTATCAGTACATGAAAAAGTATATGCATGTGTGTAATCCTATACATGGGAAGTGCTTACCTGCTCAACTGATTAATATTGCTTATGTAATGAATATCTGGGAAAGAGTTTTAAATCATTTAAAATAAATATGTCAGGTAAATTTCTTGAGCTACTCCTGCATCTGTGTTGCTGACTGAGATACCGGTGCAGGGGTAGACTGAGAGTGAGGCTTAATGAAGTGTGAACTTCAGGACTGCTGTCTTGCATAGGTCCTTTGTAACACTGTGGGAGGGGCCCTGGCCATTTTACACTCATAGTTTATTTTTTTCTTGAAGAGAAGTTTACCTAGGAGCAGCTTTGAACCTCAGTCTGCCCGTGCATCTTCCTGTAACTGACTTGGGAAAACAATGGTCTCAGCCTTTTTGCCTTATAAATCTTGAGCAAGTGCTTCTCACTGACAGATTCCAACCTGGCACTTGGAACTGTACAGAGAAGGAGATTCTGGGAAATGTCATTCTTTTGCCTTTGAAAAGGCTGAGGGTGATGCTGAGTTGACAAGAGACTATCCAGCATATCACCCTATGGAAGGAAATACAATTAATTGTATAAGGAGACTTTAAGCCATTCAAGGGACTAGGGCTTAAAGGAAGGAAGCCTTTATGTATTAGCATATCTGAAAGTGGAAAACTGAAGTATTAATTGAAACCTGATTGATGCTAAAACAACACAGAAGGGTAACGGTCAGTTCAGAGTAAAAAAATAGAGGAATAAGAGAGCAAAGATTTTTCAGGGTGTCTTTAGCCTGATTTTAAGGCTCTGTTTGGCATTCACTAATAATGCATTCAATACACTTATTGATCATTCACAATATGTACTAAGGATATCATTTAAAACAAGACAGGAATGGCCCCTCTGTTCAAAGGGTTTATGGTCTAGACCAGCACCATCCAACTGAACTATAATTCCAGCCCCAAATGTGAGCCACATTT
Organism: Mesoplodon bidens; assembly: GCF_964165515.1. Classification (NCBI taxonomy): domain Eukaryota; kingdom Metazoa; phylum Chordata; class Mammalia; order Artiodactyla; family Ziphiidae; genus Mesoplodon; species Mesoplodon bidens. The sequence goes on along the minus strand of NC_138176.1, from coordinate 100,402,841 downwards.
GTAATTTAAAAGTCTCTAGCAGCCACAATAAAAAAGTTAAACAGATGAAATTAATTTTAACTATTATACTTAAGCTAGTATATCCAAAATATGTATTATCATTTCAACAGTTAATCAATATAAAATTATTAATAATATATTTTACATTCTTTTTCTTGTTTTGTACTGCCTTCAGACTCTATTGTGTATTTTATGCTTATAGCATATCCCAATTTGAACTGGCCATGTTGAAAGTGCTCAGTGTGGTTAGTGGCTACACATTGAGTAGCACAAGTCTTCTAGACAACTAGAAGTTTAGCCTGAATAATCCTAAGGGACCCCCATTGTGAAAAAGTCCTGAACTTGAACTCTGGACCACATACCAGTCTGTGGTGATCCATCAAGATAATGCTACCTGTTAGGCTGTTTTGTGCTTCTTTTATGACATTTAATATCCAAACAATTTACACGAACCATAATTCCTTAACTCTGGATAACTCTTTACTGGTGTCACTGATAACTAGTGTATGTAAAGAAAGTTAATTTACATTATCCATTTTGTGCACCACTGCCTTTGCAAACATACATTGGCAATGTGTGTTTCTTTAATTTTAACATATATTGGCATGCCAAAATGAAGATATATTATGGACTTTCTTCTTTTTCACCAAGAGAAATAAGAGTAGAGTGGAGGATTGACTATGTTACTTCCCTTTGGGAAGCTGAATTTGGGGTTCAGAAAATGCTGCATTTCTGTACCTGTAATTAAGGGGAGGGAAAAAACAATTATTGAGAAGTTTAAAATGTAGGTTAAAAACCCTGATTATTTCAGCATATGTTGATTTCATATACAAGTTTCACCTTTGAAAAGAAAAACATATACCATGATTTGGTTATAATGAAACGACTATTGAGATTTTTAAATGGCTAAATCTATTTCTTATATATTTATAAAATTACTTAACTTCTAAAATTGCTTCAAAATCTCAAAACATATAAAATGTGTATTATTTGCTCTACTTCTCTAGTTTACTGGAACAGTTGAGGACAGGGTGCATATCAAAATCCATGGAACATTGGTGTGTGTTGTGTTTTAACATCATTATCCATATGTGCCACAATTGGAAATAAAGCGAAAGCTATTTTTGCAAAATTTCTGTCACCTCAAAGACAGAAGAAAATGGGATGAATACCTATAAAAAGAAATGAAAAGTAAATGTAATTCATTTTGATATTACCTATCTAGCTATCTCTATCTCTCTATCCATCTATCTACTAACCCTATCCCCACCCCCATCTCTTGCTCTTGCTCATTTTCATTAGAAAATTTAAAACCCTTTTGAAATAGTCTTTTCAAATTATTTATTTTCTGTAGTAAACTTAAGATATCGTGTTTCAGTTTCTTTGTGGGTATGTATGTGTAAAGATTACAAGGTTACAGATAACTGCTACTTGCATTTCCTTAGTAATGCTCATGATCTATAATAGAAGCTCTATTTTAGTATGTGAAAGACACAGAAAAATGCAAGTGTTTATAAATTAGAGAAAGAAATGAGAGCCAGAAGCCTGGGAAATTGTATAAAGATTAATAATACCATTGAAAATCCAATTTGCCTGCACAGAAAATCATATTTTCTGGGAGAAATATTAGTATCAGAGATGTCTAAATGGGTTATTTAAAGATTAGATTTCAAAGGATGGAAGAGTAAGAACAAAAACAAAATCAAACAAATAAGGACTAATATTGTAGAAACTTGAGATCTTACTGATGATTGATTGCCACCTACTTAAATAGCTTTTGATAGTGATAAAATATAAAGGATTATTCAGAGTTCTATATTTTGAAAGAATTTGTGGAGATCATTAAGTATACTTTGCTCAGATTAACCTAGAGAAATTTAAAATACCCTGTGGTACCAGATAATGGGCATCAGAATAGAAAAGGATATGAACTTAACACATAGGTTCTCATATCCTGGCTCGACAGCAATGAAGTAGTGGAATTCATTTTTACAGAAAAGATTATTAAAATGCAACCATCTACCTTTTTATGTGATTTTATTCCTTTTAAAATGCTGGCATATTTTCAGGAAAATTTATGCAGATATTGGATGAAATCTGTCTCAGTGTTTCCATATATTGTAAATACATAAATATGGTATCCACATTCATGTTATGACAAATCTGCAACAATTTTTAGGCACTGGACAGATTATGTTCTTCTTTTTGTAATTTCTAAATTACAAAATTTAGAAATCTCTCCCCAAATATAATTTTAGGGACTATATTCATCATAGGCATTTTTAAAATTTATAGTGGAATTTTATTTTATAAGTATCAATGTTAGCTCTCATTTTTCTAATCAGTTTAATCTGAGAATACCAAAATAAATTTATGAGACCTTGTTTAAAAATTATCTAGGTGGTCATCGGCTTTAAATTCTGCTTAAAAATAGAATGATAAAATTAAATAGTATACAGATCTGCTCTTTCTACCCTGTTTCAGTTTATATGGCATTCTTTTCCAGGAAGATTTTTGATCTGTAGTTATACCTATCCATCTTCTACCTATATTCTAAGGCCAAAATCAAAACTTTTGCTAATCCCTTGAGATTTAGAAAGAGCTTCCACTCAGTGGTTACGGTGAAGAGTTTTCTACCTTAGTTCACTTTTGTTTTTGATAAATTCTCTTCCATTTGTAGTTTGTAATATTGATATTTTTTTTGTCTCTGTACCTTGATTTTAAACTCCTTGAAGCCGAGAACTAAAGTTTTACATTGTACTTTTTCTTTATATTTAGAAAGAAAAATTGACAAGATATCAGGTCTTTAATAGTTGTTAACCAATTAAGGCATTGTTTCAACTTGTATGTGTGAGGGAGTAATGCACTGCATATGAATAGTTTCACTAGTTTGGAGAAAATGAAATAAAGTAGGATATCTTAATTAAAAAATACAGTTTTATGACAACTTGGATATAGTAATTAAGGAGTGTTACCAGTTAAATGATTTTTGAGAGTGTTTCTAGGTTTGGAGCCTGAAGAAACAGTGATAATCCTAATTTAAGTGATTTGTGGATGAAAATTATTTTCTTTATTTTTGTCTTTTGAGTTTTTGGTGCATTAGAGGGATCAAAATTAATTTTAAGTTTAGTGATCATCAGCCAAAAAGATATGTTAAAGTTCTCATTAACTTAGAGCAGAATGTGAAGAGAAATGAGGAACAAAAGCTATGGAAGAGCATTGTAGACCTTGCCTAGGCCCTGTTCCAAACTCCATGTTTGAGATCTCAAGCTTTTTGTTGAAATAAGATGTAAGTAAACATTTTACTTATTGTAAAATAAGATGTAAAAGATGACTTTACATCAACAATAACATCTTGGGAATAGGATGGAATAAGAGATTTTGGTAATCATCATATTATAAATACCAAGCTTAATTTTTAATATTAGATGTAAGACACCACCATCAGCAGCACAGTTAGCATTATTAAAATTAACATTTATTGCCCAATGTTGTATTCCATTGTGTGTGTATATATATAATACATATACATATATACATAGTATATATATATATAGACATGTATATATACCGTATGTGTGTGTGTATATATATATATATATATATTTATATATACACCACATCTTCTTTATTCATTCATCTGTTCAAAGACCCTTAGGTTGCTTCTATTTCTTGAGTATTATAAATAATACTGCTATGAACATTGAAGTGCATGTATCTTTTCAAATTAGTGTTTTCTTTTTTTTTGGATCTATACTCAGGAGTGGAATTGCTGGATCATATGATAGTTCTATTTTTAGTTTTGTGAGGAACCTTCATACTATTTTCCACAGTGGCTTCACCAATTTACATTCCCACCACCATTTTACAAGGGTTCTCTTTTCTCCGCATCCTTACCAACATTTGTTTGTAGTCTTTTTGATGATAGCCATTCAGACAGGTGTGAGGTGCTATCTCATTGTGGTTTTGATTTGCACTTCTCTGATAATTAGCGATGTTGAGCATCTTTTTATGTACCTGTTGGCCATTTGTATGTCTTCTTTGGAAAAAAGTCTATTCAGGTCTTCTGCTCATTTTTAAATTGGATTATTTGTTTTTTGATATTGAGTTTTATGAGCTGTATATATATTTTGGATATTAATCTGTTATTAGTCATGTCACTTGTCCTGCTAGACAAGTGATATGGGGACTGAGATTCTTTTTACCACTACTTCAAAATGTTCTACTTGCTTGCTACTGGCCCATGTGCCCAAGTGTTAGATATGCTCTGCTCTGAAAGTCACACAGAGTGGTGTAACCTTCCTCATAAACCAGATTCCCAAGGAGGAAGTGTGATCCATCTTGATATATTTTAAAGAAACTAAACAAAATGAAACTTAGGCCTTGAAGGTAGGTCTCTATTTCCTGTCAGGATTTGAGCCACAGTGGCAAATGCTAATTTATACACAAGTCTTATTCTTTGATGCCGTACAGTTTTAGTTTAGTAAGATAAAGGAATATTGATGAAAGAGTTGATCATCTTCAAGTGTGAGAATCAACATCCATGTTGCATTCTGGATGCTTTCTGCAGAAAAATGTGGCATTTATTTGGCTTTCCCATCCTAAAGCACTTAATAGAATCAAAAATAACATTTGTTGACTTGAATTGACCCTTGTATACTGTATATAATTTTTAAGAGAACTAAAATGCTATGTGCACTTTTAGAAACACCTGGTGTAGGTGAAACAATTTCAGACTAGGTACACATGAGAGAATTACAGGAAGGAAAGATCTTCCTTGCGTGATTAGAAAAAAATTAGGCAGAAAACAATTTTTTCTTCTCGAATCTTTTTGGCTCTTCTTACATTCTCATAATCTTTTTGTAATATAAGGTACAAGCATGAGGCAAGTCACAGAAGTAAAGAATTTGTCTGTGTTTATTGGAGAGTAGCAGTTCTGCCTACACATGGTTGACGTGCTTGCTTTAGAATGGTTGGCAGGATGCAAGGATGGCAGTGAGTGAAAAAGTGATGTGCAGAGACCTCTAGAGACTGGAAAGCTTAACTACACTTAATGCTCTGCATGTATGGTTCAGTGCTGTACTGCAATTGAATTACTCAGGGACCTATAACACAGCTATAAAGAGAACAAGATATTATTCTGTTCCTAGTAATGGGGTTTAAAATCACTGTTCTCAGAAGCCTTATGCTTTTGGCTACTTTCCCCTTAATGAGTTAATTAAGGTAAAATATGCTTTATATTTGTTTTACTGCAAAAACAATGATTAAACAACAGATGTTCATACCCCCAAAATATAAATTATCAATGAGTGCAGAATATTTATTTTTAGAAAAAACATAGTAAGCAGTTACCTGCTGCTATGACATAAGGATATTCTATTTACTTTTTATTTGTATTGGAAAAAAAATGCTGGTGTTACATTTATTTTCCTTTTTTGAAGTATTGGACTTCGCCTTTTGATATCTTTGACTTTGGCTGGAAAACTTATTTAAATGTCTGTTATACTAGTCCCATAAGAATTTATAGGAATGAAAATGCTTTACAGTGTTTACAGTGTTGTAAACACATTTTACAATCAGTTGTGTCCTCATATTAACTGTCTTTCCTCTGCACACTGAATTGTGAATGTTGAATACTTCCTGCTACAAAGAAACAGATCAATTCAACATATTACCATCTCCCTCTTTCTCTCTCTCTCTCTTTTTCTCCAGCAGACTTCTGTGTATTAGTCATTAGTGTATTAGGGTTCTATTAAAAACAAAACAAAACAAAACGAATAAGAAATGTGTGTATGAATATACGTGTGTGTGTTGTATGCATATACGTGTGTGTGTGTGAGAGAGAGACAGAGACAGAGAGAGAGACTGGGAGAGACAGAGAAGGAGAGAGAGGAAAGATTTGGGGGGTTGGTACGTCCAAAATCTGCAGGGCAGGCCAACAGACTGAACAGACTGAAGATCCAGGAAAAAATTGATGTTGTAATCTCTAGTCCAAAAGCAGTCTGGAGACAATGCCTTTTTCTGTTAAGTATTTAAGTCTTTTCTCTTAAGGCCTTCAGATGATTTAATGAGGCCTATCCACATTATGGAAGGTAATCTACTGATTAATCACATCTAAAAAATTCCTGTACAGCAAAATCTAAACTGGTATTTGATCAAAAACTAAGTAGTATGACCTAGCCAGGTTGCCACATAAAATTTACCATCATACTGAGTAATTTCTATAATAATTTTATATAGTTAGACTGCTCTAAATAAACCAAAACAAACCAAAGCAATCAAAACATGAACACAAACATACACATGGACACACAATTATATGATGATTAGTGATATTTTTAGTTTATTAGTAGTATAAATTCTATCTAATCACAGTAAAATGTTTCTCACAAAGAAGTGAGAAGTTAAGTAAATATCTTACAGTTAAAGTTTGCCGCTCCCTGATGCTCAGGCTACTGGAATGAAGATATTCTCGTATCACTGATTTCATTTAAAAAGATAAATCAAACTTTAAAATCCCATTATTTTTATAACTCACACCCAAGTAGTAGTTTTTGAATAAAAACATAATTTTTATTAATCAACATTTTTTCTCATGGAAATGTTTGTTGAGATATATTTCCTTAATATTTCAAATAAAAATGGAAAGATACTGAATGCCAAATATTTATTGTTGAGCTGGTAAAATGAGAACCATAAATTTGCTAATACTCTTGTTTAGCAAAATACTAGTATTTTGTCCTATATTGGTACTAAAGATGAAATCCTCTTAGTTAGAAGTTAGGTTTTAATTGATATCACATATGTAAAAAATATATAAACTGAGCTGTCTCCAGCCACCAATATATATTCATATATGAGTTTAGTATAGAACACTCACTGACTCTGGCTTTTAAAATGTAATACTATTTGTAAATAAAAATATGGCATATTTTTAGAGTACTTTCACTAGCATTCTCTTTTGGAGGGGCATTTGCATTCTTTTAACATGAAATGAATAGAATATGACTGTGGATTCATTCGGCTAATTTTTAAAAAATTGCTCACACACGAAGTAGTTTGTACAATGTCATATGGCAATTTAGCAAAACAGCCAGAGGTAAAATCTACTTTTATTAGTTTCCAGTACAATGTTATATAATCACTTGAGATTTACAAAATAGGGAACAAGCAACTGGGAAAAAAAGTCTACTAACTTTAATTCCTCACAGACCTAAGGAAATGGTAATATGTTATCTATATATTATTAATAGTAATGTATTAGAATACATACAGTGATCTGATACAGATAATTTAATATATCTAGTAAAACCCATAATAATATAAATGTCTGAACAACAGTTGTATGTTTTATTTTGTTTTAAATCTATGTAGGTTAGTAATTAAGTTTAATAATTTAGTTTAAGATTAATAATTTAGTTTATATCATGAACTATATTCATGATATATGGTTAATAGACTGAGTTTCTTTTCTTTCTGAATCTAAATGTAGTAATAATTAACTGATAAGTATTTAAATATAAAACAAGCAAAATCTCATCATTAGATGGCTAGATGAATCTGAATACACAAAAATACTGGATTAGAAACCAGAACAAAAAGAATACATAGAAGTGAGCACAGTTGTGATAAAAATGATAAAAAGTATTGGGGCACAGCAATTTGTCAGAGTGGAAAGGACCAGTCAGGAAATAGGTGAGTTGTAATTACAAAGGTAGCCTTCTCTTTCATAGGAGGGTAGACTGTATTAAGTTAGCCTATGCAGTATATGTCCAGAGTAACTGATAATTGGAATAAAGAATGATGAGGAGAAATAGTTTGCAACAATCACGTGCTTAATGATAACTGAAATCTTTTTTTTTGTTTTTTTTGTTTTTTTTGTTTTGCGGTACGCGGGCCTCTCACTGTTGTGGCCTCTCCCGTTGCGGAGCACAGGCTCCGGACGCACAGGCTCAGCGGCCATGGCTCACGGGCCCAGCCACTCCGCGGCATGTGGGATCCTCTCGGACTGGGGCACGAACCCATGTCGCCTGCATCGGCAGGCGGACTCTCAAACACTGCACCACCAGGGAAGCCCTGAAATTTTTTTGGTATTGCCCATGCAAGGATACTCAATTTGAGAAAGTTCATCTTTATAAAATGTCAGGCTAAGATATAACTGATAAAGAGATTCATTTCTGAGATCAGGTATATGAGAGAACATAAAGAGATCCATGGAAACAGCTTTTGGAGGAATGAGGGAAGGAACAGGTGATTGCTGAGTTTGAAGCTAGTGGAAATAAGACAGACTTTTCTTACTTTACCATGTTGCTTAAGTTTTCCTTTACTCAGAGTGACATGCTGTCACCTTTCATGGAAGATCTTCTCATATCTTATTTGCATTAATAACATTTATTTGATTTTTCTGTCTGACTGAGAGGAAAAAAAAGCAGCAGGAAGAAATTTATTTTGAGAGACATTAGCCAAATTCTGAGTACACACATATACATGCATTAAAGAAATATATAACTATGTTTTCATATGCTTACATCTCTGAGAAATCATAATGCTGCTTGAGATATACAGAATAATTCTCCCACTCCAAGTTAACATTATTTTTACATGTCACCATTGATCAGCTTTGACTATTCTTGAACTTCATGTAAATGGGATCAGGTAATATGTACACCTTTGTGTCTGGTCTTTCACTCAACCTGCTTTTGAGATTCTATAATGTTTTTGTTTATCAGAAGTGTGTTCTTTTTATTGCTATACAAAATTCCATTATTTGTAAAAAAAAACCAAAAACAAAAAAACATAATATTTTTCTCCATTCTCCTGAGGATGGAAATTTGGGTTGTCTCCAGTTTGCAGTTATGAAAAAGCTGTTATGAGCATTCTTGTATGTGTCATTACACTTAATTCTCTTGGGTATACACCAAAGAGTGGAAATTCTTGATGATAGTGTAGGCATGTATCCAGCTTTGTCAAAAACTGCAGGAGTATTTCCAAGGGGTTGAAAAAATTTATCCTCTCATGAGTATAAATGGGAGTACTATTTGCTCCACAACTTCTCTAACACTTGGAATTGTCAGTCTTTTTAAAAGTCAGTTATTCCTGGTGTGTGGTTGGATCTCACTGTGGTTTTAATTTCCATTGCACTGGTGACTGATGGTGTTGAGCATATTTTCATATGCTTATTGGCCATTTGAGTGAGGTGGCTGTTCAAACGTTTGACCATTTTGTTTGTTTGTTTACTTGTTGGTTAATTTATTGGAGTCCTTTATATATTCTGGACCTGAATTCTTAGGAAAAGGCCTTCCTTGCCTTTTCATTTAATTAATAGTGTCTTTTGCTAAACTAAAAATTTGAATACTGATGAAATCTAATTGGTCAATTTTCTTTCAAATATGTTTAGTGTTTTTTGAATCTTGTTTAAAAATAACTTTTTATGATATTCTCCAGTGTTTTATTCTAGAGACTGAGTTGTTTTAGCTTCCACATTACATATAAGTTTGAGATCTATCTTGAATTAATTTCTGCTTATGATATTTGGGAGAGGTAAGAGTCTACTTTTTCTAAATGCATATCCAGTTTCTCCATTATTTCCTTCCACATTTAATTGTGTGGGTGTCTTTGTATAAATTAGTGACTCTATAGGTGAAAATCTTTTTCTGGATTTCTTCTATTCTCTTCTATTTTATATATGTCTTTGCATTTCTATATAAACCTTGTTGCTTTTCACAAAAAAAACCCAGTTGAGACTTTGGGATTAAGTATGTAGATCAATTAGAGAGTAATTGATATTTTAAAATATTGTCTCTCAGAATCCCTAAACATAAGTGCTTTTTCTCCACGTATTAGGTTTCATTTAATTTCTTTTGGAAACATTTTATAGTTTTCATTGTAGTGGAACTCCAGCACATTTTAAAGAATTAATGTGTTACTTATAATGATAATTACAATCAGGGATAATTTTAATTAACCAAGAAATTATTATAGTAAGTCCCTTACATACGAACAGGTTCTGTTCTGAGAGCACGTTCGTAAGTCCAATTTATTTTTAAGGGCAACAGAGTTAGCCTAGGTACCCAACTAACACAATTGGCTATATAGTACTGTCCTGTAATAGGTTTATAATACTTTTCACACAGATAATAAATAAAAAACAGACACAGGGCTTCCCTGGTGGCACAGTGGTTGAGAGTCCGCCTGCCAGTGCAGGGGACACGGGTTCGTGCCCCGGTCCGGGAGGATCCCACATGCTGTGGAGCGGCTGGGCCCGTGAGCCACGGCTGCTAAGCCTGCGCGTCCGGAGCCTGTGCTCCACAACGGGAGAGGCCCCAGCAGTAAGAGGCCCACTTACAGCAAAAAAAAAAAAAAAAAACACAAAAAATAAAGAAAACATTTTTAATCTTACAGTACAGTACCTTGAAAAGTACAGTGGTACAGTACAACAGCTGGCATACAGGGGCACGTTTGCATCTTTGAAAGTTTGCAACTTGAAGGTTCGTAGGTAGGGGACTTACTGTATTCTTATTGTGTCTTGGCTTCTTTCCTCCGTTCTCATTTAACTTCCTCGTTGTTGAGTTGCCTATCTTCCTGGTTCTTCAGTCTGTCAGTGGGTGACCTGAAGAATTCACCTTCTTCTTGCCACTTGCTCTTCTTGTCACCCCAGCTGGAAGTGAAAATCTTTATTTGGAGGAAGATACATTCTTGAAATACTGTTTAAAGAGTAACAATTCTGCCATAAAACTTATGCCAGACTGTAGTCTTCAGGACTCCAGGAGATAGACAATTGTGACTTTATCCACTGAAGCTTGGTCTTTTTGGATTTCCAGCAAGACCCAATCCTTCTGGGTTGTGTCTGCTGCCACAAACTTAAAAGTCATTGTTTTCCCTTCCCTGGTTTTCAGAGTTCCAGAAGCATAATACTCAGTTGTTTCAGAAGGCAGGTCATTACTAAGGCTGAGAGAGTTGGATCAGCAGTCTAATTTTTGCTGCCTGTGTGCCTTGCGTGCCAGGCAAGCTGACCAGCAATCTGGAGTCACATAAACTCCAGGTGATGGAAGTCAAGTGTATGTTTCCAAAATAATAGGTCTTAGCATTACCTAATATAAAGTGTAAACTTTCCAGTGCTTTTCTCCTTTGAGACAGTTAACAAAGATGTTCAGTGTTCTTATTTATTTTCTTTCTCCCAAAAGATATTTCTCTTTGGAAAAAAAAGTATGACCCTAAGCTTCAGAATATCTTTCCCATAGCTCAAAAGACTACTTTAATCTTGAGATATTCAAATTAACCTTTTTTTTTTTTTAACTTTGCTTTCTTTCCCTCAGGAAATGTTAACCAACCAATAAATTGAGTGAACACGTTAAAAAACACATACTTTGTTTGGAGGAATTTGAGGAATCATCTCTCTATACACTATGCAAATACACATCAATTTGCTTCACTATATCTAGAAACCTTTGAACTGGCCATTTAGAGAATCTAAAGTTCAAAATTCTTTCAACTGTATGCAAAATTAACTTACTTAAAGAAATAAATTTTATATATATCACATCTGAAGCTATTACCAGCATTATCTAATTACAGGAAAATAGGTAGGACATGAAAGTATGTTGATAAAATACAATGAAAAACAAAATGACTTACTGAATGCACCGTGGTCTGAGTGTCAACCAAGTGTGGCCTTAGGTAAATCATTTTAACCTCTGTGAGTCTGAGTTTCTATAAATAAGGATCATTAATTGCTCATTTCAATTCACGGATTCTTTGAACCTGTGAAACATAGAATGGTTGCTGCTTCAAAGATGTTTGGAGTCCATGAAAAGAAACTCTTATTTTTTTGATAAGGCAATAGGTTAAAGTATTTAGGTCCTTCTGTTTGATTCTTAACTGCTTATGTTAAATTGCTTAAATTTACCAATTAATTGCTTATATTTACCAATTAAAGATGCAATGTTGTTCCAAAGTTTATTCATTTATCAGCTTCAGAGATATTCAACAACTCTGATATACAACAACTAATTAACCAAAACAAAAAAAACCCCCAAAACTAGACATTGCAAGAAGGGTTATTCTCAACTTATACCATCAGAAGAAATCAAAGGGGCATAATCAGGAGATTGCAACCTATCATAAAAATAGAAAGTTATGGTCTCTTGTTTAGTTTCCAGATGTGAAGAAGTTTTTGGCTCTAGAATCCACTAATTAAAGGAAAGAATGTGTTCCCAGGAGAAAGAACATACAACACTGTAACATATATACACAATAAGTATCCCCTCAATTGTTCCCCAAAGGTACCTATGGTAATTTACTTGAATAAATGTTCACTGGATAAAAGGAACTATCCAAATATTTTGAGGACTGTGGATTATTAGGCTGAAGTTGACATTGATAGTCAGCTACTCAAAGAATCATCATGACATATTGGTTGGAGCGAGAGTGTATGGAAGGCAGGGAATAAGTGGAATCCTGCCCAGGTGACTCACAGCAGCATCACTGGGTCCACAAATACATTCCCCTGATCCCTGAATGAACAACTGGGGTAGACATACTTTGATCTTGGTGCAACTCTCACATTCTTTCTTTGGCCTGTGGGGAAGGAACTATTGTAGTCTGCTAGGCCAATAGTAGCTTAGGAAAATCAACTTCTCTACCTCCAGCTAAGAGAGTAATTCATAAACAACATCACATGTCATTGTAGGGTGTATTGTAGAAATTAAGACCACTTTTAAAGACGTGAAGATTGCAGGGGTGATAACTCCTATCGTGTCTCCCTTTAATTTAGTAGTCTGACCCCCCCAAACTAAAGAGATCTTGGAAGATTACAGACTACTGCAAGCTGTATGGTGTGGTAGGCTCCATTGCAGTTACAATGGTGGATCTTTGCTAGAGAAGATAAATATAACCACAGGTACATTATATGCAGCTATTGAAGTGGCAAATACCTTTTAAAATTTTTCATTCAGAAAAGAGAATCTGAAACAATTTACTTTAATATGAAATAGATGATAGTGTGCATTGATGGTTTTACCTCAGGGCTGCATTAACTCTCCAACCTCTGCCATAACATGGTTCAAAGAGCTCTGGAATCTCTGGACATTCTGTACACTCTCACATTTGTCCACTATATTGATTACCTCATTTAATCAGGCTGGATGAGCAGGAATTAGATAGTAATCTGGGGGCCTTGGTAAGACACATAAGTTTTGGTCAGATGGAGACCCTACAAAGACTTAGGAGCTGCCACATCAATTACTTTGTAGAGGTCTAGTCATGAGGAGCATGCTGGAACTGCCTATCCAAGGAAAAAGAAAAAAAATTCCAGCAAATAAGGAAGCATTTTTAGAGACAGTATAGTCTGTACTTGAGAATACTGCTCTGTCCCATAAACCAGGTGAGTGAAAGGCTGCAAGCTTTTAGTGACATCCAGGGTAGGAAAAGTTTCTGCATCAGGTCCAGGTTGAAATGTGAATAGCCCTTCAACTGGGTCCATACAACTTGGCAGATCCTCTAGTTTTAAAGAGATTTGTGCTGAACCAAGCTGCCATATGGAATCTGTGACAGACTCCAGCATGAGAATCACAATACAGGCCTCTTGTTTTTGAAGCAACGGAATGCAATATGAGGTAGAAAACTGAACCCTTTTTGAAGACAGCTCCTGTTTTTCTACATGATTATGGGATGGAAATTTACTCTAATTCGGACATTACCCATCATGAGATGGGTTCTGTCAGTCTAACCAAAGTTTGGTAGGCCCAAGAATAATTCACTGTAAAATGGGAGTCATAACATCCAACACTCAGTATGAGCAAGACCAGAAGGCACAGGAAAACTGCATGTGCAGGAAACTCAGACCTCACGTGGAATCCATCAATATTTCCTCAGTTTACACCTACCTATGGTCAAACAGGGAATATGTCATGATCAACTGACTGAGGAAGAAAATGACCCATTTTGTTTCATATATGGGTCAGCTCAAATGTGGGAGCAAGCTAAAAACAATCAGTAGCTGCACTATAGCTTCATTCAGGGCTGGACTAGAAAGACAGAGGGCAAGGGAAATATCTCCCAAAAGATAGAGCTTCAGGTTGTATACCAGGTCATTCATTTAGTGTAATAAAAGAAATGCTCCAAGGTTAGAATATATACTGACTCATTCTTGGTGACAAATAGCCTTTCAGAATCCAGGAAAGAGAATGATTGGAAGATCAGGGACAAGGTGTCTAAGGTAGAGCATGTAGTTGGAAATGATGGGGTGGGTAAGAAGTGTGAAGATGCTTGTATATTATGTTAATCCTCATCAGAGATCACTACCATGGAAGAGTCACTAAAAAAGCAAACAAGCAAAATGACTCAGCAAATTGGAACCAGTCAGCTTCTGTCATCAGTAATCCCAGGGCTGGCACAATAAACTCATTTAAAAAAATGGTCATGGGGTGGCAGATACGGGGTTGATTCTCAGACCCAATAGCATGGGCCCTCACTTACCAAGGCTGTTCTAGCTACTGCCATCTCAAATGTTCAACCTGCTGGCAACAGAGAACAATACTAAGATCTTAAAATGGCATCATTCTTTGAGGACACCAAGATGCCCCTTGGTGACAAGTTGACATTTGGAGTTCCTTCTAACCTGGAACCAGACATTTATTCTGATTGGAAGAGATACAAATTCCAGGTAAAAGTTTGCCTTTTCTGTATGCGGTTCCTCAGCCAGCACCAGTATTTGAAAGCTAATGGAGTGTTTGATCCATTGGCACAGGATCCCTCATACCATAGGGTCTGTCCAGAGGAGCTACTTTATAGTGAAGAATGTGGTAAATAAGACCATTACAATGGGATTCACTGGCCTTAACGTATACCACATCAGCCAAAGGCTGCAACTTGGACAGAGCATTGGAATAGCATGCTGAAGTCACAGTTGAAGTGCCATCTCTGAAATGATACTTTAAAATGAGAGAGTCATTCTCCAGAATATAGTATATCTTCTCATAAAAGATCTTTATGTAGCGCTTAGCCTAAATAGGAAGATTACATAAGTCTACATATGTAGTAATGAAAACAGTAGTAGCCCTAAATATAATCAATCCCAATAACTCCCTTGAGGAATTTGTCTTCCTATCTTTACAACGTTAGAAGCCTTGGTTTCCAAAGGAGAAACATTTCTGCCTTGGACACAGCAAGGGTGTCATTGAGCTGTAGAGCTATGGCTATTGCCTGGATACTTTGGCTCAGGTTTGTCCATGATCCAGCAGGCAAGAAGAGGGATAACCATTTTCACAGGTGTAATTGAGTATAGTAATCAGGAGAGGAAGAGTTGCTGAAGAATAATGGAGGAGTAGGTTTGTACCCAGACAATCCACTTGGGTACTGTTTAATATTCTTTCTTTAATTTTGATAGTAAATTTGCAACTGGCCTGAGATTGGCATGGTGGCCAGAGTCCTAGACTCCTCAGGGATGAGGATCTGGGTCACACCATTAGCTAGGCCAGCAGAGGTACTAGCAGAAGCTGAGGGGATGGTAGAGTAGGGAGAAAATGGGTATCATTATGGCCCTGAAATGAGCTGTCATCATGTGGATTGTAGTTCATCCCACTAACTTTCCTTGTCTAAGTTTCCTTCAAGAAGAGATGCTCAACAGAATCTTAGAGAACTGCTCCCCGATAGTATGTGTAAAATTGGATCTGATTGGGGTGGACCATGGAGGACACACAGATGCACTACCTAAGTATGATCCCCCTTCAAGGTAGGGATTGTTGCCTCCATAGGGAGCGCTGGCAGTAGAAAGCCTTCAGCTGTAGCCCCTTCAGGAATTGCCTCAGTTGTAGAGAGCCACTTTACCCAGTCCTGATCTGAGGTAGTAGTCCACATCCAGTGAATGGTTAAGCTCGAGTGTAAAGTCTAGCTCAACATGAACAGCTCTCAGAGGACATTTCAGCTCCACAGACTCACGTGGCATTAGCTGAAATTGTCAGGTCTGAATCTAAATTGACTTCTTTACCCAATCCTTCTTCTAAGGGCCTTCCTTAATAAATATCCTGAACATTAAATTCTTTCAGAATCTGCTTCCCATTTAACAAAACCTCCAACAAATCCTGTTACTTGACCCACACACTTTTGCTTTATGTATTTTGAGGTTACATATTTGATCTTGTAGTGTAGGCCCTGACTTTTTGTAATGCAAGCACTGGCTTTTCTTTTTGTAATGCAAGTGCCTGACTTAAGCTTTGATTGCCAAGGAATCTGCTAGAAAAAGACATCCATTTCAAAGAGGCATCTGCTTCAAGGAAGGCTGTCTCAAACAAACACTTTGCCAGCCACAGGACTAGTTAAAGAGCCAGGCTGCCCTTCCCCACTGAGGTTCTTTTATTTTAGAGATCTTGGTTGATTTCCATAACTGACCATTTGGGCCACTTTGTTTTTTTCTCTTCCTGCACTTCAAGTTCCAGCTCTTATGTTTTAAAATCACCGGTAAAAAGTAAGTCTTTGAAACTCTAGACCCCATCCTTGACCCCAGTAAGAGGGCCCCCAGCATTTCTAGCCTATGGCCTTACTCTCCATAGGCTGAGACCAGCACAAAACAGACCTGTACAATTTTATGAATAGCATGTATTGATTGGGTATTTAAATTGTATCATTATTAAATAACCATCTTTATTGTCTGTGGCAGTGTTACCTTAAATTGTACTTTGCTTGAGATTAATTTTGGTATCTCTGCTTTACTTTTGTTTTTCCTGTTTATCATTTTCTTTAAAAATATATATATATCTCCATTCTTTTAGGTGTATGTTTTGTAAGCAGAGTATATTTTGACCTTTTAAAAAGCCAATTTAATTGCGCCCTTTAATAGGAGAGCTGAAGTCCTTTGTTTATTGCTGTAATTTATATACTTGGCATTACTGAATGTATAATTGTGTTTCTCTTACTTATTCCTTTTTATTCTTTTATTTATTCATTTTTCTTCTATCTCTAGCTATTTGGTTTATGGGGTTTTTCTTCTTCATATTCTCCAGTGATTTGAGAGGGACATGCCACTCATATTTGGCAGCAGTTAACATAAAGTTTTAAGTAGGCACCTCAGCTTTTCAAAGCTTGGGAGACAGTTTGTGGAGAAAATAACTTCATAACCAAAAAAGCATAAGCACTGTATCTCTGATGCATTTTAATTTACACTTGATCCTAAGAAACTCATTATAGGAAATGAGTTTTTCAACAGTTTTTCCCTTAGTAACATAAGGCAATGAGCAATTTAGATACACAAGAACATTTTACATTTTTGGATCCAAATTTAGTAATTTTAGAATTTTTTGTTTACATTTTTAAAATGACTAACAGTAAACTAACTCAAATGTAGTTTGATGTTGAAAGGAATTTAGCTCAGTTTGTGAGTATTTATACAGAATTCCTCTTGAAACCAAAATAATTTTATTGAAATCAACCGTAGTTTACTTAACAACACATTTAGAAAATATTGTGTGTTTTCCCAGCAGACAAACCATTCAGAACCTACAAATTTGATGTTTCTGCTAACCTTTTCATCAAAAGCTGTTTCAAAGAAGATGTGAGAAGATTAGCAAATGATTAGTTTAAACTTTCTATTTTAGTGTAATCAAATAGTTCACATTTCTAGATTGCGTTTTTTTAATCGACCAGTATTATTTTCTTATGCAGCCCAGCTGTTTTTGACAGATAGAATAGTGCAATTTGGAAGAAGTGGGAAGAGAGGTTTATAATCTAACTACAGAGATAGAAAATTACCTCTGGTGCCAAATACGAGGGAAATCTACAAAATAAGAGTAAAATTAAATGCCACAATTCTTAAGAATGACATAAAAGAACTGGTCATGGGTATCACTTGAGTATTTGCTTTGACGGTATCAGGCAGTCTATTCTAACTCATTTTTATATTAAGATACTTGAAGTTCTCAGGAATATTACAGAATATAAAATGTATTTTCTGGCATTACCAACTAATAACTTGTGTTTACCTATTCCATAATTCCAGCTAATACCATTTCAGGTTTTATTTCTTACTCTGATCATTAAATAAATATGCTGTAATCTGAGTCACTAATAACAAAAAACGATTAGGCATGAAAATAAATGATGCAAAACTATCAGCAGTTCTTATTTTTAAAATTTCTATAGTGATTTATTAACATATAGTTAGTTACATAGTTCTTTAGTTTAATTAATTTGATGTGGAAGTCATGGATAAAGTCATGCATAGAATTACCATTATATTAAAATATTTTTTCTATTCCATCAATAAGTAGAATTTAAATAATTGCTCATAATAATGTTTATTTTAGAATCATCATTGACAACTTTGTACCCAAACCTCATTTCCTGTCAATAAATATTTTTTGAAATTAGATATTGGTTTCCATATTTATATATAAATCAATATATAATTTTTCAATTATTTTATTGTGATAAAATACATATAACATTATATTTGTGATATTAACTATTTTTAAGTTTATAGTTCAGTGGTGTGAAGTACATTCATATTGCTTTGCAACTATCACCATCATCCATTTCCAGAACCGTTTTCTCTCACAAAACTGAAACTCTGTATCCATTAAACAATAACTCCCTGTTCCCCCATTGCCCACCCCAAGACAACTACCATTCTATCAGTACTTTCTGTCTATATGATTTTGACTACTCATGTAAGTATGTCATATAAGTGGAATCATACTGTATTTATCTTTTTGTGACTGGCTTAACATAATTTTTTCAAGGTTCATCCATATTGTAGTATATGTCAGTGTTATCTTCTTTTTTGAAGCTGAAGAGTATCCCATTGTATGTATATAACACATTTTGCTTTTCCGTTCATCCATCAATGACACTTGGGTTGCTTCTGTATTTTAGCTTTTGTTAATACTGCTGATATGAACATCAATGTACGAATATATCTTTTGATACCCAGCTTTAAATGCTTTAGGGTATATACCCAGAAGTGGAATTGCTGGATCATATGGTAATTCTATTTTTAATTTTTTCGAGTGATCACTATACTGTCTTCCACAGAGATTGTGCCATTTTACATTCCCACCAACAGTTCACAAGGATTCAAATTTCTCCACATCATCAATTTCTCTAAATAATACCCAACACATTATTTTCTGATTTTTGAAATTTTGTTGAAAATTTTGTCCTATCTCCAATGAATGGCCTTGACACCCTTGTCAAAAATAATTTGACAATATTTGTGAGGGTTTATTTCTGGGCTCTCTGTTCTTTTTCATTCGTCTATATGTCTATCTTTATGACAATACTACATTTTCTATTTTTTCATGGTTTAGGTTTCATAAGTTTTGTGTTACCAGGAAACTGTCCATTTAATCTGTGTTACTTAATTCGTTGGCATACAATTGCTAACAATATTCTCTTATAATCTTTTAAAAAATATTCTGTCTAATTGGTGGTAATAGCCCCACTTTCATTTCTGCTTTTGGTAATTTGAGTTTTCTTTCTTTTTTTCTTAGTCTGTCTAGCTATATGTTTGTTTATTTTGTGAAAAATTTCAAAAGAACCAACTTATGGTTTCATTGATTTACTTAAGTCTTTTTCTGTTCTCCATTTTGTTTGTCTCTGCTCTAATTTTTATTATTTCCTTTTTTTCTGCTAGCTTTGGGTTTAGTTCTTCTTTTTATAGTTCCTTACGTTGTAAAGTTAGGTTATTGATTTGAGACCTTTTTTATTTTTTAAGGAAACTATTTATAGATATAAAATTTCCCCTTAACACTGCTTTTGCTGCTGTGTTTTCATTTTCATTCATCTTAAATATTTTCTAATTTTTCTTGTCATTTATCTTTTGATCCATTGATTGTTTAAGAATGTGTTGTTTAATTTCCATAAATTTGTGAATTTTCCAGTTTTTTTTCTTCTTTTTAAAAAAATTATTTATTGAAGTATAGCTGATTTACAACATTGCATTTGTTTCTGCTGTACAACAAAGTAATTCAGTTATACATATATATAATAGTTTGCATCTGCTAATCCCAAACTCTCAATCCATTCTTCCCCCACCCCTCCTCCCTCTTGGCAAACACAAGTCGGTTCTCTGTCAGTCTATGTCTGTTTCATAGATAACTTCATTTGTGTCATATTTTAGATTCCACAATAAGTGATATCCTATGGTGTTTGTCTTTCTCTGTCTGACTTACTTCACTTAGTATGATAATCTCTGTGTGCATCCATGTTGCTGAAGATGGCATTATTTAATTATTTTTTATGGCTGAGCAGTATTCCATTGTGTATATATACCACATTTTCTTTATTCATTCATCTGTCCATGGACACTTAGGTTGTTTCCATGTTTTGGCTATTGTAATTAGTGCTGCTATGAACATTGGGGTGCATGTATCTTTTCAAATTTTTCTCCAGATATATGCCCAGGAGTGAGATTGCAGATCAATTTTTAGTTTTTTGAGGAACCTCCATACTATTTTCCATAGTGGCTGTACCAATTTACTTTTCCACCAACAGTGTGGGAGGGTTCCTTTTTCTCCAGCATTTGTTATTGGTAGACCTTTTAATAATGGCTGTTCTGACTGGTGTGAGGTGGTACCTCATTGTAGTCTGATTTGCATTTCTCTAATAATTAGTGATATTGAACATCTTTACATATGCCTGTTGGCCATCTGTATGTCTTCTTTGGAGAAATGTCTATTTACGTATTCTGCCAAGTTCTTGATTGGGTTTTATTCTGGTTTTTGTTATTGAGTTATATGAACTGTTTGCATATTTAGGAAGTTAAGCCCTCATCATTCCCACCATTTGCAAATATTATCTCTTAGACCATAGGTTGTGTTTTTGTTTGTTTATGGTTTCCTTTGCTGTGCAAAAGCTTATAAGTTTGATTAGGTCCCATTTGTTTATTTTTGCTTTTATTTCTATTGCTTTGGTAGACTGACCTAAGAAAACATTGGTATGATTTATGCCAGAGAATGTTTTGCCTATGTTCTCTTCTAGGAGTTTCATGGTGTCTTGTCTTATAGTAAAGTCTTTAAGCCATTTTGAGTTTATTTTGTATATGGTGAGAGAGTGTGTTCTAACTTCATTGATTTACATGTGGCTGTCCAACTTTCTCAAGACCACTTGCTGAAGAGACTGTCTTTTCTCCATTGTATATTCTTGCCTCCTTTGTTGAAGATTAATTGACCAAAGGTGTGTGGGTTTATTTCTAGGCCCTCTACTCTGTTCCATTGGTCCGTTGGTCTGTTTTTGTACCAATACCACGTTGTTTTGATTACTGTAGCTTTGCAATCCAGTTTTCCCTCTGTTATGCATTTCTAACTTTATCCTGTTGTGATCAGAGAAGTTCCATTTTATGATATCTTTATTTTTAAATTTAGTGAGATTTAATTTGTGGTCTAACATATGATCTATCTTGGAAATTTTTCCATGTGCTCTTGAGAAGAATGTATATTCTGCATTGCATAGAATGTTTTGTAAATGACTTTTAGATCTAGTTGACTTATTGTGCTGTTCAAGTCCTCTATTTCCTTACTTACCTTCTTTCTGGTTTTTCTTTCCATTATGGAGAGTGAGGTATTAAGTACCCAATTATTGTTGTAGAACTGTCTATTTCTCCCTTTAATTCTGTCAATTTGTCCTTCATAGATTTTGATGTTATGTTATTAGGTATATTAATGTTTATAATTGTTATTTATTTTTGCTGTATTGAACCTTTTATTAATATTTAATGTCCTTCTTTGTCCTTTGAAATCTTTTTTGAATTAAAGTCTATTTTGTTTGATATTAGCAC
This sequence comes from Mesoplodon bidens, assembly GCF_964165515.1. Lineage (NCBI taxonomy): Eukaryota > Metazoa > Chordata > Mammalia > Artiodactyla > Ziphiidae > Mesoplodon > Mesoplodon bidens. The sequence goes on along the minus strand of NC_138176.1, from coordinate 100,381,075 downwards.
AGCCACTCTTGCTCTCTTCTGGTTACTGTTTGCATAGAATATCTTTTCCCATCCTTTAATTTTTAAGCTATTTTGTCTTTTGATCTAAAGTAAGTCTCTTGTAGATAGCATACAACTGGATCATTTTTTTAATCCATTCTTTCAATTTCTGTCTTTTTATTGGAGAGTTTAATCTGCTTATACTTGAAGTAATTACTAATAAGGAAGACTTGCTTCTGTCATTTTGCTATTTGTTTTCTATACACCTTACACATCTTTTGTCTCCATTTCTTGCATTACTGTCTTCTTTTTTGTTTAGTTGATCTTTTGTAGTGAAATACTTGAATTGATTTTTCATTTCCTTTTATGTATATACTATAGTTATTTTTTGTGGTTACTATGTGGATTACATTTAACATCCTAAAGTTTTATTACTGTAATTTGAATTCATACCAGTTTAACTTTTTTAAAAAATTAATTAATTTATTTATTTTTGGCTGCAATGGGTCTTCGTTGCTGTACACCGGCTTTTCTCTAGTTGCAGCGAGTGGGGCAACTTTTCATTGCAGTGCGTGGACTTCTCATTGCAGTGGCTTCTCTTGTTGTGGAGCATGGGCTCTAGGTGTGCAGGCTTCAGTAGTTGTGGCACATGGGCCCAGTAGTTGTGGCTTGTGGGCTCTATAGCACAGACTCAGTAGCTGTGGCACATGGGATTAGTTGCACCGCAGCATGTGGGATCTTCTGGGACCAGGGCTTGCACCTGTGTCCCCTGCATTGGCAGGCAGACTCTTAACCACTGCGCCACCAGGGAAGTCCCCAGTTTAACGTTAATAACATGCAAAAACTCTGCTCCTTTATAGGTCTGTCCCCACTTCTCTCAGTTGTTGATCTCAAAAATTACATCTTTATACTTTGTGTGTCCAAAAACATACTAATAGAATTTTAAGTTGTTTGTCTCTTAAATTATATAGAAAACAAATTATAATAATATTTGCTTTCATACTACTACTACTGATAATTATTATTATTTTTTTTCCCGTTGTGGAGCACAGGCTCTGGACGCACAGGCTCAGTGGCCATGGCTCACAGGCCTAGCCGCTCCACGGTATGTGGGATCTTCCCAGACCGGGGCACAAACCCGTGTCCCCTGCATCAGCAGGTGGACTCTTAACCACTGTGCCACCAGGGAGGCCCACTAATAATTATTTTTAAAGATACATTAGTCTCTTAAATCATGTGGAAAACAAAAAGTGGAGTTAAACACCATTTTTACAATAATACTAACCTTTTAAATTGCCCCTGTGTTTACCTTTACTGAGATCTTTATTTCCTCATACTGTGTAGTGTCTTTTCATTTCAACCTGTGGGACTATCTTTAGTATTTCTCACAAGACAGATCTAGTGATAAGAAATTCTCTCAGCTTCTGTTTATCTAGGAATGTTTTAATTTCTTCCTCATTTTTGAAGAACAGTTTTACTGGACTGGATTCTTGATTGACAGTTTTTTTTTTCTTTTAGTACATTGAATGTATCAACCCACTGCCTTTTGGCTAAGACATCTTCTATAATCTTTTTGAGAATCCCTTGTATGTGATGAGGTGCTTCTCTCGTGCTGCTTTCAAGATTCTTTTTGTCTTTGTCTTTCAAATGTGTTTCACAGGAGTCTCTTTGAGTTCATTCTACTTGGAGTTTGTTCAGCTTCTTGGAAGTTTATATATATGTCTTTCATCAAATTTGGGAATTTTTTGGCCATTAATTCTTCAAATAATGCCTCTGCCCTTCATCTCTCTCCTCTCCTTCTGGGACTTCTGCAGTACTTATGTGGTCTACTTGATGGTGTCCCACAAGTTCCTTATGTTCTATTAACTTTTCTTCAATGTTTTTTCTTTCTGTTCCATGGGCTTGATGATTTTCATTGCCCCATCTTCGAATTAACTGATTATTTTTTGTGCCTGCTCAAATCTGCCTTTGAATCCATTTAGTGAAGTTTTCATTTCAGTTACATTTTCAGCTTCAGAATTTGTTTTTATTTTAGGTTTTCTGTCATCTTATTGATACTTCCATTTTGTTCATACATCATTTTCTTGATTTCATTCATATCTTCCTTTGTTTTTTAAACATCTTTAAGACAGTTATTTTATAGCCTTTGTCTAATAGATCCACCTATGGGTCTTTTCATAAACACTTTATATTGGTTTATTTTTTTCATTTGAATGGGCCATATTTTCCTATTTCTTTGTATGCCTTGAGAATTTTGTTGAAAACTGGACATTTGAATCTAATAATGTGGTAACTCTAGAAATCAGATTCTCCCTCTTCCCTAGGATTTTCTTTTGTTTGTTTTTTGTTTCATTTTTTTGATTGTTGTGTGCTGTCTCTGAGCTGATTATCAGCTTGAGGTGCATACTTAAGGTCTTCTAGTTCTTTTATGAGCCGGCACCTTTCCTTTGGCATGCATGGCCACTTTCTAATTTTTCCCATATATAAGTTTGTTTTTGAATGTCCTAGTCTTTAATGTCTGGTTCCCAAACAAGGAGTTTTAAACATCTTGGAAGTTACTTCAGCCAGATCAGGAGGAGCTTGCAGTAATGAGAGGATGTGGCTACTTGCCTCCTTGTGTGACCTCCTCTGAACCTTTGTGTTCAGGAGGAACAATCAGCTCAGAACACAGATCTTCTGTAGTTGGAGGGCAAGGCCCTTTTTGTCCACACTGGCTGGTACAAGTTGTGTGCAGCTCTTCTTGGAATGCATGCCCTGCTGCCTGACACAGGGGCTGGGGGATAGGGAGGATGTGTAGCTGTTATGGTGCTAACAGCTGAAATGGTCTGAAATTAACTACAGTTTACCTTCTGGGCCTTTCACTGAAGTTTCAAGCCTTTAATAGATTGCAGAATTCCAAAACATTTACATCAGAGACATTCTACAAATTGTCGTCTGGGTGGGGAGACAGATTCTTGGTGTTTCCTACTCTGCCATCTTCTGAGAATCCTCTGCTATATATATAATTTTATATAATAAATATAAAGTATGGAATTAATATAATTAAACTTTTAGTAGGTTTAGTAGATTAATTAATCGGCAAGAAGAACTTATATTAGCTAATTTCATTAAGACATAGTAAATACAAAAAGAGGACTTTGAGTATATGCAGTGAGAAAATGATTAACTGTTGACAGGAGAATAATAATGAAAACAGAAGATAAAAGGATAATTTTGAGGGCCTTACAATTTTTAATAAGTTTTGACCCTACAAAACTTCGTTTGGTTGTGGGAAAATATAGGCTTTCTTCAAAGATAACTTTGTGAAATAATGTATGTAGTCAGTGCCAAATCACAAACTTTATCTACGTTATCGTCATGAGTTTTGTTGTTGTTACAGTTTAGCAAGGCCACCATCATTTTAATAGGTTTGTTAGTTTACTCGATGTATCACAATACTCAAAGTGTAATGTATAAATTGAACTACAAGAAGTCAGAGGTCAGTAGATTCAATCAAGACATTTTAACTTATCTTTCTTCACTTTTTTCCAGGACAGAACATACTCCCCCTACCTCTATTGACACATTTAAACAACTTCCTCTTTTGGCTTGCCCTCATTCCAAATTCTAAATTTTAGATTCTATCAGGACTCAGTCCTCAGATGTCTTATTCTGTTCAACTATACTTATTTCCTGGATGATCTCATCTAATCCCATGGTACTGAATATTCGCTATATTTATTACTTATGGCTTAAAATTTCAGAGTGACCATATACTTTATCATTTAAATTAGTACAATTCTTGGAGTGAAAAGACAAGTTTCTGGGAGGGAAAAATACTATTGTCCTAGGAGTACCTATTAATTTCCATGGTTTTAAATACCATCTAGATCAGGGGTCAGCATACTTTAGCATCAAATGGTACATTATTTAAGCTGTGTGGGTCATATAGTCTCTATCACAACTATGCAAATTGGCCAATGTAGTGTGAAAGCAGTCATAGGCAGTGTGTTAATTAGTTGGCAAAGCTGTTTTTCAATAAAACTGTATTTGTAGAAACAGATGTTGGTTCATTGTTGACCCACAGGCCATAGTTTGCCTACCCTAATAAATACCATCAAAATACTAATTAATCCCCAATATGTATCTTTATCTATGACATCATCTTATAGTACCAGATGCATATGTCCAACTTTCTACTTGATATCTCTTAAAAAATATCCAATATGTAGCTCAGACTTAAAAGCAGAATACCTGGTATCTCCTGGTATCTCCATTACACATCTGTGTACATCTGTTACAGTGGAAGGATACAGATTAAAATCAGCAATGGAAAAGGTACATGCAGTAGAGTCCAGGAAAATGAGGACCAGAACTTCCAGTTGTCCTCTTTCAGTGGAGTCATGTGGACAGCACTAATTTCTTTGAAGAACAATGTGTGACAATACACATGGAATATTGTCAGCCAAGGACACTCACAGGAACCTTGGTGTTCAGAGATTTTATTGGATATTGGTCACATAGACAAGGACAAACATCTGCATAGCTGACCTCAGTCTTCAGGCCCTCTGGAAACTGAGCTGATAACAGAGCTGCCCAAGAGCCCCACCATAAATCGCATTGTTAGCATAGACTATCTGGCATGGTCCAAGGTCCCCAGGTAAACAGGGCACTCTTATAAGTCAGGACATTCCCAGGGCTTAGAGATTCCCTCCCAGGAGTTGGGGACAAAGGGTCAGACTGTTCTTTGTCAGGGTTAATCTTTTATTGCACAGCTTGCTTCCTCATATTATCCAAGTTCTCTGATCAACACTTCAGGAAGGCTTCGTTAACCACATAATCTGTAATCACTGGCACTGTCACTCACCCCTCAATCTGCTATCTTATTTTTCACCTTTGCACTTACCAATAAGTTACATGCCAGTTTGTTTGTTTATTTTATAATGCTTGTCCCTCAACTAGAATGTGAACTCTATGCGGGCAGAATTTTTCTCTAAATCACTGTTGCATCCCTGTGGATTAGGTCCTGAAAAGATATTTTCAATAAGTGAATCTAAAACAAGTAGACTTGGTTAATTCAATTGCTCAAGTATGTATATGTAAAATGTAATATCTTGAACAAAGTCTGATGTAGAGTTAATAACTTTTTGTGAGTGGGACAAACCCAAAATTTGTCAATTATTTTTTATCTCTTGGATTTTTCTTATTACATGAAGACTGAAATGTTTAACAGGCTATTTCTCATTCAGTATGAGAGATTATCACAGTTTGATAAATGTCATATTCTCAGAGATTATAAGGATTTTTGATAGTTGTGAAAATAAATTATTGATTTAAACTATATTAAAGATTAAGAAAATTCAGCATTTTATCCCACTTATAAAGGTAAGAGATTGATTTTTTAATTTTTATTTTATTTATTATTTTTAAATCTTTATTGGAGTATAATTGCTTCACAATACTGTTAGTTTCTGTTGTACAACAAAGTGAATCAATCATATTCATACATATATCCCCATATCCCCTCCCTCTTGAGCCTCCCTCTGACCCTCACTATCCCACGTCTCTAGGTCATCGCAAAACACCGAGGTGATCTCCCTGTGCTATGCAGCTGCTTCCCACTTGCCATCCATTTTACATTCGGTAGTGTATATATGTCAATGCTACTCTCTCACTTCATCCCAGCTTCCCTTTCCCTGCTGTGTCCTCAAGTCCATTCTCTACGTCTGCGTCTTTATTCCTGCCCTGCCACTACATTCATCAGAACCATTTTTTATTTGTTTGTTTTTAGACTCCATATATTTGTGTTAGCATATGCTATTTGTTTTTCTCTTTCTGACTTACTTCACTCTGTATGACAGACTATAGGTCCATCCACCTCACTACAAATAACTCAGTTCCGTTTCTTTTTATGGCTAATATTCCATTGTATATATGTGCCATATCTTCCTTATCCATTCATCTGTCAATGGACATTTAGGTTGGTTCCATGTCCTGGCTATTGTAAATAGTGCAGCAATGAACACTGTGGTACATGACTCTTTTTGAATTATGGTTTTCTCAGAGTATATGCCCAGTAGTGGGATTGCTGGGTCGTATGGTAGTTCTGTTTTTAGTTTTTTAAAGTACCTCCGTATTGTTCTCCATAGTGGTTGTATCAATTTACATTCCCACCAACAGTGCAGGAGGGTTCCTTTCTTACCATGCCCTTTCCAGCATTTATTTTGTCTAGATTTTTGATAATGGCCATTCTGACCAGTGTGAGGTGATACCTCATTGTAGTTTTGATTTGCATTTCTCTAATAATTAGTGATGTTGAGCATGTTTTCATGTGCCTCTTGGCCATGTGTATGGCTTCTTTGGTGAAATGTCTATTTAGGTCTTACACACATTTTTTAATTGAATTGTTTTTTTGATATTGATCTCCATTAGCTGTTTGTATATTGTGGAGATTAATCCTTTGTTGTTTCATTTGCTAATATTTTCTCCCATTCTGAGGGTTGTCTTTTCATCTTGTTTATGGTTTCCTTTGCTGTGCAAAAGCTTTGAAGTTTAATTAAGTCCCATTTGTTTATTTTTCTTTTTATTTGCATTACTATAGTAGGTGGTTCAAAAAAGATCTTGCTGTAGTTTATGTCAAACAGTGTTTTTCCTATGTTTTCCTCTAAGAGTTTTATAGTGTCTAGTCTTACATTTAGGTCTTTAATCCATTTTGAGTTTATTTTAGGGTATGGTGTTAGGGAGTGTTCTAATTTCATTCTTTTACATGTAGCTGTCCAGTTTTCCCAGCACCACTTATTGAAGAGACTGTTTTTTCTCCATTGTATGTTCTTGCCTCCTTTGTTGTAAATTAGGTGACTGTATGTGTGTGGGTTTATCTCTGGGCTTTCTATCGTGTACCATTGATCTATATTTCTCTTTTTGTGCCAATACCATACTGTCTTTATTACTGTTGCTTCGTAGTATAGTTTGAAGTTGGGGATCCTGATTCCTCCAGCTCCGTTTTTCTTTCTCAAGATTCCTTTGGCTATTCAGCGTCTTTTGTGTTTCCATATGAATTGCAAAATTCTTTGTTTTAATTCTGTGAAGAATGCCACTGGATGTTTGATAGGGATTACGTTGAATCTGTGGATTGCTTTGGGTAGTACAGTCATTTTCACAGTATTGATTCTTCCAATCCAAGAACATGGTATATCTCTCCATCTGTTTATGTCATCTTTGATTTCTTTCATCAGTGTTTTATAGTTTTCTCAGTACAAGTCTTTTGCCTCCTTAGGTAAGTTTATTCATAGGTAATTTATTTTTTTGTTGTTGCAATGGTAAATGGGTTTGTTTCCTTAATTTCTCTTTCTGATTTTTCACTGTTGGTGTATAGGAATGCCAGAGGTTTCCTTGCATTAATTTTGTATCCTGCAACCTTACCAAATTCATTGATTAATTTGAGTAGTTTTCTGTTGGCATCTTTAGGATTTTCTCTGTATAGTACCATGTTATCAGGAAACGGTGACAGTTTTACTTCTTCTTTTCCAATTTGTATTCCTTTTATTTCTTTTTCTTCTCTGATTGCCGTGGCTAGGATTTCCAAAACTATGTTGAATAAGAATGGCGAGATTGGACATCCTTGTCTTGTTCCTGATCTTAGTGGAAATGCTTTCAGTTTTTCACCATTGAGTATGATGTTTGATGTGGGTTTGTCATATATGGCCTTAATTATGTTGTGGTAAGTTCCCTCTATGCCCATTTTCTGGATTGTTTTTATCATAAATCGGTGTTGAATTTTGTCAAAATCTTTTTCTGCATCTGTTGAGATGATCATATGGTTTTTAGTCTTTAATTTGTTGATACGGTGTATCACATTGGTTGATTTGCATATACTGAAGAATCCTTGCATCCCTGGGATAAATCCCACTTGATCATGGTGTATGATCCTTTTAATATGTTGTTGGATTCTGTTTGCTAGTATTTTGTTCAGGATTTTTGCATCTATGTTCATCAGTGATATTGTTATATAATCTTCTTTTTTGTGATATCTTTTTATGGTGTTGGTATCAGAGTAATGGTGGCTTTGTAGAATGAGTTTGGGAGTGTTTCTTCCTCTGCAATTTTTTGGAAGAGTTTGAGAAGGAGAGGTGTTAGCTCTTCTCTAAATGTTTGATAGAATTCACCTGTGAAGCCATCTGGTCCTGGACTTTTGTTTGTTAGAACGTTTTAAATTACAGTTTCAATTTGATTACTTGTGATAGTTCTGTTTATATTTTCTAACTCTTCCTGGTTCAGTCTTGGAAAATTGTACCTTTCCAAGACTTTGTCCATTTCTTCCTTTTTGTCCATTTTATTGGCATACAGTTGTTTGTAGTAGTCTCTTATAATCCTTTGCATTTCTGCAGTGTCAGTTGTGATTTCCTCTTTTTCATTTCTAATTTTATTGTTTTGCATCCTCCTCTCCTCTTTTTCCTTGATGAGTCTGGCTAAGGGTTTATCAATTTTGTTTATATTCTCCAAGAACCAGCTTTTAGTTTCATTAATCTTTGCTATTTTTTCTTCATTTCTATTTCATTTATTTGTGCTCTGATCTTTATGATTTCATTCTGTCCACTGACTTTGGTTTTGCTTTGTTCTTCTTTCTCTAGTTGCTTTAGGTGTAGGGTTAGATTGTTTATTTGAGATTCTTCTTGTTGCTAGAGGTGAGGTTGAATTGATATAAACTTCCCTCTTAGAACTGCTTTTGCTGCATCCCATAGGTTTTGGGTCATTTGTTTTCATTGTCATTTGCTTCTATGTATTTTTTAATTTATTCTTTGATTTTTACAGTGACCTCTTGGTTATTTAGTAGTGTAGTATTTAGCCTCCATGTATTTGTGGCTTTTACAGTTTTTTCCTGTAATCAATTTCCAATCTCCTAGCGTTGTGGCCAGAAAAGATTCTTGGTGCGATTTCAATTTTCTTAAATTTTCTGAGGCTTGATTTGTGACCCAAGTTGTGATCTGTCCTGGAGAATGTTCTGTATGCACTTGAGAAGAAAGTTATTCTGCCACTTTTGGGTATAATGTTCTGTAAATATCAATTAAATCTATCTGGTCTATTATGTCATTTAAAACTTGTGTTTCCTTATTTATTTTCTGTTTTGATGATCTGCCCATTGCTGTTAGTGGGGTGTTAAAGTCCCTTACTATTATTGTGTTACTGTTGATTTCCCCTTTCATGGTTGTTAGCATTTGCCTTATGTATTGAGGTGCTCCTGTGCTGGGTGCATAAACATTTATAATTGTTATATCTTCTTCTTGGATTTATCCCTTGATCATTATGTAGTGTCCTTCCTTATCTCTTGTAACAGTCTTTATTTTAAAGTGTATCTTATCTGATACGAGTATTGCTACTCCAGCTTTCTTTTGATCTCCATTTGCATGGAATATCTTTTTCCATCCTTTCACTTTCAGTCTGTATGTGTCCGTAGGTCTGAAATGGGTCTCTTTTAGACAGCATATATATGTGTCTTGTTTTTCTATGCATTCAGCCAGTCTGTGTCTTTTGGTTGAGGCTTTGAATCCGTTTACATTCAAGGTTATTATCGATATGTATGTTCCTATTAGCATTTTCTTAATTGTTTTGGGTTTGTTTTTGTTGGTCTTTTTCTTCTCTTATGTTTTTCCAGCTAGAGAAGTTTCTTTAGCATTTGTTGTAAATCTGGTTTGGTGGTGCTGAATTCTCTTAGCTTTTGCTTGTTTGAAAATCATTTGATTTCTCTGTCGAATCTGAATGAGGTCCTTGCTGGGTAGAGTAATATTGATTGTAGATTTTTATCTTTCATCACTTTAAGTGTATCCTGCCAATCCCTTCTGGCCTGTAGAGTTTCTGCTGAAAAATCAGCTGATAACCTTGTGAGATTCCTTTGTATGTTACTTTTTGTTTTCCCTTGCTGCTTTTAATATTTCTTTGAATTTAATTTTTGATAGTTTGATTAATATGTGTCTTGGTGTATTTCTCCTCAGGTTTATCCTGTATGGGATTCTCTGTGCTTCCTGGACTTGGGTGACTATTTGCTTCCCCATGTTAGGAAGTTTTCCACTATAACCTCTTCAAATATTTTCTCAGACCCTTTATTTTTCTCTTTTTCTTCTGAGACCCCTATAATTTGAATATTGATGCTTTTAATGTTGTCCCAGAGGTCTCTGAGATTGTCTTCAATTCTTTTTACTTTATTCTGCTCCTCAGCAGTTATTTCCACCATTTTGTCTTCCAGCTCACTTATTCGTTCTTATTCCTGTTATTCTATTATTGATTCCTTCTAGTGTATTTTTCATTTCAGTTATTGTGTTTTCCATCTCTGTTTGTTTGTTCTTTAGTTCTTCTAGATCTTTGTTAAACATTTCTTGTATTTTCTCAATCCGTGCCTCCTTTCTATTTCCGAGATTCTGGATCATCTTTACTATCATTATTCTGAATTCTTTTTCTGGTAGATTGCCTATTTCCTCTTCATTTATTCGGTCATGTAGGTTTTTACCTTGCTCCTTCATCTGTGACACATTTTTTTGCCATCTCTTTTTTTTTTCTTTTTTCTATGAGTGGGATGGTGTTCCTGTCTTACTGGTTGTTTGGCCTGAGGCTTCCAACACTGCAGTTTGTACACTGTTGGTTTGAGCTGGGTCTTGGTCCTGAGATGGGGACCTCTAGGAAATCTCACTCCGATGAATATTCTCTGGGGTCTGAGGTTCTCTGTTACTCCAGTGGTTCGGACTTGGAGCTCCCACTGCAGGAGCTTCAGCTCAACCCTTGACTCATGAACCAAGATCCCGCAAGCCACATGGGGCAGCAAAAAAAAAAAAAGAACAATAACAAAGTGAAAAATATAATTAGAGTAGGAAACGAACAACTATGTTAGAAAAAAAATAAAAATAAAAATATAGAAGAAACAACAACCGGAATGTAAAACAGAACCACAATAGAAATAAAGAGGAGGAGAAAAAAAAAAAAAAAGAAAAAAGGTTGAAAGGCCTTGGTTGTGGAGGGCAGGGCCTAAGCTGGGATGAGGTTTTGGTGGTGGGCAAGGCCTATGCTTAGTCTCCACAGAGCTGGAAAAGGTGGGGGGAGGGGGGAATGGGGAGTGGGGCTTAGGCTGTACAGAACAGAGGGTCTCAGGTGTGCCTTCTGCCTCTGGTCTCAGAGAGCGGAGGACCCCACCTGGGAGCCCAGCAGGCTTCCTGGGCTCAGGTGGGTGGGGCAAATGCCCTCTGCTCCCTTCCCACTCCTCTGGTCCTAGAGGGCACCCCCCGCCATCCTCTCCTGTTTTCTCCCCGCCGCTCTTCTATGCCCCCAGATGAACCCAGCCCAGATGGGACCTCTGAGGGAGTAGGTCCTGGCCTGAAAGCCGTGTAGACTTCCCCAGCTGCTTGGGCAATGGAAACGCTGTGCACACTCCCCTCTGATCCAAGCCCCCGAGGGTCACTCCAGGCGTGGGAACCCCTTCCCCTCTCAGCCACCCCTCAGGGGACACTGGTCCTGTCTGGCCTCCACTTCTCCTCCCCACTCAGTCCACCCATTTCTTACCAGTTCACTTGGTAGTTCTTCCTATCTCCTTGGGTGTCAGGGTCCCCCACCAGCATCTGGCAGTCGCCCTAGTTGTGGTGAGACACAAACTCTGTGTCTTACCACACCACCATCTTGACTCCTCTCCAAGATTGATTTTTTTAGATATCTCAAATCAGGCAGAATTGAAATCATGTTTATTTCTTCATTAGGCAACAAATTCTACAATTTTTTCTTTAGAAAGATAAAAACTTAAGTATTAGTGTTCTATGCAAGGTCATATTAATAAAAACATTATTTTTCCAGTACATTGTGGTAAGTAAAAAGATTGAGATAGATTGCATTTTGGTAAACATCAGTGAAAGATTCACGTATAGAAAAAAGTATCCAACATAAACAACTCAGTCCTAAATCTAAATGTGAACATCGACTGAGAATGTCCTTTGAGAAGAAATATACTAAAAAATTGTATAAAACTTACTCATATATGGTTATTATACTAGTTTTTCCACTAATTGGAAAAGAATCACTAGGTAGTATTTCATTCCACTCTCATCTGTTGAATTTCTATTTAATGTCTTTCAATTCAAAGAAGTTCATAGCGTAGAAGAATAAAGACACAGGATACTTTTAGATTTTATATTACACCTTATGAAGTAACATTATATTCGAACATGTTTTTATATCTCTCTGTTTCTGGAAAGATTAGCTCATGCATGTACTAATGACAGGAAGGAAGTTACCGTAGGACAAATTATTTTGTGTGAGTCTCAGGAAAGAGATATGTCATATAATGTGTAACGTAAAGGTCACCTGGAAATTTGATACTTTTGGAAACTTAAATATAATTATGCAGAAATTATAATATTCATTTTGATGAATATTTGAATAAGTAGAAAAGCCTTCATGTTGGCTTTATAGTACAAAATTATATTTAAAAGTCAGACTCTAGAGAAAAAGATAAATAGTATAAAGGATGAAAATGATTTGTAGGTTAGCAAAATAAAAATACACATATATAATTTTACTTTCAGCATTTCATAAACTCATGAAACTGAAAGGAACATTACAGGTTACCAAATTCAGAATTCTAATTTTTCAAACAAGAATCAGAAAAGCTTATCTGAGTACTGGAAAAGGTGCTTGCTGATGGAAGCCTCATTTTTAATAACACAATGAAAGCAGAATTCTTGGTAAATGGCTTTTGTTGCTTGTGAAGTGTGCTTTAGTGTGTGTGTTTCTGTTATATGTAGTCCTTAATTTTAAGAGAGTTGTCATCTATTTGTTGTTAATCCTTACATCTGCTATATGGAAATTTCCTTCTTCAATACCTATGCAATGTCTATATCTCTGTGGAGGACCAACTCCTGTGTGTCAACCCAATTCCGTAAACATGGATAGTAATTGCTTCCTACTTTGGGCTTCCGTAGCTCTGGGCTCAAAACCCTAGAATAGTGCATGCTACTTTTTTTTTTTTTTTTTTTTTTTTTTAGTTTAGTTGTCCAGGATATCCTCCACAATACCACCAGAGAAATCTTTCTGAAAGACATTTGATCCTAAGTTTAAGAACCAAGTTCAACAAGAGAATAGAATTTTAAGTTGTTGATTTCGTTGGATAGAATAAGTTTAAAAGGACACCTGAACTGAATCTGTCAAAAAAACATTTTCTTGGTGTCTAATAGCCTACAAAACATAGTTCAAAATCTCTGTATGGCATCAAGTTTCCAATATTTGTTCCATTCTGGTCTTCTGATTTTTGTTGTGCAGAGACCCTGTTCCCTCTCATACCATATACAGTCATGCCTTGGTAACTTTGACATGGTATTTCCTCTCATCTCTGCCCATGTTTCTCTCTCCAGAGGATTTGGTGAATGGACTCTTCAGGCCCAGCTGAAATGTAGCTTCCTTGTGAAGACTGACCTCATTCACTTAGGTATAGTCACTGTTTTGTTCCTCATAAGATTCTAGAATATTCATAATTTCCTGTTACACTTTTATTAAAAGTCAAAATCTTTATAATGGCCATTGGGACCCTATGTTATTTTTTATAGTTTCCTTGTCTCCTCCAGACACACCCTTGACCTCATGCTGTTGTCTTAAAGCTTTCCCTCTGGTTTTTCTCTGTTTTCAGTGGCCTTCATAAAGATAGCCAAATGGCTATCTTCTTCATATCCTTTGATAGTTTGCTTAAATGTCTTAGTGAGGCCTATCATGACCATCATATTTAAAATTGCAAATGCCCTACAATCTGCTTTATGCTATATATTTTTTGTCATAAAATTTATCATTTTATAGAAAACAATACAGTTTATTTATATGATTTATTTTTAAATTATTATATCCACCCAGTTGACTATAAGTCCTGTGAGGGCAAAGGTTTTATCTATTTTTGCTATAGATATATACCAAATATCTAGAATGGTACCCATTTAATAAATACCTATTAACTAAATGAAAAACTAAATCTTGAGCAAGTTACTTTGCCTCTTTAACCTCTATTTCCTTGTATTTAAAACAGAGGTCATAAGAATTCCTAAGTGAGAAGGCTGCTGTGGTTAATAAATGAAATGATGCATGTAAAGCAGTTACCATAGTGCCTCACTCATCACACTAAATTAAGAATATTGTCATATTATTCATGGTTTTACTGTTTTCTGAGTTTTTAAGATTCAGAAACCTAAACTCTTAACCATTATGCTTACAGAAATGAAAAAAGAAAAGTTAAGGAGAAAACCCCAAAAAAGTATTTGTAGGTGGAATTCATTATATAGATGTATATTTTTTAACTTCAGAAAAATGAAAAATGACATTTTATAATATAAAAATAGTGTCTGAAATATTAATGCATTAGCAAAAGTATTTTCTAGAAATCTCAATAATTCTTTTTCAGTAATATAAAGAATGACCTTTATCACATTTTAAATGATCAGAACACCATTTTTGTTAAAACTCACCTCACAAAAAATAAAGTATTGATACCATTAAAATTTAAGCCATTTTAAAAAATTATAAAAACTAGATCAAGGGAATACACGTAGTTTTAAAAAATAAAAGCAAATGGTATTGATGGAGTTAAAAAAAAAACCTCAGCAATTCTTTGCCCTAACCTTCTACATGCCCTAGTATAATATACTCAGTGAGACTTTAATTATCCCTGTTTAGCGGTGCTCTGGCACTTACCTTCACATATCTAACATATATGCTTATGCTGCTGTTTTTTGATTCATCAACTGTAGATATTTTTCCATTGTTTTGGGGCTATGATAGATGAGCTATTAATTTATTTCTGCACTAGCACTCCCACTTCTTTCCTTTTCCAATCCTTGGTAATTTTGACACCCTAAACTTTTAAAATTGATTATTCCTGCTGCTTTTTTTCTTAATATTGAAATTTAGAATTTTTTAATCAATGTAAACATCGTCATTTGAATTTCCATTTTGTGAGATGAGCATGTAAGTGCCTCTATGCTTCTTTACCTTGACGTTCACTTTAAAGCTAAAAATATGTGTATTCTCTTGTGTCAAGTGTAATTAAATGTTTTGTGCTTTCTCTGTAACTTGATTTATAAAGTTGAAAATTGATAAATATTGGTTTATTATTATAACTGGACAATTTTTGTTTAATTCAGAACCTAGTGGTCTACACAGTTGCATCTCATCATCATGTTTCTAATGTCACAGCAGCAGTGCCATTCAAAATGTTCCTAGTGTCAGTGGCAAACGTATTTTTACTTTTTACATTCTTTTAACTCTTAAAATCATGCTGACTTTCTGTTTACATCTTTTTGGACCGTGACTATATTTGGCAAGACTGTAATCAACAGCCAACGTTCTCTGATTGAATTTGTTTTTGCTTGTTGATAGAACTATATGTTCCAGTATCTTTAAGATGGCAGGAGAGCCATTTCTTAAAAGCCATTTTACCATAAAGTATTAATAAACAGGATTTAAATTTGTTCCTATAGCAGTGTTACAAAAAATAACTCGCCACTGCCACAGCTCCCTACTGCTGCTTTTGGAGACTAAGGGGTGAAGAGAATTTGAGAATAAAGACCATTAGAAATATATTCACAATTCTTGGGTTTAACTCTCATTTTCTGAAGTCAATATGCAAGGACACTTCCCTGAAAGTCAATGTTCAGTGATTTTGCATTAATAAACATTTCTTGTCAACTGAAAACTGACTAGTAATTTGGTGGGAAACAGAATTCTAGATTTTATCCCATTTTATTCTCTTCCTTTAAGACATTGCTCCAATTTCTTGATATCTCCTACTGAAGAAAAGTGTGATGCTAGTCTGATCCTTGTTTCTTGGAAAGCCATTTATCTGTTGTTGTTCTATTGTTTTTTGTTTGAATGGGTTTGGAACATTCTTTTTGTCTTTAAAATGTAACATTCTATAATAGTTTGTCTATGTGTGAATTTAAAAAATATTATATAGCTTGATACTCATTGCTCAGTGAGCTTCTTGTGCTCTTATAGAATTTTTTCCCTCCTGTGCAGACAGTTTTGTATCAACAGTGCTATTTTAGTTTTCCAAAAGCACTTTCTTATACTCTCCTCCTCTTTCCTAATTCCCTGTCCTTGTGTTAGGAAGTTAGAGCTTCTTGAATCTCTTGAACATCTTGAAATTCTCTAAAGAAAATTAATCTCACACACACCCACATATATACACACAGACATATCTCCTTATGGTAATGTTATTGTCTTTAAAGATAGATTTTTAACAATGAAAGAATAAGAAGTTTGACTGGATGCTGTATGTTATTAGGCAGAACTTGGCAACTGATAGCTTTTTCTCTAGTGTCAGATGTTGCTGTGTTATGATAAAGAGGACTCTACTAGGAAAGGATTATATACTCTGCTCTGTTTGTATCCCGATAATGTATTTACCTTTGTTAGGAATATTTTATATTCGTATGGAATTCTTTATTTCCTTTCTCCTAGTGGAGTATCATTACATGTGTCTAGGTGTATGCATTTGTACACAGCGGTTTGTAAGAGAGAACTAAGTTAATCCTAAATTTCAGGACCATATTTTGCCCTTGTTTAGATTCATAATGAATATTCTAAATTGGAGATCTGTGTGTGCACCTCTTTGTCTGTAGATGTCTAGACGAAAGAGAATTTCATTTCTCTCTGCAGAGAAGGGGATTATTAATGCCTTCTTTCAAAAGTTCTGTTAGTCTTTTTTTTCTAGAACTATTAAAATGAATTGTGAATATTATATAACAGAATTAAACACAGTCGTTTCTCATTAGACAGTACAGAAAATCTACTTCGGCATGAAGAAGATTTTTGAAAATGTATTTTCCAAAGAGCTCACGTAATTATATTTAATGCAAAGAAGAAATTATCTGTCATTTTTTCCCTACAATTGTGTTGAATTGCCAAGAGTGTCTAATTAAACAAAGACCATGGAAACAGCAACAATTCACTCCATTATTTATGCAAACATTTGTACAGCAGAAAATTGTAAATTAGCATTATATCAAGTTTTACAAATATTGTCTAGCTCATGCTTACAGATCAGTATTAGATTTCATGAGAATATTGTTACCACGTATAATTAAAGATCAGAAGATTTACTACGTGGCATGGGAAGTAAAAAGTGAAAAGCAAGAGTAAGTTATTCATTGAAGTTATCTTTTTCACATTTTCACTAGAATAAAATACTTCAGATAAATGCAATTCAAGTTTGAGGCAGTGTTAATTAGTTTCAGTGACTTTTGATAAGAAGTTATTTGAGCCTGACTATTCTGAATTAGCCATATTTCTTTTTGAAATGTATATTTCAGACTATAGCTAAACTTCTAAATAATGGAATTCTATAAATTGTTTTTATAGTAATCAGTAGTGTATTTAGAAATTTTTTTTGTAAATTACTTAAGGAGCTAGATCCGAAAATTATAATTACAGAATAAATATATGTTTTTGGCAGCTTAAGTATTATTTAACTATTAATTGGAAGAAGTATCATGAAGAAATATTCCATAGTACCTTAAGTACAATTGGAGCAATGCCTAATCACTCTACTTAGAACTCTAAAGAAACCTGAAAAGATAAACTAATTAGTTTAAAAGATAAACTAATAAACATTTTGATAATTGAGCTATTTGTGTGTGGGGAGGTTGTGAAATATTAAGGGATACGAATTTCTCCTTTATGTGCATTAAATTAAGATATTTGAAACAATGACCAAAATATTCAGAACTGCAAGAGACAAAAATGATTCAAAGTATTATGAAAAGTAAAACTCCATTTATTTTCTACTCAAGAGAAAAATAAGGCATTATCCAATATTGCCTACACTGACATTTCTTACTTCTCTCCCAGTGAGCTTTTCCTTTTTTGTTTCAACCATCTAAACAGTGGAAACTTTCATCCACAATCTTAGAGAGCTCACTAAAGTTCAGTCATTCATTTCCCTTTCAAAACAGAGGTGATCTGGTCCCAATATCTCTCATGAACATAGATGCAAAATCCTCAACGAAATTTTAGCAAATCGAATATAACTTTTATGTATTTATACAAATATATAACTTTAAAAACTTTTTAATAACTCAAGTATATTTATATAAGTTTTAAAAATATAGAAATAATAATACCCATGAATGAGTGAGGTGTATTTCATGTATGAAAAGGTGGTTCAATATTTGAAAATCAATCATTGTCATCCACTATGTCGGCAAACTTAAAAGGAAAAATCATATGATGATATCAATTGGCATAGAAAAAGCAATTGACACTTTTGACACTACTGTATAACATGGAATGGATGGGCAACCGAGATTTGCTGTATGGCAATATTCAATATCTTGTGGTGACCTGTGATGGAGAATAATCAGAAAAAAAAATGTATATATATGGGTGGGTCACTTTGCTGTGCACCTGGAGTTGACACAGTGTTTAGGATCAGCCTATACTTCAAGAAAAAAAAAAAAAAAAGAAAGAGAGAAAGAAAGAAAAAGCCTTTGATAGAATTCAAACCCAATTATGATCCAAAAAAAAAAACCTCTTAATACACTAAGAATAAAGGAGAACTTCCTTAACCTTATAAAGAACATCTACAGCTAACATAATACTTAATGATAAAAGATTGAATGTTTCCTAAGATCAATAACAGGGTAAGGATGTCTGTTCCCAGGACTCATATTCAAATAATTCCAGAATTTCTAGCCACTGCAATAAGAAAAAAAAATACAAAATAAAAAAGCATACAGTTTGTAAAGGAAGGAATAAAAGTCTTTGTTGATGAAATGATTGTATATGTAGAAAATCCCAAGGAATTTACAGAAAAAAAAAAGAACGGCTTAGAACTGAGTCACAGGATTCAAGATCAACACACAAAAATCAATTGTATTTCTATATACCAACAATAAACACTTGGGAAATGAAATGAAAAATGCAATATAACTCCCAGTTGCACCACAGAAAATGAAATCATTAGGTGTAACTATAATAAAACTATAAAATGCTATTGAAATAAATTAAAGTAGATTTACTATTTAAAGAGACATACCAAATTCATGGTACAGTATCAAGACTGTGATATTGCTGGGTGAGACACATAGATCAATGGAACCAAATACAGAACTCAAAAATAGATCCACACTAATATGTCTAACTTTTGATAAAGGAACAAAAACAATTCAGTGGAGGAGGGCTACCTTTTCAAAGAATGGGGCTAGAGAAATGGGCTAGCAATAGACAAAAAAAGTGAATCTCCATGTAAAACTCACACATTATATAAAAATTAACTCAAAATAGATCATGGAATTAAAGTAAAATGTAAACCTATAAAACTTGGAGACAAAAATATAGGAAAAAAATCTTTAGGTCCTAAGTCCAAGTGAAGGGTTATTAGACATGATACCAAAAGCATAATCCATAAAAGAAAATATTGGTAATTTACCTCACTAACATTAAAAACTTTTGGTCTGTAAAAAATCTGTTAAGAGGATGAAAAGTCAAGCTGCAGACTAGGAGAACATATTTGTTAATCTTGTAGTTACCAGAGAACTTTTATCTCTACTAAATAAAGAACTATGGGGCTTCCCTGGTGACGCAGTGGTTGAGAGTCCACCTGCCGATGCAGGGGACACGGGTTCGTGCCCCGGTCCGGGAAGATCCCACATGCCGCGGAGCAGCTAAGCCCATGAGCCATGGCTGCTGAGCCTGCGTGTCCGGAGCCTGTGCTCTGCAACGGGAGAGGCCACAACAGTGAGAGGCCCACGTACCGCAAAAAAAAAAAAAAAAAAAATTATGAAACATCAACCTTGAAAAAACAATAAAATTAGAAAAATGGCAAAAAAAATGCATAGACATTTCACTAAAGAAGATACACAGTTATCAAATCATCATGTGAGAAGATGTTCAAATTTATTACCATTAGGGAAATGCAAATTAAAATTGAAATAACATATTACCATATACCACTCAGAATGACTAAAATAAAAAAAATAGTGATAAAACTAGATGCTGATGAAAATGTGGAAAACTTGTATCACTGATAAATGAGAATTTAAAATGGCCTAGCTAGTCTGAAAAAATAATTTAGCGGTCCCTTTTAAAACTAAAATGGACTTACCACGTGATCCAGCAATTTCACGTCTGGGTATTTATCCCAGAGAAATGAAAATTTATTTTCACACAGACGCTTGTACACAACAGGTTTATTTACTTATTTATTTTTAAAAATAGTGTAAAACTTGAAACTCCTCAAATGTCCTTCAGTAAGTGAAGGGTTAAACAATGTGGTATATCCACACCATGCCATAATATCCAGCAATATAAGGAAACAACCTATTGATATACACACAATTTTAATGAACCTCAAGAAAATGATGTGAAGTGAAAAAAGCCATTATTGCATGATTCCATTACATTTGTGAAATAACATAATTAGAAAGATGAAGAATTGATTGGTGGTTACAAGAGTTTAGGGGAAGTAGGAAGAGCTGGGTGTGGCCGTAAAGGTATAGCCTGAAGGAGATTTGTGGTAATGGTACAGGTGAGTATCTTGATTGTTGGGGTGCTTACATGTAGCTACCCCTCTGATAAAATTGCATATAGCTACACACACACACACACACACATGAGAGCCTGTGTAGCTGGTAAAATCTGAGTAAAGTCTATGAATTGTGCCAACATCAATTTCCTGAATTTGATGCTGTACTCTACTTATACAAGATGTTAAAAGGAGAGGCTGGGTAAAGGGTGGAATGAAACCTATCTACATTTTTTTGCTATTTCCTATGAATCTATGTATATTTCAAAGTAAAGACTTAAATAAAACATTATTTGAGCCACTTGGAATTCTTTCACATGAGGTATGAGAAAGAGATCTGTCTTAGTTTCCTAGGGCTGCCGTAACAAATCGCCACAAACTAGGTGGCTTAAAACAACAAAAATTTATTTTCTCACAGTTCTTGGAGACTAGAAGTCCAAAATCAAGGTGTTGGCAAGGTTGATTTCTTTTGGAGGCTCTGAAGGAGAATCTGTTCCATGCCTCTCTCCTAGATTTTGGTGGTGGCTGGTAATCCTGGTGACAACTGCATCATTCCAATCTCTGCCTCCATTGTCACATGGCATTCTCCCTATATCTGTGTGTCTCTATGTCCAAATTTGCCTCTTTTTATAAGGACACCAGTCATTGGAATAGGGCCTACCCCAATCCAGTATGACCTTATCTTAACTTGAATACATTTCAAAAACGTTTTCAAATAAGGTTACATTCTCAAGTACAGTGGGTAAGCTATGCTCCAAGAATTTATAATCAAGCAGAAATATCATCAGACTAGTGTACTAATTTTTTAAATCTCTTATCACTTGGCCAATATTGTCAATTTCTCACTTTTATCAAGTAGCTATCCTCAACTCCAATTAATTCTGTATTGTTACCATTCAATAGAATATTAATTTTCGCCTCCTTCTTAATGTGTATTACTGCTCAGAGAGATGTCCCACGTGACTTGCACATTTAGTAATATCATATACCCTTTAGATCCAGGTTATGGACCCTCCTCCAGAATTTGCAACCACACTTTATTTTCTCTAAGACGCTTGCAGTTATAATTTGTATTGTGGCTACATACATTTTTATTCTCCAAAAGTGTCTTAATAAGTTTTGCTCCATGATTAGAGAATGAGCTCATGAGGTCTGTGCCCATGTTGTTATCTATAGCCATGTCTTGTGCATGTGTGTGTGTGTGTGTGTGTGTGTGTGTGTATTCCTCCGAGGAGAAAAATGAATATTCATATAAAACACAAATAATTGATTGAATATGTGAATGTATCTTTAAAGTAGATAAATGAGATTACTGACATGTGGGCATTTTGATCCCATTGTGTGCCTCAAATGTGTGCTCTGAATAGATGTTTGTTTTCATATAAAGAGACTGTTAATACAATCTGAATTATAATTGCACAATATTACTTGTTTTATTAAGACAAAAAATTAAAAATATAGGAAGATGAATGGATAAGGGAAATATTTTATTTTTTATACTGTGATTTCAAAGTTGCAATTGTTTGCAGAGAAACAGGAATAAATACAGATTTCATATAACAAAATGGAACTAGTCTACAAAAATGGAAGAGATTTTGGTGCTTCTATCTCTATTTCCTCTATCGCTTTCCTCTGTAGTCTTCGTAGTCATATTCCTAGGCTAATAAAGTGCTGCATTTTTCCTTCAGTTTCCTCATTCCTTTTTCTTGGTATCTTGAATTCCCTTAGTTTCTGTTGACTTTACCCAATAAAGCCTGCAGAAATACTCTGTAAGATATTATTTTTAGAATGTTGATTATGTAAAATTTAATAAATTGCAATTTTAATTTACCATTTTTGATTCTTCTGACTTTGATATTTCCCTTATTGCCATTTTAATTTCATTATGTTTGTAATATTTTCACTGTCTTTATTGCTTGCTTTATATCCTATGTTAATTACTTTGTTTTTCTTCTAAACTAATTTTCTCCTTCACTTCTCAAGGGAATTTTCTCACTTAAACAATACAAGAAAAACCAACAACTCTTCCAAAATATAAACTCTGGCTTTAAGGAAGAATAATTCAATCCACTATGAAAATATCTGGATTGGTAATCATTATATATTTAAAAAGCAACATGCAAGGCACTGCATACAGTTTCAGAAACAGATAAGGGAGAGTTATTGACCTGTAGAGCTTATAATCAAGTCAAATGCATAAGAAGAAGGATACATTAATTGTATTACAGACAAATTAAAATAAAGGGAAGAGGAAAGTCACAAAGACATGATGTTCAGAAGACCAAGGGTAGAGAGAATAGGGAAAAGAGAGGACGGATTAAAAGAATGTTTAGGTGTCGATGAAGCCTTTTTGGATAATCTGCCATTTAAATAGGGCCTAAAGCAAATGAAGATTTTAACAGATAACATAATTGAGTTTTTCAGAATGCTGTCTCTCCCATAAGCAGTTTTATAGTCATTGAGAAAGTTATTCTACCACCTTAAACTTTGACCTCTTAGCTGAAAAATAAAAAAAGAGTATATGAATACTACCTACGTTATAAAGCTGTTATGAAGTTTAAGTGTGATCCATTTAAAACACCTTGAAAATTTTATATACTATGTGTTCCATAATTTTTCTTTTTTCACTGATTTTGGCAGAAACTCTGGGATGGTCATCATAGATTTTTTTTTTGTGGGGGAAATAAGTTTATTTTATTTTATTAATTTTATTGGGGTATTGTTGCTTTACATTGTTGTGTTAGTTTCTACTGTACAGCGAAGTGAATCAGCTATACACACATATATCCCCT
The DNA here is from genome assembly GCF_964165515.1 of Mesoplodon bidens. Lineage (NCBI taxonomy): Eukaryota > Metazoa > Chordata > Mammalia > Artiodactyla > Ziphiidae > Mesoplodon > Mesoplodon bidens. The sequence goes on along the minus strand of NC_138176.1, from coordinate 100,357,792 downwards.
CTTTTTTGGATTTCCTTCCCATTTAGGTCAACACAGAGCACTGAGTAGAGTCCCCTGTGCTGCAGAGTAGGTTCTCATTAGTTATCTATTTTATACTTAGTATCAATAGTGTCTATAGGTCAATCCTAATCTCCCAATTCATCCCAACCCCCCCTTTCCCCCTTGGAATCCATATGTTTGTTGTTTATGTCTGTGTCTCTATTTCTGCTTTGTAAATAAGATCGTCTAAAACAATTTTTTCAGATTCCACATATATGCATTAATACACGATATTTGTTTTTCTCTTTTCAACTTAGTTCACTCTGTATGACAGTCTCTAGGTCCATCCACATCTCTACAAATGGCCCAGTTTTGTTCCTTTTTATGTCTGAGTAATATTTCACTGAATATATGTACCATATCTTCTCTATGCATTTCTCTGTTGATGAACATTTAGGTTGTTTCCATGCCCTGACTATTGTAAATAGTGCTACAGTGAACATTGGGGTGCATGTGTCTTTTTGAATTATGGTTTTCTCTGGGTATATGCCCAGTAGTGGGATTGCTAGGTCACATGGTAGTTCTATTTTTAGTTTTTTAAGGAGACTCCATACTGTTCTCCATAGTGGCTGTGTCAATTTACATTCCAACCAACAGTGCAAGAAGGTTCCCTTTTCTTCAAACCCTCTCCAGCATTTATTGTTTGTAGATTTTGTGATGATGGCCATTCTGACCAGTGTGAGGTGATACCTCATTTTAGTTTTGATTTGCATTTCTCTAATGATTAGTGATGTTGAGCATTTTTTCATGTGTTTGTTGGCCATCTGTATGTCTTCTTTGCAGAAAGGTCTATTTAGGTCTTCTGCCCATTTTTCAATCGATTTGTTTGTTTTCTTGATATTGAGTTGTATGAGCTGTTTGTATATTTTGGAGATAATCCTTTGTCTGTTGCTTCATTTGCTAATATTTTCTCTCATTCTGAGGGTTGTCTTTTCATCTTGTTTATGGTTTCCTTTGCTGTGCAAATGCTTTGAAGTTTAATTAGATCCCATTTGTTCTTTTTTGGTTTTTATTCTCATTACTCTAAGAGGTGGGTCAAAAAAGATCTTGCTGTGATTTATGTCAGAGAGTGTTCTGCCTGTGTTTTCCTCTAAGAGTTTTATAGTGTCTGGCCTTACATTTAGGTATATAATTCGTTTTGATTTCATTTTTGTGTATGGTGTTAGGGAGTGTTCTATTTTCATTCTGTTACATGTAGCTGTCCAGTTTTCCCAGCACCACTTATAGAAGTGGCTGTCTTTGGTCCATTGTATATTCTGGCCTCCTTTGTCATAGATTAGGTGAACATAGGTGCATGGGTTTTTCTCTGGTCTTTCTATCCTGTTCCATTGATCTATCACCCTGATACCAAAACTAGACAAAGATATAACACAAAAAGTTACAGGCCAATATCACTGGTGAACATAGATGCAAAAGTCCTCAACAAAATACTAGCAACCTGAATTCAACAACCCATTAAAAGGATCATATATCATTATCACGTGGGATTTATCCCAGGGATGCAAGAATTCTTCAGTATAGGCAACTCAATCAATGTGATACACCTTATTAACAAATTGAAGAGTAAAAACCATCTGATCATCTCAATAGATGCAGAAAAAGCTTTTGATAAAAATTCAATACATTTATGATAAAACCTCTCCAGAAAGTGGGCATAGAGGGACCCTACCTCAACATAATAAAGGCCATATATGACAAACTCACAGCAAACATTATCCTCAATGGTGAAAAACTGAAAACACTTCTTCTAAAATCAGGAACAAGACAAGGGTGCCCATTCTCCCCACTGTTATTCAACATAGTTTTGGAAGTCCTAGCCACAGCAATCGGAGAAGAAAAAGAAATAAAAGGAATCAAAATTGGCAAAGAAGAAGTAAAACTGTCACTGTTTGCAAATGGCATGATACTATACATAGAAAATCCTAAAAAGGCCACCAGAAAACTACTTGAGCTAACCAATGAATTCAGTGAAGTCGCATGATACAAAATTAATACATACAAATCTCTTGCATTCCTATACACTAACAATGAAATATCAGAAAGAGAAATTAAGGAAACAATCTCATTTACCATCACAACAAAAAGAATAAAATACCTAGGAATAAACCTACCTAAGGAGGCAAAAGACTTGTATGCAGAAAACTATAAGATACTGATGAAAGAAATCAAAAACTACACAAACAGATGGAGAGATATACCGTGTTCTTTGATTGGAATAATCAGTATTGTGAAAATGACTATACTACCCAAAGCAATGTACAGATTCAGTGCAATCCCTGTCAAATTACTAATGGCACTTTTTACAGAACTAGAACAAAAATTTTTACAATTTATATGGAAACACAAAAGACCTCAAATAGCAAAAGCAATCTTGAAGGAAAACAACGGAGCTGGAAGAATCAGGCTCCCTGACTTCAGAGTATACTGCAGGGTACAGTTATCAAGACAGTATGGTAGTGGCACAAAAACAGAAATATAGATCAATGGTACAGGATAGAAAGCCCAGAGATAAACCCACACACCTATGGGATGATCATCATAGATTAATGCCAATATGAACAAAGGTAAATGTCATACAAATTTTAGCAAAATGAATCCAGCAATACATTAAATATAGTATACTATGACCAAGTAAATTTCACCAGATACGTAAGGACAGATTAGACTTATTAGATAACCTACTTACATAATTTTCCTTATTTAAAATTAATATAGAGAAAATGCATTAAGTACATATTTGTGGAAAATGTCTTTACTGAAAGTCAATATCCATGTATCATAAAAACTTTTAGCAAACTAAGGATGCAGGATACTTCCTAAAGCTAATGAAGAACAGCATAGTATTTAACGGCAAAATGTTAGAAGCATATTCTTTAAAAGGGAAGAATGAGAACAAATATCTTTTCTAACCACTTTAATGCACTATTATATCTGAGGCCTTAACCAACTCAGGAAGACAAAGATAGGAACTAGTGTAGGAACTGGAGAGAAGGAACAATGATAATATACTGACAAATTAATAGAATAGATAAGATTTTAAGTAGGTTTCTTGGCTACAAAATCATGTTTCAAATAATTACATTCCTATTCCTGGATAAAAAGAATATGAAAATATCAGTTTAAAGGGATGAAATTTACAATATGATGTACACAGGAATACATTTGACAAGAGATGTCCAAGTCTTTTATGGAGATAATTTTTTTAAATTTTATTAATGGCATAAAATATGGTATAAACAACTGGATACATATATATATATATATGTATATATGTATATATATATATACATATATATATGTACATATATATAGTGTTCATGTGTAAAAAAGATTCATTATCACATAGATGTCAATTCTCTCCAGATTAATGAATATATTCAATGTAATTCTCATTAAAATCTCAATTTTTTTTTGGTGGAACTTGACAAGCTGATATAAAAATATATATGAACTAACAAAGACTCAGTGACAAACAAGATAATTTTAAGGAAAAATAAGGAGGGAGTCAATGCAGTGACACAAGTTAAGACATACCATAAACCACTGGTAATGGAGACACTGGAATTTTGCTGTGGTGAAGACAATCATTGCCACAAAAGAAGGAGCCCAGATATAGACCCATGTTTTTTGAATACTTTATATATGACAGAGGTGGAATTACAGGTCAGTGGAGAATAAATGATGCTAAAATTTGTTTTCCATTTTAAAAAGTGAATCATTGCTTCACATTGTATACAAAATTCCTAGGTATTAAATATTTCTGTGTAAGAAAACTTTAGAAATTATAATAGAAAATATGAATTTTCTTCATGACTGAAGGATACAGAGTATTTATTAAGATATGTGAAAACAGAAGACATGTAGAAAAAAGTGATAACTTGATTATGTTTAAATTTATTGCTTGAAAAGATACCTGAAAAGATACTATTAAAAAGAGTAAAGGCCAAGTTTTAGGCTAGAAGAATATATTTGAAATACACATAACTGGCAGATAATTAGTATCTAGAATTCAAAATATCCTCCTGTAAATCAAAAGTAAGATGCAGAAATGCTAAATTGTAAAAGTGGCAAAATATGCAAACTCAGTTTCTGGAGGGGGGGCTGTATAATACATAAATATATGAAAAGAATTTCAAATTCTTCAGAAATTATGGAAATGTAAAATTATAACTATAATTAAATACCTGTCATTTCCCTAAACTGAACAATAATTTAAATGTCTTCCAATAACAATGTTGGAAAGAAAGTAAGGAAATAGGAAATCTCATATATTGCTGCTGGAAGTGTAAATTGTTACAGCCACTTTGGGGAGCGATTTGGCAATACCTAGGAGAAGTAAATATGTGCATACTCTTGAGACACCCATTTTGTATAGCCCAAAGTGTGTAATACAGAGAATGTCTTCCACATGTGTACAAGAAAAAATATAAAAATAATGTTTGTATCATTTTTTGCTGTAGCAAAACAGCATTAACAATAATGAAACTCTGAAACAACATGAATAACCAAACCAATACTTTTGGTCTAGTCATTCTGTGGAAACCAACATAGTGGTAAAAATGGTAAACTATATTTACATTTATCAAAGTGGATAAACCTAAAACATACAGAGTTGAACTAAAGGAATTTTCAGAACAGCATATAGTGTAGGACAGCGGTTTCCAACCTTTTTGGCACCAGGGTCCGGTTTCATGGAAGACATTTCTCCACTGACGGTGGGGGTGGGGTGGGGGGAGACGTGTTCAGGTGGTAATGCGAGTGATGGTTCAGGCGGTAATGTGAGCGATGGGGAACGGCAGATGAAGCTTTGCTAGCTTGCCCCTCACCTCCTACTGTGTAGCCTGGATCCTAACAGGCTGTGGACCAGTACTGGTCCGGGGGTTGGGTACCCCCGGTGTAGGGTACCATTTATATGGAAAAATATGCACAAAATTATTTAGAGACAAGTACATAATTAGGAAATGTATACTAAACATGAGAATTACAAAGATTGAATTCAGGATTGTAGTTAGCTCTGGGGGGAGGGGACAGTAGAGAGGTGAATGTGAGCTAGGACTTAACTATGCTTATAAAGGTTTATTTCTTCAGCTGGGTGGTGATTATCCATTGTTTATATTGTTGCATAGTAATATGGTATATATGATCACATGTATATCATACATATAATATATAACATATATATGATTATTTATACAGTTCTCTTTTTCATGCCTGAAATATTTCAAAATAAACAGTATGTAACAATTAATGAAGGGAGGAGGCAATTTAGAGACTATTGTCAAAGAATAAGCCATTGGTGATTTGAAATAATGTAGTAGACATCACATCACATCACATCACATATTCTTTAAATATCCAGAACTTGAACACATGAGAGTTCCTACCTTGTGTCATGTCACACTGTCTCCAGGTAAGGCTCCTATTTTGCAACCATTGTTGATCATTTCAGACTGGAGAAGGGCATTTTTTCTTCAGTCCTGCAATACTTCAAGGTAACAGACTTTGTCAACTTTGCTTCCCTTGCCAATGTAAAGTGTTGTGATTTCCCCCTGAGTGACTTGCTCAGGTCTGATTTCTCTGTTTTTCAGGATTTTGCTAAACATAGAACAATATCCCAAATCTTTTTTTATTTTTAACATTTCTATTACTGCTATATGTAGCCTGATGACTCAGTCCACTGTTCAAGATAAGGAAGGTGAAAATTTGACCAAATATTCTTCCATTGCATTACAAGGGTCATCAGATTTCCAATCAAAATTTCCAGTTGATATTTGTGAGTCCTTATTATTCACCTCCCATCCTTCCCATTCAGTCAATTACACATTTACAGAGCATCATAGTTTTAGGTACCGAATTCTTAGGGAATTTATCACTTAGGGAAACATCACAAATAATATTGGCTTCTCACATAACACTGTTCAAAAGATGGCAATTCAGAGCTAGTTCTGGGGAAAGGCAGACACAGCTGATATGAGATCTCCATTGTCTTCAGAAAATCTTTCTCCTCTGCCATGCTCAACATGAGGTTCCAGCTTCATTGTCAGAAGTTATCTACAGTTCCATCGGAAATACTCATGTTCGAGGCTGCAGGAAGGAGAACAGAACATGCTAGCTGTTTGTCCCCCATTTATGGACCTGCTCAGAAGCTTCATACCAATCTTCATATAAGTCTATATGAGTACTTTGGGCTGCAAGAGAAGCAGGGACCCGTAATAGTTTAGCTGACCTGCCTAGAATAAAATTATATTTCTACTGTTCTAATATTTATTAAAGTTTTAACTCTTTTTCAGGACTGTTCCTCTTTTATTGATTCCCCAACATGTTTTATGTGTTTGTAGAATAACTTAAGCGTCATCATGGTGGTTGAAGAGGAGCAGTCAGTTCATTTGTCCATCCTTTTGCTAACCTTGAGGTTTTCACTAACCTTTAAGCAGATGTCATTCATACATCTGGACACAAGGCATTCCCACAGACTTTTGCTATATAAGTGTCCTGTGCTCTAGGTGCTGTCCAAATTCTGAGGTTTGCCTTCAAGTGAATCAGTACTGTCTTGGTTCTTTCTGAATCTTGGCTGATTCCTCCTTCTGTGCCTTATAACCTGCTCAACCTGCCACCATCTGCAGGACTACATGTCATGCCCTCTGGCTCCCAATGGGAGCATGCAATGATGTTTGCATCCTTTCAAAGAGACATGAAAGCTGGGCAGTAGAAACTCTGGACTCTCCTTATTTAAAGATATGTTGCAGGCTTCCCTGGTGGCACAGTGGTTAAGAATCCGCCTGCCAATGCAGGGGACATGGGCTCGATACCTGGTCCGGGAAGATCCCACATGCCGTGGAGCAACTAAGCCCGTGCACCATGACTACTAGAGCCCATGCTCTGCAGCAAGAGAAGCCATGACAATGAGAAGCCCGCGCACCACAAGAAGAGAAGCCCCTGCTTGCCTCAATTAGAGAAAGCCAATGCACAGCAATGAAGACCCAACACAGCCAAAAACAAACAAACAAAAAAACAAATGAATAAATAAATTTATAAATAATGAAAAAGTAAAGATATGTTGCTATATTTTTAATGTGCTGCAGCTAAGCCATTGGTTTTTGACTTAGGAACCATTTCCTATAAAGGCCAAAATGCATAGCAGTGCACAACATCTATTACTTATGATTCTGTCTTCTATCCTATAGGAGCTTCTTTTCCCTGAATATTCACCTTCTTTTGATTCAGCATTTAAAACAAAAACAAAGTAATTTGTTTATCCTCTTTCTCTTTCCTCTGTCCTCTCCTTTTCCTGCTCTCCGTCTGGAAACAGAAGAATTTTTTATATTTCCTTTCTGTCAACTGGGAAGTTGTTGACAACTTTTTCTAGTTCTTTCTCACTGTATCTGAAATTACCCTTCCTCTTAAGTCATGTGGCTTAAACTTAGTGAAAGAAGGAGAGCAAAGGAATTTGTTTTATGGAGGAAACAATGTATCTATCTATTAGTTTGTACATATTTCTCATATTAATAGCCCTAAACTTTTGGAGATTGTCCTACATAGACATTAATTCATTTTCAAACTCAACATTCTCTCAAATCTCATAAAAAATAATAAAAGTCCAGTCTGCTCAGATCCTCACTGTGTCTTATAAATTTTGCTGACTCAGTAGTCCATAGAATGCCAGTACATTTTCTCTGGCCTGTTTTTTTGTCTGTGCTGAACATAGGAATGAACCTTGGTGTCAATGTCTACTGCTTCCTCAAGGAAATATAGATGGGTGAACTTTTGGACAATGGACTGAAGGAAGCTATAGTCAAGTAATTCTTTCCTGAGTTGGGACTGGCTCTCACAACATCTACAAAGAAATCTCCCTTGCTATTACAAATAATGTTTATTTCAGTCTATTTCATGTACACTAATGACAATTTCTGATTATTTTAAAAGAAAGTTCTTTCACCATGTCCTGGATTTCAGTTCAAACATTCTTTATATTTACTGACAGTGAATGCTGATTGTCCAAATTGCTTCTCTAGTTATTTCTAGTTTGGGTTCAGTCACCAAAAGATTATGTCAGAGTATAGGGTTCTATCCAAGTGCTTTCTATCACTCTCTTATTAGCTTTTTAGCTTAAAATGCTAACAGTTAGTAGTTAATTAAATAATAGTTAATACTTATAAAGCATGTGTAATGAGAAGGCACTGTTCTTTGTGCCTTATTGTATTTAACCCATTTAATCCTTGCAACATCCCTACTAATGTTCTTACCTTACAGAGTGGAAGACCAAGGGTTAAGAATGGTTAAGTAATTTACTTAAGTCTCATCACTAGAAAATGGTAGAACCAGGATTCATCCCAAGCAGCCTGGCCCAGCATCTGTGCTTTAAACAATATACTATACTGTCATTCTCAGATTGATTCCTGAATCTGATAAATTGTATTTTCTAATCAAATAAAGTTTCTGAACCTGCAAATTTGTGGAAGATCCTGGAAGGATGAATTTGCCAATTAAGTTCTATCCTGAGATGGGAAGAAATATTTTGGAGGCCAGCCATTTTACTCCAGGCAGCAGATCTCTGTGTTTCCATGTACTGTTGGATTTTTCTTCAAAAATATATGACAAGGATAGGTATAGACAACTTAAATGAATTAAAGATAGAAAAGTATTTATTAGTCTTGAAAGTATTGCAATGACTGTTGGCCCGAGAGCAGATTCTGGGATGTGATTCAGCCAAAATCTGCTTGAATTGTAAATGGTAGGAGAATATGTACCAACAACTTGATGAGAAGAGAAAAAAACAGAAAAAAAAAGAAGATATTGGTAATTAGAGAGACAAGAACATTAAAAAAAAACAATTTTAGGGAGAAATAATGGTAACTTTTTATAGAATGAAGGGAATGAATGCCACTAAGCAAGAAGAGATTAGATATAGGACAGAGAGGTTATAAACAGTAGAGGCAAGTCTGCAGAGAGGATGTTGGTTATCTGAGCTATCACAAAATATTAATATCTAGTGATTAACAATCCTTTCAAGATAATTAAAAGTAGAAGCAAAGTTTTCTTAATGGCATGATATGGATGACTCAAGTGACAATTTTGAAGTGTGCAGTGGAAGACTGAAAGTAGTCAAGTTACTGAAAGCAGGGGGTATAGAATAGGAAGACCGAAAGTCACAAAGGTTCTTAAATCAGAGGATTGTCTTCTCCTAGGAAAATGAGAGGGGCAAATATGGAGAGTGGCAGAGCTACAAAGATAAATTACACCTAGTATGAAATTTTTATTATGAGCAGTCCAGTTGGTAGAATTTATTGCAATTTTAGTGTTCAAGAGGCTATTAGAGAAAATACGTGTCAAATTGAAAGTAATGTAACTAATGTGAAAGGATGTGATTTTTCAACGCTATACAAAACTACTCAGTAACTGGTGTGCTGCACAGTTTTATTCTGTTCACATATAATAGAAAAATTACCATGACAATTTATCTTCTTCGCCATTCAGTATCATAAATTTAGCTTTCTTGCTGACACTTTTGTGTAATGATACTTTTTCACCATCATGCATCTTCATCTGAAAACCAGAAGTAGTCTCTTTTGTTGAATTCCTAAATAAGTAAACGGCATTGATAAAGTTGAGAGATTGTTTTAAAGAAAGTTATAAGGAAGAATTGCCTTCTTAGAATAAATTGGCTTGGTCTTTGTATAATTTTTTTTAATTCTTATTTTTTTTAAAAAAGGGAAGGGACATGGAACGATGTTCTCATCCTTAAATTCTCCGATTTTGTGCACAAATTCCTCGGGGACTGAACTAACATTCTGTGGCAGATACTCTACTGGTTTGGTACAGATTAGCAAAACAGCTACTGTTTTCCTCTTTTGCTTCCATGGATTCTGAATTTCCCACTATAGTGCTCTCCCTAGCAGTTTGGAAACCCACTAGAAAACTAGTGTGAATGACTGTCTAAGTTTACGATGGACCTGGAATGTCTTTTGATCACCAGTCTTGTTGTTGGCATTTACAGCTATTATTGCTTATCAGAATCTTAATTCTGTATTGTGAATGTCCTTCATCACCATTTCTTCTTCTTCTTCCTTTTTCCTTCTTCCTTCTTCTCTCTTTCTCCTTCCTCCTTCTCCTCCTTCTCATGCTGCCAATAGGGGTCATGGTGAGATAAAATTTGGAGCATGTTTGTGTGTTTTTGTAATTTTATTGACAAATTTTCATTGCTAAAGCCTTACTTTGTGGCTTAACAAAGGTTTAGCATGCTCTCATGACGCCATCAGGCATCAAGGTCTTAACAAACAAACTCTTCTAAAAGTTAAGTCAGATTAGCCTCGCTATTTTTGTTACTTTCCAAACCCCAAAGACTACAGCTACCAACGAGGGCGAAAGTTAGGACTGGCAATACAAAATGTTAGCATTTTCTTTAGCACTTATGGTCTACCAGATGTTGTAGTTGAAGTTTTCTTCTTTATTTCTTATTATAGATAAGGGAAATCAACACTATTATTACCATATTATCCTATTTGACAAACACCTAGAGATTATATAAGTGATGTGAAGTGAGATAAGTCCTCTAATTCTAGCCCCGGTGCTGATACTTCTCAAAGGAACTGTTGCAACTAACCCATCATGCTTTAATTCCATGTTGTTATCACTCACTGTGTAAAGCAAAGACATCCTCTATACCAATTTCATCCCCTAAATGCTCTAAAGTTTCTTGTTCTTTAGTCAGATCCACTACCCAAATCTTTTCCACTGTGCTATCCTGAACTGACCATATTTAACAAGCAAACTATTGTATCTATCACCATTTCTTTCGATCATTTCCATCAACTCCTTGACATAACCAAAAGTCTGCCTGATGACATCTGCCACTCTCCTATAGCCCTTGCAAGTGGTGTCAGTATGGGTGAAGATGTAGAACAACTATAAATCACATGCATTGTTGGAAGGAATGTAAATTGATATAACCAACCTGTCAAACTAGCAGCGTGTAAAGTCTATAACCCAGTTTATTATCATTGGTATAAAAAGTGTTGATAAATGTGGGCATTTTTGTTTCATTCCCAAACTGAAAGAAAAATATTTAATATTTCACTATTGTATATAATGTTTGCCATTTATTATATAAGGTATAAGGTATTTATCTGATTAAAGAAATTCCCTTCTACTTTTGGTTTACTGAATAAATTTTTTAAAAATCATAAATGGGAGTTGAATTTTGTCAAAAGTCTGATTTGTGGCTATGAAGAAAATCATATGATTTTTCTGCTTTTCTCAGTGAATATGGTAAAACATATTAGCTATTTTGAATGATAAGCTACCCTTGCATTTCTGGAATAACCTTGGTTCAATAATGATGTTACCCTTTGTATGTATCCCTTGGTATTACTTGCATATATTCTCTTATGGTTTGTTTGGTATGTGTCTATGTGCGTGTGTGTGTGTGTGTGTGTGTGTGTGTGTGTTTAGGAGACTACTTTTTTGGAGCTCTTTTAGTTTCATAGCAAAGTTGTGCAGAGGGTACAGAGTTCCCATGTAAATCTTGCTCCTGTACCTGTACGACATCTCCCACTGTCAACATCCCCCAACACAACGGTACCTTAGTTAAAATCAGTGAACCTACATTGGCAGAGCATTGTCACCCAAAGTCCATAGTTTACATTAGGGTTCACACTGATGTTGTACATTCTGTGATTCTGGACAAATGTATAAACATGTATCCACCATCGTAATATCATACAAAATAGTTTCACTACCTTAAAAATCCTCCGTGCTCTGTCTACTCTTCCTCCTTCCCATCTAATCACTGGTGAATGCTGATTTCTTTTTATCTCCATAGTTTGTCTTTTACATAATGTCATATAGATGGAAACATATAGTATGTAGCCTTTTTAGACTGGCTATTTTCATGCATTAAATATGCATTTAAGGTTCTTCCGCATCTTTTCGTGGCTTGATATCTCGCTTCCTTTTAGCTTTGAATAATATTCCGTTGTCTGGACGTACCACAGTTTATTTATCCATTCACCTACTGAGGACATCTTAGTTGCTTCCAAGTTTTGGCAATTATGAATAATGTTGCTATAAACATCTGTGTGTGCATTTTTGTGTGGGGATAGGTTTTCTATTCTTTTGGATAAACACCAAGGATCAGATTGTCTGTTTCTTCTTGTATGAGTTTTGGCAGATTGTGTCTTTCAAGGAATTGGTGCATGTTATCTAGGTTATTGAATTTAAGGGCAAAGTTTATGGTATTCCTTCTTTATCCTTTTGACTTACATGGGACCTGTAGTGATGTCCTCTCTTTCATTTCTTTTTTCTTAGTTAACCTGGCTAGAGGTTTATTGATTTTATTGATTTTTTTAATGAAGCAAGTTTTGGTTTCATTGACTTTCTCTAATTGATTTCCTGCTTTAAATTGCATTTATTTAAGCTTTAATGCTTATTATTTCTCCTCTTCTGCTTATTTTGGATTCAATTTGCTGTTCTCTATCTAGTTTCTTAATATAGAAACTTAATTATTGATTTTAGATCTTTCTTTTCTAATATATGCATTCAATGCTATAAATTTCCTCTAAGCACTGTTTACTGCATCTCACAGATTTTGTTAAGTTGTATTTAATTTTCCTTTAGATCAAAATATTTTAAATTCTTTCTTGAAATTTCTTCTTGACCCTTGTGTTATTCAGAAGTATGTTGTTTAACTTCCAAGTAGTTTGGGAGTTTCCAGCTATCTTTTTGTTATAGATTTCTAGTTTAATTCTACTGTGGTCTGAGAGCAGGCAATGTATCATTTTTATTATTTTAAATGTGTTAAGTTGTGTTTTATATCTTAAAAGTTTTTGCATATTTGTTCATAAGGTAGGCTGATCTGTAACTTTCCTCTTTTATATCCTTTTTAGGATTTGGTAGTAAGGTTATTTGTGCACTAAAACCATAATACCAAAGAAGAGTTACTTCTTTTTCTAATCTGGGGATAATCAGCATTTTGTTTTTTGTTTTTTCTCTGTAAATGATTGGAAAAATTAATTGATGGAAATATCTGGTCTTGTGTTTACTTTGTGACAAAGATTTCTAATAAGATATTCAATATCATTAGTAAATACTCAGATTTTCTATATCTTCTTTGTCAGCTTTGTTTAGCTGTGTTTTTTTAGGTATTTGTCTTTTAAATTTTGTGAAATTTATTCATTTTAATTTCTTCATAATAGTTCCTTTTTTTGATATCTTTAGGATTTGTATTGATGGCCTTATGTTTATTCCTGATAATAGTAATTTATCCTGCCTTTCTCCCTCTCTCTCTCTTCCTTACTCCTGCTAAACCTAGGTTTTCTAGAAGCTTATCATGTTTTATTACATTTTTAAATGATCAGATTTTAATATTTTAGATATTCTTTATTGTACATTTTTTTCTTTTCATTGATATACTCTTATTTTTACTATTCCCTAATGTACTTGTGCTTACTTTTTTTTCTTTCAGAGTGTGTTTCATGCTTTAATTATTTTCTATTCTTTTTTATTTCTGTGTTAATTTAGGTATTTTTACTGAGTTCTTCATTGCACTTTTGGTTGTTTCTACTGCATCAAACATGTCAATAACCCATCTATTAAATTCTTAATTTCAAATATTGTTATTTTCAGTTTTATAATGATTATTTTACTTTTTCTTTGCATTCGAATCTTTGACTATATTCTCATTTTTATCTATTTTGTCTATTCTTCCCTCCATTTTCTTAAACATATAAATCATAGTTATTTAAAAGTCTCTTCCTGAATAACTCTAATTCCTAGATCATCTCAGGATCTACTTCTATGGCATGATTTTATCTTGAACATCATCTTAAATATTGGTCACATTTTATTGTCTCTTAATATGTCTAAGATTTTTATTATATATTTTGAACATTTTGTATAAATTAGCTATAGAATATGATGTTAGCCTTCCTCAGTGAGCATTATTATTTCCTATATTAGAGATATGTAACTGATCATCCCAGTCTTGCCTAGGATGAAGCTGGACCTGAGTTGAATTACCATTTAGTAAGATAGTATCTACCTCTGGTTTATAATTCTTACTAGGATGTGGCCCTCTATGAATTTCAGTTGAAACCTTATTAAGTCTTTCTTTCCTAGGCAATTTTTTTGCCTTTCCAAGGCAATTCATTTCAGCTCTTTTTGGTGTTTTCAGCAAAGCACTTTAGCTGTGTTTCCCATGCAGATTCAAAATTTAGTACAAATTTTGAGACGGTACATTTGTGTTTTGAGACTGCTCCATTCTCTCATTCTGTTGCTTCAATCCCCAGTGAGTTCTAAATTCTCTACCGCAACAAGGACAAAGAGTGACTTGTGTAAAACTAAGATCTGGGAGTGTCAGGTTTTTGTTTTTCTTTTTTAACAAATATGCATGCAATATCTATCTTTATCACTATACTTTTTTTTTTTTTTTTTTTTTTTTTTTTTTGCTGTACGCGGGCCTCTCACTGCTGTGGCCTCTCCCGTTGCGGAGCACAGGCTCCGGACACACAGGCTCCGTGGCCATGGCTCGCGGGCCCAGCCGCTGCGCGGCATGTGGGATCTTCCGGGATAGGGGCACGAACCCGTGTCCCCTGCATCGGCAGGCGGACTCTCAACCACTGCGCCACCAGGGAAGCCCTATACTTTTATTTAATAAACAAAAACAGATTTGTATTGATTGTAGTAACAGTGGCACCAAATATTATAAGTGCATAACGCATATTTGCTGAGCAAATGAATCAGCTAAATTAAACATTGTATATGAATGTGTGTTTTTCATGTGATACCATAAATATGTTGGATCAAACTTCCTAATGATGACAGTATTTTCAAAAAGGGAATATTTTTAGGACGTGTTGTTGATTCCATTTTAAATTGTAAAAATATCTGTTTATTTTAGTTTCATAACTCTGCTACAGAAATCATAGATTGAGACCACCTAATTGAAGCAAATCAACTTTAAGCATTACAGTTATTTTAAATGGAATTGCATTTATCTTCAATGGAATTAAAGGGAAGCATGGACAAGATGAAGTCTACTAAGAGGGCTCTGCTACAGGACCTTATATAATACTAGTGCCCAATAATTTTCAGCTTTATCATTGGGCAACATCAACACACTATTAACATGTTGAATCAGTTCTAACACATTAATAATGGAAAATGACCTTTTCTTTCTGGAACTAAATAACCACTCATAAGACAAACAAAAAATTTTTTTAATGCTGCCCAGTTTCACCTCTTTAATGGTTACACATTTGCTGGAAGGATTAGGATGATTTTTTACTTGTGATATTTTCTCGTGTTAATGATTATGGAATTGGAGCATGTGAGTATCTGACACTGCATTTTGGTAGATTGGTGAATAGTTTATCTCTCCTTTGAGAAACCAAACCCATCCCCAGAAGAAACAATTATTCTTCTTTTGCTAAGAAAAGGACCACTACATCTATCAAGACAACGTAAAAAATGTTCTTGAATCAAACTTCATATTGTTTAATTATTTCAAACTATATTTCTTAAAGACTATAAAGTCTTTCCTTAGATGAACCTTGGTTGTTACCGGAAACGAAGTGAATGAGAAGCTCAGTGAGTGTCCTCTTGTGCCCTTCACCCTTCATTTAACAAGAGAATCTTCACTTGAATCTGTTTCAAATGGAAGTTTCACATGTTTATGCTAAACTATTATGTGGTTTAGTGTCTTCTAGTGGCATTTGTTTTCATTTTTTTACTCCTAGTGCTATATGTTTAATGTTAGGTTGACTATCAAACCTTGGATTTATCATAAATAAACGATCTATATTGGCTATTTATTTATTCTCATGTTTCTGGTTTATTGCCTATGAATTCTAAGAACTTGGTATGTTTGATTTGAAATAGCTGTAATTTGTTAGATAAATGATATTTCCTCATGAGTGTGAAGAGTTGTATTGTTGAACTTGAAGCAGATTTACACTTTTTCAAGAGATTAGAATTACATTTATCCAGAAGGAGTCTGATTTATAGCTCTATATAACAAATGCTACATTTCTAAAAATACGGTACTACATAAAAAAGAAATGGGATACTTTGATAGTGGGTTCTGTGTCACTATATTCTACAGGGATGTATGGGAACTTTATTGAATTCATGGTTAGAGCAGAGAATTTCAAAGATTTCTTCTTCTGAGTCTAAGACTGTATGAGTTATCTTCATATAAATTAGATTATTTATTTGTATAATTAAGTTAATATGTATAACTTGATTTTATAAATTGTAGATAGACTGAAAAGGCCCATCTGGTTTGTGATGAAAAGGAAAGTCTAAACCTTTAGACTGGTTGTTAAGATTGTTAATTTTATTACATATGCCTTAAAATTTTTGTACACATTCTATTGCTGAAATGGGAGTAGGTTTCTTTTTTAAGTTAACATTTTTCAATATACATTAGTGTTTTCTCACCTTAAAAGAATAAAATCCTGTTTGTATGAAAATTAAATATTATCTTAAAAATTTCTATTTTTTTTCAAATGTCCAATTTAAATAAAGATATCTTTAAATATTTGGTTCAATCACCAAAATAGGTCTTAAGAAACAGTAAAGTAAGTCCAGAGTGAGGAAAATTATTTTGTTCCTGTTGTGTTACTTCCTTGATATTATGGCAATGTGTAGACTTAATCTTGTTTAAGTTGGCCCAGCTCACAATAGTCAAGCATTCTGAGAATCAGTGTGCTGCCAAATCCATGTGCTTTAAATCGCTATGTTTAACTAGTAAACATGTGTCTTTCTAAGAACTATGGCTTGACAGAAACCGTAGAGATAAGATCATGTACCTCCAAGAGGCTGCTTAAGCAAAAATCAAGGGAGTCAATGACATGGACACTGTTCGTTAATATTCTGTAAAATGATGAGAAAGTAGAGATCTCATAATGCTGTAGTTTTACATGTCTTTGTGATCAGGGTATCCTACAGAAGATAAGAGTACTGAAATACACTGTTTGGGATTAAAAGCTCTCCTTTTAGTCACCAACACAATTGTATCTTAGTTCAATTTAAAGCTTTTAATAGACCAAAGGATAGTAAAGATGCCAAAACATTCAAAAAGATAAATTTTGAGGTACCAGAAAGGTGTGTAATTTTCAGATTTTATCAGACTCAGCAGACAACCAATCTGAGAAAGAAATATGTGATCTCCAATTATTTAAGTGCTTCACAGAAGCAAAATAGTAAACTGATTAAGAAGTTATATTTTGAAATGATAGCAATAGAAATTATTCTGTCAGTGAATGTTACAGAATATCTCTTCTAAATGAACATGTTCTGCTTTATATTTCACATAGAAATAATATAAATTTTACTTTAAAATATATTATAATTTTTTAGGCTAGATATTTTTATTTTGAAATGGTTAAAATATTTTAATGCTCTTAGCAATTATTGAGTTGTTTTAATATATTTGAGTGCTTCTACAGACATTTTCATATTAATTTTTGTATAGTACATCATTTATTAATGTTTTAATGATTTAAAAAGCATATTTTGTTTATGTATATACTTATCACATATTCGATCAATTTATTTCATAATCCAGTATATATCAAGCATGAACTTAGACAACAAGGTAAATGTGGTTGAAGTTTTGGCCAAAGAAAAAAAAAACATTAGCATATAAACCAGGAAAATAATGAAATAATTTTAACTTTTTTTTCAGTTAGATAAAATGATTTATCTTAATTTCATATTAAATATCATTGAGGGATATATATTTGAACTGAGTTACTTCATCCAAATTTTCAAGCTAGTGTGAAGTCAGAAATCTAGGGCAGTAATTAGGCCATTAGGCCTTTCTCTACCTTTATTTCAGACTTGATTCATTTATAGCATGGATATTTCAGACATGTGAGAAGAACAGAAATTGATGGTATAATTATGAAAAATGAAACTTCTGAACAAAGTGAGTTATTTTGTTATGAATTAATAATTCCAGGTATTTTAAAACTTTTTTCTACTGTTTTTATTTCCATCATTGGTCTCATTTGTATCAAAAAACATTGCAATAATCTGTTTAAAATCCACCATTTTCTCTAGGTAGACAGGTATGTTGATAAGCAGATGCTCACTCTGGTCAACAAAATGGAAAGTAATGCGAAGTCCAGTGGCAAACGCTGTGGAATATCAAGCAGGAGGAAATAAGGGTTAGGATCAGTAATTCTATGTACCACACCCCTATCACACCCTATTAGTGATAATTTTACATATCAGGAATAAACATTTCCAGGGTAAAGTGAACATGGATTTATTGCTCTGAATAAAAACATGAGTCCTTATTGCACAAAAATAGGTTCATTGAAATTTCCATCAGAATTTTAATTGAGCACAAGCCTTTCCAGCTAACATCACTGAATATTGGAAAAGTCCCAGGTATACTAGATAATGAGTATGGCCAAACAGTTTTTTAATGCCTTTATAGTCAAGGTAGTGAACCTAACAATGATTAACACATGAATTATATTGCTCTCCTTTATTCTGAGGAAATATGCTACTTAATTTTGCTACAGGAAAGTAGATTTTAATAGGTACCCTTCAAGAATGAAAATAAGTACCAATTTATTTTCAAACAAGCATTAAAAATATGCAAGCCTTGGGCTTCCCTGGTGGCGCAGTGGTTGAGAGTCCGCCTGCTGATGCAGGGGACACGGGTTCGTGCCCCGGTCTGGGAAGATCCCACATGCCGCAGAGCGGCTAGGCCCGTGAGCCATGGCTGCTGAGCCTGCACGTCCGGAGCCTGTGCTCTGCAATGGGAGAGGCCACAACAGTGAGAGGCCCGCGTGCTGCAAAAAAAAAAAAAAAAAAAAAATATGCAAGCCTTTGCATTAATTGTAACAGTTAATCAGTACAATGTCACAGTAGATTATATTATTGTGGTTGTTATTGTTGTTATTCCATTTTTCCAAGGGAAAAAGAAACACAGCTGAAATAAATTACTTGCCTAACGTTCTATTAATATATTGATATAAAAGTCTAAATAGAAGAATACACTTAAAGCTATGTACACACTTCTACATTTAAAATAGATAACCAACAAGGACCTACTGTAAAAAAAAAAAGTGCTAAGGGTAAAACTGCCAAATTTAAATGCTTTAATCAGCTAAACCACCTTTGAAAGCGTGAAGTGGAAATAAAGACATTGAAGACATAAAAAAGAGAAAGCTATAGTAAGTTTAGAGCTATGTAGTAAAAAAAACTATATGCCATAATTAAAATTTTGATAATAGTAGAATGTGGGGAAATAGGCACTACCATGTTGGCCACCTATGATTATTTATAAAACTGAACATGCACACATTCTTTCATGCAACAATTTATCCAGTAGGAATTTTTTTCACATGTTTATAGTTGCATCTAAAGATGTTCATTAATTAAAATTCTTTAGAGTATTATTTGTAATAATACACAAAATGTAAATAACATGAATATCCTTTAATAGAAGACTAAATTATTAATGGCCAATCTGTACTCTAAATGACCATACTATGGTAGTAGGAAGTATTTAACTTAAAAAACAGCAAACTGAAAATGTGGATAGTGCATTCCCACCTGTATAAAAATGAAACATATAATTGTAGGTCAATATTATGTACTAATATATATGATCTTTTTGATGGTTATTATGTTTTGAGAATAGAATTTTGGGTCTGGATTGCGAAGATGGCTCATATGTTTATATATATTTTTAACATTTTAGTTTTTAATATGTGCAAGAATTATTTCATAATAAAGAAAATTGTCATTATTTTAATAAAAGTGATTTTAGTGTTAAATTTGCTAAACACTGTACTAGCACTTTATATTCACATGTAATTTAATCCTCAAACAACCCTGAGGAAGGTACCATTATTACATTTGTTGTACAGATGAGATGAAATGGAAGGGCAGAGAAGTTAAACTAACCACCATTTGTATAGCCGGAAATGCTGGGTTGAGGAGTCCAGGTATATCTTATTCCCAAGTTTGTGCTCTTAAGTACTTCACTCAATTTCAGAAATCAAAATAATATAGAATAGAGTTCATGTGACAAGCTCCTGACCTACTTTTCATTCGACCTTACTTGCGTTACACTTATACATGGAAGGAACACATGATTTTGTATAAATTAGAGACAAATTAGCATTTGAGGAAATTAATTCTTTTGTCTTTAGCATTTGGGGAAATTAAGTAATTCTTTTGTCTGTGATTGTAATCTGAGTGTTTAGTTCTTTTAAGAAAGAGGAGAACCAGTTATGACTTGCAAACCTAAGACTCATTTCTGACATGACCTCCTTTTTTTTTTTCTTTTTTTTATAAATGTATTTTGTTTATTTTTGACTGTGTTGGGTCTTCGTTGCTGCACGCGGGCTTTCTCTAGTTGCGGCGAGCAGGGGCTACTCTGCCTTGCGGTGCGCGGGCTTCTCATTGCGGTGGTTTCTCTTGTTGTGGAGCACGGGCTCTAGGTGCGCGGACTTCCGTAGTTGTGGCTCACGAGCTTAGCTGCTCCACGGCATGTGGGCTCTTCCCGGACCAGGGCTCGAACCCGTGTCCCCTGCACTGGCAGGCGGATTCTTAACCACTGCGCCACCAGGGAAGCCTGCAACATGACCTCCTTTGAAATGTCTTTATTTGTGTCCTTATGGCTTTCCAATCCTAGTGCAAAGAGCTCAGTAGATGCTGGCCTTAAAACAAGTGATGATTTTAAATATAAATTATTTTTATTTCCTCTATAAAAAACAAACATTTTGACACATTCATCTGTTCTTAAAAGCTCATCTTAGTAGTGGAAGCATCTGTGAAAAAACCAAACAGCTGAGAATCTAAATATAGAATCAGATTCAGTCTTTACAACATAAAGGTTGATAATGTGCTGCTGCTCAACACGTGAAACTATAAATGATAGTGCTATATGTTATATAAATTGCAATTTTAGAAATGGAACTTAATGCTGAATTATCTCTGAAGGAAATGCTTATTATTCATAGTTACATATATTGCACTATACTTTTCTCATGGGAATATGTCCATGTGTGACTTATACCTCCAAAGAAAAGTCAATAAATGACACTTTTTGTTTGTTTCTTTCTTATCAATAGATATTAATATCTCAGGGCACAAAAATACTGCTATTTAAAGGATAAGGAAAGAGCAAAGTTTAAAGAAATTTCAGCTAAAGCAATGCAATTTATTGATTTAATGTGAACCCAAATTAAACATTGTATTTTAAAGAAATAAAATATAATAAAACATTTATCCTAAAGACAAAAAAATTCGGTTTGTTTTCTGGAAAAAGGGTTATATCCATTCCCAATTTACTTCATAGTCAACATAATCCCATATAAATTAAATTGGGATAAATAATCCCATATGAATTTCACAGAATATGATTATGTGAAAAAATTTAATTTCAACAAATGAAATTATATTTATTATGTTATATCTGCTAAGATAGAGAAATGTATTCATATATTTTTAGCAGTAGGAATTGAAGTAACTTAATAAAACAGTTTTAATCAACTAAAAAAGTCATTAATCAAACACACTGTTTTTCCAGTCATTCAGGTTTTTTGGCATTTCTTGACAGAATAGAATTGATAATGAACATCTGGTATTATATAGTTAATGAGTGTGAAATGATATTGAATTTCTTTTTCCGTAGGGCTCCTGTGTCCTTTTCCTACCCCCATTAGAGAAATAAATACATAAAATTGTAGCCATTTGTGATGTATACATTTATGTGAAATAGTCACAGTGCAACCTCTTAGTGTTTCCTTTACTGATATATTTTTCAGAGTTGGAATAATTCTTATGGATTTAATCCACATGCTTACCAAAGAAGGTGTTAAAATCCAGGAACATAAAACAGTAGAGCACTAATATATTTTCCCATCTTCAGTGTAGAGATTCTGCAAGAGGAAAGAATCCTATAATGAAACTATAAAGAAATTTGGGATTGTAATTCAAAGATGTTTGGTTATGCCTTTTCATGGAAGAATACTGCACATTTATCTCTTGGGTAATAAGGTAATGGACAACAAAAAGGGTGAAGAAAAGAATATAGAAGAAATAAAATTAAATATTTTTGAACATTATATGCTTTAAATGTCTGAAAACACTTTATCCTCCTAACATTTGAGTTATATTTTCAAATTTAAAAATGAGGAAATTGAGGTAACAAGAAGTTAAAGATCTTGCCTGTGAACACATACATAGGAAGAGGAGGAGGAGGAGGACCCAACACTGTTGAACTTAAAACCATTTTTTTGTTTGTTTCTCTTGATAAATCCTATTCAAAACAGCATGGATTCCAGGAAAAGAGATTAACAGTAGAAAACAAAAGTTTAGAAACAGTGCTCAGTGTATGTGGCTATTTAAAGTATAATAAAAATGCTTTAAATTGGACAATAATTCTGTAAATGGTAAATTTAGTCAGCCAGATGTTCCCTTCAAGTGTGGTGATCAATTAATCAAAATCTTCAGATTTTGATCAGTTCATCAAAATCTTCAGATTAGACTGTAGTCAGAGGTGATAAAAGTAGTTCTGTAATTCACTGCTTAAAAACAAATACACACAAACAAGAATAGATTGTCAATTCTAACAAATCATTTAAAAATTATTATTAACTTTTTTTGTAGTTAATAGATGATGTTATGAAATGTTATTGAGCAAAAGAGTAATTACAGCATTGAATAAAAGCACACTTAAGTAAAATGTATATACATGCTTGAGTGTAAGTACATA
Source organism: Mesoplodon bidens (assembly GCF_964165515.1). Classification (NCBI taxonomy): domain Eukaryota; kingdom Metazoa; phylum Chordata; class Mammalia; order Artiodactyla; family Ziphiidae; genus Mesoplodon; species Mesoplodon bidens. Next base: position 100,335,012 of record NC_138176.1, on the reverse strand, counting down.
AAACTGGTATGTTGAACAAGCATGATTATTCTTATCTTCTAATAGGTATTCTAGCTGTGATAATCTTTCTCTGACCCTGAACAAAAACTGACCACTGTTTGTAATATTTTGCTTACTTTTATTTAACACACAATTTTAAAGTCATTTAAAAAATCTCAAAACAAGCCTCAATCAAAAACCCGGTATAAGATACGGAGCAACAGTTCGATCTACATTGTAAGATAAGGCCTTCTCTCCCATCTGCAACTAATGCTAAAGTTTGGGGTGAGAGTGTTGTGGGCTTTTCCTTGTTTCCTCTGTTTTAACTCCTTGGGTTGCTAACTGAAGCTTCAGTGATTTTGGAGCTAGCTTGTAGGAAAGGAGAAACTGCAAGAGAATGGACAGGGCTTTTTGTAAACTGCTGATGGCTTTCTGCTTCTGGGGGCTTGCAATGTTTAAGGTTGATTTCTCTCACTGGTGCTTTTTGGGCTTTATTAGGTGCTTTCCTGCTCCACCCCTTTAGTTCCAAGTCAGCCCTGTTTTTCTGGTTGTCCACAAGTCTTCTGGTTCCAGTTCTGGACAGTGGTTTCTTCACTCATTTTTTTCACTAACAGGTTTTAGAAATGTAGAACCTTCAACTTTCTTAGGCTTGAGAAAGACATTTGTTTTCTTTTTCTCTTTTATTATCTTTATTATTATCATTATTATTTATACATTTATCATATGAAGAACTGTTTCATACACATTTTGGGGTATAATGTCTATAGTATTGGAACATCAGAGGGAAATGAGATAATTTCATTTTTGCAAGCTTACATATATGTGTATAATTATGTGTGCATATTATGTGTGTATTTAAAGTGAAAGGGAAAAGGGATAAAAAGGAAGGAAGGCATGACTGGTTAGTTATTTTCTGATGATATTCTTAAATATTATAATACATTTTAAGTTTAAAAACATCTTTTTCCCACGTTAAATTTCAAATAATAATGATTTTTAAAAGAGAAGAATGAAATTATGCTAAATGGATCTCATAGAAATGAAATAGGGGCATATATCATTCACATGTTGTCTTATTCTCCTTTCTTAGATGTGTTTATTGAAGACATTTACCACATGAATTAAGTATACTCATCAGCCATTTCTCTGGAACATTTTAATCAAATATGGAACATACCCTTCAGCAATATAACATGGCTATTTTCAGCACTAAAGTGTTTTTCTTTCCTCCCCCTTTCTATATAAATTTAATTATTTAAATGAAAGTAATTCATTTTCTAAAAGTTTGTCTTATTGTCATAAACCCCATGCTGATTGGGCTAGAATGCATGATTGATTATCCATGAAGATAATGTCTAGCTGAAGAAGGAAAAGATATTAATCATGTCTGTGAACAAAAACAACTTGTTACTTTAGAAAGCAAAAAGAAAGGGTGTAATGCTAGTTATATGTAGGATGTTTATGTAATTTTGAGATGTAACTTAAATAAATTTTCTTTGCTAATAAGTCCAGTTAAAACCACTACTTGGTTGAAGCCATTTGTGATTATAATTAGTACATTTTATAGTTCTTGAAAGATTCATAGTAAGATTCTATTTTCTCTTGACTTCACATAAAATCAAATATGACCTCTATTTTCTTCCCCTTTGTATATAAAAATAGTTACAGATTCAAAAGAATTTGAAAAGAATAGCACAGAGTAGTCTTGAGTATGCCTCAACCAGTTTCCCCAATGATGATAGCTTGCTTAACTTTAATTACAAAATCAAATACAGCAGATTGCCAGTAGTACACAGGTCTTATTCAGATTTCATCTATTTTACAAGCACTCATATGTTTGTTTATGTGTGTGTGTGTATAGTTCTACTCGTTTATGAATTTATATAACTATCACCAAAATCAAGATATAGAAGTGTTCTATCACCAAAACATCCATTATGCTATCCTTTATAAGCATGCAATGCTTCCCCCCTTCCAAATCCACTAAAGTTATACATCCTAGACTTTAATAAGTTATTACATTTAATGAAAACCTAGAGCAAGTGTTTAAAAAAGCTATAGAAAGAGATACACTAAAAAACACTATGAATAAATAAAAGTGGAATTCTAAAAATAAGTAACCCATAGAAAGGCAGGAAAAAGGAAACAAAAATGAAAAAAAAAAACAATCAGAAAATAAAAAAGAAAATAGCAGACTTAAGCCATCACATAAATAATTACATCAAATATAAATAATCTAAATACATCACCTAGGGCTTCCCTGGTGGCGCAGTGGTTGGGAGTCCGCCTGCCGATGCAGGGGACACGGGTTCGTGCCCCGGTTCGGGAAGATCCCACATGCTGTGGAGCGGCTGGGCCCGTGAGCCATGGCCGCTGAGCCTGGCGTCCGGAGCCTGTGCTCCACAAGGGGAGAGGCCACAACAGTGAGAGGCCCACATACAGCCAAAAAAAAAAAAAATAAAAAATAAATAAATAAATAAATAAATAAATACATCACCTAAAAGAAAGTGATTGCTGAAATGGATAAAAGAAAAAAAAACCCCAAAACTATTAACCAATTACATGGGTAATGAGGAATGGGAGAGGTACTATCAAAGGGAGAAGAAAGTTTTCTGGGATGATAAGTATATTTTCTGTTTTGATTGTGATGATGGTTTCATGGGTGTATACACATGTTAAAACTTATCAAACTATATACTTTATATATGTGCACTTTATTGTATTTCAGTTATATCTCTATAAAACTGTTAAATTATGGAATATTGCCACATCTTTCTGACCTTGACCTGTGTTTCTTTAACATACTTATCAGTGTATTTTTAATGAAGACATAGCAATATTGTTTAGGAAAACAGATAATATAAAAATGGAGGTATAGCTTACATATGAAATTTTCAAAATTGAAAACAACACACATTGCACTGTATCTCTATTTTCAATCCTAATATATTTTTCTGTAGTTTCTTTTATTCTAATCCCAGTGATAATCATTATACCTTCCTTTCATACCATACGTCATCTACGGCTTCCCTCTCTCCTCAGTCTTGGCAGATGATTTTCCCTTTTTTTATTTGAAAAAAATATAAAACACCAAAAATGAACTTATCTTCCTCCTGCCTGCAATCTGTCAATCAATAAATAAAATTTTACTGTGCTTGCACCCATCTATTTCTTTTTTTCCTATTTTGTTACAATGGAGGAAGCCAAGCACCATTCAATACCTCCATGTGTGCTGTAGATTCCGTCCACTCTTTCACCATCTCAAGGATTTCAACACATCAAATGATCTTCTTGCTTTTAGTCTTTGGAAATCTTTACTGTTAAATATATCATGGTTGTTAGCATGACAATATGCCCTAGACAACCCCATTAAAAAATACTAAAATAAGTCCTCCACCTCATATACAGATATTACTACAACTGTTTTTTCCCCTTCAGAGCCACAAAAAAGTTACTACATTTTTTTGTCTCCTTTTACTCAACACCCATTTAATCTTCATCTAACCAATGTTGCTTTTACTTCCCACTCTGCATCTTATTTACTGGTATCAAGCTACTGTCTTTACTGTTGATAAATTCAATAGACATATTTCTGTCTTTACTTTTCAGATCTTTCACCTATTTTCACCATTCCTTCTGAAACACAGTAAAGTCTTTTATGTTATCTCTTAGTTTTGCTCTCACTTCTCACTGCTTTATTTTGTTTTCTTTTCTGGATCATCTTCCTCTGTCTATATCAAGTCCTGTTGAATTAATCTCAAAAATATATTTCAAATACCTACATTCCCTTTCATTCGCGTTGTCATCATCATACCATATTATTCTATATATATCTCTTACTGCATACCCCAAAATTTAGTGGCTTAAAACAGTAATAATTTATTAAATCTCACAATAGCGTGGATCAGGAATTCAGGCAGTACTCATTCAGCTGGCCAATCCTTCTGCTCCACATTGAATGGAATGTGGTTGCTCAATGTCATATGGTTGATGGCTGATCTAGTCTGCAGACCTCAAGATGGCTTTGTTCACAACCCTGGTGCCTTAGTGGGGAAAGGGCTGGCCTCAGCTGGCCCATTCTTCTCTTCATGTAACTTCAGGACTTCTCCACTAGCAAGCTATTTTGCCATGGCTCCTCAGGGCTCCAAGAGTGTTCAAAGAGATCAGAAGGAGAAGGTAATCTTTTAAAGCTAGAGTGTGGAAACTGGCAGATTCAATTCCAGCATAATTTATTTTTCAAGGAAGTCTGAGTCCCCCAAATTTAAGACAAGGAAACATAAATTCCACCTCTTGAAATGAAAAGTGGCAATGAATTTGTGGACATTTTTATTCTGCCACAATCTCACAGGTAAATTACTGTCATGTTTTATATTTTAAATTAAATGTTACCTCCTCCTAAGCCTTCCTTAATCATCATATTGAAATTGGGTGTCTTACCTTCTATATTTCTCTCAGAATATTGCTTGTTTATGAGCATTTGTGATTTATTTTTGAAATGTATTTCTTTAAAAATTTTTTTCTTTTTCTCTGCTTCATCTTATATGAAGCAATTAATAAAAAGACAGAGTATTAATCTATTTGTCCCTGTCTTTCTAGTGCCTAACATAGTACTGGTAGTATTTCAGATATTCAATAGATATTTAATAAATAACTTATTTATTTATATTTTATTGAAGTATTGTTGATTCACAATGTTGTGTTAGTTTCTGGTGTACAGCAGAATGATTCAGTTATATGTATATTTTTTCATATTCTTTTTCATTATAGGTTATTACAAGATATTGAATATATTTCCCTGTGCTATACAATAGGACCTTGTTTATGTGTTTTGCACATAGTAGTATGTATATGCTAATTCCAAACTCCTAATTTATCCCTCCCCATCACCTTTCTTCTCTGGTAACCATAAGTTTTTTTTTCTATGTCTGTGAGCTTATTTCTGTTTTGTAAATAAATCCATATGTATCCTATTTTACATTCCACATATAAGTGATATCATATGATATTTGTCTTTCTCTGTCTGACTTCACTTAGTATGATAATCTCTAGGTCCATCCATGTTGCTGCAAATGGCATTATTTCATTCTTTTTTATGGCTGAGTAGTATTTCACAGTATGTATATGTGTGCATATGTATGTATGTATATATATATATGTGTGTGTGTATATATATATATATATATATATATATATATATATATATATATATATACCATATATCCTTTGTTCATTCATCTGGTGAAGGACATTTAGGTTGCTTCCATGTCTTGGCTATTGTAAATAGTACTGCTGTGAACATTGGGGTGCATGCATCTTTTTGAATTATAGTTTTCTCCAGAGATATGCCCAGGAGTGGGATTGCGGGATCATATGGCAACTCTATTTTTAGTTTTTTAGGGAACATCCATATTGTTTTTTGTAGTGGCTGCACCAGTTTACATTCCCACCAGTATTGTAGGAAAGTTCCCTTTTCTCCACACCCTCTTCAGTATTTATTGTTTGTGGACTTTTTAATGATGGCCATTCTGACCAGTGCAAGGTGACACCTCATTGTAGTTTGATTTGCATTTCTTTGATAGTTAACGATGTTGAGCATCTTTTCATTTGCCTATTGGCACATATTCATTTATATGTCTTCTTTAGAGAAATATATATTTAGGTCCTCTGCCAATATCTTGATTGGGTTGTTTGGTTTTTTTGTTATTGAGTTATATGAGCTGTTTGTATATTTTGGAAATTAAGGCCTTATCATTCGCATCATTTGCAGATATTTTCTCCCATTCCACAAGTTGTCATTTCATTTTTTATTTATGGTTTCCTTTGCTGTGCAAAAGCTTATCATTTTGATTAGGTCTCATTTGTTTGTTTTTGCTTTTATTTCTATTGCTTTGGGAGACTGACCTAAGAAAACATTGGTACAATTTATTTTGGGGAATATTTTGCCTATGTTCTCTTCTAGGAGACTTAACGCTGTTCTGTCTTTTATTTACTTCCTTAAGCCATTTTAAGTTTATTTTTGTGTATGGTGTGGGGATGTGTTCTAAAGTCATTGATTTACATGGAGCTGTCCAGCTTTCCCAACACCACTGCTGAAGAGACTGTCTTTTCTCCATTGTGTATTCTTGCCTCCTTTGCCCAAGATAAATTGACCAAAGGTGTGTTGGCTTATTTCTGGGCTCTTATTCTGTTTCATTGATCCATATGTCTGTTTTTGTGCCAATACCACACATTTTAATAACTGTAACTTCATAGTATTATCTGAAGTGGGGGAGGGTTTTACCTCCAGCTTCGTTCTTTTTCCTCAGGATTGCTTGGGCAGTTCTGGGTCTTTTGTGATTCCATATAAATTTTAGGATTGTTTGTTCTAGGCCTGTGAAAACTGTCATGGGTAATTTGATAAGGATTGCATTAAAATCTGTAGATTGCTTTGGGTAGTATGGCCATTTTAACAATATAAATTCTTCCAATCCAGGAGCATGGGATATCTTTCCATTTCTTTGGATCATCTTCAGTTTCCTTTATCAATGTTTTATAGTTGTCAGCATGTGAGTCTTTCACCTCCTTGGTCAGGTTTATTCCTAAGTATTTTAATTTTTTTGATGTGATTTTAAAAGAGAATTTTTTTTTTACATTCCCTTTCTGATATTTCATTGTTAGGGTATAGAAATACAACTGATTTCTGTATGTTAATCTTGTATCCTGCTACCTTGCTGAATTCATTTATTAGTTCTAGTAGATTTGTGTGGAATCTTTAGGGATTTCTGTATATAGTATCATGTCATGTGCATATAATGACAATTCTACTTCTTCCCTTCCAATTTGGACACCTTCTATTTCTTTTTCTGGTCTGATTGTGAGGCTAGGACTTCCAATACTATGTTGAATAGAAGTGGTGAGAGTGAGCATCCTTGTCTTGTTCCAGATTTTAGTGGGAAAGCTTTCAGGTTTTCACCACTGAGTATTATGTTAGCTGTGGGTTTGTCATAAATAGCTTTTATTATTTTGAGATATGTTCCGTCTATACCCTCTTCGGTAAGAGTTTTTTTTTTTTTTTATCATGAGTGGATGTTGAATTTTATTTAATGCTTTTTCTGCATCTATTTAGATGATCATGTGGTTTCTGTCCTTTCTTTTCTTGATGTGGTGTATCACATTGATTGATTTGTGTATGTTGAACCATCCTTGTGACCCTGGAATGAATCCAGCTTGATCGTTGTGTATGATATGTTTTATGTGTTGTTGGATTTGGTTTGCTAATATTTTATTGAGAATATTTGAATCTATATTGGCATGTAATTTTCTTTTTGGGTGGTGTCTTTATCTGGTTTCTGTATCAGAGTGATGGTGGCTTCATTGAATGACTTTCGGAATGTTCCCACCTGTTTGATCATTTGGAAAAGTTTGAGAAGGATTGGTATAAATTCTTCTTTGTATATTTGGTAGAATTCCCCAGTGAAGCCATCCAGTCCTGGACTTTTGTTTGCAGGTCGTTTTTGTTTTTTTACACATTGTGTTTGACATCTGGTGATAGGTCTGTTCAAATTATGTTTCTTCCTGATTCAGTTTTGGTGGAATGTATGTTTCTAGAAACATCCATTTCCTCTAGGATGTCCAATTTGTTGGCTTATAATTGTTCATAGTTACAGGGTTTTTTTTTTGAATTTTTGCAGCATCTGTTGTTTTTCCCCTCTTTTATTTACTTTTTGTTTATTTGGGTCCTCACTCTTTTCTTCTTGGTGATCCTGGCCAGAGGTTTATTGATTTTGCTTAGGCTTTTAAAAAAACCAGCTCTCAGTTTTATTGATTTTTTCTATTTTTTAAATCTCTATATTATTTATTTCACCTTTGATCTTTATTATTTAATTTCTTCTGCTGACTTCAGGTTTGTTTGTTCTTCTTTTTCTAATTCTTTTAGGTAGTGTGTTAGGTTGTTTATTTGTGATTTTCTTTCTTTTTATTTCTGAGGAAGGCCTGTATTGCTATGAAGTTCTCTCTTAGGACTGCTTTTGTTGCATCCCATAGATTTTGTATGGTTGTGTTTTCATTGTTATTTGTCTCAAGGTATTTTTAAATTTCCTCTTTGATTTTATTGTTGACTCATTGGTTTTTTAGTAGCATGCCGTTTAATCTCTGTATAGTCTTTTTTTTTTCCTCGTTTCTCTTTTTGTGGTTGACTTCTAGTTTTATATCATTGTGGTCAGAAAAGATGCTTGAAATAATTTCTATTCTCTTAAATTTCTTGAGGTTTTTTTGTGTCCTAGCATGTGGTCTATCCTAGAGAATGTTCCATATGCACTTGAAAAGAATGTATATTCTGGTATTTTTGGATGCAATGTCTTGAAAATATCAAGTCTAATTGTTCTATTGTGTTATTTAAGATCTCTGTTGCCATATTTATTTTCTGTCTAGAAGATCTGTCCATTATTGTCAGAGCAGTGTTAAAATCTCCTGCTGTTATTGTATGCCCATCAATTTCTCCCTCTATGTCTGTTAGTATTTGTTTTGTTTTACTTTGGGTGCATATATGTTAACAAGTGTAATATCCTCTTCTTGTATTGATCTTTTTATTATTATATAGTGGTCTCCTTTTTCTTTATTTATGGCCTTTGTTTTTTTTTTTACATTTATTTATTTGTTTGGCTGTGCCAGGTCTTAGTTGTGGCACGTGGGATCTTTGCGGCATGTGGGATCTTGCACTGTGGCTCACAAGCTCTTCGTTGCAGATTACGAGCTTCTCTAGTTGCAGCACACAGGCTTCTCTCTAGTTGTGGCGTGTGAGTTCCACAGCACTTGAGCTCAGTAGTTGTGGCGTGCGGGCTGCAGAATGCATGGGCTCAGTAGTTGCAGCTCACGGGCTCCCTAGTTGTGGCACATGGTCTATAGAGAGAATGGGCTCAGTAGTTACAATGCACAGGTTTAGTTGCCCTGTGGAATGTAGGATCTTAGTTTCCTGACCAGGGATTGAACACGGGTCCCCTGCATTGGAAGGTGGATTCTTAACCACTGGACAACCAGAGAAGTCCCTATGGCCATTGTTTTAAAGTCTATTTTGTTTGATATGAGTCTTGCTACCCCTACTTTCTTGTCATTTCCATTTGCATGAAATATCTTTTTCCATCCCCTAACTTTCGATCTATGTGGGTCCTTTACCCTAAAGTGGGTCTTTTGTAGGGAATATATTATTTTTTAAGTATGTTAATCTATTACTCTATCTACTTGTTTTAGACTGATAGTCATATAGGCTGAAACACATTCTTAATAAAAATCGATATTTTCTTACACCCCTCCCCCACATTTTATGATTTTGATGTCCTCTTTTTTGTGTGTGTGGTACGCAGGCCTCTCACTGTTGTGGCCTCTCCTGTTGTGGAGCACAGGCTCTGGATGTTCAGGCTCAGCGGCCATGGCTCACAGGCCCAGCCGCTCCACAGCATGTGGGATCTTCCCAGACCGGGGCACAAACACGTGTCCCCTGCATCAGCAGGTGGACTCTCAACCACTGCGCCACCAGGGAATCCCGAAGGGCTTTTTTATGTGGGAACATCCCTGTGTAGCCTGCATGAATCTAATGTTTTTGGTGTGAGCGTTATTCTTAGTATAGTAAATAACTTTTTTAGTAATACATGAAATTTATATTTTTTATTAAAATATTTTTCATAAATGTAGATTACTACACCTTTGAGAACAACTCCTGTGAAAAACTTTAGAATTCAGTTTGTTATAAATTCAGTGTAAGTCACTATGACTATTAAGGAGTAAGGGAGGGAGTGTCACAAAACAAATGAACAACAAGATACGTTAAAATAAACAGTTAAATAGAAAAGTGATGTTCCAAACATGCTGATCAGTTCACATTTGGAATATGTCCAGCTCTGAGAGTCATGTTCTTAGAAAGTGAATAAAGTGAGGATATGGAGTCAAGTGAAAATGTGACACATGAAACACTTGAGGGAACGTGGAATGTTTAGCTTGTGAAAGCCTGAGGGACAAATATAATTGATATCTTCAAATGTTGAGCAGCTGTCACATGTAAGATATTTTTCTCTCCATTTTCCTCAGAAGTCTGATTAATATTAAACATGTCATTTTATACTTAAAATGATACTTAAGCACCCCAGAATGATAACTCTAAATGGAATAAAAAAAGATTGAAAATGTTTCTGCAGTATTTCTTTAGGCTTCTATTGTTTCTTCTTCCTCTCACACCTGGGACTAGATTTAAAGCTTTCTTGTCTCCTTGGTGTAATAATTACATTCACTTTTGGTCATAAAATGTCAGTCAGTTAAATAATTTTTCTTTGTCATATTATTCATTTACTTATTAAGGTATTAACTATGTTTTAAGCATCTATACTGTGTAAAATCTAAGAACAGCTGTGAGGAAATCAGAGGAGACCTTGTTGAAATAGTTTCTTCTTGTCAGAGAATGTGCCGGGGTACTAGGTCAATATGAATGAAAATAAAATTCAGCAAATTAATTAAAATTCAGTATAAATGGTTAGGGTGGTAAAACTACTCTGCATGATAGTATAATGGTGGGTACTTCTCATTATACACTTGTCCAAACCCATACAGTGTATAACACCAAAAGTGAACCGAACTGTAAACTATGGAGTTTGGGTGGCTGTGATGTGTCAATGTAGGTTCATCAATTTTAACAAATGTACCGTTGTGGTGGGAATGTGAATAATGGAGGAAACTGTGCATGTGTGGGAAAAGGGGGTTTATGGAAAATCTCTACATACCTTTCAATTTTGCTGTGAACTTAAAACTGCTCTACAAAAGTGTCTTTAAAAATCAGTATAATAAGTTATAAGTTCTCTATATGGCTCATTTCCCAATATACTGAATTTACACACTGACCCAAAATTTATCTCTATAAACTATTTTAAAAATTTGTTACAATACATATTGATGTTCAAGAGTTTTGACAGATTTTGAACATTTTCACAAAATTTTGCCCGGCCATTTATTATTATTTTAAGCATTTGTTATTTATAATAGTATCTATACATTTTTAAGAATTCTTAAATTGATTTCTTTAAATTATTTTTCTGGTTCATGGTCTTTTTGGTATTTTTTAAATGTTTCCACAAATTATCAAAAAGAAAATTAATATCTGTAACCAAACAATGTATTGTGTGGCTAGGCAAATTGAATCCAAACTCATGTATGTATGTATGTATGTATGTATATATTTATATTGAAGTATAATTGATTTACAATGTTGTGTTAATTACTGCTGTACAGCAAAGTGATTCAGTTATACATACATACATTCTTTTTATAATATTTTTTCCATTATGGTTTATCATAGGATATTCAACATCGTTCTCTGTGCCATATAGTAGGACCTTTACTTATACATTTTATATATAAAAGTTTACATCTGCTAACCCCAACCTCCCATCCTATCCTTCCCCCAACCCCCTCCTCCTTGGCAACAACCAGTCTGTTCTCTATGTAAATGATTCTTTTTCTGGTTTATAGATAGGTTCATTTGTGTCATATTTTAGATTCCACATATATGTGATATCATATGGTATTCGTCTTTTTCTTTCTGACTTACTTCACTTAGTATGATAATCTCTAGTTGCATCCACGTTGCTGCAAATGGCATTATTTCATTCTTTTTTATGGCTAAGTAATACAAGCTCATTTATTAATTTACCTATTTTATTTTTTCTAAAGGCAAAATTTAGCACAAATAATAAAATAATAAAATCCTCCCGTTTTCTCTGCAGAATTAATTTAATTCTTTCCAGAGCTTATTCCTAATTTAGCATGGGGAAATGTCTTTTTTTTTTAAATATATGTATAAATGTTTCTTCTCCTCTTACTTTATTTTTTTAAAAATTTTTATTTATTTATTTATGGCTGTGTTGGGTCTTCGTTTCTGTGCGAGGGCTTTCTCTAGTTGCGGCAAGTGGGGTCCACTCCTCATCGTGGTGCACGGGCCTCTCACTATCGCGGCCTCTCTCGTTGCAGAGCACAGGCTCCAGATGCGCAGGCTCAGTAATTGTGGCTTACGGGGCCAGTTGCTCCATGGCATGTGGGATCTTCCCAGACCAGGGCTCGAACCCGTGTCCCCTGCATCGGCAGGCAGACTCCCAACCACTGCACCACCAGGGAAGCCCCGGGAAATGTCTTTTTAACTTTGAAATTACCTCTTGTAAAGTCTTAGTGTTTGTGAGTGTCAGAGGTTAGAGGTAAGAACGTGAGTTTAATCTTTTAGTCACTAGCATATTTATAAGTTGTGACAATACTTGGGGGTAATTCAATTAAAAAAAAATGAATCCTGGCTCAAAATTAACCTCTAACAGTGTTAGATTTTGTTCAGAAAATAAATCCAAACCATTAAACATTTTTCTGAAGTTTAAGTATATACTTTTGAAAGAATCTGAGTACTTCATGGTTAAATGAGAGCAAATTTGTTGGCTAGCACTGTACTCTGAAATGTAGTGTCACTGCTGTCTTCATGTAAGAATGTTTAAGACATCTAGCTCCTCATGTTGCAGCCTCTCCTACCAGAAATTGGAGAGCACATTTGCACAGATGCAGCTTATATAGCACTAGTTTGGTGTTCTTTGAGAAATTTTTTAAAAAATAAAATTTGTTCACAATGACAGAATAAATAAGTGCATTGTATAGCATGTGTAATAAAATGTGAACTGTATAAAAATATAAAGAATATATAGGGTGAAATGGAAACTGATTTCACAGCCCATGTTTTCTTTACTAAAAAACAGGGGAAGACCTATAGCCACTGTAAGGCAACGTTCTTATGACCCAATTTTATTTTATTTTATTTGAGTTCATGAGTTTTGCATATCACCTCATCCTGTGCTGTGTGAGTTCTATTTTTTCATACTTCTTGGTCTTATTACTAAGTCTGAGAAAGTTCATAATCTTGGCTTGTGTATTTGGTCAAATCCCAGGCTTTATATAAACAATCCACGATTAATGAATTTCCAGAAAAACATTTGCTTCTCTCCAGTGATCATAGATTAGTTGAATATCAGAAAAATAACATAATCAAAAATAAACTGATTACATTCTTTGATGCTAAGTAATGTCAGCTTTTTCAGCTTAAGCACTTTATTCATTAGTTTAATGAAGTGTCTGAGTCTCCTGACTCCCTTCCTCCACATTCAGTGGGTGTGGAAATGGGAAGGTGTGGTATGTCACCCAGCTTTCCCTCACCCACTAAAGTGGATTGTTTTAAAGTATACACAGACATAATAAAAGTTTACCCTTAAAAAAGCATGCCTCTCTAAGAAATACTTTTTTAAAAATTACTTACATAAAATTACATAACATAAAATTACATAACCTGAATCCGTTATTATACCTAAAAAGGAAAATACTTCCTAATATCATCTAATATCCCTTCATGATTATGTCTCCATTTGTCTCATAAATGTCTTTTTTGATAATTGGTTCTTTCATATCAACATCAAAAAGAACTTCCTCTTTTATTTACTTTGTATATTTCCTGGTCTCTTTTAATCCATAAAATCTCTTCATTTTTTGTCTTGCCTTTTATTTCTTATTTCTTTTGCCTTAAATAATTTTCCACATTTTGGGTTTAATTATCTGTATCACTATGATATCATTTAACATAATTCTGTATTCCCTATATTTTATACATAAATTGATTAGATCAAAGGGTTTGATTAGACTCAATTTTAGTTGTTTTTTTTTTTTGTCAAGAATGTCTTATGAGGTTCAGAGCATATGGTCAACTCTCATTTTTGATCTCTCTGCTATAAAATTCTTCATCGACTTTTTATTTAATGTTTTAGCAGCCTTTTAACATCATTGGCAAGACCCATTACTTCATAAAGGGATGCAAAATTGTGTTGTTTCAATGTTACCATTTTTTTCTGGATATATTAGGTGTGATTCTTCCATAAAAAAATTTACTCATCAACTATTTGATTACCCTTAAATACATTGGTACACAAAAGGAAGGGTAAATGCTTGATTCTTTTCTGTTATGTATTTATAAGTTTCCAGAACAATGACTTAATGCCCTACCAACCTCGAGAGGAGTGATGAATGAAATTTTTAAAATTATTATGAACTCATGGATTTTTAACATATTTGAAGAGTTCATTGCATTCATTATAGTTCTTGATGTTTAAATCAATCGGTCTTCAACTGGTAGAAGCACTTTATTTGACACCCATGACCTTCCAACAAGACTCAAATAGTTTCTTTGTGCTGCTTTTTGGTATGAGAAATAGTTCCAGGCTTACACTGTATAGTTTTTATCACAGAGCAGAATCTACCATTTCTGCAAGAGGTCTTGGCTTACTTTACTATGTAGTGCTATTTAGATACCACAGTCTTGGTTCTTTATAGCTGGCTTGGCCAGTTTGGCCATTGCTTCTAGGCCTTTTCAGCTTAACAGCCAGAAAATACATATTTTAAGAGAGAAAATAAACACCCCAAGAATTTATATTCTGGTTGCAACTAAAATTTGAAAATACAAAGTTTTTACTAAAATTCTTTATCTTTAAATTTTTTTATATTTGTTCTCAAAATTGTATTTTCCAAAGATTTTAATATAGTTACTTATTTTCTACTTACCATCTATCTATTTATCTAACATATCTGTCTACATGCAAATCTTCAAAGTAATAATGCCAATATTTTTACTATGAACATGGTCACTAAATACTGTTTGAGATTTCTTTTCAGTTGTTTTTAATTCTGATATATCCCAGTAAGGATGACCTTAAGATTACTGTGTTATAAGGTCATAAAAAAATATTGCATGGTTAAGCCATCAAATTGATATATAATTTAGTTTTATTTTGCTTTCCACTTAAAGGGGTTATTTTATTAATTTATATTTAATTTTATAATTATGCAAAATAGTTAGAAGGCTCTAAATTCCAATCTGTAAAACAAGATATAGTCAGAGAAGTATACATTCAATTTCTTCCTCCTTATGTCTCTCTTCTTCCACTCTGTATGTGATAATTTTCATTAGTTTTTTCTTTCTACTTACATTTTTTAAATATAAGCATCTGTTGTGTGTATATATATGTATAGATGCATATATATCTAACTTCTTTTATATATACCTTTTACTTCATTCATAAATAAAAGGTAGTATAGTGATCACTTCATTTTGCAAAAAAGATGAAAAGGTTTTTAGAGATTAATCTATAATCATGTATAAAGATTTTCCTCATTCTTTTAAGAGATATATAGTACTCCCTTCCATGAATGTATCATAGTTTATTCAACAAGTCCCTTATAAATGGAAATTTTGATTACTTCCATTTTTTTTTTTTGGTTTTGACAAATAGGACAGCAGTAAATCACCTTGTGCATATGACGTTTTAGTATTTCAAGGGTATCTTTGGAAGAGATTCCTAAAGAATGGATTTCTGTATAAAGAGACAAATCAGTAACTGTATTTTTAGATATTACCAAATTCCTTTTTATATATGTTGTGCAACTGTGTATTTCTACCAGCAGTATAGGAGTGTATGTTCCTCTATAACATCATCAAGAGAATGTATCGCTAACATTTTAATATTGTACTTTTCTTAAAGGGAACATTCATTTTCATTATATCTAGAGTTGAAAAGGAATCCTCCCATTAGACAAAATACATATCAGGGCACTTTTCCTGGAACAAATTTAAATAAGCCTGTTGAATTTAGATGTTCAATAGGTATAGGACTTTTGACAATAATACTTAATTTTGAAAGGTGCTTATCTAATTACTTTTCATAAGGTCTTAAAATTTAAAGGAAATTTTTAGGAATGGATGCATCTACATGACAGCCTTGATCTAGCATGAAGTCCATATTCATTACTACACTCTAAGGTCGTTGGGTATTTTAAATTAACTACCTAGTTACATCTGTTTAAAGAGATAATCAGGGAATGGCTTTTTCCAATGAGTGAGCATGTACAAGAGGACTGCAGAATTGTCATATTGTTTTTTTGAGTATTATCTTTGGACACTACTGGTGCCCTCATCACTGTAAGGTACATATGTTATGTTTTACTCATCTCTATCACAACCTGTTCCCTAGGAAGCATCACAGAACAAAAAGTCACTGGAGAGTTAAAGAGTGTAGATGAGGACAGTTCACCACCACAGTGCACCTGTCAGAAGTCCAGCTGGCTCACATATAACTGAACATAATACTGATTGGCTCTGTGCCCAGAGAAACCAGTGTATCCTGAAGGGTGCCATATTGACAATTATGGATATGCAAAATTGTTCACACATTCAAGGTTAAGAGCAACTTATTTTGAGCTCATATCTTTATGCAATTCATTTGATGGCATATGGGGTCATTTTGGAGCCTAGACTCTAGAGGCAAGAATTGCTGCTGCAACTCACTTGTTCTAAATTATGGTTGCTGTTCAAATAGTTTAAGAATAATCCTTCGTGGTTTTTGACCAGCCTTTTAAATGATTACTCAGGGAAAATTGAGAAATAATGTAAATTAACATCTAAGTAATAAAGTATAAATGTATTGATCAAAGCTTGGGTTTGACAATGATGGATGATTTCTGCTGAAAACAAAGTGTCTATTTGATAATGATGTGTCATCAAATAACATAATAGCATGAGACTAAATAATTAAAATTGTTCTCCTGTAAATCTTGTAAGGGGGTTCCCAACAAAGTAATTAGCTATTTTCTGGACTTCTTATTAAAGATAAACTACCGTATGTACTATGGTGTTTTGTAATTTTTTACAGTCACTCTAGACAGAATCTTTATTCTGTATCTTTATGATACAGTCTTATGTCTTATTCATTTGAGGATCACATAATCAGTTCCTTTTTTTGGTAACAGAACATAATTTCCTTTTAAATTATTTTTTGTCTCAGAAACTTCTTGAGCTTTGAGACACTGTCGAGTAGATTTATTGAGTGCATAAATTATTTTTTTAAAGAAAAAGACAGATATTATTAGAAATATTTAGGTCGTATTATGTCAGTAAAATTATATTTATTCTATGTCTATACAAGCAAATGTATTTTCAACCATTTCTCAGATAACATAGGGGGAAATATTTGTTGAATTAATTGTTGGAATTATGCCTAACTTTTCCATATCGGTTGTCAACTTAGGTAATATTATGTTGATAATAACATTATGGGATAAATGAGTTTGGATGAAATTTTAAAATGTCTTAATTTTCCTCTTCAATATCTTGTCATTATTGAAGGGTATTCTGTTCTTTTTCTATGAGCAACAATAATATCTAAGATGACTCATATTCTTTTGATTTATGTCGCTTCTTATAATAAGACCTTAACCCATAAATTTTCTTCAGTTCATTTGAGTTTTTATGAATCTTTATTAGGTAAAACTCTATTCCTACTTCTGTTTATCTATGGATTCCCTAAATTTGCCTTACCGTCATCTCAATATGTCGAATTTATGCTCTTTGTTCATTTGCTACTGGTTGTGAAGCTGCTACTTGCTACTGATTTCAAACGAATCCTTGATTATTCACTAAATCTTGTGGAACACCTACGTCTGGTAAACACTTAGAAAAAGTATGTGCAAATTCCAAAATGAAGATACTTTCAAATAACCAACAAAATACAGAAAGAAAGAGCATTATTGTGAGTATATATCAAAATATCTAAGTATTTCTATTTTTATTCTTCTTAAACTGGTAAAACCGTATTTAACCAAACTTATTTTAATTTTAGCTTGAGCATAGGTATTCAGTTTAGGAGAATTAATCTGCTTGTTTCTATTCGAGCATCAATTGTTTCTCATTACCTAAAATTTGACTGATTTTTCTTTTCTTTATTCTTTTCTTTATTCGATTCTTGTTGTCTTTTAAAAATGCATTTCTCTAAACCAAACTTCTCAGTTTGGTTAAAATGAGTTAATCCATCTCATTTTCTTTTCATTTTACTTTTTGTCAACATTTAGATACTTTTAAGCCAATTTTGCATTGCTTTTAAGAGTTTAAAATTTTTCTTTTATAAATGAGGTGTGTATCTTGAACCCAATTACATATTTCTGCTTTTTACTTCCCATGTTTTTAACTAACCATAAACCATAACCATACGAATTTACTACCCTAATTTATAAAGTATTGTTGACAGAGTGAGAAGCTCTATTTAAAATGTATCTCAGGTAAAATATTGAGATGAGGTGTGTAAAATATTCATATGAAGGAGTTCATACATTATCTTCAATTTTTGAACTAAAAATACATACATATATGACACTATTTTTTTAAGTCAGTTAATGTGATAAATTGAAGGACTGCCCCAAACTGTTCACCCCTACATGAATCCACATACTTATCATTGCCTTAATTGTGGGCTGTTTTATTTCCTCACTCTTTGACTTTTCACTTTAGCCAGTTGCATGAGCCAGATATGACATTCTGGTGGTGTGAAGCCTAGGGCTAAAGAGGCCTCATGTGTTTCTTCTTTTTCTCTTGTGTCTTTCCCATTGACATGAAAACAACATACCCTGGCTAGCCTATTGGCACAAGGTAGACCCACATTATGATGAATGAGCATGTGACCTTGATATTCCCTTGTCCTACCATGTACCACATCATACAGAAGTCACCAGACTAATAGAATATTGGATTGGACTTAAGGCATTCTAAAGCATCAGCTTGGGCCTGAAACCCTGAAGGATTTCAAGACTTTTTGAGCCAGTGGCTATCATATGGTGCTGTGTTGCGTTAGATAGAATACATGTATCTCTGAACCAGGGGGTGGTAGAAGTACCCACTTGGGGAATTTCTGCTTCCTATTTTCACAATTGTAGTCTCTGCTGGACTAGAGGTCCAGGTTTCTGTGGAGGAATAATTCTAATAATGGACAGAAGAAAGATTCCACTAAAACAAAAGCTAAGGCTGCCACTTGATCATTTGAGTTCTTCATTCCAGTAGACCAGTAGACAAAGAAAGGGCCACTAAAATGTTCAGTCTCATTAATACTGATCATCATGAGATGGTAGTTCTTACTACAGGATAAGATCAGAGAAATACTATGTCTAGTACTTGAAATGTACTCTGAATCCATTTATTGTTTCCATGATCATAACCATGATTGGGCAATTGCACCAACCATGCCTAGAAATGGCACGATAGTCAGAGGTTCAGATCCCTTCGGGAACATAGATTTGGGATACTTCACATGGTAAGAAATACAGATCAGCAAATATTACTATCAAGAAGGAAGAGCATCAAAATATTTGACAGAGGAGAAAAGTGATGAATATTAATTATTTCCTCAGCATTAACTACTACACCTAGCTTGACACACAAACTCTCTTGTCTTTTCTTCAGATATTGTTGTGACTGCTCACTACTTTCAAGAAACATTCACAGTTTCTATGGTTATAAAGTGGTATAGATCTGAGCTGTGAATGGGTCAACAACAGACACAACCAGTGTCCCATCCCCTCGCTTTTCCCGTTGCTGTGCATGTAGCCCAGACCTCCAAGTGCAAGAACTTGGATCTGTATGTCTGAAGGCTCTCTGCCCCCTCAGATCTGCTCTCCCTGTGAACACTGCACAACAGAAGTGTCAGCAATGTAAAGTCCCTTCCAGAAGGTCCGTCAGTCAAGGATGGACAGCACAAAAACACCCCAGGTGTTTTGCCTCTAAGTGGCATTACAATGAGGCATGTATACTACACTGGCTTCCAAACTGCCCCAGTAGGAATAAACTCAGATTTCCTACAGTAGTAACTTACTTGAAAATATGCCTTTATCTGGCAGCCTTCCATCTTTTCTGACTCCTGCTTCCTTATTTTTTTTCCTGGGATCATCTACCAAATAAAATCACTTCTACTCAAAACCTCACACTTGTTAGGATGGCTGTTATTAAAAAAAAAAAAAAAACCGTGTTGGCAAAGATGTGGAGTAAAGGTAATCCTTGTGCACTGTTGGTTAGAATGTAAATTGATGGAAGAACTAAACAGTATGGTGACTCCTCAAGAAATTAAAAGTAATACTTTCATATAATCTAGCAGTTCCATTTATGATATAAATACAAAGAAAATAAAATTAGGATCTCAAAGAGATATCTGCACTCCCATGTTCATCACAGCATTATTCACAATAGCCAAAGACATGGATGTAACCTAAACCTCCATTGACCAATAAATGGGTAAAAAAATTATGGTATATACAATTAAATATTATTCAACCTTAAAAAAAGGTGGAAATTCTGACATTTGCAACAACATAGATGAGTCTGGAGGACATTATGCTATGTGAATAAGCCAGACACAGAAGGGCAAATACTGCATGACACCACTTGTATGAGAAATCTAAAATATTCAACTTCATAGAAGCAGAATGTGGAATGGTGGATTCCAGGGACTGGAGGGAGAGGGAAATAAGGAGGTATTAGAAAAATGGTACAAAGTTTCAGTTGCCCAAGATAACTAGGTCCTAGAAATCTACTGTACAGCATAGTGTCTGTAGTTAACAATATGATATTGTATACTTAAAACATTGTTAGGAAGGTGAATCTTAAGTGTTTTTATGAGAAAACTAATAATAAATAGACAAGGCAGGAGGAAACTTTTGGAGGTAATGGATATGTTTATGGCATACATTGTGGTGATGGTTTCATGGGTGTATACTTATCTCCAAACTCATCAATTGTAGACATTAAGTAACACAGCTTATCATATGTCAATCATATGTCATAAAATGGTTTAAAAAAGAAACTTTACTCTTAAAAATACTCTCCAGTTTAAAACAAAGTAAAACAAAGGAAAAACCTGTGTTACTTTGTACATCATTTTAACATAGATGTGTGTGTATAATTTCATATTATGTTCCTTCAAAAACTGTACAATAGATACCCTAATATTTACTGGACAGATAAAGAAACTAACTCTAAGTTACAAACTTAACTACATCATGCAGTGTGATAAGTTAAGAGCTATATTTAGAAATAAGTTTCTCTGATTCTTGCTATAGATTCTGTCAATTGTGTTTTTCCTCTTTGTCAATTCATCTGCTAATAAAAAAGCTCAGTGCTCACCCAAGAACATTCACTTTGAACTCTTGAGAGATAGTGTGTGCCGTATGTATCATAAACATTTCCAATCACACCAAAGCTGTTCTGAGTAGAGAAGAAATTTCGCTTGTATTATTTGAGAACGAAATCATTTCTGTGTTTAACAGAGGTATAGGTTGAGATTTCTATGGACCTTATTAGTACATGAAGGAATAAAGTTATTATGATACTCAAATTAGTATCTTGAACAGAGACTCCAACAGGGGGAAAACAATCAAGAAAAATATAATTATGTCTTATATTTACAAAGAACATTGTATACTAGTAGGTATTTCCACTCAGTATCTCGAGACTCACAGTAACTCTTTATGGCCATCTTTTATAATAAGGAATTCAGACTCTGAACTGTGTAAGTGGATTGTTCACTATTAAATGCATTTACATTAAATGCATTAAGTTCTAAGGTCAAAACTACTAATTAAGTTATAATTAAAACAACACTATGTGTAAATAAAGCATGAATTAGAGGTGACCTTATGCCTTCATATTGACCTCCCACCTCTCCACCTACTCTTTTCCTCTATTAGAAAGTCTCTTCAAAAACATCAAATAGCTTAGCATAGAAAAATTAAAAAAGCTTGTTTGGGGTATTGAATTAAGACTACTATTCCCATTTATATTGCAAACACTTCTTTACATGGGAGTAGATACAGGAAAGTAAGAATTATCCTGTATTTGCATAATCAGTTTCCAAAAGAGAATGAAAGGGGAATCTCATGCCAGCTGCTATGAGTGAAACATATCTACAAAAGAAAAAATTAATAAATTTCAACTCAGTAGAATGCAACAGTTCTACTGTTTACTAGTAATTGACTGCTTATCCTAATAACCCATACAATGAACTATTATAAATTTTTAACTTTTTTATGATTGAATTCATCATATTGACTGACATTTAGCATCACTTTCTGAAAAGCCAATGCAACTTATGTAAATGATTAATAAAAATATTTTATCAACAAGCAATTTAATTTTTAAAATCACAAGTGATAATTAGGTAACTGAATTAGATAACTAAAATAAACTAAGTACAGTATCAAATTTAAAGCAGGAAAATAATCAGTATATATGGCATCAGAAATTGTAGATAATTCTGTCTGTTATGCATTTTTTGTCTCTGAAATAATCTTCAATAACCATGAATTATCTATTAAAATTATAAAATAAATTACAATAAAATTAAACATTTTAATCCAGTATTTTATCAAATGAATTCCATTTGTTTAAATTATGAAATTTTTAAAAAATCCTTTTTTTTTAAAGCTGGAACTATTAAAATATTTAATTTACTCTTTATTTATACTTGAAACGATGCTTATATCAGTTGTAAACTAATTTAATTACAAGATAACTATTAACTTCAGAATATAGATCGCTTACCTCTTCCATAATTTTAGCTTTGAAATTCAACAAGAAAATGTTGCATTATTCAACTTTTCTAATTAACAGAAGGAAAACTGTATAAATAAGAATTTGTGGATTTGCAATAATTTTCCATTTAAGAGATTTTTTGTATATGTGTATTTTAAATTAAAATGCCATTTGCGACTGTTTTTTTTTCTTTTAATAAATGACATTATCCTTCTTACACATGTGCACAACTAAATAGTATATTTGTGCAGTTCAGTAGGTAACATTGTTCCTGCACAATGTTCCTGACTGCATTTCTATATTCTAACGTATTTATATCCATAACAATGAATTTTCTAGACTTGAAACTGCAATCATTAGGCCTTCTCTTTGATTCAGCTTTTCTAATAATGGGTTAAAAAAATTAAGTTAGAGAATAGTAGCTAGAAATAGTGTTTGAGTGAAATACTATGTATCTGTTGAATGTAGTTTCCATAAACTTCATTTTGTTTTCATAAAAAAATAGACTTCCACATCAGAACTAAGTTTGAATTTTATCCTTGCTGCTTGCTCAGTAGCAGTTTGGAGCTAGCTCCTTAAAACTCTTTTGGCCTCACTCTTCTTTTGGAAGGTAAACGACCATAACATCTAATTCATAGTTGGTTTTTTTTTAAATAATTAAACAAAATAAATTGTGAAAAACACCTTTACAGTGTTGAGCTGAAAAAAATGTTTATTCTGCATCTTATTTCATAGGGTTTAAAGAGATATTAGTAATTGATTTGACTTTTACATATGTCTTTTATTTCTCTCTCTTTAAACTTACTAAAAAGAGAAAATTTAGACATTTTGAAGATGGATATGGTAAATAAGGTATATTGAACAAATATTATATCAGAACTACAGAAAATCTGTTGAAACAGAGCAAATCATAGGAAGTTCTAACAGAAGTGGGAGGGGTTAAAATATGAAAATGGCTTATTTGTAGATTTTTGAATGAGTAATAAAAAATTTCTAAAGTTTGAAGTTGGCATCATGGAAATAATTATGCCTTTTGTCTCTTAGAGTCAAAATACAGCCTAGGAAACAGATCAGTTTAAAATTTCAGTATTGTAACTAAAATCCACAGAAGAAATTACTCTCACTGATCAGTACAACGATACACTTGGTTTCTCCTGAATGGCTTAAATTTTTTCACCTGATCAACACCATGAAAGAGACAGGAGCCTATAGGAAGAAAGAAGACCCTAGCATTTGTTTACCTAGGACAGAAGCTACAGACCACAATGTAAACTAGTAAAAAGAATAAACTAGACTGTCTTTTCTCCATTGTATATTCTTGCCTCCTTTGTTGAAGATTAATTGACCAAATGTGTGTGGGTTTATTTCTGGGCTCTCTGTTCTGTTCCAGTGATCCATATGTCTGTCTTTGTGCCAATACCATGCTGTTTTGATTACTGTAGCTTTGAAGTATTGTCTGAAGTCTGGGAGGGTTATGACTCCTGCTTTGTTCTTTTTCCTCAGGATTGCTGGGGCAATTCTGAGTCTTTTGTGATTCCATATAAATATTAGGATTGTTTGTTGCAGTTCTGTGAAAAATGTCATGGATAATTTGATAAAGATCACATTAAATCTGTAGATTGCTTTGGGTAGTAAGGCCATTTTAGCAATATTAATTCTTCCAATCCAAGAGTATCTTGGGTATCTTTCCATTTCTTTGAATCATCATCAATTTTCTTTATCAGTGTTTTGTAGTTCTCAGCATATAAGCCTTTCACCTCCTTCATCAGATTTATTCCTAAGTATTTTAATTTTTTGATGCTATTTTAAAAGGGATTTCATTTTTACTTTCCCTTTATGATATTTCATTGTTAGTGTAAAAAATGCAATTGATTTCTGTATGTTAATCTTGTATCCTTCTACCTTGCTGAATCTGTTCATCAGTTCTAGTAGTTTTTGTATGGAGTCTTACAATAGAGAAAAGACAGTCTCTTCAGCAAGTAGCATTGGGAAAGCTGGACAGCTGCATGTAAATCAGTGAAGTTAGAACCCTCACACCATACACAAAAATATACTCAAGATAGCTTAAAGACTTAAACATAAGACATGACACCGTAAAACTCCTGAAAGAGAACAGAGGCAAAACATTCTCTGACATAAATTGTACAAATGTTTTCTTAGGTCTGTCTCCCAGGACAATAGAAATTAAAGCAAAAATAACAAACAGGACCTAATCAAACTTATAAGCTTTTTGCACAGCAAACAAAACCATAAAAAAAAAAAGGAAAGACAAGCTACAGACTGGGAGAAAACATTTGCAAATGATGTGAACAACAAGGGCTTAATTTCCAAAATATACAAACAGCTCATACAACTCAATAACAAAAATACAAACAACCTAATCAAGGTATGGGCAGAAGACCTAAATATACCTTTCTCCAAAAAAGACATACAGATGAACATGTGCCAATAAGCACATGAAAAGATGCTCAACATTGCTAGTTATTAGAGAATGGAAATCAAAACTACAGTGAGGTATCACCTCACACCAGTCAGAATGGCCACCATTAAAAAGTTTATGAATAACAAATGCTAGAGAGGGAGTGCAGAAAAGGGAACCTTCCCACACTGTTGGTGGGAATGCAAACAGATACAGCCACTATGGAAAACATTATGGAAGTTCTTTAAAAAACTAAAAGTGGAGTTGCCATACGATCCAGCAATCCCACTTCCAGACATATATCTGGAGAAAACTCTATTTCGAAAAGATACATGCAACCCAATGTTCATAGCAGAACTATTTACAGTAGCCAAGACATGGAAACAACCTAAATGTCCATGGACATATGAATGGGTAGAGAAGCTGGTGTATATATGCACAATGGAATACTACTCAGCTGCTAAAAAGAATGAAATAATTCCATTTTCAGCAACCTGGATGGACCTAGAGATGATCATACTAAATGAAGTAAGTCAGACTAAGACAAATACCATATGATATCACTTTTATGTGGAATCTAAAATATGGCACAAATGAACTTATTTACAAAACAGAAACAGACTCACAACAAAGAAAACAAACTTATGGTTACCAAAGGGGAAAAGGGGTGGGGGAGAGATAAATTAGGAGTTTGGGACTAACAAACTACTATATATAAAATAGATAAACAACAAGGTCCTACTGTATAGCATGGGGAACCATAGTCAGTATCCTCTAATAAGCCATAATGTAAAAGAATATAGAAAGTAATATATTTTTGTATAACTGAATCATTTTGCTGTACACCAGAAACTAACATAACATTGTAAATCAACTATACTTCAATAAAATAAAAAAAACAAAAACAGAAACCAAAAAAAAAAGCCAACACTCCCTAGAAAAGGAAAAAAAACAAAAAAAGAATAAACCAGATATTTTTAGTGAATTGATTAAATTTGACTGCAACCTGGTGTGAGAGTGTAGCTGTTAAGGATTGTAAATGTACTAAGAAGTTAAGATCCTCTTGCAAGCTTTTTCTCCAGGAACCTCCATCAGGAGTCCCCAGGGAAAATCAGGAAGAATTCTGATAAATCTCAGTTGTGGGTCTAGCTGGGTGAGAAGAACAGTGTTCACTGCTAAAAATCACCCAGACTTATATTCTCTATAATGTTTACATATGTGTCTGTTCTTGGTATATATTGATTGATTTTGTCCTTATTTGGGGGACAGTTTTCCTACTTTTTTTGGCTAGCCTTGGAACATTTGATTCAGTGCCAGGAACTGAGAATTTTACCTTGTTGCATGCTGGATATTTTTGTACTTGTATAAATATTCTTATGCTTTCTTTCTGGAGGATATAGAAGTTACTTGGTAAAAGCTTTATCCTTTCATGTCTTACTTTTAAGATTTAGTGGGCAGGTCCAGAGCAGTGCTCAGTCTTGGATTAGCTATTTTCCCACTGTTGAGGCAAGGTGGTCTGTAATTTCTGCACATTTCCCCTTGAATACTGGGGTTTCCTGATTTTATTGGTGGAATAGGAATTATTACCAGTGTTGTGTATGTGTCCCAGGCACTGTTGACTCCAGCCTTTTATGTGGTTCTTCCCTTGGCTTCCTTTTGTTATTTCCAAATAGCCTTGTTCAGCTGAATACTCTCGGGCAACCTCTGCAGATCCTTATGGTCCTCTCTGTGTGCAAGTCTCTCCTCTATCATTTTTGTCCTGCAAACTCCAGTCTTCTTATTCCCTGCCAACTCTCAGCTCCATCTCAACTGAAGAAGTTGGTCACTTTTCTTTGGTTTGTCTTCCCTGTGCAACAGACTTGAAACTCTCTCAAGGCAATAAACTTGGCTATTTGGAGGGATCATCTCATTTGTTTCCCATTTCTCAGGGATCATTATCCTTCGTTGTCTGATTTCCAGGATCTTGAAAAGCATAGTTTCATTATTTTGTTCATTTTTTTTGTTGTTATTTTCAGGTGGGAGGGTCAGTCCAGATCCTGTTAATCCATCTTGGTCAAAAGCAGATAGCTCCATCATTATTATTTTTATTCTCTTGGAATGAAATAGTCTTCAGAGGAACCAGTACATAAAATAGCAGAATTTGAGAAGCTTATACATGAAAAGATATAGAGACATTTACACATAAAATGGTTAACCAGTATACTTATGACAATCCAGATCGGTAACATAAGGCACAAATTACAATGTAGAAGAATGAAAGAAGAATATCAAAAAAAGTTATTCAGAGCCTAGGCTATTCTGAGGCAGCTTTGACCAGACAGGGCCCTCTCTATACTTTATAGTCCCAGGACTTGTGACGTAAAATAAATAGGGGCACAAACGGTGCAGTGAGGTACTGCTATGGTTCGGTTCTTTCTTTTTGTACTCATCTTGACTATCTTGTAACCTCCTCACCTAGACAAGCTTATGCTTTTTCCATTTCTCCCATGTAAGTAAAGTAATGTGACTGTATCCCTAATTTTTGTTGATCATCATCTAGACGTGACTCCTTGGATTCCTGAAAGTTGGCATGTCAGAGTTTTCCTGGGACCACAATTTATCTGTATATTAGGATAGTGAAGTTATTCCTTGAAAATACAGCTTGTTTCTACCATTTGGGGGTCTCAGTTGATAGACTGTCTTGCACTCCCAGAATCTCTATGCCTTTATATGATTTTTCTGTGTTCTTGTATATGCTACACTTAAGTAAGCAGGTTTAATTTCAAGACTGGTCTATTCAAGTTTGTCCCACCTCCAGCAATTAATCCTTCCATTTCTTACTAAATTTTGAATTGAATATATCGAGGACAGTTGCTTTTTACAATGAATTTGCTGTACTTATACATGCATGTGCATATATGTATGTGTCTGTGTTTCAAGTTACAGACATTTAAATAAGCTTACCAATGTGTATTATTGTGAGTGACAGAAACTGAAAGATACAACTACTGCTTCTGTATGTTGTCATGCAAATTAACACAGCGAAAATTGAAGATATCTTCAGATTTATTACCACTATTTAGCAGACATTCTTAAGGTTATATTTGCTGTGCTCTTTAAAATAAAGTATTTAGAATTATTTATATTCCTAGTCTCAACTTACCTTCTTTATAAGCTCAACACTACTGCATTCGTTTTATTTATAACAGCAATAAACCATCAACCAAGCATTGCGTGAGATGAACTTTGTTTCATACAAGGATAACAAGTACCTGCCTTACTGCAACTTATAGTCTACTGCCATTGATCACTTCAGTTACTCCCAAAGTTATATCACTCCCATAGCAATAGCTTTATTTAGCATATCCAATTTTTTACCCACATTATTCCATAGTCCCATATTTTAGGAACGTGTGTTCTATTTACTAGTGTAGATCTCCTTTTTATATTCACATTCAATTACACACAAACACACACAAGGAATATAAATTTAAGGCAAAATATTATATCATTCAGCATGTTTCTCTAGTTGACCCAGATCCAACAATCAGTCTCTTGGCATCTGCATATAACCACTTTATGCTTATTATTTTATTCAACAGTAATTACTTAGAGTACTTTATTCTTCTCCAATTCCTACTCTATACCCATATCTCTACACCCATCTCTTTGTGTGTCAGTTTTCTTTTTTTTTTAATTTTTTTTATTAGTTTCTGCTTTACAACAAAGTGAATCAGTCATACATATACATCCGTTCCCATATCCCTTCCCTCATGCATCTCCCTCCCTCCCACCCTCCCCATCCCACCCCTCCAGGTGGTCACAAAGCACCGAGCTGATCTCCCTGTGCTCTGCGGCCGCTTCCCACCATCTATCCACCTCACGTTTGGCAGTGTATGCATGTCCATGCCTCTCCCCCGCTTTGTCACAGCTTACACCTCTCCCTCCCCATATCCCCAAGTCCACCCTCAAGCAGGTCTGTGTCTTCATTCCCGTTTTACCCCCAGGTTCTTCATGACATTCTTTTTTAAAATTCCATATATATGTGTTAGCATACGGTATTTGTCTTTCTCTTTCTGACTTACTTCACTCTGTATGACAGACTCTAGGTCTATCCACCTCTTTACAAATAGCTCAGTTTCATTTCTTTTTATGGCTGAGTAATATTCCATTGTATATATGTGCCACATCTTCTTTATCCATTCATCTGATGATGGACATTTAGGTTGTTTCCAGCTCCGGGCTATTGTGAATAGAGCTGCAATGAACATTTTGGTACATGTCTCTTTTTGAATTATGGTTTTCTCAGGGTATATGCCTAGTAGTGGGATTGCTGGGTCATATGGTAGTTCTATTTGTAGTTTTTTAAGGAACCTCCATACTGTTCTCCATAGTGGCTGTACCAATTCACATTCCCACCAGCAGTGCAAGAGTGTTCCCTTTTCTCCACACCCTCTCCAGCATTTATTGTTTCTAGATTTCTTGATGATGGCCATTCTGACTGGTGTGAGATGATATCTCATTGTAGTTTTGATTTGCATTTCTCTAATGATTAATGATGTTGAGCATTCTTTCATGTGTTTGTTGGCAGTCTGTATATCTTCTTTGGAGAAATGCCTATTTAAGTCTTCTGCCCATTTTTGGATTGGGTTGTTTGTTTTTTTGCTATTGAGCTGCATGAGCTGTTTATAAATTTTGGAGATTTATCCTTTGTCAGTTGCTTCATTTGCAAATATTTTCTCCCATTCTGAGGGTTCTCTTTTGGTCTTGTTTATGGTTTCCTTTGCTGTGCAAAAGCTTTGAAGTTTCATTAGGTCCCATTTGTTTATCTTTGTTTTTATTTCCATTTCTCTAGGAGGTGGGTCCAAAAGGATCTTGCTGTGATTTATGTCATAGAGTGTTCTGCCTATGTTTTCCTCTAAGAGTTTGATAGTTTCTGGCCTTACATTTAGGTCTTTAATCCATTTTGAGCTTATTTTTGTGTATGGTGTTAGGGAATGATCTAATCTCATACTTTTACATGTCCCTGTCCAGTTTTCCCAGCACCACTTATTGAAGAGACTGTCCTTTCTCCACTGTACATTCCTGCCTCCTTTATCAAAGATAAGTTGACCATATGTGCGTGGGTTTATCTCTGAGCTTTCTATCCTGTTCCATTGATCTATCTTTCTGTTTTTATGCCAGTACCACACTGTCTTGATTACTGTAGCTTTGTAGTATAGTCTGAAGTCAGGGAGCGTGATTCCTCCAGCTCCGTTTTTCGTTCTCAAGATTGCCTTGGCTATTTGGGGTCTTTTGTTTCTCCAAACAAATTTTGAAATTTTTTGTTCTAGTTCTGTGAAAAATGCCAGTGGTAGTTTGATAGGGATTGCATTGAATCTGTAGATTGCTTTGAGTAGTAAAGTCATTTTCACAATATTGATTCTTCCAATCCAGGAGCATGGTACATCTCTCCATCTATTTGTATCATCTTTAATTTCTTTCATCAGTGTCTTATAATTTTCTGCATACAGGTCTTTTGTCTCCTTAGGTAGGTTTATTCCTAGATATTTTATTCTTTTTGTTGCAATGGTAAATGGGAGTGTTTTCTTTTTTTTTTTTTTTTTGCGGTATGCGGGCCTCTCACTTCTGTGGCCTCTCCCGCTGCGGAGCACAGGCTCTGGACGCGCAGGCCCAGCGGCCATGGCTCACGGGCCCAGACACTCTGCGGCATGTGGGATCTTCCCGGACCGGGGCACGAACCCGCGTCCCCTGCATTGGCAGGCGGACTCCCAACCACTGCGCCACCAGGGAAGCCCGGGAGTGTTTTCTTGATTTCATTTTCAGATTTTTCATCATTAGTGTACAGGAATGCCAGAGATTTCTGTGCATTAATTTTGTATCCTGCTACTTTACCAAATTCATTGATTAGCTCTAGTAGTTTTCTGGTAGCATCTTTAGGATTCTCTATGTATAGTATCATGTCATCTGCAAACAGTGACAGCTTTACTTCTTCTTTTCCAATTTGGATTCCTTTTCTTTTCTTTTCTTCTCTGATTGCTGTGGCTAGAACTTCCAAAACTATGTTGAATAAGAGTGGTGAGAGTGGGCAGCCTTGTCTTAGTGGAAATGGTTTCAGTTTTTCACCATTGAGGACAATGTTGGCTGTGGGTTTGTCATATATGGCCTTTATTATGTTGAGGAAAGTTCCCTCTATGCCTACTTTCTGCAGGGTTTTTATCATAAATGGGTGTTGAATTTTGTCGAAAGCTTTCTCTGCATCTATTGAGATGATCATATGGTTCTTCTCCTTCAACTTGTTAATATGGTGTATCACATTGATTGATTTGCGTATATTGAAGAATCCTTGCATTCCTGGAATAAACCCCACTTGATCATGGTGTACGATCCTTTTAATGTGCTGTTGGATTCTGTTTGCTAGTATTTTGTTGAGGATTTTTGCATCTATGTTCATCAGTGATATTGGCCTGTAGTTTTCTTTCTTTGTGACATCCTTGCCTGGTTTTGGTATCAAGGTGATGGTGGCCTCGTAGAATGAGTTTGGGAGTGTTCCTTCCTCTGATATTGTTTGGAAGACTTTGAGAAGGATGGGTGTTAGCTCTTCTCTAAATGTTTGATAGAATTCGCCTGTGAAGCCATCTGGTCCTGGGCTTTTGTTTGTTGCAAGATTTTTAATCACGGTTTCAATTTCAGTGCTTGTGATTGGTCTATTCAAATTTTCTATTTCTTCCTGATTCAGTCTTGGCAGGTTGTGCATTTCTAAGAATTTGTCCATTTCTTCCAGGTTGTCCATTTTATTGGCATAGAGTTGCTTGTAGTAATCTCTCGTGATCTTTTGTATTTCTGCAGTGTCAGTTGTTACTTCTCCTTTTTCATTTCTAATTCTATTGATTTGAGTCTTCTACCTTCTTTTCTTGATGAGTCTGGCTAATGGTTTGTCAATTTTGTTTATCTTCTCAAAGAACCAGCTTTTAGTTTGGTTGATCTTTGCTATAGTTTCCTTCATTTCTTTTTCATTTATTTCTGATCTGATCTTTATGATTTCTTTCCTTCTGCTAACTTTGGGGGTTTTTTGTTCTTCTTTCTCTAATTGCTTTAGGTGCAGGGTCAGGTTGTTTACTTGAGATGTTTCCTGTTTCTTAAGGTGGGATTGTATTGCTATAAACTTCCCCCTTAGAACTGCGTTTGCTGCATCCCATAGGTTTTGGGTTGTCATGTCTCCATTGTCATTTGTTTCTAGGTATTTTTTAATTTCCTCTTTGATTTCTTCAGTGATCACTTCGTTATTGAGTAGTGTATTGTTTAGCCTCCATGTGTTTGTATTTTTTACAGATCTTTTCCTGTAATTGATGTCTAGTCTCATAGCATTGTGGTCGGAAAAGATACTTGATACAATTTCAATTTTCTTAAATTTACCAAGGCTTGATTTGTGACCCAAGATATGATCTATCCTGGAGAATGTTCCATGAGCACTTGAGAAAAATGTGTATTCTGTTGTTTTTGGATGGAATGTCCTATAAATATCAACTAAGTCCATCTTGTTTAATATATCATTTAAAGCTTGTGTTTCCTTATTTATTTTCATTTTGGATGATCTGTCCATTGATGAAAGTGGGGTGTTAAAGTCTCCTACTATGATTGTGTTACTGTCGATTTCCCCTTTTATGGCTGTTAGTATTTGCCTTATGTATTGAGGTGCTCCTATGTTGGGTGCATAAATATTTACAATTGTTATATCTTCTTCTTGGATTGATCCCTTTATCGTTATGTAGTGTCCTTCTTTGTCTCTTCTAATAGTCTTTATTTTAAAGTCTATTTTGTCTGATATAAGAATTGCTACTCCAGCTTTCTTTTGATTTCCATTTGCATGGAATATCTTTTTCCATCTCCTTACTTTCAATCTGTATGTGTCTCTAGGTCTGAACTGGGTCTCTTGTAGACAGCATATATATGCGTCTTGTTTTTGTATTCATTCAGGCAATCTGTGTCTTTTGGTGGGGGCATTTAGTCCATTTACATTTAAGGTAATTATTGATATGTATGTTCCTATTCCCATTTCCTTAGTTGCTTTGGGTTCGTTATTGTAGGTCTTTTCCTTCTGTTGTGTTTCTTGCCTAGAGAAGTACCTTTAGCATTTGTTGTAAAGCTGCTTTGGTGGTGCTGAACTCTCTCAGCTTTTGCTTATCTGTAAAGGTTTTAATTTCTCCATCAAATCTGAATGAGATCCTTGCTGGGTAGAGTAATCTTGGTTGCAGGTTTTTCTCCTTCATCACTTTAATTATGTCCTGCCACTCCCTTCTGGCTTGTAGAGTTTCTGCTGATAGATCAGCTGTAATCCTGATGGGGATTCCCTTGTGTGTTATTTGTTGTTTTTCCCTTGCTGCTTTTAATATGATTTCTTTGTGTTTAATTTTTGACAGTTTGATTAATATGTGTCTTGGCGTATTTCTCCTTGGATTTATTCTGTATGGGACTCTCTGTGCCTCCTGGACTTGATTAACTCTTTCCTTTCCCATATTAGGGAAGTTTTCAACTATAATCTCTTCAAATATTTTCTCAGTCCCTTTCTTTTTCTCTTCTTCTTCTGGAACCCCTATAATTCGAATGTTGGTGCGTTTAATGTTGTCCCAGAGGTCTCTGAGACTGTCCTCTGTTCTTTTCATTCTTTTTTCTTTATTTTGCTCTGCTGCAGTTATTTCCACTATTTTATCTTCCACCTCACTTATCCGTTCTTCTGCCTCAGTTATTCTGCTATTGATCCCATCTAGAGTATTTTTCATTTCATTTATTGTGTTTTTAATCGATGCTTGATTCATCTTTAGTTCTTCTAGGTCCTTGTTAACTGTTTCTTCCATTTTGTCTATTCTATTTCCAAGATTTTGGATCTTGGAAATAGAATCTTGGATCAGCTTTACTATCATTATTCTGAATTCTTTTTCACGTAGACTGCCTATTACCTCTTCATTTGTTAGGTCTGGTAGGTTTTTATCTTGCTCCTTCACCTGCTGTGTTTTTCTGCCTTCTCA
This sequence comes from Mesoplodon bidens, assembly GCF_964165515.1. Classification (NCBI taxonomy): domain Eukaryota; kingdom Metazoa; phylum Chordata; class Mammalia; order Artiodactyla; family Ziphiidae; genus Mesoplodon; species Mesoplodon bidens. Next base: position 100,301,174 of record NC_138176.1, on the reverse strand, counting down.
TTTTGTTTATGTTACTGTGTTTGGTGTCTCCTTTTTTGCAGGCTGCAGATTCGTAGTTCCCGTTGTTTTTGGTGTCTGTCCCCCCTGGCTAAGGTTGTTTCAGTAGGTTGTGTAGGCTTCCTGGTGGGGGGGACTAATGCCTGTGTTCTGGTGGTTGAGGCTCTATCTTGTCTTTCTGGTGGACAGGTCCACGTCTGGTGGTGTGTTTTGGGGTGCCTGTGGCCTTATTATGTTTTTAGGTAGCCTCTCTGCTAATGGGTGGGGTTGTGTTCCTGCCTTGCTAGTTGCTTGGCATAGGGTGACCAGCACTGTAGCTTGCTGGTCATTGACTGAAGCTGGGTGCTGGTGTTGAGATGGAGATCTCTGGGAGGTTTTCGCTGCTTGATATTATGTGGAGCTGGGAGGTCTCTTGTGGACCCGTGTCCTGAAGTTGGCTCTCCCACTTCAGAGGCACAGCACTGACTCCTGGCTGCAGCACCAAGAGCCTTTCATCCACCCGGCTCAGAATAACAGGGAGAAAAAGTAGAAAGAAAGAATTAGTAGAAGAAAGAAAGAGAGAGGGAAAGAAAGGATGAAGGGAAGAAAGGAAGGAAGGAAGAAAGAAAGAAAGGAGGGAGGGAGGGAGGAAGGATTGAAAGAAAGAAAAGAAATAAAGAAAGGAGGGAGAGAGGGAGGAATGAAAGCAGAAGGAAGAGTGAATGGAAGAAGGGAGGGAGGGAGGAAGGAAAGAAAGAAAGAAAGACAGGAGGGAGGGAGGGAGGAAGGAAAGAAAAAGAAAGTGGAAAGAAGAAGGGTGGGTGGGAGGGAGGGAGGAAAGAAAAAGAAAGAAGGAGGAGCAAAGGGAGGGAGGGAAGAAGGGAAGGTAGGAAAAAATGAAAGAGCAGGTAAAGTAAAATAGAATAAGGTATGAAATATAGTAGCGTTATTAAAATTAAAAAGTAATTATTGAAAAAAAAAACGGACAGATAGAACCCTGGGACATATGGTGGAAGCAAAGCTATACAGAGAGAATCTTACACAGAAGATTACACATACACATTCACAAAAAGAGAGCAGGGGGAAAAATCAAAAATCTTGCTCTCCAAGTCCACCTCCTCAATTTGGGATAATTCGTTGTAAAAAGAGGAAAAGGGCGAGAAGTCTGAAATCTTGCTCTCTAAGTCTACCTTAATTTGGGATAATTCGTTGTAAAAAGAGGAAAAGGGGGGAAAGTCTTAAATCTTGTCCTCAAAGTCCACTTCCTCAATTTGGGATGATTCGCTGTCCATTTATGCACTCCACAGACGCAGGGCACATCAAATGGGCCGTGGAGCTTTAATCCGCTGCCTCCGAGGCTGCATAGAGAGATTTCCCTGTCTCTGCTCTCACAGCTCCCGGGTCTCAGCCTTGGACCTGGCCCCGCCTCTGCGCGTAGGTCGCTGGAGGGCGTCAGTTCTTCGCTCAGGCAGGACGGGTTTAAAGGAGCCGCTGATTCGGGGGCTCTGGCTCACTCGGGCAGAGGGGAGGGAGGGGCGCACGGTGTGGGGCGGGCCTGTGGCGGCAGAGGCCGGCGTGACGTTGCAGCAGCCCGAGGCGCTCCGTGCGCTTTCCCGGGAAAGCCGTCCCCGGGTCCCGGAACCCCGGCAGTGGCGGGGTGCACAGGCTCCCCGGAAGGCGGGGCGGACAGTGACCCGCGCTCGCACACAGGCCCCGCGGCGGCGGCGTCAGCAGCAGCCCCAGCGTCCCACGCCCGTCTCCGAGGTCCGCGCCTGTCTCCGGCGCTTCCCCAAGCAGCCCTCTTAATGCCCTCTCCTCGCGCACCAGGAAACAAAAGGGAAAAAAGTCTCTTGCCTCTGCGGCAGCTCCAGACCCTTTCCCCGGACTCCCTCCGGGCTAGCCGTGGTACACTAACCCCTTCAGGCTCTCTTCCTGCCGCCAGCCCCAGTCCTCTCCCTGCGCTCCGACTGAAAGCCGATACCCGAGCCTCAGCTCCCAGCCCCGCCCGCCCCGGCGGCCAAGCAGACAAGCCTCTCGGTCTGGTGTGTGCCTGAGGGCACCGATCCTCTGCGCAGGAATCTCTCCGCTTTGCCCTCCACACCCCTGTTGCTGTGCTCTCCGCTGCTACTCCGAAGCTTTCCCCCTCCACCACCTGCAGTCTCCGCCCGCGAAGGGGCTTGTAGTGTGTGGAAACCTTTCCTCCTTCACGGCTCCCTCCCACTGGTGCAGGTCCCGTCCCTATCCTATTGTCTCTGTTTATTGTTGTTTCTTTTGCCCTACCCAGGTATGTGGGGAGCTTCTTGCCTTTTGGGGGGGTCTGAGGTCTTCTGTCAGCGTTCAGTAGGTGTTCTGTAGGAGTTGTTCCACGTGTAGATGAATTTCTGATGTATCTGTGGGGAGGAAGGTGATCTCCGCGCCTTACTCTTCCGCCATCTTCCTCTTACTCTTCCGCCATCTTCCCTGTCAGTTTTCTTAAAGAGACCTTAAGAAACTTTGGAGAGAACTAGAGAAAACATATATTGATTCCTTAATATGTGTTGGTATTTTACCTACATTATTAAGAAAAATCTGCTAACTTCTCTATGACTTAAAAGTTTTTTGCACAATTTTACTATTGATCAAACTTCGGTTCAGAAAGATTGCTTTCAAAGTTGAAATATGTAGTGTAGTCAGGATTTAGTTCCAGTTATTTCTTAATCAAATATATGTCTATTGGTCCTCATAATGTCAGCCAGGTTTTGTTTATTACAGCACCTCCATACATGTATTTTATTGAATATCTGTCCTCTCCATGTTTTCTCCCTATCACTTCATTCAGTTTTTAAACTTTGTGTTCATTTCTGGTCCGATCACATTGTTTAGTTCTTTGCTCAAAATCACTTAGAATGTTTGGCACACGTATGCTGGGGGTTAAATGTTTATCTGTGGTAATTTATTTTAGGTAATGCATGCTTATTATTTTCTTTTAATAACTGAAATGAACTCAAGCTTTGCGATTGCTAGGCTAACGAATAAGCAACCATATGGAATCCTAGCAGAAGGAACTGCCTGAAATAGAGGAAAAGAAGGAATCTATATATTTTTTAATCCATCGGACATGTTGGAGTTACTAAGCATTTTCAGTAAATAGCCCCCCTCTCAGTTGTCCAAGTTCTGAGAAGAGTGATAATGAGAAACAAAAATACTCCATTATAACTTCTAAAGTATAGGTTGGGAGACATAGATTATATATAAAACCAATAATAAGCTTCTTAATATCAAACATCAAAATTAATAGTGACCCAGTCACAGTAGCACAGAGGAGACCTATCCGTAAATGAGCAATACAGAATGGATTATCTCTGTAGACTTGCTTACTATCAAGATGAAGGGCAGAGATGAGCAAAGCTTGCCTTGTTAATTATTTCCAAATTTGCCAGTCATGTAAATTACTCCACCTCCTGTGGGCAGAGTAAATAAAGAGGTAGAAAGAAGCTAGGAATTAAGGTAATTAAAAACACTTCTCATAGAGTAAAACACCACACAGAGAAGAACTTTTCTCTAAAGCACTTTATAAGCTTAGTTAATATTTACGATCATTGACTGAAAGAAAAACATATGGAAACAAGTTCATTCTGTATTTAAGAGTGATGATCATTAACCACATTTTACTGAAGCAAAGACTTCCATTTCCAAAGATTCTAATACTCATCAGGGATACATATATAAAATGTGAAATTTTAGAGGATAGAACTATTTGATATTCCTAAATATGCTTCCACATTAATGTCAAATAGACGAGTTGAAAGATAGGGAAACCATTCTCAGTGCATCTGCCAAGCAATTTCAGACAATTTTTTTTTTTTTTTTTTTTTTAGGTAGTAAGTTCTGAAAACAGAAACTGTTGAAAGCTATCTGACCTGAATTTATTCCACAAAATTTTATTCCCTTTTAAAACTGTGCCTGTGATTTATTCTCTGTCACTGCTGTATCTACACTAATGCACCATTATGCATAGTGGATGTTTCAGATGTATAACCATCACTCTTCCTGAAGCCAGAACTTTATGATTACGTCAGGCAT